>NC_089580.1:159628742-160281094 GCF_019320115.1 Miscanthus floridulus
TAAGCAGCACGTACTGTTGAGGCCAAGGAAACAAAAAACCATTAACTAACCAGTGGTCACAAGATTTTTTGGGTATAGCAAACATTAAAAGCAAGTTTTTCTCAAGGGACCAACAATCAAATTTCAATAATGCGCTAACAGCAGGTGAGGTCTCCATCCTATTTCATCAATACTTTGTTTACAATATCTAAGTCATCCCCACCATTTTCCATTTCTTATGTACAAATATACCTTCTGATCTTACAAAAAAAATTAGATTAGAGGATAAAGGTATTGGCCCAGCTTGATTGTTGTTTGTTCTCTGTTGGTAGTGCGGTCCCGATATTTTTTAGATAGGAACTGCTGTGGCACTGGTGCTGCACAGCTGCACGGGATACTAGAACCCTTACCCTCCAATTGTCCATTTATGTAACCACATTAGTCCATCATTCATCATTTGAGTGGGACCTTATCTTAATTCCATTTTAGTAGGACCATAGCCACATTAAGCCATTTCTTATTTCTATTCAGAAGAAAATAGAATAAAAGGGATTGGGCTTTGGCACTTTCTTAACTGATTTGTAAATGAGTTCAGGTTTCGTGTTGATGATTCACAAGTTTATCATTACACATAGACTTACAGAAATGCATTTTTCATTTTTCATTAAGAGGCTATATCATGTTTCTTTCCAAATTGCATGCTCACATTAGCTTATTATTCACTATAACCCTATACTTGCGAAAATGATTAGATATCATACTATATTTAATTGCACAAGGATATGCTGTATTTTTCTATGATTCTAGTTTATTTGGAATTGTATGTCATAAATGGCTTGTAAGGTTTGCTTCTGATCATTGCTTAAAATATGTGTTTTTCGTCCTCCCCTTACAGGCACCAAAGCAGTTCCACTTGGTTCTATTGGATCAATTGGTCTTGACAGGCTACCGGTCTATGTTGACTGGAATAAATTTGGAGCAGTCACCCCTGTTCAAGACCAAGGCAATTGTGGTACTGCCATTTCTAACTTTACTCGTTTAGTTTTTACAATGAATAAGTACTGCAGGAGTAATAATTGTACAGTAGTAGAGATTTCATTCCAGTGCGGGGATTGTATGATTTGATCTTACAAAAGGCGCCTGGATCAATAACATATTATACCATCAATGGTTAATGAAGTCTATGCTATATTAGTGGCCAGAACCATCTTACGGGCATACATATATATATATATATATATATATATATATATATATATATATATATATATATATATATATATATATATATATATATATATATATATATATATATAATTCAAATTCCAATCTAACCGCCACAAATACACACATACATATATACTCTAGAGCCGCCCCTACTTCTGTAGTAGTGTCTCCGCCTCGCCCAGCTCACCTGCGACGCCGCTTCTCGTTCGCTGGTGCCTCGTGCCGCGTGACCATGTGCGCGCCTCCATCGAAGATCCATGGCGATCCCGGTCGCCCGCGAGGACCTCGCCATGGCACATGCGGCTCTCCCCGCGCTGCTCCCGACCCCGCCCAAGTGGAAGATGCTACCGCTGCTCCCGACGCCACCACCGTGCGTCACGGCCATCCTCCAAGCAAAGCTGCTCGCCAAGCCCAGCCGCGCCGACTCCGACGAGAGGTGGGACGCGCGCAAGACCAAGCCAGTTAGCGCAGAACCCTCAGTCTCAGCATCATCAGGCCCTCGTTCCGCCGACAGCGTCAGGAGCAGCGCCGGCCACGGATCTCCGTGCAAGAACACGACCTCGCCGCCGCCCAAGCCTGGCCGGGCGGACTCCGTGGAGAGGTGGGACGCGCACAAGAAGGCAGCGAGCCCAGCTTCGTCGTCGTCGTCTTTAGGCAAGTGGACGACGATCAGCCGCGCGTCGTCCGCCGAGCGCTGGGACGTGCACGTACAAGAAGCGTCGCCTGCCACAGGCCGAGGCACTCGACGACGGCGAGAGTAGCAGTACTGACAGCAACGACATGGACGACACGGAGGAGGAGATACTATGGAAGCCACGGGCCATGTACGCTGGACCGGGCTTCGTCGTCGCCGCGCCGGAACCCACCATGCTTCCCATGCCAACAACGTTCTTGGTTCGCGTTGCATAGCTGCACCTGCACCGCACGCACTCATGGGCTCCGGCTGCGTGTTTCTTCAGTTAGCAAAACCAAGTTGTGATCGCCTAGCTAGCAGAGTTGCTACACTCATGGGCTCTAATGAAGTTGTTTTTAGATTGCAGAGGTGTTAGAATTTGCAAGTGTTCTATACTTCTTTTTGAAACGAAGTGTTGTATACTTCTATTACTATGTGTGTTTATATTTCGGCAGGTCTTAGATTTCATTTAATTTGAATTTGATGCCTTTGCGAGCTGAAACTGTAAACGGATGCATCAATGTGCAAGTATGGTCTTGACTCTCACTGATTCTGTTTCAATGAAATACTTAGGGATTCTCATCTCTGACAAGGTGTTAGGGATTGGGGCCTTTCAAGGGATCTGCAGTAAAATGACCAAAAGACTGGACCCCTGGAAAGCGAAATTTATGACCCCCGGGGGCAAGCTGATCTTGACAAATACGGAGTACTTGTTTGAGCAGCCTTCCAATGTATGTAATGGGGTTTCATGCTTTACCAAAAGGGGGTTCATACAAAATGGATACTATATGGTCTAGGTTTTTTTTGGGAGGAGCTGATGATAATTTTAAGTACCATATGGCTAAATGGATATCTATCTGTCAGCCTAAGATCCACGGAGGCTTGGGTATTATTAGTACAGAAATTATGAACCAACGTCTCTTAACCGAATGGATTTGGAAGATTGAGAAAGGTTCTAATGACCTGTGGTTTTAACTTTTGAAGGCTAAGTACATGCAGCATAATAATTTCTTTGGGTCTGAGGTCAAAGGGTCCTCTCAATTTTGGAAAGGCCTCCACAAAGTTAAACACTTTTTGAAATGTGGAGCTGAATATAGAGTCTTTAAGGGAAATAAAGCCCGTTTTTGGCATGACTCATGGGTTGGAGGAATGTCTCTGAAGATCCAGGTTAACAACATGTTTAACATTTGTTCTGAACCCAACATGTGGGTTAATGAGGCTTGGGATGGTAGTGATTGGGTTATTCCTTTCAGAAGAAGCTTGCATGGGGAACTGGTCATGGAATGGGAGTCTTTGTTGTCTATTCTGGAATCTGTTCATCTTCGCCCTGTTCGTTTGGGCTTGTTTGGCTGATAAGCCATAGCTGAAAGTACTGTTGCCTGATTTGGTGTGAGAGAAAAATATTGTTCGTTGGCTGAAAAAGTACGGCTTATAAGTCAAACAAGCCCAAGCGAACAGGGCGCTTGATGATAATAGAGAGGATGATGTGAAATGGGTTCTGAATAAGTCTAATGCTTTGGAAAAGTAGGGTACCTCTAAAGATCAGGGGTGTTTATGTGGCAAATCTTTCATGGCAAACTTCAGACTGCCACAACACCTAAGAGGAGAGGTTGGCATGGGAGCCACCTTTGTTGTTTGTGTAACATGCCTGAGACTGTCAATCATATCTTTTGTGAATGTGTGATGGCTCAATTTATTTGGTGTTGTATTAGAGATGCATTTGGGTGGACTTATTTTCCAACATCTATTTAGGAAATTCTCTGCAAAAAGCAGCCAAGGAGGCTGGGCATCCCTCAAAGGATAGTGTTTTTCTTCTTTGTAGGGTTGGCTTGGGTGATTTGGAAGAATAGAAACAAGTTGGCGATTGAAAAAGTCTTTCCATCTGACCCAGCTACGGTGATTTACAAAACTATCAAATTTCTGCAGATGTGGGGCAACTTGCTCAAAGAAAATGACCAAGGAACCATGAAGAATCTTGTCAAATGCTTGGAAGATCGGACCAGGAAGAAGACTGATGTTCCAGACGTGTGCTCTGACGTTGTGTTAATCTGTCGGTCCCTTTCTTTTCAGTCGTGTGTTCAAGAGCGTTATCCTTAGTGGCTGTTTTTTTTCTTTTTCTATCGTTTAGCAAGGGTTGCTGCTATGTCTTGAAGTGTCAAATTGGCATCCCCAGTTGTAAAAACTCTTATATGCTTTCTTAAAAGCAGAGTTAATCTCTTTTAAAAAAAATCTGTTACAATTTCAACAACGGTACAACTTTACCTACTAATTACTGAAAGAGGAACATTGACAAAGGTACAGCTCCAAAACAATGTGATGCAAGCATCACAAACTCTGTTTATCGACGGAGTTGAAACAATGAATCATTTGCACACGTGACACCGGCACGTATAATGAGCATCTAATCTAACTACAAATTTTGGGGGCGCGGCGTTGCCGCGCCATCTGAGCTAACCTTTGTGATCTTGAAGTTCCTTTCTTTGGATAGCTAGATTAGGTATAAAATAAATCAAATTTTGTGTTCCATGCCATCTCTAAGGTGCCCAATGTTGATCTTGTAGTTCATGTAATTAAATATCTAGATCAGCCATAAATAAAACAAATTAAAGTTTGGGATAGCGGATAACACATAATATGGATAATGGTTAATGGAAGGTATATATATATATATATATAGGGAGAGTATATTCAGTAGCCAGCTACAAAATAAGTTATTCGGTAGCCACCTCCATTTACGATAATTTTATATACTAATTTATGATAATGTCAATACATATTTACGATAGTTAGGTTACTATAACACAGGAGATATTTATCATAACGTTATAGTAAACCACTTAGTAAGGAGTACTATAATCTCACAAATTAACATAGTAATTATCGTAACTCAAAGTGGCTACAGAATAAATTATTTTATAGCCAGCTATAGGACAGTAGTTATATATATATATATATACCTTGAAGTCATCTTCAGTTATAGGACAGTTGATGATTCAAATATGTAAGATTGACTCTAAAAGCCTCTTTGTATCCTTCTAAAAATTAGGAATAGAGATTTTGGTGGGGAAAAAATCTTCAACCAGCTTGTTTAATTAGATTTCCGAATATAGCCATATCCTATTTTGGATTTCTCACTAGCCAAATATGGAGAGCAAGAGTGCTCACAAGGTATAGAAAAGATGTTCGAGGGTGAAAAGATATATGAAATGACTATTATTTATATGGCTCCAAATAATGATTTAGAGAATGAGTATACGAAAAAAATTCAAGATGCTCTAAAGGCAAAATACTGTATCGTTTACCTATTGGGCAATGGTATATTTGGTTCAGATTTAAAATTTAATAATATGCAAATGAGAAATGACAATGTGGCTTTATTATTCTAATTAAAGATTAGCTAGGTAGGATTCCTTGAATCAAGCACAAGCATATTACTTAGCTTTTCCTAAACTTGGAAGAAATAGGTAGAGCAGTGGCCAATGTAAGTGCTTTCAGGATTTTTTTTTTGTCCTATAGTTTGTTTTATACGAATTAAATAATCATAAACACTATGTTGTTGGTTCGTAATTTTGGATTGGAGAGCGGCACATAGCAAAGGTACATAACAAGTTTCAGAATATTCAGATGTACCATTATTTTTCTATGATTTTGAAAAATTTCTTGTATGCAAAGTGTTTACATGTATCAACAACGGCTAGTTAGCTTCTTCACTGTTCATCATCTTGATTGCGTTCCATCCCCTCTTCCGTCTGAGCCGCGCGCACCTGCCCGACATGGATGGCAGGGCCAGGGGCATCCACAGCCACTTCTGTGCTCCCAAATCCCACCACCTAGCACAGCTGCCTGAACCGGTCGTCGGGACGACAGCCGAGTGGCTATCGACGTCGCTGCCATTCCCTGGCTTGATCCGGGCTAACGCATGACGCTCGCCCTTGTTGGTAGTGCGCATCGGGGCAGCTATGCCTTCTCACGCTCATGGGCGAAGAACCAGCGATTATGACGCACGGGCAGCTCCAGCCTCCTGGACGAAGAACCGGTGACCGTGGGCGGCTCGGGTCGCTGCTTCTTCTGGCGGGTGGCGGCTTGCGAGGTGGGAGGTTGGGACTCAGATTAACAAGTCACAATGTAACTTTCGGCCCCCTATCTACCGTCCAAAGAGAATCTGATGGCTCTCACAATTTTTCTGCAGAACATTCAGCTTTATTCCCATGGAAATAGACGGGAGCGGGGAGATGCTGCTCATCTGCGCCGCGCTGCGCCGTTCTCCCGCGTGCTGCGCCGGCTGCCGGATGCCACGCCGGCAGCCGGCCGCCGCGCCGGTCTCCCACGCCTCCTGTAAGCCGCTGCGCCGCACGCCATCCGCCGCGCCGGGCTCCCGTGCCCTGTGTTACCCACTGCCTGGAGGAGTCGAGTACTGGGCGCTAAGCAGACCAACGTCCTCTGTAGGGACGCCTTCCAGGAGCACTGGAGCTGCAGGGGCCTAACTATTTGTTTGACACTTGTGGACCTGTGCTTTGCAAGTGGAGCACACAAATCTCCAGGGTGCTTGATCCGTTTACCAATTATGTGCTTCTCAAAATGGCTTCGTTTATGTACAAGTCTAATATATTTTTGTCATCATTGAAAATTTGGGGTTACTCAGTTTATTTATTACTGAATAAGTATCTACTATGCCTAAACAGTAAACATGCACCAAGCAGACATCAGTAGGAACAAAAGCTTGCATTTTCATTTCAGATTTCAGTACTCACAAGTTCAAAATAAGATCTCTTCATCTCATTATGTAGACCAGAAGAATCTACCATGTTTACAAGAAGTGATTTCTATACAAAAGCTAATTACATTAGTATGGGTTCATCAGAAATCAATGTGGCAGCATGCCTGTCCAGTCCATCTCCTCCAAGGCAGCAAGGACCTCCAGGATGATGAGCCCATGGTGGCAGCATGCCTGCCCAGTCCATCTCCTCCATGGTAGCAAAGGACCTCCAGGACAATGAACCCATGGTACCAGCATGCCTGCCAGTCCATCTCCTCCATGCCAGCAAGGACCTCCAGGACGGCGTATTGCTGCAGACTTCATCCACGGAGCCTTGGCGCGAACTCCATCTTCATCTGGCCGGTGCGACTTCCGGCCGCTCCGGTGAGGCACGAGAGGGCTGCGGCGGCGCACGGGACGGGAGAGCTTACGTCGGCGTGCAGGTCAGGAGAGCTGCGGCGGCGTGGGCAATGCGTGCAGCGCGGGAGGACCGGCAGCGTCGCGCGTCGCGGGAGGGCAGCAGCGGCGCGCGTCGGAGGAACGGCAGCGGCGGCGCGGGGAGCTCTTGCCTCTGTTGCGGCGCAGACTGTGAGGCTCAGGATGAGATTGATGCTTTTTTTTTTCTATAAGCCGATGGATTCAGTTTGGACGGTGGATAGGGGGCCGAAAGTTACGTTGCGAATCTGAGTCCGGGAGGTTGAGGAACTCGGTCTCTGGTGGAGGACGGGGGCCGATTTGCCTGCAGAGCATGGCAGACCGGCAGGAAGTGCTGAAGGGAGGGGCAGCGGCTACTACAGGCGGCGATGGGTGAGGACGATGGATGGAGAATTCCAGACGGGGCGAGAAGCCGACGGGTACGTCATTGGGCACGCAGCACTCCATTCGACGGACACGTGGCAATATAATAGGCTAGATTGGATGGTGCAGATTTCGTAAGAGAAGAGAAGAGATTTGCTAAAACACGCGGCAGCGACATGCTACTTGGTGTCTCCTCCATTTCAGATTCCTGGCTGATGATCTGCCCCACCTCGAGCGTGCTAGCAGCGGATCCTAAGGAAGATTTCAGAATACGGACCCTAGCTACCTGCTTTATTATATTTTTTATATTTTAGTTTTTTTTAAATTTCTCATAAATAGATCTTTGAAGGAAAGATTTCAGAATATGTATCGTTAGCTCGACGTTATTGATACTAGCGCCGAGCTAACACGTCTCAGCGTCAACGTCCTTAGCGCCGAGCACCTAGGCTCAACGCGAACGTGGAAGGTGACATGACACGGAGCTCGGCGCCAGCTCGACGCCAGAGTGACTGGCGCCGAGCTCCCTACCATTTAACCCGGCCCAAGCTTCGTGCCCGAACGTTCTTCCTCTTCTTTCTCTCCCCTCTCGGGGTTTTTCTCTCCCCACTTTACCCTACCTCACGAATCGACATATTGGACATTGGAAACTTTGATTTGATCCGTAGATCTTCGAGAGCAAGGTGTCCTCGCTCCTCTCCTACTTTTTTTTTGCATCGATACAGTATATATTAGTCGAATTTTTAAACGTAATAATCGTCGTCACTTAGGGTTTCATTATATCCCTCAATATATGTATTATATAAACGTAGGATGATGCTAAGGCATAGAAAAGCTAGCAAACCTAGACGCATATAGTTATGTTATGGGTTCATTGTTGTGCATCAAATGGAAAGCCCTAGGTTTAGGGTTTAATGTTAACTGCTTTCGGTTCTTAGAAAGAAATTGGTTGTATTGTAGTTATGGTTCTCATTGACATTTATTTGTGATGTTTTGATTTATGTTTGTTAAATTACATCCGTTTTGTTAGATGCAAGAAATGTTTCGGGAGGAGTTTTGGCGAAAACGGGATCGTCCTTGAGAATTATACCCCGACGCGTCTAGCAAAGATGCCCCCGTCCCTCCTGACCTCCCTGTCCCTAACTATGATTGTGGTTTCCCGGCCCATGTTTTTCAATCGAAACATCCGAACACAGCGGCACGTTGCTTCTACATATGCAGTCGTTTTTATGTAAGAAATTATTTCCACTGTCATTTTTCTTTATTTATGTAAGTATGGTACTAATATTTTGTTGGAATCTCGTTGTGTAGAACCATGAGAGGTGCTTTTTCTTTTAGTGGATCAACGGTGCAGACAAGTTTGATCCTAGGTACCTCCTTTTCGATGTTTAGTTTAGAGGGAGACATCCACGTGAGCACTTCAAGCGATGGGTTCGACCCCCTAACCCTCCACCAATGATGGCTAAGGAGAAGCACCTAGCCACAGTTAGACGACTCGAGGAACCTCCTCTATGTGATTGTAGAGATCGAGCTGTGATAAACCCTGAGAATACATTGAAGTTTGTATGTCCAAACAAGTATAAAGTAAGTGCAAAGTGTATGTGTTGAAATGTTGAGCTATATGTGTTCATGTACTAATGTCTACTTATTTAGATGTTTTCAATGGCGAAGTGTCGTTTCAAGGAGTGGTTGTATGGTTCTCAGAACCAATGGCCAGAAGAACCGCGAAAGGTTAAGGAAAAGAAGAAAGAAAGGGTAATTTACAAAGCACCTCCTGTCATATGCGAATGTGGTGTTAAATCCAACTATGGCATAGTCCCTTCGGAGCTTAGAATAGGCCATTATTGCGTCCATATGATTGAGTATGATGAGGTTGGTTATTTTTGTGGTAAACATGAAATCATATTTTGTTTCTTTTGCTAAGACATATATGATATAATTTTTTGTTTGAACAGAGCACTAGGAAATACAGGTGGGGAATGTTATGATGGTCAAGCTAAGTTTTTGGATAAACTGAAGAAGAGGCAAGTAATTACACAGAAGAGGGGATATGGACCTGACTACGTCAACCTATTCGTTAAACATCACAAAGAAAAGATGCGTGAGTTTGCTAGACAACGCGGTATTTGTAACCCAATCGATGTTGGGCTTAACAAATGGGGATTAGAGAGACGAATGACGTTAGAGGAGGAGAGGGCAAGGAATGAGGCAAGGGAGGAGACAAGAGTATAGATGCAGGTCTTGAACGAGCATGTTGTTGCATTATGTGCCAGTGAGTGCTTGAAGCATTCCATTGCCTGATTTTAAATGTAATATAATCACGTTGTTAACTGATTGCATTTCATATATGAAGGGATTAGTTGCAGCGAGGAACATGTCGCAGAGATGGCTCGTGCAAGGTATGAGGAGAAGAAGTTAGATGAGCATAGATCGCGAGTTGGTCGCACCGTTCAATCACCGATTGTGTTGTCTGATGAGGGGGATGAGGATGAGGACGACACTGACAGACTGAATGAGCTCATTGCTCTAGCAGAGGCGGGCTTGCAGGCACAGGAAGCTGAGGATGATACTGGCATACTGAGCGAGCTCATCACTCTAGCAGAGGTGGGGTTGCAAGCGGAGGAGGCTGAGGAAGACACTGGCAGACTGAGCGAGCTCATCGGTCTAGCAGAGGCGAGCTTACAGGCGGAGGATGATGACGACGCGTTCTTCACTCAGGCCGCAGCGGCCGCAGATGAAGCGGAGGCCGCTTACTATGGGCGGCAGGTAGGTCAGAGCAACGTAGGTGAGCCTAGCCACAGCAACAGGGTTGTAGTAGAGGACTGGTACTCGGATGATGAGTTACTTACTCAGTATATTTCAGACTGAGGTTTTAAAAGTGCATTTGCCCCTATGTCTACTGTCGGCACGTACTTCTAGTATTATTATGTTGTTTAATGTGGCATAGTATTGAACTTTTCATTATGTGGTTGTTTTCATTATTTATGGTCTCAATATTCCGCTTAATGTTATGAACGTATTGAAATGTGAACACGTGCTGCAAATAAAACCTAATGACGTACGCTATTATATAATTCAACACACGAAACACATGAAATAGCATGTGAGAACATGTACCGAACCTGGGTACAAAGTTTCCTTTGACTAAACCTAACATGCCTTAGGTAATTAAATCAAACAACAAACACATAGATGTTGCATGTGAATAAGATAAAGTCATCCTAGTAGTGTGTCCACATAGCAAATTGTGTTGCACCTTCTCCATAGTAGCCTCCCGTTGTTGTTGGTGGTGGTGGCGGGGGTGACGGGGGAGGCCCTTGTTCTTGTGGTTAGGGCAGGTGCAATATGAATCATTGCAGAGTGCCTCCTGTGAATCGGCACCATTATTGTTGTCATACTATTTGTCATCCTTATAACCACTGCTAACTTCCCTTTCTAAATCAAAGATACGGTCCTATAGGTAGTAGATGTACTCCGCATACGGATAAATAGGTCGAGGATCGACCCATCTAGTGAACCCATAGTATGTCCTGCATAGTCCAAATAGTCCATAATGTCCATACAGTCCTAAATAGTTACAGAAAAGTAAATATAAAATCCATAATAGTGTATACTAACAACTACCACATCTCTCACTGCCTCCTACTCTTGCCCTTACCCTTGTGACCAAGAGCGCTCGTACCTGGAGTGTAAGGGTCATGCGGACGACGTCGCCTAGTGCCTAGAGGCGGTGTAGGATGAGTCGAGGGAGCGTGATGGAGCTGAGAGGGGCGAAGCTCCTCATGCCTCTTGTCCACGTTGTCGTCGTTGTCGTCTTCCTTGTCCTCATCCCCGTCCCCTATAGCTGCTTGGCTAGAGGAACCCAAGCCTCATCTGCCTGCGGAAAAAACATACACGTCTTGCATCGTGTCTGTCCTGTAACCACAACGACCAGCCACACGGTGTAGACGACATGACAGCCTCTGTTGTATAAAATTTTGTTAACTGAAAGAATCTAACGTATTAATGATATGTTTGAAAGAATATTTTTAATCTTACGTCCAGGAAGCTAAGCATGTAGTCGTCCCTGACTCTCGGCCGAATGCGCTCAATCTCTTAAACTGAGCATTTGAGTGTATTGCCCTGCAACAAAGTTCTCAGTAATAATACTTCTGAACAGATAGCAATAGGTTTTGTTTTCTTTTGTATAAGAATCTAACGTATTATAAGGGTGATACGGCTCGAAGGTGGCACTAACTAAAATAGATAACTCCTAATGTCGGTCCAAGAACGCCTAATGTACTGTTGTGCAACTTAACGTAGAAAAATAAGGCAATTGGCTTACCACTCTATCCAAGATCGGTCCTGCCTCCACCTGCCTTCCTGCACGAGTCGATTGGTCGTACGCCGTGTCTTCATCGTCGGAGGACTCGACGTCGACGTAGTCATCTTCTGTCCACTATACCCTCAGCCTACAATGTGTCACACGCTGGTACCAAGCTTGGTAGCGCTTGAACTCACGGTTCATGTGTGGCTCGTTGTTGTCGTCCACGTTGTCGTGCATCTCCTCCCATTGCACAATGAAGGACTGGTGGTGCCTCTCCTAGTCAAAAATCTTCTTGTTCTTCTAATGATCCAACCTGCCCCTATGTCATCGTTACTTGAATTCATGTACATGTCACCATATTAATAGAAATAGACCATCACGAGACATTTAAAATATCAAAACACTTACTTATGTAAGTCAACACCAGTCGAGAACAGAGCCGTAGGCCAAAGCTGTCTCACTCTAAATTGGCATGCAACCCTATTTGGCAGGTGGAACTCAACAATGTAGAAGCAGATTAGAGGGCACCTCATCCTATAGAAGTTGTTGTCGAACCCACAAATGTTGCTTAGCTAAAAAGGATGTGCGCCCTCTCCACCGTACGGCTCCCACTCCACCTGCAACATGTCCAAACAAGATGTTAGATGGTATACTAATCCTTTTCAAACCAACATGGAAAATAAAATTTACTTACACTAGACACCGTCAGCGTGTCTAGCTCATTCGTGAACTCAATTACGCCCAGTCTAACCTCGCGTACGGAACCCTAACTTGGTCCCAAAGGTATGCCCACATCGGCTACCAACTTGGAGGCTAACCTTGGAACCACTCACGATGAGCCAGAACCTCTGGACGACCAACTGAAGACGAGCCCACATCCACAGCTATAACAGGCATACGCATCCACCAAGTGAGGCGTTGGACGAAGACTGACGACACCCCTCGCATAGCTGTCGGTATAGAAAACACAGGACTGTAGAGCCCCAGTTGTAGTCACCCACCTGGTCCTAGTCACTGAGGCAGTGGATCCACATCCAGGACGCACTGTCACCCATGGCGTTGGGGAAGAGAACACAGGCAAACAGGTGTAGGATCCACGCCTTGCAGTAGTACCCAACTGTCTCCTCATCTACCTCCTAGGGGCACTATGCGAGCTCTTCCCATAGCCAAGAGATGGGAACTCCAGAAGTGTGAGCCCCTTGCTCGCCAAGTTCAAGCCCAAGGAAGGACTCCACTCGTGCTCTCCAGCTCTCTGACCTACACTGCCTGGTGACTGGGTTGCCATGAATCCTTAGGCCTAGCATCTTCTGATAGTCCTAGAGTATGACTGTGTCGATGTTTGACCATCAATAGCCTACCTCGAGGGTACCCAGGGCAGTATGTTCGGGCTTCAGCGTATGCAGAACTCAATGGTAAATGCAAGAGACAGTCAATTTATCCTAGTTCAGACCCTCGATCGCTGATCGAGTAATAGCCCTACGTCTAGTTGGCGTTAGCCTTTGTGTTGGATTGATTATAAAGTGTTGTGTTGTCATCTTAGTCTCATCTCTAGGAACCCTGCCCTCCTTTATATAGTCAGGAGATTAGAATCCTAGTCAGTTTACAATGAGAGTTCCTAGTAGGATTATAGAATAATACTACTACTAAGATTACATGGGAAGAATCCTAGTTAGACTAGATCTTCTCCCTTCCTTATAGGGTATCCCATGGGTCCCGCACCGACAAGCCCCCGAGCACTTCATGGTTGAGCTCTAGAAACCTCATCTTGTTCCTTCAGGTCTTGTCAAGCAAGAACAAGCGCTGTCTGAGTGCTTTCTTGAGCGAAACCATGTAGCGCTTCATGAGATCTTCGCGTGGTGTGTACCTTTTTGAAGAAAAAAGTACTCCCATTTGGGTTTAGCCCCTGAGCCTCTTGTTGTTTGGCACAAGAAGCTGGAGGGTCTTCTCTTGAAATTGCTCTGATTCTTCATCAAAGGGCTCTTGAGCATATACCCGAGTTCTTTGTCAAAAAGAGCTCGGATATAGCCATGTCCGGGTTCTTTTTGTCATGTGGTCTTGAAGTGGTTTGTCTTGAAGAAGTCTTCTGAGTGATGTGCGCTTTTTTGAAGGAAAAAGTGCACTCACTGAGTGTAGCCCCCGAGCCTCTTGCTATTTGGAACAACAAGTTGGAGGGTCTTGAATCTTATGTTGTTTGACAAACTGCTGTCTTGAGGAAGTCTTCTGAGTGATGTGCGCTTTTTTTAAGGAAAAAGGGCACTCACTTAGTGTAGCCCCCGAGCCTCTTGCTGGGTTCTTTTATCAAAAAAGAACTTGGATACAGGTTCTTAGCATGTTCTCTGGTAGTCTACTGTTGTCAGATGTAGTTGTATGGTGGTGGTTGATTGTAAATGTTGTTTGTTCACGAGTTGTACAGTGTTGGTATATTCTTCCGAATATGCTTGTTCTTGAGTACTGCTCCTTCACGCCTGAGTCCTCTTTCATTGAATTATGTCTTTTCACTGTGTCCTTTGTTAGGTTTGTTCTGTTGGTGAACCCGGTCCATGTGCACCACTTCTTTTGGCCTATAAATATCCTCCTTGTGTGTTGTTTTGATTCATCGAGCATTCTGTTGCGTTGTGTGAAATTTCCGTAGTCATGAATATGGTAGTTTGTGAAGTAGAGCAGCCTCCAGGCGTATTTTGCAGTTCTTGTGTATCTTGCATAGCTGGAGGGAGTCTTGTGATAGGGATTAGAGGTAGGCTAATCCCACAACAGCATTTTACTTGGAAGTACGTGGCGATAGTCGGAGGGAGTCTTGTGATGTGGGATACGTTCCTTCATCTGGTAGTTCTGGGTTGATCCTCGTTGCCTACCCTGAGACTGTCCGGTGCAGATCCACACCATATCTAGCATCACATCGGGCTTGGGTAGACAGATGCCTGCCGGCCTTCTCTGCTCCATGTTGTCCTGCCGTGCTGCTGATTTCCGCCTTAGATGCACTGCGTCCGTCCTTTGAAGAAAACAGTGTAGCCGAGTGCGGTTTGTTCTACCAAGTAGCAATTTGGAACACGTAGTCGTTCCAGAGCCTAGCTGTGTCCGGGTTCCTCTTTGCTACCTTGCTTGTCGTAGTACCGAGTTCATTGGGTCTTGTAAGATGTGTAATCTTCTCTTTTTTTGAAACCATTTATAATGGAAAGAATCTTGTCTTCTGAGCTATCATTCTTTATTCTGCTGATGGACCGGTTGTTTTATGAGATTCCCGAGTTCTTTCTATAAGGACCGGGTTGCTGCATTCCTTGTGAGGTAACCCTTCGTTGCTTCATGGTTGATGAGTTCTTTTTGTAGCAATATGATAACTCCGCCGTGGTGCTGGATGGAAAAGTCTAAAATCTACCTATTGAACTGTATCGTTGTGTGGATTTGTGTCGTCCGTCATTTTAGCTGTGTTGGTAAATGGACCGTTGCGTCCTCATGCCATGTTAAAATGGGCCTGGTGGGCCGTGTTTTTACTGGTGTAAAATCTATTTATGGGCCTTTCCTCTTCTTCTTCCTTACTGCCCTAATTTTCATTTAAAACCCTAGTCTTCAAACTTCCGCCGCCACCATTGTTGTCGTCATCTGAGCACTGCCATCTGAGCCTTCTCGATTCTTAGTGCCCCATTGCTTTTGCTAGTATATGGGTAGGAAGAAGTTAGCGAGTAAGTCCTAGGTGACCTTTGTCGACGAGGAAGCATCGCTCTCCGTTATTGAAAATCAAGAATTCATGGCCATGAGGGCTGCTCAGAAGATCTGTCCGGCTCCAACAACGACTGAAGATCAGCTTCGCGAGCTCGTTAGCGATGGTCTGATTCAGAGCAAGGATATTGTTGATTGGAGAGCTCCAGGCGAGCATCGGGTCCCTGCTCTAGGTCCTGGTGAGATTATTCTTTTCATCTCCTTTATCCGTGCTGGTCTCTGCCTTCCTGCTTCTGCTTTTCTTCACCGATTTCTTAACTATTTTGGAGTTAGCCTGAACCATCTTGCTCCCAATGTTGTCCTTCATCTTTCTATTTTTGTTTATCTTTGTGAAACTTTCCTTGGAATTCCTCCTTCTCTTTTTCTCTTTCGCTACTTCTTTCGTCTGAAGCCACAACCCCGCCGCGATGACACCAATGTTCTTGGTGGCTGCGGGATTTAGTTTCGCCAGGGTCTTAAGAGCAAATTCTTTGACTATGACCTGGTTGATTCTATGAGGGATTGGCGTGCTGACTGGTTTTATGCTACCAATTTGATTCCTCCTCTTTCCGTTCATTCTAGATCTGGTCCCTTGGTTAATGACCGATGGGAAAAGAATCCTATGACGACGGCTGAGCTCTAGGTGATCAAGCCGTTTCTTGAGAGGATTTGTACTCTGAAACAACAAGGCTTGACCGGCTTCGGGATTATTTCTAGTTTTCTTCGCCGCCGAGTTCAACCTCTGAAGGAGCGAGAAAATTATGGTTTTGAGTACTCTGGGGCGGAGGACCCTTCTCGTATGGTCCCTACCCTTGAGTTGACTCATGAGGAGGTGCTCGAGCGTCTTCAGAAGATGCTGAAAGGAGTAAGCGTTGTCCCGCTTGCTGTCCTTGAGTACAGTGCTAACAACCCGCCCCCTGCTGTGAGTTGTTCTTTTCTTATGCGGGTACTTTTGTGTGTCTTTTGTTGTACCCACTTTTTGCTTAATCTTCCTTGTCTTGTTGTTTTACTCTTTTTTAGGAATTGGGGTGTAATTTCACTGATCCGATTCCCCTTGATGATTGCCCTACAAATGTGGAGGCTGGGGGTAGTCTTGCTGGGGCATCCTTGACTAGTAAGTTTCAAACTACCATGATGCTTCCTGGTGTTTCTTCCGCATTTTCTGACATATATGAAGAGTATGTTCCTCGTCTAGTTCCCTGAACTCCTCGCAGTGGTGGAAAAAGGGGACGGGCGGATTGTTCTTCTTCTACTCCATCTGCTGCCAAGAAGTCTCGCCAGTCGAGTACTCGTCCAGGTACTCCAGTTGTAGCTAGCATGCTCTTAGGTGAGCATATTAATATGCTCTGTCCTTTTGTTGTTTGTTTTTATCTTTGACCGAGTACTTTTGTCCTTTTTCAGCTGGTGCTATGGTGGCCTTGGTCAAAAGTGAGGAAGAGGAGGATGATGATGTCGCCCTTGTTACTCGTCGGTGAGTTGTTTTCTTGTTGTTGAACCCCTCTTTTTGTTTTGACTTTGGTTTTGTTTCCTTGTAGTAAGCGGTCATCGGGTTCAAGTTCTTCTAGGGCTCCAGTACCGGCCGCGCTACTCCTGTCGCTGGGTGGTGATGATGTTTTTGCTGCTGTGGTTCCCCCTGCGAGGTCTTCTTTTGGTTTTATGAAGAAGAAGATAGCTGAGTGAGTGAATTCTGGTTTTATTTCTTTGCTTCTGTTCTCCTTTTTTCTTATTCTTATTGGCGAGTTTCCTTGTCAACTTTTAGGCCTTCGTCTTCCCTGAACCCTCAGTCAACTTCTTGTCAGACCTCTGGTGCGCCCTTGTGTACTGAGTCTCAGGACTCGAAATGCATGGTTATCGAGGTGGCTGTGAGGGGGACAGAGTACGCAGCCGCTGATTTGCTGACTCCTGAGGTGACCGTGGCCATGGCGGTGGATTCATCAGATTGCCCTGGTCGTGCCTTCCTAGGAGATTGCCCTGGTCGTGCCTTCTTTGCAT
Source organism: Miscanthus floridulus (assembly GCF_019320115.1). Classification (NCBI taxonomy): domain Eukaryota; kingdom Viridiplantae; phylum Streptophyta; class Magnoliopsida; order Poales; family Poaceae; genus Miscanthus; species Miscanthus floridulus. The sequence goes on from NC_089580.1 coordinate 159,646,164, forward strand.
CGGCCCGCTTCTCCCTCTCCTCTTCTTGCTTCTGGTGGTCCGCCTTTGGCTGATGACGTGGTGCAGCAATTTTATGCCACTCATCGATTGTCGGAGCTGATCGCTGCCTGGGGAAACTTGGCAACCTTCGCGACTTCTTTCAGGGAAAAGCTCCAGGTAAGTTTTTCTGAAGTTCTTTCTTTGGATGTTTGTTTTTCTTCTGTCCTTATGTCTTGTTTTTCTCTCTCTCTTTTTGCTCAGTCTTTTTCTCATGATCATACCGACTTCTTTTTCTCGTCTGAAACCGAGAAAAAGTTGTCTTCTGAGGTGAGTACCCTAAAGGTAGAGCTTGACCTCTATCGGGCTGAGTTGGAGACCGAGCGTCAGACGCATCAGAAGGAGGAAAAGGCTCTCCATGCTCAGGTAATTGAGGCAGAAAAGCAGAGGGATGCAGCTGCCTAGGAGGCCTTGAAAAATGTGGAGGCCATGAAGAAAGAGTGCACTGGTATTGTGAGTTCTTTTTTGTTTCCTTTTGTATTCAAACTTGCCCTTCTGTTGACTTATTTTTTTGTTGCCTGGCCTAGCTCTCCGAGTTGAAAAGTAGAAGCTCTCAGAGGGTATCGAGGAGATGAAGACACTTGTTCGTACTAACCACAATAAGGCTGAGGAGGTAATTACTCAAGCTGAAGAAGAACTCATGCTTGCTAAGTTGATTAGGCGTGGGGCTGACAGGGATCTTGCGCAGGCCCAAAAAACTATCGAAACCTTGACTGGCATGTTGGCGATGGCTACTGAGAACTAGAATGCCTTGTGGAAATCCTTTCGATTAGTAGCCGGTCTTCTCCGGACTTCAGCGTATGATGGTCAATCTTGGGCTTAGTTTATTCCCCAAGTGCTGACCCATTTCTAGGAGTTCGTGAAGAGGTGCGCCCAACTGTGTATCAGAAATGTTCTTGCCCAGGTTCGGGTTCTTTCTCTAGAGTTTCCTTTGTCCAATGTTGCTGATGAAGCCGAGAGTCAAGAATATCTGGATGCTATTGAGAAGGTGGAGCCTGAGGTCGAAGATTTAGCCAGGAGGATTGTTGATAATCTTAACATTAATATTTCTTCTCCTGATGATAATGCTTGATGTATTTGACCTTTGTACTCCATCTTCTATAATAGAACACTAAACTTCTTTTTGAATGAAGATTGAATGAAGATCCTTTATTTTTTTGTTGATGTCTTCTTGATCTGTCGAGTGCTTTTCTGGCTTTCGTCTGTGACTTGTAAGCAACTTTGCCTATATTTCTTCGTCTTGTAAACAATCCGGTTTAGGTAGATCATTGTCTTGACAAACTTTCTTGATCTGTTGAGTGCTTTTCTAGCTTTCGTTTGTGCCGTGTAAACAACTTGGTATAGATCGTTGTCTTGATAAACTTTGTGTTCTTGTTAGTGCTGAAAAGACTTAGGACCAGCGATCTCAAGTATCTTTAGTTTCTTCTCTTCGGCTTAACTCAGGATGTGGTCATCATTTGGTCCTTTCCCTGGTTGCAAAAAACGTCCTAGGATCGACAAGCCCCCGAGCACTTCATGGTTGAGTTCTGGAAGCCTCATCTTGTTCCTTCAGGTTCTGCCGAGTAGGTACAAACGTCATCTGAGTGCTTTCCTGAGCGAAACCATGTAGCGCTTCTTGGGATCTTATGAGTGTGGCCCCCCGAGCCTCTTGCTATTTGGAACAAGGAGCTGGGGGTCTTGCTCAGGCTTAATTTCAGTCATTTTTTGCTTTTTGGTTCGGGTGTCAGCTTATTAGCTACCCTCATCGGCGGGCTCAAGCATCTTTTCAGCTCTTTTGCTCTCGGCCGGTATGCTCAGGCGTATTTTCAGCCATTTTGCTATTTGGTTCGGGTGTTAGCTTATTAGCTACCCTCATCGGCGGGCTCAAGCATCTTTTCAGCTCTTTTGCTCTTGGCCAGTATGCTCAGGCATATTTTTAGCCATTTTGCTTTTTGGTTCGGGTGTTAGCTTATTAGCTACCCTCATCGGCGGGCTCAAGCATCTTTTCAGCTCTTTTGCTCTCGGCCGGTATGCCCAGGCGTATTTTCAGCCATTTTACTTTTTGGTTCAGGTGTTAGCTTATTAGCTACCCTCATCGGCGGGCTCAAGCATCTTTTCAGCTCTTTTGCTCTCGGCAGGTATGCTCAGGCGCATTTTCAGCCATTTTGCTTTTTGGTTCGGGTGTTAGCTTATTAGCTACCCTCATCGGTGGGCTCAAGCACCTTTTCAACTCTTTTGCTCTCGGCCGGTATGCTCATTGGAAACAACTCAGGGAAAGCCATAATAAGACATATGTTGTCGAGAAAGAACCATCTTTATTGATCAAGAACATTGATAAGTCATAATAGTACATATGTTGTCGAGGAGCACCATCTTTATTGATCCTGAACATTGATCTGTTGTGGCTTGTATATATATTCTTCCTTGAGTTGTTTTCATGCGTAGAATCTTCTTAGCTGGCTGATGTGCCATGTATTGTTGACTTCTTTTCCGTCTTCAGTTATCAACTTGTATGTGCCTGGTCCGGTGACTTTTGTGACGATAAAAGGACCTTCCCATGGACTGAGTAGTTTATGGCGTCCGTTAGTTTTTTATATTCTTCTTAGTACTAGGTCTCCGACTTGTAATGATCGAGGCTAGGTATTCTTGTTGTAATGACATCTTAATCCTTGGAGGTATCTTGCTGATTGAAGGGTAGCGTTTACTCTGACTTCTTCTATACTGTCGAGCTCTAATCTTCGGGTGTGTTCTGCTTCTCCTTCGTCATATTGTTCTATCCTTGATGACGTCCAGATCAAGTCGGTAGGTAGTACGGCTTCTGATCCGTAAACTAGGAAGAAAGGTGAGTATCCGGTGGCTCTACTTATTTGAGTCCGTAGGCCCCATACTACCTTGGGTAATTCTTCAATCCATTTTGATCCATAGTCCACTAGTTCTTCATACAATCTTGGTTTTAATCCGGCTAGTATGAGTCCATTAGCCCTTTCTACCTATCCGTTGGCCTCTAGATGTGCGACTGATGCGTAATCTATTCTGAAGCTGTAGTCCTATGCCCAACTTTGGAATTCTATGGCTATGAAGGGAGAACCCAAATCTGTGATGATTCGATTGGGCATGCCGAAGTGGTGCATAATGTCTTGGATGAACTTGACTGCTTTAACTGTGCTGTATTTTGTGAGTGGTTTGTATTCAATCCACTTGGTGAACTTGTCAATTGCTACGAAGATGTACTCAAAACCGCCTTTTGCTTTCTTGAGAGGTCCTACTTGATCCAGCCCCCAGCAGGAGAAAGGCCAAGTGGGTGGGATGCAGATGAGATTGTGAGCTGGCCCATGAGCTTGTCTTGCAAACATTTGACAACCTTTGCATCTTCTGACAAGTTCTTCTACGTCTTTCAAAGCGGTTGGCCAGTAGAATCTGGTGCGGAATGCTTTGCCGACTAGTGTTCTTGAAGTGGCGTGATTTCCACAGCAACCTGAGTGTATTTCGTCTAGGATCTCCTTGCCCTATTCAAATGAGACACATTTTAGGAGTACTCCTGATGATGCGGCTCTTCTGTAGAGTTTGTTTCCCACTAGGATGTAGTTCTTGATTCTGCGAACAACTCGGGTAGCTTCTTCTTTTTCCGCTGACAACTTATTCTCTTTGATGTAATCAATAAAAACCTGGGTCCATGAAGTGGTGATTACCAAAATCTGGGTACCTTTAGCTGAGATTTCAGGGGTTATCTCACTAGGTTGTTTGATAGAGGGAGCTGATAACTCCTCTATGAATACACCAGGTGGGACCTTCACCCTGTCTGATCCAAGTTTGGCGAGGACGTCTGCCGCAATATTAGAATCGTGCAGGACGTGTAGAATTTCTAATCCTTGAAAATGTTTTTCGAGCTTTCGTATTTTAGCACAGTAAGCGCCCATGTTTTCTTTGGTGCAGTCCCAATCTTTGTTGACTTGATTGATTACTACTGCTGAATCACCGTAAATGAGTAAACGCTTGATTCCGAGGGTAATTGCCACTCGTAGCCCATGGATGAGGGCTTCGTATTCTGCTTCATTGTTTATAGCTTGCCATAATATCTGAAGGACGTACTTGAGTTGTTTTCTGTCTGAAGAAATGAGGAGAACACCTGCACTGGCTCTGTCTAGCTTAAGTGATCCATCAAAGTACATCTTCTAATGATCAAGGATGATATTTGACATAGGTTGTTGAATTTCTGTCCACTCGACAACAAAATCAGTCAGGGCTTGAGATTTAATTGCCTTCTGTGGGGTGAAATCGATATTGAGAGCACCAAGTTTAACTGCCCACTTAGATATGCGCCCTATTGCGTCTCTGTTGTGTAGGATGTCTCCGAGTGGGAAATCTGTTACCACGGTAATCTTGTGGCTTTCAAAATAGTGGCTAAGCTTGCGTGAAGTGATCAGTAGGGTGTAGAGTAGTTTTTGCACATGCAGGTACCAGATTTTTGATTCTGACAGTACTTCGCTGATGTAGTATATGGGGCGTTGTACTTTATATACACGCCCTTCTTCTTCTTTTTCTACGATAATCGTTGTGCTAATCACAGTAGAAGTTGCCGCAATATACAGCATCATGTCTTCGTATTTCTTTGGAGGTGTGAGAACGGGCGAGGAAGTTAGGTATGCCTTGAGCTTCTTGAAAGCTTCATTGGCTTCTTCTGTCCACTCGAATTTGTCTGTCTTCTTTAGCAGTTTAAAGAAAGGTAACCCTTTTTCGCCGAGTCTTGATATGAAACAATTTAGGGCCGCCATACAGCCTGTTAGCTTCTGCACATCTTTGACACTTCGAGGAGGGCCCATCTCTATTATGGCTCGAATTTGCTTGGCGCTTGCTTCGATTCCGCGATGACTGACTAAGAATCTGAGTAGTTGTCCTGATGGAACTCTGAATACACACTTGTTTGGGTTCAATTTCCACCTCTATCTTTTCAAGTTTTTGAAGGTTTGCTTTAAGTCTTCAATTAGTGTATCAGGGTTCTTTGTCTTTACTACTATGTCATCCACGTATGACTCTACGTTTTGCCGATCTGATCACCAAGGCACGTTTGGATAGCTCTTTGGTAAGTGGCACCAGCATTCTTGAGTCCAAATGACATGGTTTTGTAGCAGTAGGCACCGAATGGAGTGATGAAAGATGTCTTGCTCTGGTCTTGTTCCTTTAATACGATCTAGTGATATCCTGAATAGCAATCAAGGAAGGATAATAGGGCAGATCCTGCTGTTGAATCAACTATCTGATCAATGCGTGGTAGCTCGAACGGATCTTTCGGGCAGTGTTTGTTGAGATCTGTGTAGTCAACACACATGCACCACTCGTCCGTATTCTTTTTCTGTACTAGAACTAGGTTTGCTAGCCAATCTGGATGGAGGATTTCTCTGATGAATCCGGCTGCCATTAGTTTTGTGATTTCTTTTTTAATTGCTGCCTTCTTGTCGGGTGAGAATCGTCGTAGTTGTTGCTTCACAGGCTTGGAGCCTTCATTGATATCAATTCTATGCTCAGCCAACTCTCTTGGGACCCCTGGCATGTCGGTTGGCTTCCAAGCGAAGATATCTTTGTTGTCCCGAAGAAAGTTGGTGAGCGCGAGTTCCTATTTTGCCGAGAGGTGGGCGCTGATGGTTGCCATTTTGGAGGGATCACCGGTGCCTAGGTCGATTTGCTTGACGTCGGCTTCTTTTAGGGGTGCTAGGATGCTAGGTTTTTTAGTCGGTATCACTAGCTCTTCTAGGCTTATTTCTGCTGCAACAGGGGCTATTTCTTTTCTTCCATCGATGGCCTGTGCTTTTGCTGCAATTTGGATTGCCTAAACATTGCAGTCAAAAGTGCGCTTCAAATCACTCCGAAGAGAAAGGACACCGTTAGGCCCTAGCATCTTAAGCAACATGTACGGATAATGTGGTATCGCTAAGAATTTTGCTAGTGCTGGGCGCCCGAGGATTGCGTGATATGATGAATCAAAGTCCGCAACTTCAAACTTGATGAACTCTGTATGGTTGTTCGAGGGAGTTCCAAAAGTAACCGGTAGAGTGATTTGTCCAAGTGGTATTGCTGCCTTGCCGGGTACTATGCTATAAAAAGGCGTGCTTGTTGGTGTAATCATCCCGACGAGTTGTAGTCCCATCTTCCTTAGAGTTTCTGAAAAAATGATGTTGAGTCTAGCTCCCCTGTCGATTAGTACTTTCATGACAGTCATACCGGTAATAGTTGGATCTAGAACCAGTGGGTAATGGCATGAGTTTCCTACGCTAGTCCATTGGTCTTCTCTTGAAATTTGGATTGGATACTATGACCAATTGAGATATCTTGGTGTAGTCGGTTCTGCTGCCATGATGGTTTGTAACGCTAGCTTTTCTTGATGTTTGCTTCTGGAATCTAGAACCCCGGTAAAGATTACAGCTACTGTCCCCCTGGATTTTTGGAATCCCTTGTCTTCGTGGTTGTCTTCTTCTTTTTTCTGATTGCCTTTTTTGGAATTCTCCTTACTATCTTTTCTTGTGTATCGATCTTTGAAGGTGTAGCAATCTTCGATGGTGTGATTTCCTTTGGGGTGCAAGATGCAACGCATGTTTTCAATGTCGTCATACCTTCTGGGCTTGGAAAACTTCCTTGATTTGTCAGTCACTGCTACGGTGTTGTCTGGTCCACATTTTCTTTCCTAATGTCTGTTGTTTCGATGATTTTGCTTGTCTGGGTTATCTCAGTTGTTTCTATCCAAGAATCTTTCTCGTGTCTTTTCCTCTGCGGTAATCATCTTTTTCCACTGTTCATCTGAATTCTTCATTGTTTCTTGGGTTTTCTTTGCAGAAGTCTTGAAATTGCCACCTAGCCATGATTCCGTGAGAGAAAGCTTTGATTACTTCTCGTTGGGTGATGTCATGTACTTGAGCTCGTCGTTCGCCAAATCGTCGATAGTAATTTCTGAGACTTTCACCTCCTTTCTGCTTGAGTCCTTTTAACTCTGCATGGGTGATTGGGTGTGTAATGATACCCGCGGAAATTTCACAGAAAGCTCTTTACAAGTCCTCCCAATTTCTGATTGATCCTGGATTCAATTTGTCAAACCATTTAAGGGGCATGGTTTCTAGGGCCATGGGAAAGAACAAGGTCCTGATGTCATCGTCTCCTCCGGCCAATTCAATCGATTGCGAGTAAATCCTGAGCCACTGCCTTGGTTCGATCTTGCCATCATACTTGGAGTGGTTGGATGGCTTGAACTTGTGAGGCAGTCGTATTGAAGCAAGTCTGTTTACAAAATAGGAGAATCTATCGTGTGTTTTGGCTTCTGTGTATTTTGATTCAGCGCCCCCTTCTTGCCAACTGTTGTCTTGGTGAGAGTAGTTTTGCGTGGCTGTCCGAGTAGGTGCTTTGCTTCTGGTCTTTCTTAGTTGTTCGACTCGGTCGTTTTGACTATGGTTTCTTCTACTTTCTCTATTGTGACTTCCACTTGGTCCAAGTCTCTCGAAAGCGGACTTCCTTTGATTTTGATCTTCCTGCTCATGAGATGTTGACCTGTCAGGTAGTCTTGAGCGAGCCCTTCCGTCGTGCGTCCTTAGGACTATTGATCGGAGGAAGTCCCAGAGCTGTTCTTGCTTTTCACTGGGATGTGATGTCGCCCTGAGTTCTTCTAGTGCTTCTCGGATCTTATCGTAGGGTGTATTCACTGCTCGTCCTTCTTCGACCTCTCGCTCTAATTTTCATCTATTGTACTCGGCTAGGTCTGACTCATATCTGATCTAAGCTTCCTTGCGCTGCTTAGCACGGCGTTGACGTCCTTGTTTCAATTTGTTCTTTCTCTCTCTGGCTTCCCTCTAACTCTCGGTCTCACCATCGTGCCCCTGGATAAATGGTGATATGTTGGACTCAGATTCATCTGAAGACCTGATGTCGGGTGCTTCTGGGGGGGACCAATGGTGATCGAGGACGGCGAATCATGAATACTTCTCGAGCATGAGTTGTTCTATCATCGGCGTTGGTTTCCGTACTGTTAGAGTTGATGATAACTTCAGTAGAGGCTTCAGGGTCGCAGATCGAGTCTCCTTCTTGGTAGGGTAGAGCTGTTGTCGTTGTTGTGTCAACTAGCCAGGTACTGCTATCCTCAGGAACAGAACCTGACTAGTGGATGATGCGGTCTTGAGATGTTACGGTTAGTACAAGACCTTCTTGAGCTCCAGTGGGGGTATTAACCCCTATACCCTTACGACTAGGCTTGGGCTAGCCCGGACCAGGGGGTCTGGCCCACTAGAAGACAATGCGTGGCCCGACCAATCTGCTCGGAGTCACGAGCAAGGAATCAAGACAGACTTGGAGATCAAGCAAAATCCTGATCGGTTAGAATAGGAATCCTTATCCGGCCACCTATGGCAATTATAACTGGTTAGGATTGGTTTCCAGATCTATAACCCTACCCCTAGACTATATAAGGTGGGCAGGGGACCCCTCTAAAAAACATCTCTCATTGACATACAGAAATACAATCAGACGCAGGACATAGATATTACGCCTTCACGGCGGCCGAACCTGGATAAAACCTCATGTCTGTCTTGCGTCACCATCTTGTTTGTAGCTTGTGCATCTGTCTGCTGATAATCTACTACCTTGGGCATACCCCTAGGTAGACTGCCGACCATATTTCATCGACAGTGGTGCGCTAGGTAGGGGGTGTGCGTACTGCTCTCCAGATGAACAAGATGGTCATCATCCCCGATTCCATGGCTACGCCGAACGGCCTCACGTTCACCATCGGCCAGATCACCTGGACCACTGGCTCTAAGGACTTTATCGTCGTGACCATAGAGGAGGCGCGGATTCAATCTACGTCGACCACTGCTTCACCTGCATCGGCTACGGCTCTGACCACGGTGGATCTAGCTCCGGCCACACCAGCATCGTCTTCAGCCACGCCGACAACCCATCGTACGCTTCCTCGCTACAAAGGGAGGCAGATCGACAACACCGACCTGCTCGACTCCATCGATCGGGTCGGCACCAAGCTTGCTAAAACCCTAGCTCTAGTAAGTTCGATTCAAAGTCAACCTAATGAGCAGGTAACCACTACCCACAACAGATCTACTCGACCAGCTCAGGCCAGTCGTCCTGCACGACTCGGTATGGATCTCGTGGTCACATCTACTCCTGAAGGGCGCTCCGTTTGTCGCCGACCAGCCCCCGCGACGGGTCTCTGGCTCTCCGAGAGCGAAGCCTCGATGGAGAACTACCAGGCCCAGCCCTACGGCCTATGCAACTTCATCAACATGGTTCGGATTGAGGAGTATCAAGAAGGATCGGTCCACACAGTTCAAGAGGGTGGCTCAAGCTCCCCGTCCGGCGTCACATCTAGTGGCTCCATCCACACCGAGCTCCAGCATCATGACTGTAACAACCCAAAAATCCACACACCAAAAATCACAACTACAAAATTTTTGTGTTAGCACTATGTGATGTTGAGTGACTCATGTAGAAGCCAAACCCTAGTTTTGGATTGGATGTGACCCAACTAGGTTAAAATCATAAGCATAGTTTGGTTTTATGCCACATGTGTAATTAAATTCCTAAATAAATAAACATGCATGCATCCTTAGACCCACTTGTGATTTGGATTCTTTTGCCTTATGTGATGTTTAACTAACTTACTTAATATTTATGATAAACCCTAACCAAATTGGCAACAAACAAAAGAGAAAGGAAAGAAGAAGGAGGCAGCAGCTTAGCCCAGCCTGCCTCGACCGGCCCAGCTAACCAGCCACCTACCCTCCCACTCGCTCATGCGGCCCATGAAGCCGGCCCAGCATCATCGCCTGCACGCGCACAGCCGCTGACAAGCCAACCCCGCTTGTCAGCTATCACGTGCCGCACGCAGCCACATCGCGCCAAGCGCCTGACGACCCGACCCCGCTTGTCAGCATAGTAGCGTCTTCTTCCCCTCGCCCACGCATACTCCTGTGCGACCGGAGACCAACCAGCGTGGCAGGCGCGGGCCTAGGGTCACGCAAATCGCATGACCTTGTTCCCCCTTGCGCCACGCTTACGCTACCGCACGAGAGCCATCGGATGCGCCGCACGTATCACCACCGCCCGATCGCCATCCGCCATTGGAGCCCTTGGAGCTCGACTATAAAAGCCAATGTCCATGAGCCCTAACCCTCAGCCCATTCGTTGCCGCCGCTGGTGGCACAGCACCACATAGCATCAAGCCGAGAGAGAGGGAGGAGGGAGAAGCAAGGAGGAAAAGGAGAGGCGCGGAGAAGGACGCTGCTGCCAGAGCAAGAAGGGAGGAGCCGCTGGCGCAGAAGACAGCGAGTACCTCTGTCCCGGCTCAGCTCTACTACACCGTCGGCACCGTCATCACCGCACCACCACCATCGCCTTCGAGCTCCCCGCGGTGAGCCATCTTGCTGAGACCACCTCCCTAGCCAAATGGGACATGCACCGCCATGATCAAAACCTTGCTGAAGCTTTGAGCGCTAGCCTAGCCCAACTGGTTAGCTAGGGAGACTGCCATGGCCACGCTTGCCGAGACCCAGGACGCGCCGTGCGCACTGCCATCAGCTAAAAGGAGGACCCCAGCCATGACGTTGTACATCGGAATAGGAGCACACATGCACAAGCATGCTCACCATGGCCGAGAGCACAACCATGACGAGACCACCGCGTCTTCTACGTTGCGGTAAAGGCAACATTGACACCCGACTGGTTCCGCCATGACAAGAGACACACCGTGCTCACCTTAGCCGAGGAAGAAGCCCATCGGAGCCCTGTGTTGCCGCACCGCACCTTGTCGGAGCGCCACCGCCTCTGTTTTGCCCTCACCACCATAGCCGGAGCCACTAGGAGCACCAGGAGCTCCCTCAACACACCCACCATGGCCATAGAAGCACTGTGGAGCTCACACGCTCCTCCAACTGGGCTCTCGCTACCACTACAGCCCTGTTCATGCACGCCGACAAACCCACACCGCCGTTCACCATGGCCAGAGCCCTAGGAAGCCTAGCCGCCACCGCGACCCCACCGTCGCACTCGTCGAGGCTTGGGGAAGCTATCGCCTACCCTAATCGGACGCTAGTATCGCCCGAGAGGCTCGCTAATGACCTCACCGCCGATGAAAGCCCCGTCGGGGAAGAGGAGGGGATTTTCCCCTCGTCGACCACGACCACGCCGACCATGTCCCGAGCAGCTCCGCCAAGCTCTGACCACGACCACGCTGACCACGTCCCGAGTAGCTCCACCGAGCTCTGACCATGACCACGCTGACCACGTCCCGAGCATCTCCATCGAGCTTCAACCACGACCACACCGACCATGTCCCGAGCAGCTTCGCCGAGCTCCGACCACGACCACGTCGTGCACGTGAACCAAACCTTGGGAAGGAGTAAGTGGACCAAGTCCTTCATAGACCGGCTCTGCGGTCTATGGACCAACGTAGGCGGGTTCACCATGAGCCATGCCTCACCTGCGCCCGTGGACCACGGCCCATTACTGGCCCAGTAAGACGATGTGGCCGCACCAGCGCGCACCATGTGGCGAGCCAAAGCCCAGCCCGTATCTAGGCCGAACCGGTCTAGTTTGGGCCCGGCCTGTATTGACCATTGACCGGTCAACATTGACCGTTGACCGGGGCCACATGTCAGTAACACCACCACGCGGAACCCACCTGTCATCTCGGAACTGAGATGATGATGCCATGCTGACGTCATACTGATGTCAGCATGCCACGTGAACCAGTCATAGTGTGACACGTGTCAGCCCTGAATTAATCAGCCTTAATTATTTTCAGAGATGATTTAAACTTCGGAAATTCATAACTAATTTATACGATCTCAGAAAAAATACGAAACCAGGACCAAAATTCATCTAAAATCGTGCTTTATGCAATGAAACCATGTTTGAGTGCATTTGGCTCTTTCGAATTTTCATTGCTTCTTTGTGCTATTCTATAGACGTCGCTAACGCGACGATAATGCGATCGTTTGCAGACTCGGAGGAGAACTAGACAGACGAGGACCGAGAGTACCATGAGGAGTACGGAGACGACTTCACTGAAGGTGCCACATCCCACACAATCTCGTAGCACCTATTACGCATGGCTAATATAGAACTGCTATTGCTTTACTTTACTGTTATAGTCATACTATGATAGGACTTGCATGGTAGTATGCTTATTTGATGGCCTTTACCTTGATGCAACCTTACCCCTACATACCCTGCTATTAGGCTAGACACACGCTTGTAGCTATATTTCATTGCTTATATTACGCTTATACTACATTAATGCATGGTGGAAATCAGTGTTATCTGGACTATGGGGAGAGTGCTGCATGTGTGACTTGGGTGTGTGGAGGGTGATGGTTGTGTCGACCAAGTTGGAGTATACGATGAGCCTGGGGCAAGTCTTGCCATGGGGTGCTACCTGGGCACCCTTGGAAATGGATACCTGTGGTGGGTAAATGGTATATGAGGTGGCCCTAGGTGTGAACCTGTGATGGGAGGAGCCTAGGGTGGAGGTGCTGTGGTGACACGGTAAATGGAAACCCTGATGAAGACATTCTGGCTTGGTCATCCCTAAGGACTTACTAGTACTCAGATTCACCAGAAAGCCTTACGTACCACTCGCCCTATATGGTGCGGGACGGCCGGACTACTTGGTAGGATATTGCCACTACTGCTAGGTTGATAGCGGACAGTGCGAGGGAGGTACGGGGCACAGAGGATTCCCCCACACCCTTCCGAGACTTCATGGAGACCTTGTGGATCCGGCTCATGACTCACAGTTTCAGCCACCGTAGACTAGACTTGGGGTGTACCAGGGTTGAATGGTAGAGTGGCATTATCCTAGGCTAGCAAGCGGCCGAAATCAGCCCAGTTGACGACGGTCAGCGAAGAAGGCGGATCTTGTGATTATGTAAAACCTCTGTAGAGTGTATGGTTGATCGATCGATACATATGTTGACTTGTCGGCTATGGACCTTTCCTAGGATTCGCTTAAACTAGATAGTGAGATGAGTCCTTCTCTTCTTCCCCAGTGAGAAAGTGTCGATCATAGCCAAGGGCTATAGGCCATGAGACAATGCCAAGAGGGAGTTGGCCTGTCGACTGAGCGATGGTATGGTGGTGGTATGGTGATGATATGGAGATGGTGGTATATCGATCCCAGGATCGAAACCTGGCTCTGGATGGAAATGGGGTGGAATGTGTGTGGGAATGGTGTTAAAACTTGACTAAACTATTATATACTTGATATGCTAATACATAGGAAACCCCAGCCTTATAGGTTCCTTTTGATTATATCCAACTTGCATCCAATTTCCACAAAGCAATGCTCATAGGGTGGGAGTGGCCAATACAAATCGTACTGATAAATTTTGGCACATAGGTTCTGCTGAGGAGTATAGCTCTGAGGAGTTTGACTGTTGAGGGGTTCGTTCCTACGCTTGAGTTTGGCGATCTTATCTTCAAGCTGTTCTGAATGAATGCTACTTTTGATTCCGCCAATGCGGCGATGTAATAATTTATGTAATTCCGCACTATTTGTACTCTGATATTCTCATTGTATGGATGTGGTATTCGACTGTAATTTGGGTAATATGATCTACAACGGTCATAATACACTTCGACTCTATAGATTTCCCTTCGTGGAAATCAGGTCGTTTCAGTTGGTATCAGAGCCATACTTGACCCTAGGACGAAACCCTCAGAAATGGACAATAGAATAGGACGTGAACAACCCTTCTTTCGGTTATATACCGACCCTGCATTTACTTTTATGCAAGGCTTATCTATTTATTGACCTGCTAACACCTGATTCCTTAAAACTTATAGATGGCAACGAACGTCGAATGGCCGCCTTTAGGACCGCTACCTCTACACCACGCCAAGCTTACCTTCGACCAACATGAGCTTAGGGGTTTTGCACAGACCCTCTGCCGAGTTCTCGTCATGTTAGGAGTCTCTCACAAGCTTGTCAAGGTCACCTACACTAGGAAGTCAGCTTAGGAAGGGGGAATCAAAGGACCAGTTGTCACCTCAGTCGAGTTCCCAGCTAGCACTACTTTACCTTCTGTCCCAGCTTTCACCGAGTTGACTATAGAGGACATAGTCGAGGAGGGATTACGAGCTATCGCACACAAGGCACTTCATAGAGTGATGAGGGACCACTATGAGCACCTAAAGACGACAGAGTTCCGTCTACTTCCCTAGGCCCTCAACCTCAGCCTTACCCCTAGTGAGCAGAGTTTCACAGCCGACAGAGTTATCTTTGCCGAGGAGGACAGATGCCTTCGCGTCTCGGCTGTCCACCTACTAGAGCAGGACAGGTATGTGACCCAGCTAGACCAGAGGAGATGTTAGGACCAGGCCCTTCTGTTGGAGTACCAGGAGTGAGACTCGCAGGGAGCATAGGAGCGAGCTAGTCTGCTTGAGACAGTTGCCAAGCTACAGGACGAGCTCAACCATCGTGAATAAGTCCACAGAACCGAGGTCATAGACTTACAGGACAAAGCCGCGACCTAGGCAACAGGAACTGCTACCTCGATAGCAAGGTCTTGGAGTTGCAGAGAGAGTTGGATGACAAGAAGGCCGAGTTCAACCACAGAGGAGACAGAGAGAGGTCCAAGGGGATTGATATGCTAAAAATCATATCTTGGAACAAGACCATGACTTAGGATCTAGAGGAGTTTAGGAAGAAGGCCGTTCACAACCAGGGTCACCTAATCAAGACACTCAGGCAGAACGAGTACCTACAAGACAAGTGTGAGAGGACATGGCAGGCTTCGCAGAAGTTTGACAAGAAGCGCCTCAGAGAGATGAAGGGTATGTGGGATCAGCTACCCAATGAGATTCACAGCAAGACGAAGCCTAGGATAGAGGAGTTTGAGTTAGCCCTAACCCACCTCAACCTAGATGCCTGCACTACCCTACCTGGAGCCAAGCCTACTGAGGAGCTCGCTGAGGCCTTGAAGTACGTGTCCTGACTTCACAAGTCCGACGAGGAGATCAAGATCGAGAACAGTCGTATCCTAGCTGCGGTGTACGAGTTAGAGTAGATGACCCTGCGTGGTCATGAGTCATGTCAGTGGCTTCCATAAGTTGTACCCCATGATGTACCCCTTATGAGATGTAATATGGGTCACTATGCATAGTACGATTCTCGCAAGTCTCCAAGTATAGCTACTGGAGATGATGCTATGTAATAAAACCCATGTAATGAGTGTTTTGGATCTTATTGCATCTTATGGATCTTATTGCTTCTTTGTAATGAGTGTTGGATAGTATAAATGTTTTTCTTTAAATCGTCAAAATCATGTAATCATACTGAATTATAAGCACTTATGGCACAAACACTAAAATTCCTATGATCCGTATTGCAGATGTCGAACCGCCGGTCTGCTCACCTAATGAACCTAGGACGTGCACCCACCCCCAAACCAGTCAAACCAAATGGGGGGCGTGGTGGCAACAACCGTGGCCGTGGTCATGGCCGTGGACGTGGAGGGATACCCTTCAACCTAGAGAATACCCCGCCGCTTGAGGAGAACAATCCGCCACCACCACCACCGAACCTGGCAGAGGTGATGGCGCAACAGACCCAGCTTCTTACAGCTCTTATTGACGGAGCAAACCATTGCTAGGGAGGTCAGCAGAATGACTTCCAAAGGAAGCTAGAGGGATTTCTGAAGCTGAGGCCACCCACCTATGATGGCACCAACCCTTACCCGCTTGTAGCCGATGACTAGCTCAAGGAGATGGAGAAGAAGCTCGACCTCACCACCTTCACCGATGATGAGTGTGTTGGAGCTGCCACACACCAGCTCACCGGTGCAGCACGCGCCTGGTGGGATAGTTTCAGTGATTCCCATGAGGACCCTGCCAACATCTTGTGGGATGAGTTCGCCGAAGCATTTACTGAGTATCACATTCCCAAGGGTATCATGGAGGCCAAAGCCGAGGAGTTCCGCAACATCAAGATGGGAAAGGACAGGGTGACTGAGTACACTACTCGTTTCACCAACCTTCTACGCTATGCACCTTCCTATGTTGTGAACTCTGAGAAGGAGAAGTTGTACTATTACCAAAAGGGACTTAACCCACACATCAAGCTAAAGTTTAGCGGTATTGAGAGTAGCACGCTGCGTGCTCTGGTGGATCACTGCATCCAGATCGAGAAGGACCATGCTGAAGCTAGAGAGGAGTACAGGGAGAGGAAGTGTAAGCCTGAGGAGTCCTTCCATGGCTGTGATCGCAAGAGGTTCCGCAGAGATGCACCATCCAGGGAACGCTCTCGCCATAATAAGGATGACAACCCTAGATCAAGTAGGGGTGGTGGAGGCTACAAAGCCAAATACTCCCGCCCTACTCAGGATCGTTACACCCGGGACTGTTATGCTCAAGATCGTTACACTCAGGACCGTTTCAACCGTCCCCGCTCAGCGAATGAACGCCCAACACCGAACCGCCCTGCACCAAGCACTGGAAACTAGAAGGCAACCGCGCCAACCCCAATAGGCGGTGCGCCTTTCACCTGCTTCGCTTGTGGCCAACCGGGTCACAAAGCCACTGAGTGCCCTCAGAACTTAGCCGCTCAGAAGTCTCAGTTCAAGGGATCTACTACTCATGGACGTCTCAACCATCTGGACGCCGAGGAAGCACAGGCTGCCCCTGACGTGGTGTACGGTATGTTTTTAGTTAATGGCAATACTGCATCAGTTCTATTTGACTCTGGAGCAACTTGTTCTTACATATCATCCAAGTTTGCATGAGAACATGACCTGCCTATAACCCCACATGGAAAGCCTATCATCACCAGTTCACCTTTAGGAGACCTAAAGTGCACACACATCTGTAAGGGAGTGAGTCTTACCAATGAAGGTCTTGTCTTTGAAGCCCACCTAACCCTGTTACCTTCCACGAGCCTAGATGTCATCTTAGGTGTGGATTGGCTAACCATTCACTGAGGTATCATATCATGTTCACCTAGATACGTCCAAGTGACCCACCCATCAGGCCAAGTTATTAGATGTGAACCTCAGTCCGGAAAGTCCACTTCTATCCTATGTGCCCTTAAAGCTAGTTCAGAATCACAAAAAGAGGAGAAGATAGTTCATGATGTGCCTGTGGTCAGAGACTATTCTGATGTATTCCCTGAAGAATTACTGGGTATGCCACCAGACCGTGATGTAGAGTTCATCATTGATCTTTTGCCAGGAACAGGACCCATTGCCAAGAGACCCTATTGCATGTCAGTTGACGAACTAGCTGAGCTCAAGAAATAGCTTGATGAGCTCATCTCGAAGGGGTATATCAGACCCAGTGCTTCACCCTGGGGATCCCCTATTCTATTTGTTAAGAAGAAGGATGGCTCAATGAGAATGTGCATTGATTACCGGAACTTGAATGCAGTCACCATCAAGAACAAGTACCCTCTGCCAAGAATCGATGATCTGCTTGACCAGCTCAGAGGTGCCAAGTATTTCTCCAAGATTGATCTTAGATCTGGCTATCATCAGATGAAGATTCAAGAGAGTGACATCCCGAAGACAGCTTTCGTGACTAGGTATGGGCAGTTTGAGTTCACTGTGGTGTCCTTTGGACTCACGAATGCTCCCGCATACTTCATGAACATGATGAATAAGGTTTTCATGAATGAACTGGATAAGTTCGTGGTAGTATTCATTGATGACATCCTTGTCTATTCACCCATCGCTGAAGAACACGAACATCATCTGAGAACTGTGCTTAAGAAACTAGCCCAACATCAGCTCTACGCAAAGTTCAGTAAATGCAAATTTTGGCTACAGAAAGTTGCCTTCCTAGGCCATGTACTATCAGTTGAAGGTGTCACAGTTGACCCAGCCAAGATTGAAGCTGTGAAAGAGTGGGATCAACCCTGTAATGTGACAGAAGTCAGAAATTTCTTGGGATTGGCTGGATATTATCGTCGGTTCATTGAGAACTTCTCCAAGATAGCCCGTCCAATGACCAACCTTCTAAAGAAGACTAAGGAGTTTGAATGGACGCTCGAGTGCGAACAAAGCTTCCAGGAATTGAAACAGAAGCTTACCACAACTCCTGTGCTAGCATTGCCTGACATCGGCAAAGATTTCGTGGTCTATTGTGATGCATCCCGTCAAGGACTTGGTTGTGTATTGATGCAAGGTGGAAGAGTGATAGCATATGCTTCCCGATAGTTGAAAGAACACGAGAACCGTTACCCAACCCATGATCTTGAGTTAGCAGCAGTTGTGCATGCCTTGAAGATCTGGAGACACTACTTGATAGGCAACAAGTGTGATATCTATACGGATCACAAGAGCTTGAAGTACTTTTTTACTCAAGAAGATTTGAATATGAGGCAACGCCGTTGGCTAGAGTTGATTAAAGACTATGACCTGGAAATTCACTATCATCCAGGAAAAGCTAATGGAGTTGTATATGCTCTCAGTCGCAAGAGTTACTGTCACACTTTGATCACTGAATCCATACCACCTGAGCTCAAGGAAGAGATTGAAGATTTCCAACTTGAGATACTACCGCATGGCTTGTTGAACGAGCTCCGCATATAGTATGATCTCACAGATCGTATCCGTCAAGCTTAGAAAAGTTGTGAACAGATCGAATATCTCCGTGGTCTGATGAAACTAGGCTACAAGACCAACCACCATGAAGATGAACAAGGAACCATCTGGTTCAAGGATAGAATCTGTGTACCTTCTGTTCCAGCACTATGAGAGGAAATTCTGTCAGAAGCTCATGATTCTAAGTACTGTATTCACCCTAGAAATTCAAAGATGTATCAAGACTTGAAGAAACACTTTTGGTGGAAAGGCATGAAGACAGACATTGCGGGACATGTGGCACAATGTGACACCTGTAATAGAGTCAAGGCTGAACATCAAAGGCCTGTAGGATTGCTAAAGCCTCTTGACGTTCCCGAGTGGAAATGGGAGAGCATATCCATGGATTTCATAGTTGGATTGCCCCGTTCACAGAAAGACAATGATTCCATCTAGGTGATTGTTGATCGTTTGACCAAGATTGCTCACTTTGTACCAGTTAAGACCAAAACCGATGCCAAAAAATTAGCAGATCTATATGTTGACCATATTCTCAGACTGCATGGAGCTCCCTCTAGTATTGTATCTGATCATGGTCCTCAGTTCGTGTCCTGATTCTGGGAAGCCCTGCATAAGTCCATTGGAACCAAACTTGATTTCAGTACCGCTTACCACCCACAGACAGATGGATAGACTGAACGAGTAAATCAGATCTTAGAAGACATGCTTCGCGCTAGTGTACTGAATTATGGCTCTGATTGAGAGAAATGCCTGCCCTATGCAGAGTTCTCCTACAACAACAGCTACCAAGCCAGCATCAAGATGTCACCGTTCGAAGCTCTGTATGGCAGACCTTGTAAGACACCTTTGATGTGGTCTCAACCGGGTGAAAGATCATTCTTTGATTCCGCTAAGATTCAAGATGCCGAAGAAGGAGTTGCCCAAGTAAAAGAGAATTTGAGAATTGCCCAAAGTCGATACAAGAGCTATGCTGACAAAAGAAGAAGAGAACTTGAGTTCAATGGGGGAGACTTCGTCTATCTCAAGGTATCCCCGCTATGTGGAACTGTCAGATTTCATGTGAAAGGAAAGCTCACCCCTAGATTTGTTGGGCCATACAAGATACGCAAGAGGATTGGAAGGCTCGCTTACAAACTTGAGCTACCCAAGGAATTGGTGGGTGTACATCCCGTATTCCATGTCTCACAGCTACGCAAGTGTTTGAGAGTGCCCGATGAAGTAATCCCAACTGATACACTTGACATTCAGAACACTCTTGAGTATAAAGAGCATCCTATCAAGATTCTGGGTAGAGACACCAAAGAAACCCGAAGCAAAACTATTCCTATGTGCAAGATCCAATGGAGCAATCACACTGAGAGAGAAGCAACATGGGAGAAAGAGTCTGACCTCCGGCAACAATATCCTTATCTCTTCGAAGAGTATGTTATGCTTTAATCTCAGGGACGAGATTCTGTTAAGGGGGTAGGACTGTAACAACCCAAAAATCCACACACCAAAAATCATAACTACAAAATTTTTGTGTTAGCACTATGTGATGTTGAGTGACTCATGTAGAAGCCAAACCCTAGTTCTAGATTGGATGTGACCCAACTAGGTTAAAATCATAAGCATAGTTTGGTTTTATGCCACATGTGTAATTAAATTCCTAAATAAATAAATCATGCATGCATCCTTAGACCCACTTGTGATTTGGATTCTTTTGCCTTATGTGATGTTTAACTAACTTACTTAATATTTATGATAAACCCTAACCAAATTGGCAACAAATAAAAGAGAAAGGAAAGAAGAGGAAGGCAGTAGCTCAGCCTAGCCTGCCTCGACCGGCCTAGCTAACCAGCCGCCTGCCCTCCCACTCGCTCACGCGGCCCATGAAGTCGGCCCAGCATCGCCGCTCGCACACGCATAGCCGCTGACAAGCCGACCCCGCTTGTCAGCTATCATGCGCCGCACGTAGCCACATCGCGCCAAGCGCCTGACGACCCGACCCCGCTTGTCAGCACAGTAGCGTCTTCTTCCCCTCGCCCATGCATTCTCCCGCGTGATCGGAGGCCGACCAGCATGGTAGGCATGGGCCTGGGGTCACACAAATTGCATGACCTTGTTCCCCCTTGCGCTGCGCTTATGCTACCGCATGAGAGCTGTTGGATGCACCGCACGTATCACCATCGCCCGATCGCCGTCCGCCATTGGAGCCCTTGGAGCTCGGCTATAAAAGCCAACATCCGTGAGCCCTAACCCTCAGCCCGTTCGCTACCGCCGCTGGTGGCACAGCACCACACAGTGTCAAGCCAAGAGAGAGGGAGGAGGGAGAAGCAAGGAGGAGAAGGAGAGGCACGGAGAAGGACGCCGCTGCCGGAGCAAGAAGGGAGGAGCCGCTGGCGCAGAAGACGGCGAGTACCTCTATCTCGGCTCGGCTCTACTACATCGTCGGCACTGTCATCACCGCACCACCACCATCACCTTCGAGCTCCCCATGGTGAGCCATCTAGCTGAGACCACCTCCCTAGCCAAATGGGACGTGCACCGCCATGATCAAAACTTTGCTGAAGCTTCGAGCTCCAGCCTAGCCCAACTGGTTAGCCAGGGAGACCGACATGGCCACGCTTGCCGAGACCCAGGACGCGCCGTGTGTAACACCTTTGGTGTTTTGACCTAGCACTAAAACTTGACATATCATCATATGCATTGCAAAGCATTCATAAAGTAGAAAAATTTGGATGCATTCACTAAATAAGCTTTATTTCATAAGTTGTTATTTTATGTGATGTATGTGATCCAAAACTTTAAATAAAGATCATGACCACAAGGGTCAAATTTCATGTGATCATGTGAGACCATGTGTTAATTGACTCAAATAACCCTAATGGGCCATGTTACTGGTCAAAAATCAAAGTTAAGTAAAAAGGAAAACAAATTAAATTTGAATTCAACTTAAATTCATAAAAGTCCTTTTTGCCCCTTTTGTCTATTTCAAAATCCATTTGGAATTTGGGGGTGTGACAAAAAGCAAAGTTGAAGCTTATTTTATAAGGATCAACTTTGGTATTCAAAGTTTTTAAAGTTTACATATAAAATTTGGAGTAATTTTGAAATGATTCAAATTTCAAAATGGAGCCAGAATTTGAAAATGTTTATTAAAGCAAAGTTGTAGAGTTTGAAAAGTTGAGCAACTTTCATTTTTTGGAGATTTTCAACTTCTTTAGAAAATTTGTGAGTAATTTGCAAAATAAACGCAGTGGCAATTCTATAAATAATTCAAAAATCCAATTTGAAGCCGCCGGCGCCACGCAGCTGCTTGCCGCCGACCGTCTTCGCCGCTTTCTCGTGCGGTGACACGCCGCTGTCTCCGTGGCGAACTCGTTTGTGAGCTGTCGACGCCGGACGTGTCCTTCTCTGCTATAAATAGTTGCACCCGCCGCCGTCGTCCTTCCTTTTCTTCTCTGCTCTGCTCCGCCACCGCTCAGCTCCGCCGCTCGCCGTAGCCGCCGTCGAACCCTTCCCGTCGTGCCTAGCTAAGCTAGCATGAATGCCTCGACCTAGCGCTTCTCTTTGGCTTGCTTGCATCACCTGGGTTGACTGGAATCGCCCAGCGCGACGCGTTCTTCCCTGTGACCGGCCGGAGCTCCACCACGAGCATCTCACCGTGGTCAAGCCACTCCGGTGAGCCTCTCATCGATTCTTCTTGTGGTTTAGCTTCCCAGTGTCATCCTGTTGCTCGTATGCTCGATTATTTTCCGTATCGGAGCCTAGTCATCGGAGTGTGTCTCGCCGCCGTGCCCGTGGCCGCCATGCCCGACGTGGAGCTTCCTCTGGTGTGCCTACTGCTGTTCTGAGGGTTGGGATAGGTTCACGGGGTGGTGTAGATCATGCAGGTACGGTCCGCCTCACCGGAGCCTCACCGCCAGCGCGTTTTGGCTGACCGGTGATGGCAGCGCCGCCATGTCCTCTGTTTGTGTCGCTGACGAATGGGCCCAAGCTGTCAGTGAGACAAGAGGGAGAGAACAGTGAGGTTTTGTTATTTTCTGAATTTTGAATAGTGCAGCAACTTTGGAAAATCATAGGAAAATAATTACAGCTCGAAAAATTCTAAAAATTTATGTGTAGCTTCTGTACATGTTCTATTATGGTTTAAAAATATGAAACTTGAAATTTGAATAAATTTTTAATGTTCAAAAATTCAGTCAATTAATTAATAAATGTAATTTTCATGATTTTTGTAGGCCACTGTATAACTCCAAAAATTATGAAATTTATTTTGGTACACTAATTTGTCATAAGGAAGCTTGCATAAAATTTTGAGCTTAATTGAACAAAGTTGATTTTATACCTAATTTAGGCTTAATTATTTAATTAATTATTTACTTAGTTAGTGCTTAATCATTTAGGGTTTGTTTGACTTTGGAATTGATTGTTGACCTTGGGTCAGTAACATATGATGATCCTTGGCACCTTAATTAGTTATTTGAGCTCATACCTAACTTATAATTAGTAAATCTTAATGACATTTCATGTGATAACAAAGGTCAATAGTAAGTCACTTGTGTGGTCCTTGATGGTAGAATTGCAAGTTGGTTTTGTTGGCTTACAACTGTACCATGAAGGAAAGTTGTATTCAAAGTGTTATTATATTTCATGCACCATGAAAGCATCATGTTTACATTATCATCATGTTGAAGCATATGCTATTATTTCATGTAGAATCCGAGAGTGAACCGATTCTAGTTGAGCAAGTTGTGGAAGAATCCCCGGTTGTCACGGGATTCGATAATTGTGGTACTGATCCAGAACCCGAGATCGTCAATGAAGGCAAGCCCCGGTTTATGCATTAAACCATTACCTTGTTTACTTTGAAAAGCTTATCACCTATGTTACCTATTGCATTAAGTTGATTTATTCAAATGTTACCTACTTGATGCATTGCCTACCTTGTTAATTGTTTACCATCCTTGAAGATGTTTTCATTTACAAAGGCGTAGAATGCTTAGTATGCTTTATGGTAGGCTTTCAAAGTAAAAGTTTCGATACAATCAAAGATGGCACACTGGCCAAAGAAAGAAAGAAGATAGAATGAATTAGAGACTAGTCGGGTGACTTATCTTGAATGTTGGGTAATGTTGCCGACTATGTCGCTTAAAGGCCACTCATTGTGGATCTTCTGAATGAGACACTTTGTAGTACTGGTCACATACTCCGGTAAGCCTACTTCGGCTAATCCGATACTAAGACGAATGCCCATGCACTGGGAGTGGAGAGATGGCGGGAGTAGCGTGTACCCTCGTGGCTGGAATGTGGCCGGATTTGAGGTGTGTTGTGCTCTCGGGTGGCGTGGAGATGGCTTAGTATATGAGAATCCGGTAGCAAGGTTGATATATGCAAGATTAAGTTCTACATATGTTGTGTGATAAGGAATCCCCAGCTAGGACTTGAATCAATTTGAATTGCCGGTGCTCCGCGGATATGGAGGCTCGTTTCATTACAGAAGCAATGTAGGACTGGTGAATTACTAAAACATGAGAAAGAGAATGGAATCAGAAGGATTGGAATATGGGGAATGTACATTTAGTTTGAGATAATGAACTAAAAGGATTTAGGGGTAAAACTGGAAAATAGGATGAAGAGTAGTAAGCTTTTGGCAAAGAACTTTTGAATCTTGCTACATCCTTACCTTGCCCCAACACTTGCATCTTTAAAATCTTTCACCCCCTGTTACGTTGGGTCAGTCTTGTTGAGTACTTTTGTACTCAGGATTTGTTAACCCTTGTTGCAGGTGAGTTGCATGCGCAGGCTTGTTTTAGTCCCTGTTGCATGTCAGTGTTTGAAGTCAATGACGATGAGGAATGATGAATGGCCTTTGGACAAGGCACTAGTTTGTATGAAAAATAATGTTAATGTAATATTATCCCGCTACTATGGTTGTATGACACTTATGGTATTGTAAGTTTGAAACAACTTGTTTGTAAACTATGTTATCGTAAGACTTCCGCTATATTTCACTCTGATGTATATATTTGAATAAACGGTTGTAATCTGCAATGTCTGTGATTGGGATCCTGTTCGAAAAAGATTCGTGGATGATTCGGGTTTCCCGAGGACACCTGATAGACTTGTTAAGTTGTTGGGAACTCATGTACGCTATCAGAGGTCTATTGAGACAACGATAAGTGCACGTGGGCCCAATTTCTTAGGAGGTTCTGCCACAGCTGGTATCAGAGAAGTTCCTATCTAAGATCATTGTAGATTACTTTGGAAAACCTTCAAATTGATTTGGATCAAAGAAAGTAAACTTGATATTTTAAAGTTCAATTTCTTTCTTCTTACCTCTGATCTAGTCTCAATCCTATCTTATTTGAAAGTTTGTGGCGGATAATATGATTAGGTTTGTCCTATGTATTAAAAATCTAGTACTTTTGATTATATAAATCTTTTGTACCTAGATTCATAAGATCGATTCATGCATCATGCTTGAACACCTTGCATAATAATTCCCCTTAAAAGTGGTTGGGTAAGTAATGCCAATCCATTCTTGCTAACCTCCATTCTTCTCAAGCTATTCTTATAGTCCTACCCTAACTTCTTCAGGCTATGGCAAAGACCAAGATAACCGCACGCAAGTCCACTAGACCCCACGGAGTCCCTCGTCACCAGTTGGCACCACGTAACCGTGAGCTTGGTGAAGGAAGTTCCAAGACCCTAGGAGATGAAGGATCTTCAAGCAATCCCGCCAACATCGAGAACCTTACCAAGGAGCTCAACACTCTTCGTTGAGCTCATGCCAAAGATCAAGAGATGCTGGCGGAAATGCAAAGGGGCATCACCATGACCATGGAGCTGCGGAATGAAGCCTGGACACGAAAGGATGCGGCTAATGAATGCGTCCAAGAGTTGGAGTTCTACGTAGAAGACCTGGAGATGGACAATGCCATTCTTCATGAGAATGTCCACATGCTGTACGCTCAACTTCATCCTCCTCATGGGGATGGTGAAGTTATAGATGAAGAAATGATTGTAGATCTAGGAGAAGTCGAGAATGAAGAAGAGGAGGAGGATCCTGAGGAGTTAGTGCACTTCTCAGATGAAGATGAGGTTTTGTCTGGTATGGACACGGACACCGATGACTAAGAGCTTGGAGTAGTAATAGTTCCTTTACTACTTTCCCAGTAAACCAAGGTTGTCTTGTGGGATACAAGACATGTAATATAAATAAGCAACCCTTTGTAGCATGAAACCTTTTAACTGCTTTCAATAAATAATAATGTAAATCAACGTGTCTCTCTAATAGATGCCTCGTCCTATCACCCAAGCTGGTGCAAGTGGCTCGCATGACAATGATGATATCCCAAATCCTCCACCAATGCCTCCGACTATGGCAGATGCCATAGCCGCACTCGTCAACGCAACGGCAGAGAATGCTAGGTTGCTAAGGGAATTGGCTCAGAACCAACAGGCACCACACCCTAATCGTGGCCGTCATAATAATGGAAATGACGAGTCAACCTATATTGATTTTACTGACACACGTTCACCTGTGTTCTCTAAGGCAGAAGAGCCTTTAGAAGCTGACGATTGGCTTAGGACAATAGAGCAAAAGTTTGAGCTGATTCACTATACCGAGATTCAGAAACCAAGGTTTGCGGCACAGCAACTCCGAGGAGCTGCTGGTGCTTGGTGGGCAAATTTGGTAGTTGTACAGCCCGCTGGTCACCAAATCACCTGGATGGAGTTTAAGGATGCCTTCAGGGCACACTATATTCCAGATGGTGTGATGACCATGAAGTTAGAAGAGTTCTTGGCTCTTAAGCAAGGGGAGCACCCGGTGATGCACTATGTTGGACGTTTCAATCACCTGTCACAGTATGCTTTAGAGTATGTGAATACTGACAGGAAGAAGAAGAATCATTTCCTAAGAGGTCTGAGCACCAAACTTTAGACTATGATGGCAACTTGTGGCAACGCAACTTATCATGAGACAGTCAACATTGCTATCACTTCTGAGGAGAATTACCGCCGACACAAGGAGGCAAAGAAAAAGAGAATATCTGCTTCTGGATCATCGAGTGGAAAGCGTCAAAAGATAGTCTACCATCCTCAGAATCATGGCCGTACGCCATTTCGCCCCCAACAAAGCCAAAGCAGGCAGTAAATCTTTATTCGCCCTGCAATTAAAATGCCTTATCCTCATCAAGCACCGCAGCAGCAAAATAATACAAATAATGCAAACCGCACTGCTACTCCCTAGAATCTCAATTATCCATATTATAATTGTGGTAAACCTAGACACTTTTCCCGAGAATGTCCATATCCCAGGAAGAATAATCCTAATGCACCTAAAGCCCCTGTTCCTCAAGCTCAGAATCAGTACAAGGGCAATGCTCAGAACAGTCAGAAGGGTCAGGCTGAGAAGAAAACTGGGAGGGTCTTCTATACTCAGGTGGAATCTATTCCAGAAGGAGAACCAGACCACCATCGTGCTCGGGGATTGTCCAGACCACCATCGTGCTCGAGGACTGCCCAGTCCACCATCGTGCTCGGGGACTGTCCAGACCACCATCGTGCTCGGGGACTGTTCCGACCACTCTCGTGCTCGGGGGCTGCCCTGACCACTCTTCGAACATTGCTCGGAGACCGCTCTCCTCGGCTACATGTGATTTGTACTCACATATAGTTGAGAGGCATTTATTTTTTCTCACTTAGACCTTGCTACAAGGCTGATACCTCGCCTTCCAGCAAGCTCAGAGACTATATCGGTACGATGCACCTGCCGGTGGATCTCGTATTGCTTGTACGACGATTGGATTCTCAACTTAAGTGGGAATTCTTTTTAGACCCTGGCACCACGTGCCTGCGTCACCTACTACCAGGCTTGGGGACTAAGTGGGCACACTTCACGTTGCGGTGAATGTGCTTATTTTATCGACCCCTACGCTCTGATTGTTGGCCATAACTACTATTGTACAAGGGTCACTTATATTTCTTTTTAGAAATACAAGTGGGCACACTTGATCAAGAAATGAATCTTTTTCTTTTTTCTTTAGAGCACCATGCATTCTTCGGACAACCGAAATCTTCGGCTATAATTGTGGTCTACTGCTCTCTATGCTGACCAGAATACTGACACATTTGCTTGGTCAATGTTTCAGCCAGTTGGAGATGACATGAAGACAGATCACGTTAGTTGAAGAAGATCGAACGACGTGTCACAACATAATACATAGTGCTCGGGGACTAGTTGTGGGGGTATTAACCCCTATACCCTTACGGCTAGGCTTGGGCTAGCCTGGACCAGGGGGTCTGGCCCACTAGAAGATAACACGTGGCTCGGCCAATCTGCTCGGAGTCCTGTGCAAGGAATCAAGGTAGACTTGGAGATCAAGGAAGATCCTAGTCGGTTAGAATAGGAATCCTTATCCAGCCACCTATGGCAATTGTAACTGGTTAGGATTGGTTTCTAGATCTATAACCCTGCCCCCCAGACTATATAAGGCGGGCAAGGGACCCCTCTAAAAAACATCTCTCATTGACATACAACAATACAATCAGACGCAGGACGTATGTATTACGCCTTCACGGCGGCCGAACCTAGATAAAACCTTGTGTCTGTCTTGCGTCACCATCTTGTTTGTAACTTACGCATCTGTCTGCCAATAATCTACTACCTTGGGCATACCCCTAGGTAGACTGCCGACCATATTTCGTCGACAGCTCCTATCAGTGGTATCCCAAGCACTGGATTAAGAGATCTTTCGAGCTGTGCCCAATAAGACGTTGCCATGTTGCCGAGACCGAACGGAAAAGAACCCGTCTTCATTAAAGTACTCTGAGTTGTATTCTTGATAGGTTGATGTCGTGTTCCGGAGCCTTGTCGGAAAAGAACTCGGTTTTCCAAAAGAACTCGGATAAGACTCCGTCTCGAAAGCGGAGCCTAAGTTTGAATCAGATGCGTGAAGCCATGAAATCTGAGTTGGATCGAACATCGCGAGCTACGCGAATCTTCCAGCAAGTTGATCTGTCATAGTCACCGAAATAGAATGGTCCTCATGGTGATCCGAATTTTTGAGGAGACGGCTTTGGAGCTTGCCATTGTCACCTGCCTCGCAGATCCATGAACCGAAGATGAAGGTTGATCCTGTCGAGAAGATCATGTTGTCGAGGTCCATCGAGCTCTCGGATGCAAAGTCGTCGAAAGCCCCTACCTGGCGCGCCAGCTGTCGATGTTTGACCATCGATAGCCTACCTTAGGGGTACCCAGGGCAGTATGTTCGGGCTTTAGCGTATGCAGAACTTGACGGTAAATGCAAGAGACAGTCGATTTATCCTGGTTCGGACCCTCGATCGTTGATTGAGTAATAGCCCTACGTCCAGTCAGCGTTAGCCTTTGCGTTGGATTGATTATAAAGTGTTGTGTTGTCATCTCAGTCTCATCTCTAGGAACCCTGCCCTCCTTTATATAGCCAGGAGGTCAGAATCCTAGTTGGTTTATAATGAGAGTTCCTAGTAGGATTACAGAATAATACTACTACTAAGATTACATGGGAAGAATCCTAGTTAGACTAGATCTTCTCCCTTCCTTGCGGGGTATCCCATGGGTCCCACACCGATAGACTATCATCTCTCCGAAAGGTAGGTGGAAGCTGTGAGTCTCCGGCCGCCACCTATATTTAAGACAAAGCAAGATTACTTGTCAAAAAGTCAATCGCATGAACAAATGGCCATGAATGGAGGCAATGATTCAATTTAACACCTATCAACCAACGTAGTTATGGCTGCTGAGTTGAACTTGGGCAACCCACGATGAACCTAAAAAGAGATGACATCCAGGCCAGCTCTTTGCAGGAAAGGAGTGTACCTATCATCGTACCGCATGTCCAAGAACCCACTGTGGGTTCTAGGATGAAGGAGCGGAAGGTCTTGCATCGAATAAAACATAGTCTCCTGTTATTTCACGAACACATGTACGCTCACCAAATTTTGAATAAAACTTATAGATTATTACCCGCCCTAGCGCTATGAGATGTCCTCGATGGGTCGCCTCGTACGTCGGGTCGAGCAGGTGGAATTGCGCCATCCTAGAAAAAAAGTGAATGAATTAGAATTTCAATATACAATAAAACATGAACTTAGAAATATATAAGTAATTGACACAAATACAAGCATAAATTGAGACATGCATAATTAATTAAATGAATACGACAAATATAAAATAATAAAATCATCCAATAGTCGCACCTCACTAATCTGCTAATGGCAACTTCATGAATTGTGGCCAAGTCTACCGCACTTGCCACACTCGTACTGCTCGGGGTCAGTAACAAATGGAGTTCCTCTCTCACGCCTCATTCTTCTGGGTATCTAATCCAAAACCATCATGTACCTCGTCCTCTGCCTTGATCCACGCTTGTTCCAACAGTAAACTGGATTCGCAATGTACTTCGGCCCATCATATGGAGGCCACTTTCTAGGGTCCCAAAAAGGCACAAAGCGGAGGCTCCATGTGTGCACAAGCATGTTGACACTGAACTCGTGAGGTATCCTCCTCTTGATATTATAGTTGCGATGCCTAGCTACTGCCACCAAATGAGAACATAGAAAGTGGTACTGCCTTGGTTTACCATAAGTGCATTTGAAATCTTGGAGGACAACCACATGTATCCTCGACTCTCAGACCTCGCCATAGGATGTTGTACCACCCCTATGCTTGACTTGATAAGTCCCTGTGGCATGGTCAAAGCATGTAACCTCATGTGTGCCAGCCCTCTCTCTTGCCTTCTCTAGGTGTGCCTTTGGTTTTGAAGCCCATATTTCTCCATTACTTCGCAACTGCAATGCATGGGCGTGTCTATCATTGAACCAAGCAACAAGCTTATAGAAGGTGAATTGAACGATTGCATTCACGGGCATACCACGTATCCCCAATAGCAACTTATTGAATGACTCCGTCATGTTGCTGCACTGAAACTCATACCTTCATCCACCGGTGTCGTGAGCTCTCGCCCATTTCTCCAAATCCCTCATCAAACCTGTGAGTCATTGTCTACCTTCTATATTTGATGCGGTTCTGGCCTGCTCCAACTTTTCCTAAAAGTACTTGTCCTCAAGCTATCGAGCAGCCGCCTAGAATAGATCAAAATTACCCTTCACACCATCCTTCTGGAGTAGATTCTCGACAAGATGCCGAGTACACCAACGATGGTGTAATGGTGCATACCCCTCTATCTGCTCTCGCACGACATTAAGTATGCCCTAGTGCCTATCAGATATGATGCCAACCTCCATGCCAGGCCCAACTACGTGTATCTGGACTAGCCTCAAGAACCATCCCCAACTGTCATTGTTCTCCTTCTCAACCAAAGCAAATGCCAAAGGAACCAACTTGTTGTTCACGTCATAGGATATGGATATAAAAAGTGTGCCCTGGTATTTGCCAATCAAGAATGTACCATCAATGGAGAAGACGGGACGATAGTGCCTAAAGGCCACGACACACTAAGGGAAGCACCAGAAAGCACAAAAGAATATCTGCCTCCTATCCTTCCATGCATTTGGTTTTGGGATGTACTCATAATGCATGTCTGGATTCACCGCTTTGATTGCATTGAAAAGAATTGACGGCTGCTCATACCCATCCTCCTAGTCCCCATATATCATCTTCCACGCTCGCTGCTTAGTCATCCATGCTTTACCATAAGTTATCACAACCTCCATACAACGCCTCAACGGTCCTAATAATTGTCCTCACCTTCATGTTGGGTTCTCCCTGCAAAATTCCCATCAACCGCTTGGCAATAAGGGTAGATGTCAACTGGCGATGCCTTAGTGTCAGCTCATGGTCAGCACAATTGTGTGGCCCGACAACTTTTGTGATCTTCCATTTTCCGGTGACCTATTGCTTCCTTTTGCAAACCCTCCATGGGCAGCGTTCCTCGTCACACACAACTATGTTCGGTGCTCCGCATATAAATGCAATACCTTGTAAGGTCTCTTTTGTATCACTTCAAAAGCCTACAACCACCCCTTCAAAGCAGGGAGGTCATTGAACACCCTCCCATTCTCAATTACCATGTTAGGACTAGCCTCAGGAGCTTCTAGGAGCTCATCATCATGTCCTTCTACAAACGCCTAATTGGAATGAGCAAGATTGCAGAACTCGTGAACTCTAGGATCACGGCGGCCGGGAAAGATACGCCTCATCATCTCAACATCACTCTCCGTCAGCTCTCTAATAGGGCGATCATCATCAGATTCAAGAGCCCTAGCCATCTCATATGACTCTGAATCATGCATAATTTCAACGCTATTGGAGCCACGGAATCCATCTCCAAAGTGCACTTGCGTAGCAACAGGGGGCACATCCACATTCTCAGGAATGTCTCCTGCAACATAAGTAGAGAAATGAGGAAAGAATGAAAGAAATAGATGTAAGGAACGGGGTAAGCTCCCAAAAACCATGCGGTTAAGACACTTACTCGGATGATTCTGTGTCAAAGGGATCTCATGAGGAGGATCTGCCATGGAAACATGAGTCTGACAACCATCTCCAACTATTGCATTGGGGGCAGATTGAGCATTAGGAACCGTAGGTGCAATCTCCACATGCATATAAGGTTCTGGAATGGGAGGGTCGATGTGTGCCTGCTGATCCATTGCTGGGGAAAACCCATGAGGGATGGGATCAACTAACACCCGATGCTGAACCACGTCCAAACATTACAGCTGGCTCTTCATAGCCAATCTCATATAGTTCTCCCCCTGATCCGCACAACCAATTGAGATCATTCGCCTGAAGATATTGGGAGGAGAACCTAGGTGTAGTACACCATCAACTGCAATGCCATCATCTCCAAGGGAATGCAGCTTCTCCCGAGCCCTTGCAACCATCTCACTAAATGAAGGCCTATCATTGAATAGCATAGGCACGCTTTGTATGTCAACAAACTTAACATATCCATAGAGATCGCTTTCAATGGTGCCTCCATGATATATGGTCACTAGGTTGTCCATCTAGTTCAAAC
Organism: Miscanthus floridulus; assembly: GCF_019320115.1. Classification (NCBI taxonomy): domain Eukaryota; kingdom Viridiplantae; phylum Streptophyta; class Magnoliopsida; order Poales; family Poaceae; genus Miscanthus; species Miscanthus floridulus. The sequence continues at coordinate 159,678,772 of NC_089580.1, forward strand.
ACGTAACGAAACACATGTCCTTTAGTCCAAATTAGACGATAGATAGTACCTAACAAGTACTTTCTAACTATAAACTAAGTAAATAAGATAATAACTACGTATATATATACAATGTACTCACTAAATAGCTAGACCATATTTAGTTAACTAAATATATAACTACATATCTAAGTAGCTATCTAACTATATCTATGTACCTATGTATCTATATTTCTATCTATCTACATATATATGTCACTAGATCACTAACTAAATCAACTACCTGAGTCATCACATTAACTAGTAAATAACAAATGTCAATTAAGTAGGTACATTGCATATTCATAATTTTTACCTTTCCAACGACTGATCTGCGGATGTCGACGGAGACATAGTGGACGATGGGCGTGGGTCAGGTCGATGGTCCGGGCCGGCGGTGGCACGGCCGGCCGCTGCAGGTGGCGGGGTCGGTGGTGGCACGGCCGACGACATTGGTGGCACGCGGAGGGCGCGGGATGCCTGGGGCTCCGCGTGGCGACTCTGACTCGACGGGCGCGGGAGGCACGGCGGCCACGACCGAGGCCGGCGATGGATGGCGGCAAGGCAGGGCGAGGCCAAGGCGACGAGAGGGCGTGGCGCGGGCATAGGAACCGACGAGGGGACCGGGGCGTGGGCGGCTAGCCGCGGGCAACGGCGTGACACGGGGGGGGGGGGCACGGCCATTAAATAAAGTCACCATAAAGAACAAATACCCCTTACCCCGAATTGATTTGCTTTTTGACCAACTTGCGGGAGCTAAGGTGTTCTCGAAGATAGACTTGAGATCAGGCTATCACCAGATTAAGATCAGACGAGAAGATGTGCCGAAGATAGCGTTTACTACCCAATATGGTCTACATGAGTATCTAGTCATGTCTTTTGGGCTGACCAATGCCCCGGCTCATTTTATGTACCTGATGAACTCAGTTTTCATGCCCGAGTTGGATAAGTTTGTAGTGGTGTTCATTGATGACATTCTTATCTATTCTAAGAGCAAAGAGGAACATGCGGAACATCTCCGCATTGTTCTACAACGATTAAGAGACCACAAATTATATGCCAAATTCAGTAAATGTGCATTCTGGTTAGAGGAAGTACAATTTCTGGGTCATGTGTTATCTACTGAAGGTATAGCTATTGATCCGAGCAAGGTAGAAGAAGTCCTTAACTGGAGAGCACCTACCACTATTCATCAAGTTCGTAGTTTTCTAGGGTTGGCAGGATATTATCATCGGTTCATCCCTGACTTCTCCAGAATTGCGAAGCCAATTACTGAACTGCTGAAAAATCAAACTAAGTTTGTATGGTCAACTGAATGTGAGAAGGCCTTTCAAACATTAAAGAAGTTGCTGACAACTGCACCAGTACTAGCACAACCTAATATTGAGAGGCTATTTGATATCTATTGTGATGCATCTGGAATTGGTATTGGCTGTGTTCTTATGCAAGAAGGCAGAGTCATAGCATATGCTTCCAGACAACTCAAGAAGCATGAAGAACATTATCCCACCCATGATCTTGAATTAGCCGCTGTTGTTCATGCACTCAAGGTTTGGCGACATTATTTATTGGGCAATATCTGTCATATCTATATGGATCACAAAAGTTTGAAATATATCTTCACTCAGTCAGAGTTGAATATGAGGCAAAGAAGATGGTTGGAACTTATCAAAGATTATGACTTAGAAGTGCATTATCATCCGAGCAAGGCTAATGTGGTTGCCGATGCCCTAAGTCGCAAGAGTCATTGCCATTGTCTGACTGTGAAACCTATGCAACGAACATTGTGTCAAGAGATGGAGCATCTGAATTTACAAATTTTAGAACAAGGTTCCCTATCCAATATTGCAGTTGAATCTACTATCAAAGATCAGATCATTGCTGCTCAACAGAAAAGTAAGGGTATAGCCCATATCAAAGATAAAGTCAGATCTGGAAAACCAACATGTTTCAATATTGATGAATCCAATGTCATATGGTTCAAAGATAGATTGGTAGTACCCAAAAGTCTAGAGCTACGAAAGCAGATTCTTGATGAAGCTCATTCTACAAGATACTCCATTCATCCGGGTAGCAACAAAATGTATCATGATCTGAGAAAGAGATATTGGTGGACCAAAATGAAAATAGAAATAGCTCAATATGTGGCCAAATGCGATACTTGTCAAAGAGTCAAAGTGGTTCACATGAAGACCGCAGGTCCATTACATTCATTGTCAGTTCCATCATGGAAGTGGGAGGATATCTGTATGGACTTCATCGTGGGGTTGCCTAGGACATCTGCAGGCTATAATTCAATATGGGTTATTGTTGATCGCCTAACCAAGATAGCTCATTTCTTACTAGTCAGAGATAAATATCGAGCGAAACAGTATGCAAAGCTTTATCTTGATAGAATCTTTAGTCTGCATAGGGCACCCAAGACCATTGTCTCTGACAGAGGGTCATTGTTCGTGTCTAAATTTTGGAAAAGTCTACATGAGTCTTTGGGAACTAAACTTATCCGTAGTTCTGCTTATCATCCGCAAATAGATAGATAGACTGAAAGGGTAAATCAAATTCTTGAAGATATGTTGAGAGCATGTGTCCTTTCCTATAGTGCTAAATGGGATGAATGCCTTCCCTTAGCTGAATTCTCATATAACAATACCTATCAAGAGAGCATTAAAATGGCACCATTCGAAGCATTGTATGGCCGTAGATGTCAGACACCCTTAAATTGGTCAGAAGCTGGAGAATGTTGGTTCTTTGGACCGGATGTGGTCAAGGAAGCTAAAGAGAATGTTAAACTTATACAAGCTAATATGAAGGTAGCTCAATCCCGACAGAAAAGCTATGCTGATAAGAGGAGACGACCGCTAGAATTCAAAGTGGGAGATCATGTCTACCTCAAGGTATCGCCGATGAAAGGAGTTCATCGTTTTGGGATTTGGGGAAAGTTGGCACCCCGTTATGTCGGTCCTTTTCAAATCCAACAACGATGTGGACCGGTCGCCTATCGCGTCAAGCTACCAGATCACATGTCAGCTGTGCATGATATCTTTCATGTATCCCAGTTAAAGAAGTGTCTTCAAGTACCTGACCAAGTAATCGACTTTGGTGATGTAGAACTAGAACCTAATTTGACTTATGCTGAGTACCCCATTAAAGTCTTAGATCAGAAAGATCGAGTCACTCGAAGACGTACAATCAAGTTCTACAAAGTACAATGGAATCAACACACTGAAGATGAAGCTACTTGGGAGTCTGAGGATTACTTAGAAGAAAACTTTCCTGACTTCTTCGCTTCTATCTAGTTGCAATACCTTGTCTATATTGTAACTTGTTTGTTTTGTTAAAAGGATGGAAAAACCCCTCACTAGCTTTTTGAATAAAGTTATGATGTGTTAGTTTGACACATTTCCTTTTCCATTACTTAGCCTTAGGTTTTAAATCTCAGGACGAGATTTCTTTAAGGGGGAAGAGTTGTAACACCTCTGGTGTTTTGACCTAGCACTAAAACTTGACATGTCATCATATGCATTGCAAAGCATTCATAAAGTAGAAAAATTTGGATGCATTCACTAAATAAGCTTTATTTCATAAGTTGTTATTTTATGTGATGTATGTGATCCAAAACTTTAAATAAAGATCATGACCACAAGGGTCAAATTTCATGTGATCATGTGAGACCATGTGTTAATTGACTCAAATAACCCTAATGGGCCATGTTACTGGTCAAAAATCAAAGTTAAGTAAAAAGGAAAACAAATTAAATTTGAATTCAACTTAAATTCATAAAAGTCCTTTTTGCCCCTTTTGTCTATTTCAAAATCCATTTGGAATTTGGGGGTGTGATAAAAAGCAAAGTTGAAGCTTATTTTATAAGGATCAACTTTGGTATTCAAAGTTTTTAAAGTTTACATATAAAATTTGGAGTAATTTTGAAATGATTCAAATTTCAAAATGGAACCAGAATTTGAAAATGTTCATTAAAGCAAAGTTGTAGAGTTTGAAAAGTTGAGCAACTTTCATTTTTGGAGATTTTCAACTTCTTTAGAAAATTTGTGAGTAATTTGCAAAAATAAACGCAGTGGCAATTCTATAAATAATTCAAAAATCCAATTTGAAGCCGCCGGCGCCACGCAGCTGCTTGCCGCCGACCGTCTTCGTCGCTTTCTCGTGCGGTGACACGCCGCTGTCTCCATGGCGAACTCGTTTGTGAGCTATCGACACCGGACGCGTCCTTCTCTGCTATAAATAGTCGCACCCGCCGCCGTCGTCCTTCCTTTTCTTCTCTCCTCTGCTCCGCCACCGCTCAGCTCCGCCGCTCGCCGTAGCCACCGTCGAACCCTTCCCGTCGTGCCTAGCTAAGCTAGCATGAACGCCTCGACCTAGCGCTTCTCTTCGGCTTGCTTGCATCACCTGGGTTGACCGGAATCGCCCAGCGCGACATGTTCTTCCCTGTGACCGGCCGGAGCTCCGCCACGAGCATCTCACCGTGGTCAAGCCACTCCGGTGAGCCTCTCGTCGATTCTTCTTATGGTTTAGCTTCCTAGTGTCATCCTGTTGCTCGTATGCTCGATTATTTTCCCTATCGGAGGCTAGTCGTTGGAGTGTGTCTCGCCGCCGTGCCCGTGGCCGCCATGGCCGGCATGGAGCTTCCTCCGGTGTGCCTGCTGCTGTTCTAAGGGTTGGGATAGGTTCGCGGGATGGTGTAGATCATGCAGGTACGGTCCGCCTCGCCGGAGCCTCACCGCCGGTGTGTTTTGGCCGACCGGTGATGGCAGCGCCGCCGTGTCCTTGTTTGTGTCGCTGACGAACGGGCCCAAGCTGTCAGTGAGACAAGAGGGAGAGAACAGTGAGGTTTTGTTATTTTCTGAATTTTGAATAGTGCAGCAACTTTGGAAAATCATAGGAAAATAATTACAGCTCTAAAAATTCTAAAAATTTATGTGTAGCTTCTGTACATGTTCTATTATGGTTTAAAAATATGAAACTTGAAATTTGAATAAATTTTTAATGTTCAAAAATTCAGTCAATTAATTAATAAATGTAATTTCCATGATTTTTGTAGGCCACTGTATAACTCCAAAAATTATGAAATTTATTTTGGTACACTAATTTGTCATAAGGAAGCTTGCATAAAATTTTGAGCTTAATTGAACAAAGTTGATTTTATACCTAATTTAGGCTTAATTATTTAATTAATTATTTACTTAGTTAGTGCTTAATCATTTAGGGTTTGTTTGACTTTGGAATTGATTGTTGACCTTGGGTCAGTAACATATGATGATCCTTGGCACCTTAATTAGTTATTTGAGCTCATACCTAACTTATAATTAGTAAATCTTAATGACATTTCATGTGATAACAAAGGTCAATAGTAAGTCACTTGTGTGGTCCTTGATGGTAGAATTGCAAGTTGGTTTTGTTGGCTTACAACTGTACCGTGAAGGAAATTTGTATTCAAGGTGTTATTATATTTCATGCACCATGAAAGCATCATGTTTACATTATCATCATGTTGAAGCATATGCTATTATTTCGTGTAGAATCCGAGAGTGAACCGATTCTAGTTGAGCAAGTTATGGAAGAATCCCCGGTTGTCACGGGATTCGATAATTGTGGTACTGATCTAGAACCCGAGATCGTCAACGAAGGCAAGCCTTGGTTTATGCATTAAACCATTACCTTGTTTACTTTGAAAAGCTTATCACCTATGTTACCTATTGCATTAAGTTGATTTATTCAAATGTTACCTACTTGATGCATTGCCTACCTTGTTAATTGTTTACCATCCTTGAAGATGTTTTCATTTACAAAGGCGTAGAATGCTTAGTATGCTTTATGGTAGGCTTTCAAAGTAAAAGTTTCGATACAATCAAAGATGGCATACTGGCCAAAGAAAGAAAGAAGATAGAATAAATTTGAGACTAGTTGGGTGACTTATCTTGAATGTTGGGTAATGTTGCCGACTATGTCGCTTAAAGGCCACTCATTATGGATCTTCTGAACGAGACACTTTGTAGTACTGGTCACATACTCCGGTAAGCCTACTTCGGCTAATCCGATACTAAGACGAATGCCCACGCACTGGGAGTGGAGAGATGGCGGGAGTAGCGTGTACCCTCGTGGCTGGAATGTGGCCGGATTTGAGGTGTGCTGTGCTCTCGGGTGGCATGGAGATGGCTTAGTATAGGAGAATCTGGTAGCAAGGTTGATATATGCAAGATTAAGTTCTACATATGTTGTGTGATAAGGAATCCCCAGCTAGGACTTGAATCAATTTGAATTGCCGGTGCTCCGCGGATATGGAGACTCGTTTCATTACAGAAGCAATGTAGGACTGGTGAATTACTAAAACATGAGAAAGAGAATGGAATGAGAAGGATTGGAATATGGGGAATGTACATTTAGTTTGAGATAATGAACTAAAAGGACTTAGGGGTAAAACTGGAAAATAGGATGAAGAGTAGTAAGCTTTTGGCAAAGAACTTTTGAATCTTGCTACATCCTTACCTTGCCCCAACACTTGCATCTTTAAAATCTTTCACCCCCTGTTAGGCCAGGTCAGTCTTGTTGAGTACTTTTGTACTCAGGGTTTGTTAACCCTTGTTGCAGGTGAGTCGCATGCGCAGGCTTGTTTTGGTCCCTGCTGCATGTCAGTGTTTGAAGTCAATGACGATGAGGAATGATGAATGGCCTTTGGACAAGGCACTAGTTTGTATGAAAAATAACGTTAATGTAATATTATCTCGCTACTATGGTTGTATGACACTTATGGTATTGTAAGTTTGAAACAACTGGTTTGTAAACTATGTTATCGTAAGACTTCCGCTATATTTCACTCTGATGTATATATTTGAATAAACTGTTGTAATCTGCAATGTCTGTGATTGGGATCCTGTTTGAAAAAGATTCGTGGATGATTTGGGTTTCCCGAGGACACCCGACAGACCTGATAAGTTGTTGGGAACTCGTGTACGCTATCAGAGGTCTGTTGAGACAACGATAAGTGCACGTGGGCCCGATTTCTTAGGAGGTTCTGCCACACCGTGCACACTACCATCAGCCAAAAGGAGGACCCTAGCCATGACGTTGTACATCGGAACAGGAGCGCAGATGCACAGGCACGCTCACTTGGCCGAGAGCACAACCATGACGAGACCACCACATCTTCTACGTTGTGGTAAAGGCAACGTTGACACCCGACTGGTTCCGCCATGACAAGAGACACACCGCGCTCACCTTAGCCGAGGAAGAAGCCCATCGGAGCCCTGCATTGCCGCACCGCACCTCATCGGAGCGCCACCGCCTCTATTTTGCCCCCACCACCATGGTCGGAGCCACTGGGAGCACCAGGAGCTCCCTCAACACACCCACCATCGCTGTAGAAGCACCGTGGAGCTCACACGCTCCTCCAACTGGGCTCTCGCTACCACTACAGCCCTGTTCATGCACACCGATGAACCCACGCTGCCGTTCACCATGGCCAGAGCCCTAGGAAGCCCTAGCCGCCACCACAACCCCACCGTCGCACTCGTCGAGGCTTGGGGAAGCTATCGCCTACCCTAATCGGACGCTAGTACCGCCCGAGAGGCTCACCGGTGACCTCACCGCCAGCGAAAGCCCCGTCGGAGAAGAGGAGGGGATTTTCCCCTCGTCGACCATGACCACGCCGACCATGTCCTGAGCAGCTCCACCGAGCTCCGACCACGACCACACCGACCACGTCCTGAGTAGCTCCGTTGAGCTCCGACCACGACCACGCTGACCACGTCCTGAGCATCTCCACCGAGCTTCGACCACGACCACACTGACCACGTCCCGAGCAGCTCCATCGAGCTCTGACCATGACCACGTCGTGCATGTGAACCAAACCTTGGGAAGGAGTAAGTGGACCAAGTCCTTCATAGACCGTCTCTGCGGTCTATGGACCAACGTAGGCGGGTTCACCATGAGCCACGCCTCACCTATGCCCGTGGACCACGGCCCGTTAGTGGCCCAGGAAGACGACATGGCCACACCAGCACACGCCACATGGCGAGCCAAAGCCCAGCCCATATCCTGGCCGAACCGGTCCAGTTTGGGCCCGACCTATATTGACCATTGACCGGTCAACGTTGACCGTTGACTGGGGCCACATGTCAGTAACACCACCACGCGGGACCCACCTATCAGCTCGGAACCGAGATGATGATGCCATGCTGACGTCATACTGATGTCAGCATGCCACGTGAACCAGTCATAGTGTGACACGTGTCAGCCCAGAATTAATCAGCCTTAATTATTTTTAGAGATGATTTAAACTTCAGAAATTCATAACTAATTCATACGATCTTAGAAAAATATGAAACTAGGACCAAAATTCATCTAAAATCGAGCTTTACGCAATGAAACCATGTTTGAGTGCATTTGGCTCTTTCGAATTTTCATTGCTTCTTTGTGCTATTCTATAGACGCCGCTAACGCGACGATAATGCGATCGTTTGCAGACTCAGAGGAGAACCAGACAGACGAGGACCGAGAGTACCATGAGGAGTACGGAGACGACTTCATTGAAGGTGCCACATCCCACCCAATCTCGTAGCACCCATTATGCATGGCTAATATAGAACTGCTATTGCTTTACTTTACTGTTATAGTCATACTATGATAGGACTTGCATGGTAGTATGCTTATTTGATGGCCTTTACCTTGACGCAACCTTACCCCTACATACCCTGCTATTAGGCTAGACACACGCTTGCAGCTATATTTCATTGCTTATATTACGCTTATACTACATTAATGCATGGTGGAAATCGGTGTTATCTGGACTATGGGGAGAGTGCTACGTGTGTGACTTGGGTGTGTGGAGGGTGAGGGTTGTGTCGACCAAGTTGGAGTATACGACGAGCCTGGGGCAAGTCTTGCCGTGGGGTGCTACCTAGGCACCCTTGGAAATGGATACCTGTGGTTTGTAAATGGTATATGAGGTGGCCCTGGGTGTGAACCTATGATGGGAGGAGCCCAGGGTGGAGGTGTTGTGGTGGCACGGTAAATGGAAACCCTGATGAAGACATTCTGGCTTGGTCATCCCTAAGGACTTACGAGTACTCAGATTCACCAGGAAGCCTTACGTATCACTCGCCCTATATGGTGCGGGACGGCCAGACTACTTGGTAGAATATTGCCACTACTGCTAGGTTGATAGCGGACAGTGCGAGGGAGGTACGGGGCGTGGAGGATTCCCCCACACCCTTCCGAGACTTCATGGAGACCTTATGGATCTGGCTCATGACTCAAAGTTTCAGCCACCCCAGACTAGACTTGGGGTGTACCAGGGTTGAATGGTAGAGTGGCATTATCCTAGGCTAGCAAGCGGCCAGAATCAGCCCAGTTGACGACGGTCAACGAAGAAGGCAGATCTTGTGGTTATGTAAAACCTCTGTAGAGTGTATGGTTGATCGATCGATACATATGCTGACTTGTCGGCTATGGTACTTTCCTAGGATTTGCTTAAACTAGATAGTGAGATGAGTCCTTCTCTTCTTCCCCAGTGAGAGAGTGTCGGTCGTAGCCTGGGGCTACAGGCCATGAGATAGTGCCGAGAGGGAGTTGGCCTATCGACTGAGCGATGGTATGGTGGTGGTATGGTGATGATATGGAGATGGTGGTATATTGATCCCAGGATCAAAACCTGGCTCTAGACGGAAATGGGGTGGAATATGTGTGGGAATGGTGTTAAAACTTGACTAAACTATTATATACTTGATATGCTAATACATAGGAAACCCTAGCCTTATAGGTTCCTTTTGATTATATCCAACTTGCATCTAATTTCCACAAAGCAATACTCATAGGGTGGGAGTGGCCAGTACAAATCGTACTGATAAATTTTGGCACACATGTTCTGTTGAGGAGTATAGCTCTGAGGAGTTTGACTGTTGAGGGGTTTGTTCCTACGCTCGAGTTTGGCGATCTTATCTTCAAGCTGTTCTGAATGAATGCTACTTTTGATTCCGCCAATGCGGCGATGTAATAATTTATGTAATTCCGTACTATTTGTACTCTGATATTCTCGTTGTATGGATGTGGTATTCGACTGTAATTTGGGTAATATGATCTACAACGGTCATAATACACTTCGACTCTATAGATTTCCTTCGCAGAAATCAGGTCGTTTCAATGACAATGAAGGCATTGAATACGATCTGGATATCCCAGACCACTCCCCAGGTTTCCCATGATTCCCATCCTTCCCACCAAGGCGAGGAGACTTGATCAATGTTGTCAGTAATGACGAACCACTGGCAGTTGGTGAAATAGAACAAGAAAGGCTAGCACGCGAAGCACGCAATATTGACCGGTTTAATCGCCAACAAGTCGAAGCCAAGGCAGAAGAGGAGGCACGACGCATAAGGGTCCAGCCACGTGACCTTAACAATGCCTTTGATAGGGTGGGGGACAAGTAGGTCTTCAGGACTCCAAGCGCCAACATAGCTGTTGCTATGGTGACAATGCAACAACTACCCAATACCCTAGAAATCGAGGCAGTTCGTGATGATATACAAGCTTACCTGATGGCTGCTATGGCCCGGACCGCAGAGATTGTAAATCAAGCCCAGGCTCCATCCGTCTTAGTTGAATCAAGCCACAGCCGCTAGTACTCAAGTCGCTCACAGCCACCCAACCAACGTGGCTCGCGCAACAATGACCCATTAGACAACCGTCAAGGCAGAAACGGTGGTCATGGTGGTGGTCGGGACGACAACCGCCGTGACTACCAGGACGACAACCGCCACGACTACCGGGATGACAACCGCCGAGACAACTGCGACAATCGCCGTGATAACCACAGTCGCAGGGTTAACTAGGGTGGCAATCAGGATCGCCGTGATGGCAATAACGATCTCCGCCATTCCCTCAGAGAACGCGATATGCGCGATCGTATTAACCAAAGAGCCAACGATCGTGCATCCCATGAAAGCTATCGCCGTATGGAATATGATACTACCCATGGCCCTCTGGGTTTGAAGCAGTTTACTCCACACCTTCGCCAAGTCATATGGCCCAAGAACTTCAAGCTCGAAAAACTTCAGAAGTACGACGACAAGGAGAACCCCGAATTATGGGTCATGCTCTATGAAACCGCATGCAGATCAGCCATGGCTGACGAGCACATCATGTCTAATTACTTCCCAGTCGCCGTCGGCCATGTAGGCCACCAATGGCTGGTCAGCTTACCGGTGAACTACTTTGATTCTTAGCAAGCGCTCAAGCAAGCATTCATCGACAACTTCATCGCTACTTGCGAGCAACCCGGCAACAAATATGATCTGCAATGGATTCGAGATCGCAAAGATGAGCCACTGTGCGAGTATGTTCGACGCTTCTCGGAGATGCGCATCAAGGTCTCATCAATCTCCGACAATGAGGCAATCGAGGCTTTCATCACTGGTCTCCGCTTCCATGATGCCCTAAGGGACAAGCTCCTCCGCAAGAGACCTAAATCAGTCACAGCGCTCCTAGCCACTGCTAAAAATATGCTGATGCCAATGATGCTAAAAAGATAATCATCGAAGAAGAAGCAAGGGTTCCACGCTCCGACCACCCCCCACAACGCGATGACTACCGCGGCAACCGTGGTCGGAATGACAATTTTGATCGCCGTAACCAGCGCAACGATTCCCGCGACCACCGTGACCAGCGTAATCAGCGGCGTAATCGCCGTGACGATTACAGGAGCAAGCGTGCTCGGGAAGACGACGGCGAGGTCAACACCGTTAAAAAAGGTGTCGGACGTCACAGCTACGAAGAAGACTACGCCAAAGCATTGAAAGGACCCTACCAGCTCCATCCCAAGTCAAACCATACCATGGAGAATTGTCGTGTTCTCAAATCTATCTACACATGCCAATAGGCTCTAGATACATCCAACAAGCCTAACGACGTAGGGGAGCAGCGTAACGAGGACAACGATGATGAAGACGCAGATCCATGTCACAAGTATGAAAAGCCAACCGATCACGTCCACACCATCATTGGGGGCAAAGTGTCCATCTAGACCAAACGAGAACGCAAGCTGCTCGCCCGCGCTTGCTTGAACGTGGCCAACACCGACAACCTCATCGCTGATCTGCGGCTCCCTCCTTGGTCTCACCGCAAGATCTCCTTTAGCAAAAAGGACCAATGGGCTGCAATACCTAAGCTAGGACGTTTTCCTCTAGTTCTCGATCCTTGTATCAACAAGGTTCAGTTCAACAGAGTGCTGATTGACAGCGGCAGTTCCATCGATATACTGTTCAAGAATAGTTTGCTAGCCCTGAAGATAACCTAGGCTAATCTCAAGCCATACGAGGCACAGTTCTAGGGTGTTCTCCCTAGATAGAGCTCCACACCTCTCGGGTAGATCACGCTACCTGTGCAATTTGGTACCTCGGACCACTTCCGCACCAACTACGTCAACTTCGTAGTCGCTGACTTCGAAGGCACCTACCATGCTATCCTTGGTTGACCAGCGCTCATGAAGTTCATGGCCATACCTCACTATAGGTATTTGGTGCTCAAGATGCCTACTGAGAAAGGGGTTCTAACTCTTAGGGGTAACGTATACGCAGCTTATACCTGCGAGGATGACAGCTTCAAAATAGCAAAGGCTCATGACCTCTCTATTCGCATGGCCGAGACCACGCTCGACGCCAAGAAGACCCCAGCCGACCACCTGGAGATCCTAGAGCTCGAGGCCCCACACAAAAACATCAAGTCCAAAGAGCACAAAGCGATCCAGCTGGTCGACGGTGATCCCAGCAAAACGGCCCTTATTGGGGCCAACCTGGATCCTAAATAGGAAGACATGCTCGTCAGGTTCTTGAGGAGCAACGTGAGTGTGTTCGCATGGAAACCCGCTGACATGTCTGGTGTACCTCAGAACTTGATCGAGCACTCCTTAAATGTCGATGGCAAGGCCAAACCTATCAAGCAGAAGCTACGACGGTTCGCTCAGGACAAAAAGGAGGCTATTAGGGTAGAAGTTACATGGCTTTTGGCAGCCGGATTTATCAAAGAAGTGTATCATCCGGAGTGGTTAGCCAACCCGGTTCTTGTACGCAAAAAGAATAATGAATGGAGAATGTGTGTTGATTACACTGATCTCAACAAACACTGCCCTAAAGACCCTTTCGGCTTATCTCGCATAGACGAGGTCATAGATTCAACTGTTGGTTGTGAGTTGCTTTCCTTTCTCGATTGCTACTCTGGTTATCACCAGATCGCTCTCAAAAAGGACGACCAGATCAAGACATCCTTCATCATGCCCTTCGGTGCCTACTGCTACACGACCATGTCATTCGGGATCAAGAACGCCGGGGCTACCTACCAACACGCCATATAGGCCTGCCTCAAAGATAAGATAAAAGACGACCTCGTCGAGGCTTATGTTGATGATGTAGTTGTTAAAACCAAGGAAGCATACACCCTTGTTGACAACCTCAAACGTACCTTTGCAGCTCTTAACACATTCCAATGGAAATTAAACCCAAAGAAGTGTATCTTTGGTGTTCCATCTGGTATATTGCTCGGCAATGTCGTTAGTCACGACGGCATATGCCCTAACCCAGAGAAGGTAAAAGCTGTCTTGGACATGAAGCCACCCAAAAAGGTGAAGGATGTTCAGAAGCTTACCGGATGCATGGCTGCCCTCAGTCATTTCATATCAAGATTAGGCGAAAAAGGACTACCGTTTTTCAAGCTGCTCAAGGCATCCGAGAAGTTTAAGTGGTCGGAGGAACCAGACGCTGCCTTTACACAGCTAAAACAATTCCTTACATCACCTCTGGTCCTCACTGCTCCTAGAGAAGACAAAACCCTCCTGCTTTACATTGCGGCAACTAATCGAGTGGTCTTGCCATGGTGGTCGAGCGCGATGAGCCCGACCACGTCTACAAGGTACAGCGACCAATTTATTTTGTCAGTGAGGTGCTCAATGAATCCAAGACTAGGTACCCATAGATTCAGAAACTGATCTACGCCACACTAATCAATTCCCAAAAGTTGAAACACTACTTCAACGGATATCGCGTGGTGGTCATGACTGAGTACCCTCTGGGAGACATCATTCGCAACAAGGATGCAAATGGGCACATTATCAAATGGGCAATGGAGCTATGCCCTTTCTCCTTGGAATTCGCAAGCCGTACTACAATCAAGTCTCAGGCACTTGTCGATTTCATCATCGAGTGGACAGACTTAAGCACACCTGCCTCTTAGGGGCCCATCGAGTATTGGAAGATGTACTTCGATGGCTCTCTCAACGTCGCCAGCGTAGGAGTAGGAGTCCTTTTTGTATCACCATCCAAGGAGCAGCTCTGATATGTCCTTAGGATTTATTTCTCGGCGTCTAATAACGCCGCCAAGTACGAAGCATGCCTACATGGTCTACGCATTGCGGTCGAGCTCGGTGTCAAACGTCTCTATGTCTACGAAGACTCGGCTCTGATCATCAACCAACTCAACAAAGAAGATCCCGTGGTCGACAAGCCTCTAGACCAGCTATTGGTGGCTACAGTTCCTGATGAGTACAGGCCCGATCTTCCGAGAGGTAGCCGATAAGTTCGATTTTGTGGAGATCTCGACGTTGGCGATCCGGCTTCAAATCAGACGCGATTCGAACCCTGCAACCGTTACACCACTGCTCCGTTGGTTATCAACCAAGCACAACTTGATTGACCTCACCAAGAAGGCTTTTCCTGCAAGCGAATCGAAGAGCACAAGCAAGAAGGTAAAACATGCAATCTGAAATTGCAAATATGAATGACGCGAATATCAATAAGGGGTTCAAGAACTCGGTTCCAAAGGACTAATCGACACAGTGGAGGAGATCAAGAACGGGGGCCCTGGATCACTGTAAAAGGATTTGTCACCACAGTTACAATGAACGATTCAGTTTCTCGATGGAAAACTAAACTCTAAAAAAACCCAATTGTGTAGCAGCGGCGGCGGCTATGTTTATAGTCTAAGACTCGACCTAGGGTTGGGGACGGCCAGGGGTTGGGCGCCCACAACTTGGGCTTAAGGCCCGACATGATACATGGCCAAGTTGGCCCAAATAGGTGATGCAGCACCTTGCCGTGGTCACACAGAATGATCCACGGACCTTCTGGAGCTGGGACCAGATCCAAAACGACGGCATCGTCGTCCCCTTTCCAATGCATCCAATAACAGCCCGTTTCGATGTCGTATGAGGAAGTTATGACCGAAACAGTGACGACGTGTCTGCTGAATCCGAGGGCGACGTGGCAGCTGAGTTGGGAACGAATTGGAACTTGGGGAAAACCATGGCGTCGGTGTGTCCAGCGTGGCGATGTCCTCATCATCCTCCCCTTCTCGAATTGGAGTCATCCTCGACTCCATCTTGGCGATGCCCTCATCATCCCCTCCTTGTAGAATTGGAGTCGTCCTCGACTCCATCCCATCATCAGCGAACTCCTGCAAAAGGTTAGTGACAGCAGGCAATGCACCAGACATAAAAGGTTGACAAAACATAGTATAACATGGTGCATCAGGATTATCACATAACTCAGCAGTAGCAGGAGTTGTAGCAAGAAAAGCACCTCCTTTTAACTTAATCCCATTATTTTTAGCAATGTCTGTTGGAGGTTTATTTTTTATCTCATTAGCATGTTTAATAATATCCATAGGAGACAAAGGCAGCAATGTAATTTTCTTGTCCTTATGTATGATAGTGTATGTATTAGTTCTACCATGGTGTAAAGCATCATTATCAAATTCCCATGGGCGACCTAAGAAAATGGAACAAGCTTGCATAGGGACAACATCAAAATCAGCAGTATCATGATAAGAGCCTATGAAAAAGCTAATGCGTGCTGATTTAGTTACCTTAGTCTTACCACTATTATTGAACCATTGAAGTTTATATGGATACGAATGTTGTCGTGTGGTCAAGCCAAGCTTGTCAACCAAATCTGAACTCACCAAGTTGTTGCAACTCCCGCTATCAATGATAGTGAGAACACGACAACCCTGCACAATGAGATAC
This sequence comes from Miscanthus floridulus, assembly GCF_019320115.1. Taxonomy (NCBI): domain Eukaryota; kingdom Viridiplantae; phylum Streptophyta; class Magnoliopsida; order Poales; family Poaceae; genus Miscanthus; species Miscanthus floridulus. Next base: position 159,694,811 of record NC_089580.1, read on the forward strand.
ATGTGGAACAAATTGTGGCGTTGGATCTTCATCTCTTCTTCATGACCCACACGTGTACTCAACACACGCTGCACAAGAAGGCTAGGGTAGTCCGCGGCAGCAGCCACGGAGTCAATGGTGATGGCCTCCTTGTCTTGATCGCCCTCGATGGGATCTGCATCAATGTTAGCAGTAAGGGCTAAATCATCTTCAACATCACTAGCACTTACATATCCATCCTCGGTAGCAATGAAAGCGCGACGACTGGGGCATTCCTTCATGACATGTCCCATGCCTTTGCATTGGTGGCAAATGATTTTAGAGCTGGACGAGGAGGAGCTAGTAGAAGCACCCGGAGTGCCACCTTTCTTCAGCTGTGGAAACTGCACATTAGACAATTTACTTACCCCGGAAGAAAATGGAGGTGTAGATGGCTGTGGTGCAACAGGAAGCTTGGGCGTCTCCAGCCCGGAACGCTACTGAAAATTCCTCCCATTGTTAGACCTGAAAGGCTGGTGTTGTTTGCGTCCCTGTACTTCTCGTTCGGCCTTAATAGCAAGATGATACAATTGGGAAAAATTGCGCCATTCTTTGTAATCAAGTATGTTCTGTATATCATGGTTTAAACCACCAAAAAATCTAGCACTAGCATCATCATCATCTTCATTTATACCACAACGTGCTAAACCAATAAGCAATTGTTGATAGTATGCTTCTACTCCTTTATCACCTTGTTTTAAAGTTTGTAGTTTCAAACGTAAATCACGTTGGTAATAAGGAGGAACAAAACGAGATTTCATACGTTGCTTTAAAACATTCCAAGTTTGAGGCACAACAGCAGCATTATTAGCATTGCAAAGATCACTCCACCAGAACAAAGCAAAATTAGTAAACTCACTAGTAGCAAGTCTAACTCTATGCTCAGGAGGAACATTATGAGAATCAAATTTTTGTTGAACAGCAAGCTCCCAATCTAAATATGCCTCTGGATCAACATTACCAGCAAAAGGAGGTAGACTAAATTTAATTTTAGCAAAAGGATCATTATTACCATGATTATTACCTCCCATGCCGCGACGATTGAAGTTGAGGCGGCGACGGGCACCACCGTCAGCATACGCATCTTCATCACCAAAAGCATCCGCATCTTCATCATCAGCACGATAAGGCGGAGGGCGTTGCTCAAGCTGTTCAATGCGGGTGACCAGATTGTTCACGTTGCGCGTCAGCTCGGTCATAAGATTGCGTTGTTCAGTCATGAATGTTGCAAGCTCGCCCTTGGACACACACTCATTGAAGTCCGTCGGAGTTCCTGCCATGGTTAGAAGATAGAAAAAGACAACACCAAAGTATTATCCCTATCAACTAAAAGGAAACAAGTGGTGGTGGTGAAAGTGGAATGCAAAATCACAAGCGGCTTACCACTGTCTTGCCTGTATTCTTACCAACGCCAAACAGGAGCAAAACCAAAGTGGCGAAGCAATCTGTTGTCGAGCATGGGTAACAGTTGCAAGATGAACCTGTGCTGACAGAAGAATATGTGGAGCTATGGGTAGGCACACAATATGACAGCAAGGATTAGCAATTAACGAGTGCAGAGTAACGATTGTTCAATCCGGATCCAAAGTACAAGTCACAGGTGCTGGCTAAGACGTGACGAGACGTAGTGCAACAAGGTGAAAACAAAGGACGATCGAAAGAACTCACGGAACAAGCAAATAGCCCGGATTTCGCCTTTTTCCTGAATTTTTCCCCGGATTTTTCCAAAAGGCACTAGTAGGAAGCAAAAAAAAAATTTTCTTACTATTTTTTTATACTTTTCTCTGAACAAGGATCACAAAAGATGCAACCACAAAAATTGGCACCTACAACTGAGGTGGGATGTGGTCTACAGAAATTCAGCACGTTCTCTGAAAAGCGTGCAAAAACTTTGACAATTTTTTTTCTTTATTTTCCCGAATTTTTTTGGCAATTTTGATGAAACCAAACAGGGCGAAGCCGAGTTTGGGTCGGCTCCAAATGGTGTCAAGAAGCTGCTCAAAAAATTTCAGATTTTTCTGATAAACGAGCGAAAAGTTATGCCTGTTTTACCGAAGGTATCTCAAAGTATGTTTTCCGGGAGGCACAACACGGCGGCGGCAGTTAGGGCAAAGCGTCCCTAAACTCTAACACCGATCACAGCAGTAGGTATTCGCCTGATGATGTAAGGAGGGCTGCGATGCAGGCAAAATAAGAGCGGCTGGCAACCTATCTAGGGTTTGCGCGGCGGCGAGAAGTTACACAAGGCGGCTAGCGGGGCAAGTCGAGTAATGTGGTGGCTTCGACTTGTTGTGTGGGAACGGTGGATGGGATAGCGGCGGAAAACAAAATCACAGCAATGGGCGATTGAACTACGACCACGAACACAATCCTAAACCAGCAACAAGACTCGACCACGGACACAAACTCAGCAACACGAATCTGAAACGAAATTGCAAAGGCACAAAGGGCGATAGGACAGCGGAAATTGAAATATTTTTGGGCTTTTTGTGGACTCTAGGTAATGAACAAATATGAATCTAAGGCAAACGAGATTATACCTCACGGTAAACCTGAAAGCTCTGATACCAATTGATGAGTACAGGCCCGATCTTCCGAGAGGTAGCCGATAAGTTCGATTTTGTGGAGATCTCGACGTTGGCGATCCGGCTTCAAATCAGACGCGATTCGAACCCTGCAACCGTTACACCACTGCTCCGTTGGTTATCAATCAAGCACAACTTGATTGACCTCGCCAAGAAGGCTTTTCCTGCAAGCGAATCGAAGAGCACAAGCAAGAAGGTAAAACACGCAATCTGAAATTGCAAATATGAATGACGCGAATATCAATAAGGGGTTCAAGAACTCAGTTCCAAAGGACTAATCGACACAGTGGAGGAGATCAAGAACGGGGGCCCTGGATCACTGTAAAAGGATTTGTCACCACAGTTACAATGAACGATTCAGTTTCTCGATGGAAAACTAAACTCTAAAAAAAACCCAATTGTGTAGCAGCGGCGGCGGCTGTGTTTATAGTCTAAGACTCGACCTAGGGTTGGGGACGGCCAGGGGTTGGGCGCCCACAACTTGGGCTTAAGGCCCGACATGATACATGGCCAAGTTGGCCCAAATAGGTGACGCAGCACCTTGCCGTGGTCACACAGAATGATCCACGGACCTTCTGGAGCTGGGACCAGATCCAAAACGACGGCGTCGTCGTCCCCTTTCCAACGCATCCAAGAACGGCCCGTTTCGATGTCGTATGAGGAAGTTATGACCGAAACAGTAACGACGTGTCTGCTGAATCCGAGGGCGACGTGGCAGCTGAGTTGGGAACGAATTGGAACTTGGGGAAAACCATGGCGTCAGTGTGTCCAGCGTGGCGATGTCCTCATCAGTTCCGGCGTCAAACACCACCGAACCACCTCCGACCACTAAGGAGCCTGACTGGAGAGTACCTTTCATCAAGTACCTGACAGATGGTAGCAGTTACACCATCGGATAGAAAACGAGCGCCTAATGCGTCGTAGTAAGCAGTATCTGCTCGTCGATGGCAAATTATGGCGCAAGAACGCGAAGGAGGAAATCTTGATGAAGTATATAACCCAGGAGGATGGTGAACATCTCCTGGACCAAATCCACTCTGGCTCCTGCGGCAACCACACGGCCTCGAGAACGCTGGTTGGCAAGGCTTTCCGAGCAGGGTTCTATTGGCCTTCAGCCGTAGCCGATGCAGAGAAGCTAGTCCGCCATTATGAAGGTTGTCAGTTCTTCACCAAGAGAATCCACGTACCAGCACACAAGATTCAGACAATACCAGCCTCTTGGCCCTTCGCATGCTGGGGACTGGATATGATTAGGCCTTTCAAACCGCTCCCTAGGAAATTTACATGCGTCTTTGTGCCGATCGACAAATTTTCCAAGTGGATAGAGTACATGCCCCTGGTCAAGGCATCTTCAGAAAAGGCTATCGCGTTCATCGACCAGGTCATCCACTGCTTCAGCATACCCAATAGAATCATCACTGATCTGGGTACTCAGTTCACCGGAAATGTTTTTTGGGACTTCTGCGATGAAGGGAGCATAGTAGTAAAATACGTCTTGGTGGCGCATCCTAGAGCTAATGGACAGGTCGAGCGGGCAAATGGTATGATCTTGGATGCACTCAAGAAGAGGATGTACAGAGAAAATGACAAAACTCTCGGAAGATGGCTCAAAAAGTTACCAGCCATGGTCTGGGGTCTCAGAACCCAGCCCAGTCGCAATACCGGCGTATCACCATACTTTATGGTTTATGGCGCCGAGGCAGTGCTCCCAGCAGATATAGCCTTTAGATCAACACGGGTAGAGAACTTCGACGAAGACAAGGCCAATGAAGTATGGGAGCTAGAAGTGAATAGTGCAGAAGAGAAGCGGCTTGATTCTTGCGTACGTACAGCCAAATACCTTGCTGTTTTGCGCAGGTACTACAACAAGAACATCAAGGAGCGGTTCTTCATGGTTGGGGACCTGGTCTTGAAGTGGAAGACGAATCAGGCTGGCATCCACAAACTCGCAACCCCATGGGAAGGGCCCTTCAAGATCAAAGAGGTTACACGCCCAACATCTTACAGGTTAGCTCACCTAGACGGTACAGACGTACCCAATTCATGGCACATCGACAAGCTTAGGCATTTCTATGCTTAACTACTAAGATATGTACCCCTCTTGTACTTTTGATTTATTTCAATAAAGCTATTATGATTTCTCCGACCACTCTAATGTGTCACTTCAAAGTCTATTGTTACTCTAACTCAACCAGTTAAAACCGACCACCATTCCTTCTCGGGTTTTTGGAGCAGGCCCTGTCTCCGGTTCCTCCCAACGCATGCACGGGATCCGCTCTCTATGCTACGGGTGATCGGAAGGTGCTCTCTGGTTTGACTTGTGTGTTTCTACATGTGCACAAGCTACGCACCTTACACTCCGACCACAAGACAAACCAGGGCCATACAAACCTTCCAGGATGATGTGTTGACTAAACTGATACAACTAAACAGAACGCTAACACGTTCTAACTTAGTTACACCAACATGATATCCGAGCTTAAACACGTTTTCTACAAAACAAACAAGCTTATGCTGATATACAGTTACGTTATTACAAGCTTGCCTGAAAAGGTCCAAGTTTACAATAACACAACTACATCTTCTTCTATAGCTATAGCCTATACTATCGGCTGGCCGGGGCACGCGGCACCTACTGCTCGCTGGGCCTGACATCGTGTAAGGGTCTCGAGGACTCTGGCATTGATCGAGCTGAAGAAGGTGGCCCCACTAATGCCTAGCTGGTCAAGACCACAGGCTTCGCTGGTTGGCTTGAAAATGACGGCGCTCCCAGCTGACTTGTTGACGGCGTTCCCTGTACGGGTGGTGTCGCACCTCCACACAGGTTAATATCGCTAATTATTTTTGCCGACAAGTCCAGCTGGGTCATCCATAGCTCCTCGGCCTTGTCTAGATCTACCTCCTTCAGGTATCCAGCCTCTAGGCGCTTGAGATCGATCAGGGGGTAGTGAGCACGTACCATGCTCAACACATGTGCGCCTACGTACTCTCCTGCCTCCTTCACGAACTCCCGGAACCATCCCCATGCCTTTTGGAATCTCTCGATCAATCCCAGCTGCGGAGTCCTTGGCACATCTTCTACTAGTGCCGGATCGATGAGGTTCAGGACCGGCAAAATGCCCGTTGCCACCTCCTGGCACCGGCTTTTCCAGGTGTCATGGTCCTTGATGATCTCTTGGCATTATGCCTTCTAGCCGTCACGGCCTTTTATCAGGGCCTCCAGATGTTTCTTTGCATTGACATTTATAACTACAAACCGCACACGCTATTAAAACTTCAGACCACGCCAAACTACGGCAGGTGACAAAAATGAGCAAAGGGGTTTGGACAACTTACCTTTTAGCTCCTCTGTCATCTTGGTCGTGTGGTCCCAGAGCTACGACTGGTCTTGCACCAGTTTTTTGTTGTCCTCTTTCAGGCGATCACACTCCACGACCGCATGACTGTTCTCCTCTTGGAGACGGATCACTTTGGCTTCTAAGCCTACACTACATCTGTTACTACCAACAACGCAACAGCACTTGTCAGTAGTCATTGTGATAAAGTGGCTACTTACTTATTATTTCCCGCTCTTTATTACTAAGCTGGACGACTAGGTTCTGGTTCTGGGACTCTTTCATCGTCTTTTCATGGTTGGCGGCTTCAAGTCGCTGGTGCAAGCGTTCCACCTCCGCCGTCAGCTCCTTGTTGCTTGCAGTGATCCCCTCGATCTGGTCGAAGCATTTCTTGCGGTACATTGCGGTCTTCATTAAGTCCTCTGTGCAGATAGCTAAGTAAGATAGCTCGACTAGACAGCAAGATCAGGTGGGGAAGCAGAGCTTACCTGCACCTCCGTCACAAGCCGTTTCACCGCCTGTTCAACTTTCTTGGTTTCTTCGACCTCCGCAATTTCCTCATGGACAACCCATTGGTCATTCCACCAACGCGACACATAAACATGTTGTTGCTTGTCTTGCGGATGGCCCAGGACCTCCTCCACCTCATCCTCTTTGGGCCCTTCTTCGGGCCCTGGTGCTGGTCTGGCGTCAGCAGCGTCTGTGATCACCAAAGCCTTCCCACGGGTTTCAGCGTCGGTAAATGTGGGTTGTGCTCTCAACTCCGGTTGCTGCTCCTCAGTCTGCTCCATCACCCTCGACGCTGAGGTGTTGCCCTCAGCAGGTCTAGCACTCGAAGCACTCGTGCCTGGCTCAGTTGGTCCCTCGACCACCTGCTCGGGGACTGTTGTCTGACTGCTCCCTTGCTGAGGTCCTAACGGATCTTCTGCTATGGCTTCCTTGGTGGCCGGCTGCTGGGCAGGCTGCTCTAAACTTATTGGCGGAGCCACGCTACTTCCGGCTAGCTGGTCTGGACTTTCTGTGGACGCCGAACTAGTACATCCGAGATAAGTTCAGAAGGCAACCATATTCAATGCAAATTGCTAACTTACATCAAGGTTACAAATACTTACATGTTGGATGCGCGGAATGATGTGGAGAAGGCACGTCTCTTCGGCCGTACTTGCTCCACATGTTGTGCGGGTGATGCTTGGTCTCCCTCTACATCCAGCACTGTCGCTGGGCCTTGGTGCTTGACCCCTCCGCCGCTTGCCATTTGCGCTGTAGTGGTCGGTGGCATGCTCGGTCGAGTTGTCGCTCCTATCGCCGGTCGCATTCCTTGCCCAGGTACTCCTGAGGTCGACCCGGCTGCATCCTTCACCGCCATTGGCAATGTGGGTCCCATAGGCACAGAGGAGATACCTTGCTCCATCGACTCTAGCTGCTTCCTCCTCTTTCGAGGGACAAGTCGAAAGGTGTCTGCATCCTCTCCCTCCTCTGCGTCATCATCCGACCAGGCAAAAATCGCCTATCGACGCTTGCTGGTCGGGTTCTCCTTCGGGCCCCCTCGGGCTCATTGATACTTAGCGCCCCCCGGTGAGCAGGGTGGTTGCTGAACTCTTCTTCGGCTGTTTGGGGGCAGCCGGCTGCTTACTAGCGACTAGGGCCGCTACCTCCTCTCTAGCTCCGAGCACCGCCCAATCAACGTCCTCGTCTTCGATCTCGACGTTGGTCTGGGTGGTGGGACCAGCTCCTTGTGGCCACTCCACTCCAGGGGGTGGCGACACAAACACTATCGCTCTATCCCGACCATTAACCTAGGTAACAAAAATGGGTGAACACAGTAAGTTTCCACTTATCCTACCACAATATAAAACTATGGGTACAGGGCAAGACGAGTTACCTTTGGGGGAGGTCAGGCAAGCTTGAAAGCGTGCTCGATGTCGCTCAATCTGGCATAATTTGGATCAGCTAAGTTAAATAGCTCTCCAATTCTGGCTTTGACTTCGATTTTGTCAAGCGCCCCCTACCTTGTCCTCGTCGGGTCCGCGCTACCTTGATATTCATAGCCAGGATGTACTCTCCTCTGGCAGGGCTGGATCCGTCGGCTGATGAAGCTCCCGACCATGCTTAGACCATCCAGTTTTTTCCACGGGATCATTCCAAATATTTCTGGAATCTGTTCTAGGTGCTCGGGCTTCTCTGACCAGCTTGTCCTCTTCTCCGGAATGTACCCCATGTCGCACAGTGTGATCATGTTCGGCTCTTCATGGATGTAGAACTATTTCTTATACCAGTCGTCTAGCAACGTGTTCCATGGGCAATGCAGGTACTGGGCTTTCATGCCGTCATGGAGGTTGAGGTACACACCCTCGGCTATCTTTGAACCGCCGCTTCCTTTCTTCCGTAGACAGAAAAGATGGCAGAAAAAATCGAAATGGGGCTAGAAGCCGCCATATGCTTCGCAAAGATGTATGAAAGTGGCGACAAGGAGGATCGAGTTGGGATGTAGATTGCAAATCCCAATCTCGTAGTAAAGATAGAGCCCCTGAAGAAAAGGATGTACCGGAACCCCAAATCCCCATTTAAAGAAGTCTTCGAACACCACGATCTCACCTGGTTGTGGATCGGGGTACCCCTCGCCCTCCGGCGCACGCCATCCTGCGAGCTCCTTGTTGTGGAGTACCCCCATGGTGACGAGGTCTTCAATGGTCTGCTTGTTGCTTCTCGATTTCCACTATTCCTTCGCCATGATCCCTGCTTTCTTCTGCGCATCACTTTTCGCCATGAATCTGGCCTTACTGATGAACGAGGAAATGGCGGAGGATTGATTGGTGGCGATTTCAGAGGTATTAGGGTTGGCGAGAGGAAGAAGAAAGATGTGGCTGCGAATGGCAATGGGTTCAATAAAAAGTAACTTACCTATCTTATACTGTATTTAACCCAAGAGTTATGCCATTTCATCTGCCCAAGATTCTTTGGAGACGTGCGCACGCGCTGTAGACGGTTATTTTCACAGCCTCGAGATCTATGCCAATATATGCGCCTCTTCGTTGCCAGTGTGAGAGGGCCCACGCTGACGCACCTACTGACAGGTGCCACGCAACTGTTTGCTTGACAAGACAAAAAGGCATTATGACGTGCTATATCTGTCTACTTTTTTGACCAGACGTGTCAGATTGGACTTAACAGAGCAAGTAAATAAATAAATACATAAAATAATAGTACAAGTGGCATATGGTTTTTTTGCCACACTTCTCATGCTCGGGGACTGTCGCGACTATCCCTGTGCTCGGGGACTGTCCAGACCACCATCGTGCTCGGGGATTGTCCAGACCACCATCGTGCTCGAGGACTGCCCAGTCCACCATCGTGCTCGGGGACTGTCCAGACCACCATCGTGCTCGGGGACTGTTCCGACCACTCTCGTGCTCGGGGGCTGCCCTGACCACTCTTCGAACATTGCTCGGAGACCGCTCTCCTCGGCTACATGTGATTTGTACTCACATATAGTTGAGAGGCATTTATTTTTTCTCACTTAGACCTTGCTACAAGGCTGATACCTCGCCTTCCAGCAAGCTCAGAGACTATATCGGTACGATGCACCTGCCGGTGGATCTCGTATTGCTTGTACGACGATTGGATTCTCAACTTAAGTGGGAATTCTTTTTAGACCCTGGCACCACGTGCCTGCGTCACCTACTACCAGGCTTGGGGACTAAGTGGGCACACTTCACGTTGCGGTGAATGTGCTTATTTTATCGACCCCTACGCTCTGATTGTTGGCCATAACTACTATTGTACAAGGGTCACTTATATTTCTTTTTAGAAATACAAGTGGGCACACTTGATCAAGAAATGAATCTTTTTCTTTTTTCTTTAGAGCACCATGCATTCTTCGGACAACCGAAATCTTCGGCTATAATTGTGGTCTACTGCTCTCTATGCTGACCAGAATACTGACACATTTGCTTGGTCAATGTTTCAGCCAGTTGGAGATGACATGAAGACAGATCACATTAGTTGAAGAAGATCGAACGACGTGTCACAACATAATACATAGTGCTCGGGGACTAGTTGTGGGGGTATTAACCCCTATACCCTTACGGCTAGGCTTGGGCTAGCCTGGACCAGGGGGTCTGGCCCACTAGAAGATAACACGTGGCTCGGCCAATCTGCTCGGAGTCCTGTGCAAGGAATCAAGGTAGACTTGGAGATCAAGGAAGATCCTAGTCGGTTAGAATAGGAATCCTTATCCAGCCACCTATGGCAATTGTAACTGGTTAGGATTGGTTTCTAGATCTATAACCCTGCCCCCCAGACTATATAAGGCGGGCAAGGGACCCCTCTAAAAAACATCTCTCATTGACATACAACAATACAATCAGACGCAGGACGTATGTATTACGCCTTCACGGCGGCCGAACCTAGATAAAACCTTGTGTCTGTCTTGCGTCACCATCTTGTTTGTAACTTACGCATCTGTCTGCCAATAATCTACTACCTTGGGCATACCCCTAGGTAGACTGCCGACCATATTTCGTCGACAGCTCCTATCAGTGGTATCCCAAGCACTGGATTAAGAGATCTTTCGAGCTGTGCCCAATAAGACGTTGCCATGTTGCCGAGACCGAACGGAAAAGAACCCGTCTTCATTAAAGTACTCTGAGTTGTATTCTTGATAGGTTGATGTCGTGTTCCAGAGCCTTGTCGGAAAAGAACTCGGTTTTCCAAAAGAACTCGGATAAGACTCCGTCTCGAAAGCGGAGCCTAAGTTTGAATCAGATGCGTGAAGCCATGAAATCTGAGTTGGATCGAACATCGCGAGCTACGCGAATCTTCCAGCAAGTTGATCTGTCATAGTCACCGAAATAGAATGGTCCTCATGGTGATCCGAATTTTTGAGGAGACGGCTTTGGAGCTTGCCATTGTCACCTGCCTCGCAGATCCATGAACCGAAGATGAAGGTTGATCCTGTCGAGAAGATCATGTTGTCGAGGTCCATCGAGCTCTCGGATGCAAAGTCGTCGAAAGCCCCTACCTGGCGCGCCAGCTGTCGATGTTTGACCATCGATAGCCTACCTTAGGGGTACCCAGGGCAGTATGTTCGGGCTTTAGCGTATGCAGAACTTGACGGTAAATGCAAGAGACAGTCGATTTATCCTGGTTCGGACCCTCGATCGTTGATTGAGTAATAGCCCTACGTCCAGTCAGCGTTAGCCTTTGCGTTGGATTGATTATAAAGTGTTGTGTTGTCATCTCAGTCTCATCTCTAGGAACCCTGCCCTCCTTTATATAGCCAGGAGGTCAGAATCCTAGTTGGTTTATAATGAGAGTTCCTAGTAGGATTACAGAATAATACTACTACTAAGATTACATGGGAAGAATCCTAGTTAGACTAGATCTTCTCCCTTCCTTGCGGGGTATCCCATGGGTCCCACACCGATAGACTATCATCTCTCCGAAAGGTAGGTGGAAGCTGTGAGTCTCCGGCCGCCACCTATATTTAAGACAAAGCAAGATTACTTGTCAAAAAGTCAATCGCATGAACAAATGGCCATGAATGGAGGCAATGATTCAATTTAACACCTATCAACCAACGTAGTTATGGCTGCTGAGTTGAACTTGGGCAACCCACGATGAACCTAAAAAGAGATGACATCCAGGCCAGCTCTTTGCAGGAAAGGAGTGTACCTATCATCGTACCGCATGTCCAAGAACCCACTGTGGGTTCTAGGATGAAGGAGCGGAAGGTCTTGCATCGAATAAAACATAGTCTCCTGTTATTTCACGAACACATGTACGCTCACCAAATTTTGAATAAAACTTATAGATTATTACCCGCCCTAGCGCTATGAGATGTCCTCGATGGGTCGCCTCGTACGTCGGGTCGAGCAGGTGGAATTGCGCCATCCTAGAAAAAAAGTGAATGAATTAGAATTTCAATATACAATAAAACATGAACTTAGAAATATATAAGTAATTGACACAAATACAAGCATAAATTGAGACATGCATAATTAATTAAATGAATACGACAAATATAAAATAATAAAATCATCCAATAGTCGCACCTCACTAATCTGCTAATGGCAACTTCATGAATTGTGGCCAAGTCTACCGCACTTGCCACACTCGTACTGCTCGGGGTCAGTAACAAATGGAGTTCCTCTCTCACGCCTCATTCTTCTGGGTATCTAATCCAAAACCATCATGTACCTCGTCCTCTGCCTTGATCCACGCTTGTTCCAACAGTAAACTGGATTCGCAATGTACTTCGGCCCATCATATGGAGGCCACTTTCTAGGGTCCCAAAAAGGCACAAAGCGGAGGCTCCATGTGTGCACAAGCATGTTGACACTGAACTCGTGAGGTATCCTCCTCTTGATATTATAGTTGCGATGCCTAGCTACTGCCACCAAATGAGAACATAGAAAGTGGTACTGCCTTGGTTTACCATAAGTGCATTTGAAATCTTGGAGGACAACCACATGTATCCTCGACTCTCAGACCTCGCCATAGGATGTTGTACCACCCCTATGCTTGACTTGATAAGTCCCTGTGGCATGGTCAAAGCATGTAACCTCATGTGTGCCAGCCCTCTCTCTTGCCTTCTCTAGGTGTGCCTTTGGTTTTGAAGCCCATATTTCTCCATTACTTCGCAACTGCAATGCATGGGCGTGTCTATCATTGAACCAAGCAACAAGCTTATAGAAGGTGAATTGAACGATTGCATTCACGGGCATACCACGTATCCCCAATAGCAACTTATTGAATGACTCCGTCATGTTGCTGCACTGAAACTCATACCTTCATCCACCGGTGTCGTGAGCTCTCGCCCATTTCTCCAAATCCCTCATCAAACCTGTGAGTCATTGTCTACCTTCTATATTTGATGCGGTTCTGGCCTGCTCCAACTTTTCCTAAAAGTACTTGTCCTCAAGCTATCGAGCAGTCGCCTAGAATAGATCAAAATTACCCTTCACACCATCCTTCTGGAGTAGATTCTCGACAAGATGCCGAGTACACCAACGATGGTGTAATGGTGCATACCCCTCTATCTGCTCTCGCACGACATTAAGTATGCCCTAGTGCCTATCAGATATGATGCCAACCTCCATGCCAGGCCCAACTACGTGTATCTGGACTAGCCTCAAGAACCATCCCCAACTGTCATTGTTCTCCTTCTCAACCAAAGCAAATGCCAAAGGAACCAACTTGTTGTTCACGTCATAGGATATGGATATAAAAAGTGTGCCCTGGTATTTGCCAATCAAGAATGTACCATCAATGGAGAAGACGGGACGATAGTGCCTAAAGGCCACGACACACTAAGGGAAGCACCAGAAAGCACAAAAGAATATCTGCCTCCTATCCTTCCATGCATTTGGTTTTGGGATGTACTCATAATGCATGTCTGGATTCACCGCTTTGATTGCATTGAAAAGAATTGACGGCTGCTCATACCCATCCTCCTAGTCCCCATATATCATCTTCCACGCTCGCTGCTTAGTCATCCATGCTTTACCATAAGTTATCACAACCTCCATACAACGCCTCAACGGTCCTAATAATTGTCCTCACCTTCATGTTGGGTTCTCCCTGCAAAATTCCCATCAACCGCTTGGCAATAAGGGTAGATGTCAACTGGCGATGCCTTAGTGTCAGCTCATGGTCAGCACAATTGTGTGGCCCGACAACTTTTGTGATCTTCCATTTTCCGGTGACCTATTGCTTCCTTTTGCAAACCCTCCATGGGCAGCGTTCCTCGTCACACACAACTATGTTCGGTGCTCCGCATATAAATGCAATACCTTGTAAGGTCTCTTTTGTATCACTTCAAAAGCCTACAACCACCCCTTCAAAGCAGGGAGGTCATTGAACACCCTCCCATTCTCAATTACCATGTTAGGACTAGCCTCAGGAGCTTCTAGGAGCTCATCATCATGTCCTTCTACAAACGCCTAATTGGAATGAGCAAGATTGCAGAACTCGTGAACTCTAGGATCACGGCGGCCGGGAAAGATACGCCTCATCATCTCAACATCACTCTCCGTCAGCTCTCTAATAGGGCGATCATCATCAGATTCAAGAGCCCTAGCCATCTCATATGACTCTGAATCATGCATAATTTCAACGCTATTGGAGCCACGGAATCCATCTCCAAAGTGCACTTGCGTAGCAACAGGGGGCACATCCACATTCTCAGGAATGTCTCCTGCAACATAAGTAGAGAAATGAGGAAAGAATGAAAGAAATAGATGTAAGGAACGGGGTAAGCTCCCAAAAACCATGCGGTTAAGACACTTACTCGGATGATTCTGTGTCAAAGGGATCTCATGAGGAGGATCTGCCATGGAAACATGAGTCTGACAACCATCTCCAACTATTGCATTGGGGGCAGATTGAGCATTAGGAACCGTAGGTGCAATCTCCACATGCATATAAGGTTCTGGAATGGGAGGGTCGATGTGTGCCTGCTGATCCATTGCTGGGGAAAACCCATGAGGGATGGGATCAACTAACACCCGATGCTGAACCACGTCCAAACATTACAGCTGGCTCTTCATAGCCAATCTCATATAGTTCTCCCCCTGATCCGCACAACCAATTGAGATCATTCGCCTGAAGATATTGGGAGGAGAACCTAGGTGTAGTACACCATCAACTGCAATGCCATCATCTCCAAGGGAATGCAGCTTCTCCCGAGCCCTTGCAACCATCTCACTAAATGAAGGCCTATCATTGAATAGCATAGGCACGCTTTGTATGTCAACAAACTTAACATATCCATAGAGATCGCTTTCAATGGTGCCTCCATGATATATGGTCACTAGGTTGTCCATCTAGTTCAAACACGTAACGAAACACATGTCCTTTAGTCCAAATTAGACGATAGATAGTACCTAACAAGTACTTTCTAACTATAAACTAAGTAAATAAGATAATAACTACGTATATATACAATGTACTCACTAAATAGCTAGACCATATTTAGTTAACTAAATATATAACTACATATCTAAGTAGCTATCTAACTATATCTATGTACCTATGTATCTATATTTCTATCTATCTACATATATATGTCACTAGATCACTAACTAAATCAACTACCTGAGTCATCACATTAACTAGTAAATAACAAATGTCAATTAAGTAGGTACATTGCATATTCATAATTTTTACCTTTCCAACGACTGATCTGCGGATGTCGACGGAGACATAGTGGACGATGGGCGTGGGTCAGGTCGATGGTCCGGGCCGGCGGTGGCACGGCCGGCCGCTGCAGGTGGCGGGGTCGGTGGTGGCACGGCCGACGACATTGGTGGCACGCGGAGGGCGCGGGATGCCTGGGGCTCCGCGTGGCGACTCTGACTCGACGGGCGCGGGAGGCACGGCGGCCACGACCGAGGCCGGCGATGGATGGCGGCAAGGCAGGGCGAGGCCAAGGCGACGAGAGGGCGTGGCGCGGGCATAGGAACCGACGAGGGGACCGGGGCGTGGGCGGCTAGCCGCGGGCAACGGCGTGACACGGGGGGGGGGGGCACGGCCGCGGGGCGCGACGCTCCTGCATGCCGAGGCACGGCGCGGCGTGGGGCGGCCTCGGGACAGCCGTGGTGGCGCTCGGTGGGCGCGGGCGCGGGCAAGGGCGGCTGGTGGAGGCGCGGGCACTGGCGGTGACGAAGCTCGGCTCTGCTCTGCTAGGGCAAGAGAGGGAGAGGAAGAGAGGGGCGGGGCCCATAGGTAATAAAGGCTCGATGCCAGTCACTCTGGCGCCGAGAGTGACTGGCGCCGAGCTCCCTACCCATGTCCCCTTCCACGTTCGCGTCGAGCCCAGGAGCTCGGTGCCAGGGACGCTGGCGCCAAGATGTGTTAGCTCGGTGTCAGCATCAATGGCGTCGAGCTAAGGGTCCATATTCTGAAATCTTTCCTCCAAGGGTCGATTTGTGAGAAACTTTCAAAAAAGGGCTAAAATGTAAAAAATTGCCACATAGTTTTGTGAACGCCATGTCAGGGACCTCATGGGAGATAGGTTGGGCCGGCTAACAGGATGGAGAAGCAAGTGAGCTGCAACGTTGGACTAGTGTTGGCCCATCAAGGAATCATGGGAGATGCAGCACAATACGAAAAAAGTCTATTTTGCCTCCCTCAACTTTCGCGAAAGTTAGCTTTTCCTCTCTCAATTCTAAAACCAGAAATAGTTCCAAACCTCATCTCTCAAAACAGGTCACTTGACCTCCATGGCTGTTTTCCTCGGTGGTTTTTCTTTTATGTTTATTTCAGCTTAACCTTTAAAAAATCATAGTAAATCATAGAAAAATCATAATGAAAAATCCAATTGTGTTGGACTCCACATAAGTAGATCTACACAGCGAACATATGATATACTATGCTTTAGCATAAGGTTTTTGCTGTAACTTTAGATCCATGCCTTCCTGTAATTAATTCATAGCTGCAATTTCTCTGGTCTAATTATGGTGAAATTTTTATGGTGGATTAATCATTACATGTTTGAATTGCAGAAAAAATTCATGCTCATTGGATCATATATGACTGACTTATAGATTTATCTTGGTTTATCTAGATAAAAATATAACTCAGTCGTACATGATCCAATGAGCATGAAAATTTTGCTACATCTCAAGCATTCAATGGTTAGCCCACTGTAAAAATTTCACCATAATTGGACAACAAAAATTGTAAGATCTAAAGCTTACAACTAAAGCTACAGCAAAATTATGTACTAAAACATACCATATCATATTTTACTTGTAGATCTACTCATGTGGAGTCCAAGAAAATTTCATGCTCATTGGATCATTTTTGACTGAGTTATAGATCTAATTTCATTTAAAAACTACTTAACAAACATATACCTAGATAAATCTATAACTCAATCCTACGTGATCCAATGAGCATGACATTCCTACTACGGCTCAAACATGTAATGATTAGGCCACCATAAAAATTTCACCATAATTGGACCAGAGAAACCACAGATATGAATTAATTACAAAAAGTATAGATATAAAGTTACAGCAAAAACTTTGTGCTAAAGCATAGTATATCATATGTTCATTGTGTAGATCTACTCATGTGAAGTCCAACCCTATTGAATTTTCTATTTTATGATTTTTGTTTGATTTACTATGATTTTCTAAAGATTCAACCAAAATAAACGTAAAAGAAAAAATTCATCGAGGGAAACAGTTAAGGAGGTCAAGTGACCGGTTTTTGACAGATAAGGGAGGAAATATTTCTGGTTCCAGAGTTGAGGCTGACTTTCGCGATAACCGATGGAGGAACTTACGAGCTGCCAGGTCGTCTATGCCTGGGTTGGGCCTTGGCCGGAGCTGCCAGCACGACTGTGCTTGGGATGGGCCTGTGCTGTTTTCTCCTGTCTTCAAATCCAATCCTTCATTTGCATTACGGGTGGCCCAACTAGCCGCCCACTGGATCATTGGTGGATGGACTATATGCAAGTGGCTCGAGCTATTAGGCTCCTCCTTTGACGGCCTATTGAGACCTGCTGACTACTAGGCCGGAACTTTTCGCCAACAGGCTAGACAACAGAGCAATCAGCAGCAGCGTGGCACGAGCGTCGCCGCATGTCCGATCGTTAAGCATACTGTACAGCCTCCTCGTCGTCCTCGAATCCAGCGTCCTGCCGGGCAGTGCCGCCAAAACCCGACGGTGCTCCGGACGGCGAGCCGCAGCCAGAACAGTGTCGATCTGTCTGGAGCGCAAGAGACAATTCAGCAGGCAGAGCCTCGTGGTCAAGAGCCGGATCCAGGATATCTGAAGTCCTTGTTGCTGCTCAGTAAGGCCTCGTTTAGATTGCGAAAAAATTTCAAACAGATGAATAGTAGCACTTTCGTCTTATTTGACAAATATTGTCTAATCGTGGACCAACTAGGCTCAAAAGATTCATCTCGTGATTTCGAACTAAACTGTGCAATTAGTTATTTTTTTTACCTACATTTAATACTCCATACAAGCAGCTAAAAATTGATGTAATAGAGAGAAAGTGAAAAAACTTAAATTTGGATGGCATCTAAACAAGGCCTAAGCTTTCGTGCGCATCCGTCCGTGTGTGTTCCATCCGGAGGCGGTCAAACGCTACATTCGCCTAGCAGGACTGGACTGATTGCGATCCTGAGTCCTCGTCGTCCGTGCGGGTGACGGCCTCGTTTGTTTCCTGCTCTAGAGATGCACGGAGTATTAAATATAAATTAATTATGAAATTAACAGTCTGCTTGTTTGGCTATGGCTTGTCGTAAATGATCGTAAATTTTCAGTCAGAACAGTATTTTTCTCTCACACAAACCAACCAGCAGTACTTCTTCACGAACCAGCCAACCGAACAGACTGTAAATGTATAATTGAGATTAATTTAAATACCACGGCAGGCTCCACTCATATCACCGGTGGCCTTTCTGACGTCGGTATCCATTGGAGAAAGAGCCTACATCTACGTGATCGCGGAGACGCGGATGGATACAGGAGACCCTCGGGCCTCAGCCGGATCGAGCGTTTTGCTCCCGGTTTGTCCTCCGGGATCGCTGCCCGGATGTCGCCGACGGGAATTAGCTAGGTCGACGCCTAGTAGGATTCGCGCCAGTACTCCTAGGTATACACGTACAGGTAGTCAGGTTGCAGGGGCAGCAGCAGGGCGCTAACAAGACTTCGTAGTTCCATGGCGTATACAGAGAAACTAAAGCAACAGGCAACAGGATTGCATTGGCATAAGATACCTGAAGGGGATAGAGAACCATTTCAACCGTGTCGCGTTGCTCTCGACACTACGTAGTACATCAATTTCACATCGCACGAGTCATGACATTGACACGGAAGAACACTTCTTTCTTTTTTTTCTTCAAAAAAATAAATAAAATAAAAACATGCTGCCTGTGAGAGGACAGGTACGATGCATTTCTCATCATTCTCGTGTAGTAAACAAAACGTCTATAATCCCGGTGACGGATTTGATCGGTGTTAAATGGTCAGGTCGGTCACCAACCAACTACTGCTCCACAGGTACAGGTACACAAAACTGACCAGCATGTCAACCAGCTAGCACAAATAGTTTTGCGCCATAGAAAGGGAGATATGTACTCCCCAAAGAATTCGACAGCTTATTCTTTATCATAAAAATCACGGGACAATCAAATCAGAGGATGGAGAGGCACCAACGCATCCTGCATCTACCAGTTTGTTATATGCCTCTTCGCGTCTATTATATCCTGTCCATTTGCATTTCATTTTTTTTTTTGCTGCCGTTGAAATTAGGGTAAGTACGTTGTGCGATGCTGAGAGGAACTATAACGGTACCCGTTCACTTTTCTTATAATCCGTCTTTTTCAGCTTATTTTTTCAGGCGGAACAGTGTTTTTCTCACATCAAATCAGCTGGAACAGTATTTCGGCTTATTTTTTCAGCGAAACGAACGGGGCCATTACTTTTTTCAGGAATTGAACTTTGTATATGCCCGTTGACAACGATATATATGGTCAGAAATCGCAGCTTGAGCTCCACGACGTTTAAGGGTTCTATATACGCAATTTTCTGTTGGCGAAGATTATGATTCCTTTTGTGTTCGATTCTGGCGATTTTGCTGTCACCCTGCTAATTCTGACACCCTCTGCAAATTGATATTTAACGAGTCCTATATATAATTGGGCAGGAATTGAATTCCACACGAAATAATCCATGCATGCAAAAACATAATAAGCGAACACCAACCCCGCACGTACACACAACCAACGTGTGCGCTTAACCGGGATTCACTAGAACTCGCATTGTATATATCCATTCCTGCGTTTGTGTGTGCTTTTTTCTTATTTCCCCTGGGCCTAGCTCGCTAGCTGTGGCTTGCTCCGTCGGGAACGAATTGCTTGGGTGTGTTGGTGAAGCAGCACGAACAGCTCGCTAATCTCCAAACCCCGCATGAGCATGACCCACGATTATTAGCCAGCCATGAGCCATGTTCATTAGGCCTTAGGTCCCCGGCCAACGGGGCGAGCGAGGCATGTGGCTACGGAGGCTGGCGCGTGTGCATGCCGCCGCCTCTGGCGTGCGGCCGCGGTCATGTACGCATGCACACGTCCGCGGTCTCACGCACCGCACAGTGTTCGACGGACATGGCGGCGGCGACGACGATCGACTGTCCCCTGCTAGGTGCTAGCCGCAAGGTTCTCCAGCTGGGTTGGTGCGCACGCAACTCGATCGGTCTGCATCTGCATGTGGCCGTGTGTTGCTTGACACCGCTTGCGAGTGGCTCACAAGTTCCGAGTGTTACACAGCGTTTTCCTGGTGGGTACGAGAACGGAGCATCCTTGAACGTGTTGCAGACATTCTCCCTGGTCAGAGCACAACGACGCAGCGTAGCATTTCCATTTAATCATCCGAGCATCCTTTTTGACAGAGTCCCGTGCATTGACTGCAGTACGCTGCACGTAGAGTGGTGAACTTGGTGTGTGGGTCCTCTGACGGAAACAAGCTGTCATGCAACTGCAAGGAAGCTACGAAAGCCAATGGCACGCTGTGACTCCTTCGACAGATGTCCACCTATCAAGCTGTGCTGCGCTTGCGCACGTCATAGACGATAGACTCATAGCAGGCGCGGGGATGTGGTTCTGGCCTTCTGGGCTTTCTGGCATCCTCGTCATTCGTTCTCGCATCGCACATTGGCTAGTAGATCTCACGTCTGACGTCACTGCCAGAACAGCCAGCTCTGTGCTTGCATTTCTGATCAGAAAACAGGAGTGACGAAAAGGATTAGGGAGATAGCAGATATACTAGTGTCTAGCGCGGTACCGGATCGGACGAGTTCCAAGCTTTGGTTTGATATACTTTGATGCATGCGTGCGAACGTGCTGACAAGGCGCGTTGAATTCCCATGCTACCTAACCATATCTTAAGAAGCGTCCTAACGCCATGTTATGACTCATCATCTCCACTACAAAATTGTTACGTGCATACGAGTAGTCGTAAGACCGAGCCTAATCATCGCAGGGTACACGGATGATCCACGCACTCCACGCTCCGATCCGCCCATTGTTAAACCACCCCGAACAGCGGACGTACGCTCCTTGTTTTTGCCCAGAAAAGAGACGCATGGGCGGGCTCGTACGATCGATCTCTACCAAATCATCTTGAGTACTAGAAAAGGTCTAGCGTTGATCTTCGTACTGGGAGTAGGGGATAAAAGTCCATGCGTGGATATGTGGGGAGCATGTGCCGTTTCATTTCGTCGCTGCCTACTCGGTAACCACCGCAGCGTACGGCCGCGGCGGGGCGCCGAGCATCGCGAGACCGCCGCCCTGCTGCCGCTGCCGGCGCGGCGGGCTGGGATCTCGAGAATTACCGCCGCCACGCGTGCGGGTTAACTATGGATTATGTGGTGCCACCAGCCTATTATGAGCGCTAACTTGGGCGGTTAAAATACTTGTACTTGTGGTACTACTGCTCCTATCAATCATCGCGGCGCTTTGGATAGGTGAGCCGCAAGGTGACAAGGAGATGCCTAGAGCCCGTCGGCTTTTATTGGCAGGCCCGTCAGCAGTCGTGATTGCTGCCTTGCTGGTACTCCTCCTCCTACTTACCACGAGATTCTTACCACGTGTCGCCTGAGGAGGGGTGGTCCAGCCGTTATCTTTAGTACAGTACGGAAGTAGCAAGTGCAATGTGCAAGAGTTACGGCTCGCACTTGGGCTCTTCCATTCCATCGTGAGAGCCTGTAACACTTCCATCAGGTTGCTTTCACTAGAGACTAGAGAGTGCTCGTCCGCTGTAAATTTTCTTCTGTCACGTTCCAATCGGCCGGCGCTTATCCGCCTGCGTCGTCCATCCCTTCTAGTACAAAACGCAATTTTCACACGGAGACGAGCCACGCGCCAGGCTACCGGCTACCGCGACAGCACGAGTAAAGTCAGTCAAACAACGGGCCGTGGCTACCGCACGCCCGCAATTCTCGCCTTCTCTCGACGAACGAACGGATGCTGACCAGACCAGCGCGTGCCATCACAATCCCGCAACGGCTCTGCGCGCAACACCTGGGCCGCGTACGCACCGCATTGTCCCGACGCGCACGTACGCTCTCCCTCCTTCAGCCCGGGCGATCGATGAGGACTGCTGGCCCGCACCGCACGGCGCCGCACACGACGGCACGGCCCGCGCGCGGTCACGCTCACTGTTGCGCCCGCGCGCTGAGAGTGGGAGTGGGACGGCGAGTTGACGTCGCAGCGCCCGCAACGCTGTGACTGTGGCTTGCTCGAGGGGATGATGGGCTTGGCGCTGGGCGGCGGCTGGGGCAGGTCGCTGCGGTGGGGGCGGTTGGGTGCGCCTGCGCGAACGAACCGATGGGACGCGGCACGCGCCGCACTGCGGAAAGCGTTCGTTTTCCGTTGGGCCCGCCCGCCGGGTGCGCCGCTGACGCGAGCGCGTCGCGCGCACAGTTATCCGAGGGCCCGTTGTGCGTCGCCTCGCCTGTCAGGGTGGGAATGTGGGATCAGTACCCGGCAGTTAAACCTGGCACCGTGAGCCTAGCCTTCCAAATCCCAGCATTGTAACCGACGTCAAAAGAGTATCTTCGTGGACAAGTAAAAATCGAGGCACATAGTTTATATCCATGTGTTGCTAGGTGTCTTCCATACAATCGATTTACAAGCTCTCAGTTTTATAATTATGGGACAATTGTTTGTTGGACATCCAAAGTGATGGTTCTTTGCTGACGGACATTCACTTTAGAGCATTTTGCCAGAAGACACACTGGTTCGTTGAAATTAGGCAACAAGACACCACGGCTCGGTTACAGCCGGTTGAAGACAGAGAAAACTTCATTTTGGACATCCAGTGCCCCTGAACCACAATTGGGTCCGCCCTCAACCTGGTCTGGTTGGACCCATAAGAACTGGCCCGACCCGGCTGTTAGGTTGCCGGAGATATTTTGGGCCAGAACCGACCTACCGTGGCTATAAAAGCTAGCCATGGTTGCCGCCGCAGAGCGTCCAATTGAGCTCGAGCACACCAAGAAGAAGTCGAAGTGGTCCGAATCGCTGCTGAGCTCTCCGCGTCTGGAGTCACCGCGCCGGAGTTCCGACTCGGGCTGCGACCACCGTGGCTGGAATCGCTGCCGCCCGACGCTCGCAGGACGACCTCGCCGTAGCCGAGCACCGTCGCAGTGCTATGCTTCTCCCCCTTCTTCCTCCTCTGCTCTGCTTCTCGCTCCCGCGCATGGATGAGATCGAGGTCGTCCTCCTACCGTCGACCTCGCCGCGACTCCACCAAGAAGCGCCGCCGCCCGGATCCCAGATCCCACCGGCGCCCTGCCCCTCCGCTCTCTCTCCTTGCCTTGCCTTCTCTCTGTCGCTCTCCCTCTATTCTCTCTGTTGACCACGCAAAAGGGAAGAAAGTAGAAGCCAGTAGCAAGCGCCCGCCACCACCTTGCCCTCTCGCCTCGCCTTGCCTACAGCCGCCGCTGGCATGCTTCTTCCTCTCTCTCTCTCTCTCTCTCTCTCTCTCTCTCTCTCTCTCTCTCTCTCTCTCTCTATCTATCTATCTATCTATCTCGCGCTCTCTCTCTGCTGACTGCGCCGAAGGGAAGGGGAAGCTATGAGACCGACGGACCGACGGCATCCAAGACTGAGCGCCTAGTTACGTCGCTCCAACCAATGGGAGCAGGCCACGCCATCTCGCGGGACCAATATGGCAGCCACACGGTTCCACCTCTCCTCCATTCTGTGGTAACGGACGAGTTCTTATGGGTCCAACCAGACTAGGTTGGGGGCGGACCCAAGTGTGGTTTAAGGGCACCGGATGTCCAAAATGAAGTTTTCTCTCTCCTCAACCGGCTGTAACCGGGCCGCGGTGTCCCGTGGCCTAATTTCAACAAACCAGAGTGTCTTCTGGCAAAATGCTCTAAAGTGGGTGTCCGCTAGCAAAGGACCATCACTTTGGATGTCCAACAGACAATTATCAGTATAATTATATATATATAATCAACTCTTTCTTGGACAGTGCCTTCGTGATTACAGAAATATAAGGTCAGTCGCATCCAACAAACTAGTGTGGTTTCTACATGTATATGTATTAATTAGGATGTCAACTGGGCTCTGTTTCTGGGTACGATTTATGGTTTTGCGACGCCATGAGCGGCTGAGGCGCTGAGCCCATAGCAGGGTGGGTGCCATTAGTTTTCAGATCACCACTTTCATTTGTGGGGACGCGATGCCGATCCAAAATTATCGGACCGAAGCGGAGGCGATCCTGGAGGCGACGTTCATCCCGATCCCGTTCTAGGCCGCCACATCGGCGCTCTAGGACCGCAACGACGGTGATCACTCCGATCATCGTCGCCCACGCCACACCCACCGATGACCAGTCGGCGGTGGCCACCACAAATCACTGGTAAGTCGTTCTTGGCGCCATCGATCACAGAAGTTCTCAAAACCCTTTCCCCACTAGGGTCTAAGCGCCGCTTAGGTGTAGTGTTGGGATCATTTTTGGTTTCTGCATTCGTATCTGTTGCAGATCATCACTGTCTTTCCTCTCCTATCGAGATCGCATGGCGACACTAGGGGGTGGATGCAAGGGGGCCATAAGGGAGATCCCAGATCCAAATGTGATGGATCTTATGTCCAAACTCAACCTCATGGAGG
The DNA here is from genome assembly GCF_019320115.1 of Miscanthus floridulus. NCBI lineage: Eukaryota > Viridiplantae > Streptophyta > Magnoliopsida > Poales > Poaceae > Miscanthus > Miscanthus floridulus. Next base: position 159,719,390 of record NC_089580.1, read on the forward strand.
AAGAGGGGGTTGTGGTCAATTTCAATGAAGATGATACATATCTCGCCGCTGTGGAATGGGTGGTTGTCGGGAAAGTCCTTTCACCGATGTTCGTCCACGTAAACACGGTGCGCGCAGCAATGAAGCCGACATGGGGGAATGCAGTCGGCCTAAATTTAGGGATATTAGAGAAAAAGGAGGCAACATGTTTGTGGCGGAATTTGTAGGGAAGATGGAGATGGACAGGGTGTTGTTAGGCACACCTTGGATGGTGGGGAGGCACACTATTATCCTGAAACCCTATGATGAGCGACTGAGTGCATCGAAGATTACTTTCGATCACATGGAGATATGGATAAGGATTCTCGACCTACCACTGGGTTGGATGAATCAGTAGAGGGGCTCATGGGCAGTGAGTATGATTGGCAATATGGTGAAGATGGATGTGGATGGTGATGGAAAGGCGAGTGGAGCTTTCCTATGTGCATGGGTTGCCACTGTGTCGGGTATTGATATTAGGGATACCCAAAGCAAGGGAGTTAGCAACCACGTTGACTTTCCCAGGTAGAGCAAGATGTAATAACATGTCTCGCCCGATCCCAAGGACGTAGTTTTCATCTCACCTGACCCTAAGGCTATGGGGATCTCGCCCAAGGCCACGAGCTCCGTCTCGCCCAACCCTTGGGTGTGTGCTCCATCTCGTCCTACCCCAAGGGTCACGGGCTCCGTCTCGCCCGACCCCAAGGTCGCGGGGGTCTCGCCCAAGGCCGCAGGCTCCGTCTCGCCTGACCCTTGGGTGCTTGCTCCATCTCGTTCAACCCCAAGGGTCGCGGGCTTCATCTCGCCCAACCCCGAGGCCGTGGGGGTCTCACCTAAGGCCACGGGCTACATCTCACATGTCCCTAAGCCACAGGCTCCGTCTCACCCGACCTCGAAGGGTCGTGGGCTCTGTCTCGCCTGACGGGGACCCATACCATCGCCAACCACTCTAGGTCCAGGCGTATGGGCCTAGGTCAAAACTCTGACACTAGGGAAGAGATGGGCATGACTCGATGTAACCCAAGGACATGACGGGCCATACCTGAGGATTCACATCAAGAACAGCGTCGGGCGTACCGGTACTGTTCTGCCTAACCCTCGTATGAACGCTGACAAGCACGTCAGTTCACCACGACATCTGCCGGGACAGGATGGAACGCCTGACCGGCAGATGACACCTACGCATGGCGCCGGTGATGGACAGGGACACGACGTGGAGCCATCCCTGTTGATATCTATAGGATCAATGGGACCCACATGAAGGAGAAGAAGGACCTGGCGATCCTGGAAGCCTTCCGCTCTCTTGTTCTTCTCCTTTTCCTCCGCTGTAACACGCGCTTTCCCTTGGCCTATAAAAGGGAAAGCAGGGCGCCACATGAAGGGGATCGATCTAGATCCACACAAGACCGAACCATGAGATAAAAACACAAGAGCACGACATGAGCACATGGTTGAGCAGCGATTGAGCTCTCAGCACCCGTTCATTCCTTTCACCAGAGACTTGGGGTCCTTTCCCTCTTTCGCCTGTTTGTAACCCCTACTGCAAACCAAGTGCCGGTAATATGAGTAGCGGTAAAAACGACGTAGGGACCTTCTGCCCGAACCAATATAAACCCTTGTGTTCTCTGAGCACACCATCCGAGCTAGACGCGTAAATACAAATTTTCTCATCGGTGACCTGAAAACACCGACAGTTCGTGTGCTAGGTAGGGGCTTTTTGCTTGTCTTGATGTCCACATCAGGCCTTAGATGGCTAGTCACGGCGTTAGCTGGGTCCCGGGCGCGCACGTGCGCTTCGGGAACCTAAACTTCATCATTACAATGGAGAGAGAGTTGGCGTAGGCTCCCGCCGCTGTCCAACCTTTCCACTTCATCGGCCTCGACGAGATCGCCTTGGCGCTTGTGGAGCTACAGCTGCACGCACTAGAGGCCTGCACCCCTAAGAGCGACCAGATCCTTGGCTTTGATTATAGGAGGCTAGAGCGCTAGCTCGGCGTCTTCCTAGGACCTCGACCATCCTAGGAGGACTTAGGCCGCCTCACCTTCTCATTTGCCAACGTCATGACACAGCTTGCCAGAGGAGAGTCACTTTCTCTAGAATACCTCATCCAGAGTACCCTAACAGCGCTCCCATTCGGTCTACGTAATGCTGCCGAGATCGTTGGACACCTTGTGGCGCAACGCACGCCCACATCCCCCACGAATGACGAGTTCATGGGGATGACCGAATATGTCATGAAATCTTTCCATGACCTCCTCATAGGAGAATCAGAGTCACCCTCCAACTTTGACTCTAGCAGGGGGAGCCATCACCCCTCTCATGAATGTTTCATGGCAAGTACCCCCGAGGGGTATGTCAAAAGCATCCATGAGGGAGAGGCTATCCCAATGAATGGCTTTGACAATGAGGTCGAGGGGGATGCTGGGGCCCCACCTCACCTGTGGGTAGAGCAACTAAAGGCCTAGCACCAAGAGCTCGATTAAGCATGACTCCAGTTCGAGCAGGAATGCGTGGAGCTCGAACGAGAGATCGAGCGCCATGGAGACAGTGGGCATGCGCACGCCGTGGCCCGCGACGTGAACCGAAGGATCATCGAGGATGACAAAACCCTGCCACACTTCACCCGGGCAAGTCAGAACATCACTACTGCGACGGCCTTGCTCTGGGGCTTCCGGGCCCCGCTACACCCAAGGATCATCGGGCCTATCACGAGATTCGCATAGTACTTGAGCGTGCGATGGCGCAACAGGCCAAGAGCTCGTTGTCCCAACAACATGAGCTCGATGCCAGCCATCCCGTGCCCTTAGAGCAACCAAATAGGGACGTGTCAGTCCACTAGGCGCAGCAAGGTGGCAAGCCACGCCATGGTCCTAGTGCATGAATGTCTCGGCCTCCACCATGATGCGCTGTGACACCCTCAACGCCCATAGGCATACCCACAGCGATGCAAGGGAGGAGGCTAGCCACGGCTACCACCCTTGTCGTGGTGGACGCTACGACAGCAGGCGAAGACTGAAGCCCGAGCCCTGATTTGCCAGGACCTTAGGCCTTTGGCTGAACACATCCTCAAGCCGCCTTCCCACCGTGGTACCAACCGTCGACCAACATCCTGAAATACTCTAGGGGAAACGAACCCTAGGACTATGGCTTAAGGATTATTGGCTTGCTTGCCAAGCTAGTGGAGCAAATAATGATAATTTCATTATCCGCAACCTTCCATTATTTCTAGCCGATTTGGCACGAACAGTGGTTGGAACACCTTCCATCCAACAGAATCTAAAGTTGGGAGGACCTAAAAGAGATCTTCAGTGGGAAACTTCTTGGGCACATACGCATGTTCTAGGAACCCATGGGATCTCAAAAACTGTCGATAGAAGTCTAGGGAAAATCTTTAGGGGTACATCCGGCGCTTCTACCGGCAGGGAAATGAGCTGCCCAACATCGCCGATGCCAACATCATAGGAGCTTTCCTATTTGGGACCACCTATGAGTCCCTAGTTCATAAGCTCAGATGTAAGGGCCCATGAACCACCAAGGAGCTTCTCAACATCGCCACCAGCCATGCCTCGGGCAAGGAGGTGGTTGGGGCAATTTTCGACCACCTCAAAGGCAAGGCTAAGTGGGATGAGGACGCCGGCGAAGGCGCCTCCAACCATCCCAGCAAGAAGAAGAAAAAGCAGTGGTGTGAGGGCTCGCTCGTGGCCACCACCTGACCGCAAGGGGGGTCGAAAGCCCATCGAGGGTACCCCTAGACCACTTCGAAGAAGCTTGCTCAAAGGGCCATGCCCGAACCATGTCTTCCCTGTCAAGCACCTATACAAGGATTGCGTCCTCATAAAGTTGTTCTTGTCTGGAAGCTCCAATAAGGGAGAGCATAGGAAGGAGCCTACGCCAACCAAGGATGACACCGAGGGGAAGGACGGTGGCTTTGTGACGCTGGATGGCTGCCTCATGATCTTTGGAGGGTCGGTAACCTATGACTCCAAGTGCCGCTAGAAGCTTGCGCGTCGTGAGGTCTATACGGCCAAGCCAGCCGCACCTACTTTTCTCCGATGGTCAGGAGTCCGTCCTTAACCTTTGATCAGGATCCGACCACCCGGAAAGCGTCCCACAACTTGGAAAGTATCCACTTGTGGTCGACCCGATCATTAGCACAAAGTAGCTCACTAAGGTGTTGCTGGATGGAGGCAGTAGCCTCAACATCATGTACATCGAAACGCTCAATGCCATAGGCATCGATCGATCACGCATCCGACCGACTGGGACACCTTTCCATGGCATCATGCCCAAAAAGTAGGCTGTGCCACTTGGGGTGATTGATCTGCCCATCACCTTCAGGAATCCGAACCTATTATAGGACGGAGACCCTTACCTTCAAGGTGGTCGGGTTCCACGGAACCTACCACGCCATCCTAGGACAGTCCTGTGCTAGGTGAAGTTCATGGCCATTCCCAACTACACCTATCTAAAGTTGAAGATGTTGGGACCGTGCGGGGTCATTACCATCGGCAACTCCTTCCAGTGCACCTACGAGTGCGAGGTTGAGTGCTGCGAACATGCCACGACAATTGTTGCCTCCAAGGAGCTTGCGAACACGCCCTTAGGGTACGCATGAGGTACATGGTTTGTATCCATTTCCCATCCTCCAACAATGTGGCCGAGTATGAGGCACTCATCAATGGCCTACGCATCACCGTCGAGTTGGGTATCCGATGGCTCAACGTCCGAGGCCACTCCCAGCTGGTCATCGACCAAGTTATGAAGGGAGTCAAGCTACCATAACACCAAGATGGCTGCATATTGCTGAGAAGTCCACCAGCTAGAAGACAAGTTCGACAGTCTCGAGCTCAGTCACATCCTATGGTGTCTCAACGAGGCAGCTGATGCGCTGGCAAAAATGGCGTCCGGCCAAGAGCCGGTGCCTGATACACGTCTTCGCTAGTAATCAGTACAAGCCCTCGATCACCTACGAGGAGCTGGAACACACCGGTGATAGGCCCCCTACCCTAGGCTCAGGGGCTGACCAGCCGTTCAGCTCCATCCAACCCTAAAGTCATGGAGCTTGACTGAGGATCTAGCGACAGAGCATGACCCTCTGACCGACTGGAGGACACCTTGCCTCGACTACCTCCTCCATGAGGCACTGCCGACATACAAAATAGAGGCACTGTCGGCTTGTGCATCTCACCAAGTCCTTTGTCCTTATTGAGGGTGAGCTCTATAGGTGAAGCCACACTAGGATCCTACAGCGTTGCATCCCCATTCGAACAAGGGAAGCAGTTGCTGAGTGATATCCACGGTGGAGTCTGTGGGCACCATGCCATGCCTAGAACCCTGGTCAGAAACAGTGATCCGACAAGGCTTCTACAGGTCGACCTGTAGTAGTTGATGCTGAACAGATTGTGCGCACCTATGAAGGAAGTCAATAATATGCTCACACACCCACCTATTGGCCCAAGCACTACAAACGATCCCCATCACATGGCCAGTTCATGGTCTGGGGGCTCGATCTAGTTGGACCTCTCAAGAGGGCACCCGAGAGCTATACCGTGGCAGAACCACCTAATCTAACGCCTCCCAGGAGTACTCGTCTTTCATTAGACACTATGTACTCAGGGGAGGACACCAAATTACACGGTTCGGTCGGGCACACCCCATGGAAAGAACCTAAAAATCAACATTTTTCCATCAGGATCACAAATAAGAGAATAAAGCTTATAGCATTCCTAAACCATTTCTTACATCTCTTTTAATACAACTATTAGAGTATAATATTTACTGTGGATAATAGCAGAATATTATCATGTTATCAGAGTTATGAACAATTTAATTTGATAGCAGAATATAAACATGTGATCAGAATTACAGCGGAAATAGTTATCTATTCATGACATGATGAAACATTGATATATAAACTATGACAACAGATTATAACACTTCTATTTATAAAAAATATTTAGTGAGAGTTGTAGTTAAAGACTATGATCGTAGCGTAAAGGAAATCCTCTCTGAGTCCACCAGGAGGAATCCACACACAAGAGTTAGGTCTAGCATCCACCTATCACCTGCAATATGGGGAAATAAAACTCTGAGTACTCAATTGTACTCAGCAAAATTATTCCGACAGGAGGAAAGAAAAGACTCCAAGGATATGCAAGGCTATCTGGCTTGTGGGTTTATTGCATCTACAGGAAGCATTACTAAGTGTGCGTCCTTATATTCAATTTTTATTAGCAGTTGCACTAGTTTGTTAACTAACCATTCTATGTAAGCACCTATGCTACTTTCAAGCAGGTGGTAAGCAATCAGATTTCCTTTTTCCATCTTTCATATTTTAGTTCTTACTACGGTACTAGACCGTAGATAAGCCAAACCGGATAGCCCGACGATTCGTGAATCAATGCCCCCAGCTGGGTACCCCAAAAACACACTGCCCCGCTTGTACCCTAGGCACAAGCAGGACCAACCCACTACCCTCCTATCACTGGGGTCCAGGTCCCTATCCAAACTGGGACTCCAAGCCCCCACCCGTGAGTCCCAGACTCAGTGCTGGTACAAGGACCTCCTACCCAAAAACCATCCCTGACAGTTGGTCTGAAAAGAGCTAGAACCCATGACAAAAGAGTAATAAGTCTTCCCTACACCCATACCCAAGTATGTGCTTAGGGATAATAAGTCTATTGCTTGCCTAGAGTCCAATGCAACGGCCGATCCTTAACCGATATAGACTAGGGAAAATAGTGTAACCAAGCTATGTCTCATTGGCCGCAGGACACAACCTCTTACACCCACCAATACCCAAACCATATCCCTGCCAGGTCACCATTTTTCCTTTCCACCATTTATATTTTCCAAGTGATAATAATACAGTAATATATTTCCTATCTCTCGTGCAGTGACAGGCAATCACTCGACTTCTACCTAAGTCCTATAGCATAGCAATCTACACGATCCTATCATACTAGTAGGACTCATAGGATAAAGATACTTATATATGCAAGTGGGTTTTAATCAACTCCTTAAAACTAAATGCACAAATATAATTTAAAGTGTAGAAAAGTAGGGGTTATACACCGGGGCTTGCCTAGGTAAGATTTAATCAGAAGTTAGCTTTCCATTATGATGGCATGACCATCGAGACACCATCTTTTCCGATACTATAGATGACTCCGCGATCCATCGACGTCCCTATTATGATATGCAAAGCGATGCAATGCAAAGACGTAATTAATCAACTACAACCGTGACTTATAAAATACGATTTACGCCTCTCAAGTGAACGAGCTAGTTCTAACGATGACCGTACTTAGGTTACATATCCATGTTGTCGAATAAGGCATTATTTCTCAATAAATATTTATTTATACAATTTCAAGGTGTTCTTTATTTCATTCTATCGTTTTAACCTTTATTCGAAATAGTGCATCATTATCTATCTAGCAAACTAATTATTCTAGAACTATAAAAATTATAGTGAGCATCTAATAATATTAGGAATCTATCATAAAATTTTTAGAGCCAACACTATCACCATTTCCCCACAAAAATTCCTACGAACGTAGGTCTTATTAAAACTAAGCAATTTAAATTAATTATGGCAACCCTAAAAACATATCGAACCTATATGAACAAAATACACTATTAGATAGATCAGGATTTTAGAAACTCGACAAACTTGGTTTCATAATTTTTGGATAACTACACAAATTTATATTGATTTTACAAGTTTATTTCCACAACTAAATTAACAATTGCTGAGAAAACTAAAAGGGCCAACGGCCACCAAATCGGCCCATGTGGATGGACGTGCATGCGGCGTGCTGGCTAGGCGTGGCCCAGGCGCAGACAGGCAGCGGTAACTGGCGTGGTCGGCCTAGGTGCGTAGGCCGTGGCCTAGCAAACCGACTGTGGCCGGCCCACGTGGGCGAGCCTTGTGGCGACGACACCATTTTGCGAATGGGCCCCAATACTTTTACTTAATCCACCCATCGAACATCAACACTATTCATTTAAGTCATGTATTTCACAACTAGGCCCTCAGAAAGGCTTCTATTAACACATTCTCACCTTCTCTTCTTCCTTAAAACAGAGCACACAGAGAGGAGCCATCACCGACAGTCGATTCGGCTCAGGAACAGCACGGCGGTGGCAGAGGACCGGTCATGGGGGCGCGTGGGACTGACCCGCATCCAAGGGCGCCAACAACACTAGACAAGGTGGCCCACAGCAGCGGGGCGACGTGTGGTGGTGGTGTGGCATGGCGATCGGACGACTCTACGGTGGGGGGCGCACTGGCGGCAAGGTGCTGGTGCGGGGGTGGCCCAAGGCCCACGCGGACCTGAAGGAGCGTGTAGACATGCCAGGGAGGACCTACCAAGGTCTAGCCATGGGTGGCCACGGTTGCTGCTATGGCGGGGCCAGGGAAGGAGCATGGGAGGGTGGCGACGCAACGGTAGAGGAGCAGGGTGGAGTTGCACGCTCATGAGAGGGGGTGGGGAAACCGGCAATGGTGCTCCTAGGTATGGTGGCTGTCGCACTAGGAAGGGCAGCGCCGAGGGGCGGTGGTCCAGTGTGGACTGGGGCGGGCATGGTGGTGTAGCAACCAGAGGGGAAAAGTAGAGCGATGGTGCGGGCATGAGGCAGCGGATGAGCAGCGCGCGGCGACAAAACCATACCAGTGCAGACGGCGGCGGGGAAGCGGCCACGGCGGGGCATGATGATGGCATGGGAGGGCAGCGCTGCGGGCTAGGGTCCAGCGCGGGATGGTGCACGGCCATGACCGGGCATGGGTGCACGATGCAGAGATGATAAAGGAGGGGCGCGGGGAGTAGGCCAACACGACACAGGTGCTGCCATGATGGTACTCGGCTCGGTAGAGACAGTCAAGACAAGCAAGGGCTGGAGGTAGAGGTAGGCAAGACAGGCAATAGAAACAAGACAAGAGGCATTGATGGTGCTGCAGGGTGATGCAACGAGTTGGACGGTGGTGCTTAGCGGGGGCGGCAGGCAACTGTGGCTTGGCTCTCGCTGCGATGTCATGCTACCGATAGGGTGCTCCCGCTGAGCGCTGCTAGTGATGCATGCATATTTGCTACTTGGATGCATATTTGTGCTATGCGTTGGTGGCTTCGACAGCTCGGGTAGATGAAACGAACGACCGAGAGCGAGCGAGGTAGCTGAGGTGAGTGGCTGAGATCGTTTGCTACAGTTGCTGGTTCTTGAACAGAGCGCCAACGACACGTCCCCAACGCGTTCTATATTATTGTCGCTCTATAAAAATCACTTTTCAAATTGACTATTATTTATCGACACAAACTACGAATGGGTTTTCCATTCTCGTTCCTTTCCAAACTAATTTTGAAACTAACAAACATCACAGCAATACTCGAACAAGCATACCCACATATTCACAATGTTCATATCCTGCTGGTGATATGATTTTTCCTGTTTATATTTTAAATTATTTTAGCTTCCAAAAATTCATTTTCTAAATAACTTTATGCATTAACAAGCATAACTAAAACTCTAAGGTTTTATTATTTAGCAATTTTTACTTTCAACAAATTTTGTTTATAAAAATTATTTTCATGCTCAATCCAACTGAACAAGCAATTCGTCATTTACTTGCTAGAATTGTTATCGAACAATTTTTTAATACTTTTACGCCCTAGGTGAATCTACTCAGATATTTAGTTTAGTCCATCAAAGTGAACCACATAAGACTCGCTCGTCATTCCATGCGTGTTTTTAAACTTTTTAACCCAAAACTTGTTTTGCTAATTTCTCTTAGGCATTAACCTAGGCGCTAAGCGAGCTCGTAACACCAGAGGTGTTACATATACACCCTTGCTTGTCATCATAGACAAGTTTACAAAGTTGATAGAAGCTCGACCGATCTCCGCGATGGTGTCGACACAGAATTTCCATCCCATGCTGAGGACACACGTAGCAAGCCGGAAGGGTCTGCTCGATGGAGCTACAGATCCGCCTAGCTTCAGCGCAGGGATGGTCGATCCTGCGCACTTCTCCCGAGACGTGCTAGTCAATTTGACCCTATAATTGACAAGGAGAGAAACTTTATCAGTAATTAAGGGCGAAACTTGCCGATGTTGCCAGACAGTGCCGAATGTGTGGCTCTAAGAGCCGATATGAAAGGAGATCGACTAAACAGTCGATTCCAGCATATTCATGAGAATAAATCGGTTAAAGCTCATTGGGTTGTATAAGGAGAATCGGTTATCATTCAAGATAAATGCCGTTATTTGAGTAGATATTAATCAATGGCAATAAGATGTCAACAATGATTGGTTTATGCTGAGCCAATGATTACAAGCAACCGAACCCCTTTTATATAAAGAAACAATTCAACACCATTTAACCGTTTAATAAAGATAAATCTAATAAACATGTTAGATCTCATCTATCGCTATGACCAGTGAGGCATGAGGCAGAATCATGTAGGCCGTAGAAATAATAATAGACTCAACGACCCTAACTCATTACTAATATAAGTGGGGCATGAGGCAAAATCATGCAGGCCGTAATACAATAATAAGATCATGGGGCTAACATATCTTTCAACCTATTTTTACTTCAATGGTCTCATGATACGAACTGCTCGTGAAAGCACTTCGATATCGGCTAAAATAACCGATTCAGGCATAGCAGCACAGTTAAAGTCATGCCTTATCAAGAATAGATCTACCGAATAACTGATCCCCACTTCACGGTGCTAACAGTAGGATGTGAGGCAGAATCACACAGGCCATGATAACGGGACCATGGAACGGTTTTCGCTAGCCAATAAATATACTCAAGACGCAACATGCTTTAACCGCACTCTATGCACGATCAAGATTGATGTAAAACAAGCCGATAAAACGTAACTCATCATTTTATGTACAGATTAGATCATGTTTTAGATTAACAAACGATGGGCTAAACAGGATATAAGGCCGATCTAGATCAATCCCAATCAGGCAAAGTGATATTATTGTAATTTCGGTGAATAATGAAAGCAATAAGCAATATCAGGTAACTTAATGAATCTACCACATACTGCCATTCTAAGGTAGAGCCGATAACTTGACCATTGATCTAGTTCATGCAGTGGGAGTCGACCGGATTCGATGCAGCCATACTTGAACTAGGCAAGAATTAATAACTAACTTATACCAGAGTCATAGTGGAGGTCGACCGGATCGATGCAGCCGTACGAACAGAGGTATAAGCCATGACAGGTACTTACAATAAGCAGTGGAGGTCGACCGGATCGATGTAGCCATACTTGCTGAAGAACTCACCGAGATCTACTCTACTCCTACTCCTAAGGGGTAGCCAGAGCCAAAAAAGTAAATGACTTGTATATTGGATTGATTGTTGTCTTTTACAATAGCCGAGGTTTGGTATTTATACCCAGAGTCTAAACATGAATCCTACTCAAGCATGATTCGTTACAATTTTCTAGGCATAAAAGAAAACATTCCTAATTTAAGATAACTTGGACCCTAACCCTTCCCTCTTTTGTAGAGTCCGATATGTAGTTTCCTGTCACCAACTGTAGCTCATCATCGCTATCTGTTGATGTCATCCCAAGAGATCTGATTCTAGATTCGTATCTGAATCGGCTGATGTGATCCTTCCACAATCAATTCCTTGATTGGTACAATTTCAAAAGCCAGAGAGTTCCCGTATTCTTCTCCCAAATTTTGGTGTAAACACATTCCCCTAATTTTGGGATAAAAGTGATTTTATTCCAAAATTTCTATTTATCTGTTTACCATACCACCACCGATTTGCCCCGAGATATACGCGTGAGTCCTGACTTCCTAGGCCAAATCTTTCATAATGTCCCAATAGTATCTTTTCTGACTCATTCGGTCTATTTGCTCTCTCCTTCCTTCTCAAGCCAACCTTAACCGTCGACGCCGTCATCGCCAAGGCCTCAAACCCTACCAATCCGCTATTTCATCAAGCCATCATTCAAGCTATCTTCATTAGATCCGAACCTATTTCGGCTGCGATGGCAACCAACGATCACGTCCTGAGTACGCTTCCAATTCATTCTCCAAGTACTGGCTGCTACCCCATATTTCTTCTCTTTCTAAACTTATTTCATCCGATTGCTAGGAAATGAGGAACGAAATCTTGATTGCATCAGCTGTCGTCCCTAATGTCTATTTTCTCGGGACTATGGGTGATCCTGATCCATCCAATTTTATTCATCAAGAAACCAACCAGATCCCCTTTAAACAGTCTATAGTGGATTTATCCTTCTGGAATAAAACTCCCTTCAGAAACTGGCCCAAAGTGCCTAAGGGATGGAGAAATTGGTTTCGTAGGATATCCGAGAAAAGGGGTGGAGATTGGGAGCTTTATGATCTGAATCAATGCTTGCACTATCATTGTCTGACATGGAGAGGAATGATTCATTCTTGATCTCTACTTCATATTTCTGGTCCAATGCTCTGAATGCTTTTATTTTTGGGCACGGTCCAATGACCATCACCCTGGTCAATGTTGACATGTTGACTGGCCTTAGAGTCATCAGATCAGTGCAGCCTTATGAGTACTTGAGTGCTGGCTCCAAGAGATTAGCCAAAATAGCAGACTGTATAGGATGGTCCAGTTATATTCTGAACCACGTTGGAGATGGATCAATTGTCAGCAAAAGGAAATATGTGGCTTTCCTGAATATGTGGCTAGAGAGATTTGTTTTCTGTGGGTCATCTTGTGGTCCAACCTATAATTAGAAACTCATGGCGGAGCACCTAGCATTAGGCAAGGATATTCCTCTTGGAAAATATCTGCTAGGAGCTGCTTATCATCTGATGTACCATGTGGCTGCTCAATTACTGAAGAATGAACCAATTCAGACTATCAGCGATCCTTGGTGGCTGATACGACTGTGGCTCAATTTGTATATGCAAAAGATTGTAAGGCCTGATCTCAGAGACTTAAGCTTCCCTTTCTCTAACTTTGATGAGGGATATAGAGGAGAAGAAGGAAGAACTTGTCAGTGTATGAGCTATGGTGATGCTGCATCGGCCATAATAATTGACTTCGATGTTGGTCATCTCTTTAAAAAGTTCTACTAGGGGGTTTGATGTAGTTGTCCTAACTTGGCTACCTTATAATGAGGATGATGAACTGACTTTCCCATTCAAATTCCGATTTGAATCTAACTGTTCGGATGAGACAATGACTGCGATCTTCAATTCCTTTATCAAGCCTTGTGTCCTTCTAGCCGAATTTTGTCATGGTTGTGGCAAAATGGTTAAAGTCTCCTCCATCCTAGGCAACCCTCCAACCTATGAATTTTATAACCCTTCATTTGTGGCCTGTCAATTTGGTCTCAGTCAACTCCCCCCTCGCCTATTTTTCAAGAACATACTAAAGCCGAGAGAAGATATCAGTGAGGTGTTCGAAGCTTCTAGAGTCTTTCAATTGGGATCATACCTTCCTTCCCTTTACTTGCATGACTAGGTTGGGGCTAGCTTTTCTTCCAATCTCTTTGACTCTTGGTGGCAAGAATGGCGCTCCCATCTCTTCTGTGGGTCGGTCCACCCTCTGTGCATAGCTCTGGACGGGGAGTTTAGTTTCTGATAGTGAGGTAATCTTTCATTCCCTTTTCAAAGAGATTACTCGGTGACTTCTCTTGCCAACTATTCTGACTGACCCTTTTAGGACATTGAAATCAATCCTCCAAGCCTAGATAGGAGAGGGCGTCCTATAGATTACCAGTCACCATGCCCGGTTTCAAGGATGGGATCAACCGCACCCTCATTGAAGAAGTTGATGAGGACTCCTGCTGCTCTCATGATTATGACATGTCAATCCCCAAAGCACAAGGCGGTCCAAGGAGCAACTCAGAAGGCCACTACTAGAAAAAGACTCCATAGGGCAATGACCATTAGCTGCTCAGGTGAACTGATCCATATTTTCCTCGAACTGATGTTCAACTTCCTGACCCATTTGTTCATAGTTATCGAGCATTATGTCTCAACCTGCCCTTGGTGCGGAATTGTTGTCTCAGGCGTTTGACTCAGCACCAATCGAACCTCCTTTGGCCGATCATCAAAAGGAGCTGATTTTGGTGGAAGTAACTAATGCTTCCACAACAGTAGAAAATGTGAATTTTTCTTTGATGCTTGTCGAAGTGTTTCCTTTAACTTCTTGATTTGCTTAGTCTTTTACCCTTCACCTTGACCTTTTACTGTGCCAGATACTTCCTGACCAAACACCTATGCAAGATCAGGAGCTTGATAGTCTGCTCAATGATCCTATCAGGTGTTGAAGGTGATCTTGTTACCATCAACACTCAGACTATCGATTCTCCAGTCTGGCAAACAACGGATGGTGAGGGATTCATTCACTCAATTTGTCTCTCTATGGCAGGCATGAACTAAAAACCTTCTGATGTTTGCAAATGTCGATGTTGAAACTTTTGGGGCGATTCAACCAGATATCGCTAGTGTGTCATTAGCTGTTCCTTCCCTTAGATAGAAGTTACCATAGAAAAGGTACTGTTTCTCATCTTACTCGTCCATTCTATTATAAGCTAATATGATCCTTCTAATCAAGATTTCCCTTATACATAGGTACTTGATCCTCCATCTCGGAGCTACTCTCGCAATCTTGAGGAATATTTTGATGAAGATGAAATCATATCGTCAGCTACATTCCTCTAGCGAAAACTCTATTGGAAGAGACCAAAAATCGGCTAAGACACATATTGCCAATGCTCGAGAAGAACGTAGCCGATTTGGTCCAAGATATTGATTCAATGTAGAGAGTCTTCTTGGCTATAAAGGGTGATCCATCTCTAGCCCTCTTAGAGTCTTGTCATATTTGTCTGCCTTTAAAGATCAAGCCCTGAAGGTGAAAAAGACTCAGAGGAACCTGTCCAATCATGGAGCTCTGATGGCCAAGGATAACTCTAATAGACAAGAGGCTAAAAAGTTGATGCGGCTGATTTATGATTTGAAAAATTCTTCCCTCAGGACCGACCCAGAGCTTTCCCAACTAGAAATCAGACGTGCTGAACTTGAGAAGGAACTGGAAAACATGAAGGCTGCTATTGATCATCGCAAGTCTACTCTATCCCAAATACCTGATGTCGTCAAACAGAAGAAACAAGAACTATTGGCCAAAGTAAAAGGAAGCAGAGCCATCCATAGTAGTCTTGAGAACATTCCTAGAACAACCGAAGAATACAAGCAAAAGATTACAGGAGCTAATGTTGTCTGGCTAGAAATATTGAATATTATCCAAGATGTTTTGAACTTGTAATCCATAGGTTAACATATGTATCTTGTGTAAAACTAATGATAACCATACTTTCCTGCTGTCTCGTTGTAAAGAGCCGATTTAAAATAGCTGATCCAATTTTCTGCCTTCAGTCGCCCAACGCCATATTCTCTTCGACATTAGTGAGGCGATGATTCGCCTTCTATTAATTGCGGTTGTCTACCGCACTTCCCAAGGCGTTCACCTCTTCGCTTCATGGCTTCAAATACCAGCCGATGGTTTCAATCTCGAACACATCTCCACTCGCAAATGTTCCTTTGCACTTCTCCACCTTCTAAAACCCTATAGTGGTTCTCTTCCCTTCTTGTAGATCTAGTCAAATCCATGGCCGAGGATAATAACCGTGGCAAGCGAGCGGCGGAGGAGATCCTAGAGGGGAATATGCCAATGAACCAGCATCTCCGACGCATGAGGTGAGGTTGGCATTTCCTGTTTATGATGATGAACTGTTTTGATTCGCCTATAGGTTTGTTGTGAATGATAGTCTTCGTCCTCTTCCTAGGGTCAGTGGGGCCTTTGACGCTGTATATTTCGCGCTGGCCTCGTCATCGGACTCCTCTGACTCATACAATGGTGATGACGCCCTGATGCTTTCTTTGAGAGTGGAGGGTGGCTCAGAACCGCTATTCTGAAGCAACTCAAGAAAATGGCCAGCTTGAGATCCATCTCGGGGTCTCTTAGGCAGGCCCTTCATGCCACCAAAGAGGAGGCCAATGCCATTTGGGCACGGCTGGCTGAATTCGATGCCACGGTGAAGGGTAAGATGAACTCCATGAACGCTTCTTACTCTGACTTCCATTGTCTTCATCTTGATAATCTTTTTTGTTCCATGATTGTTAGCCCTGATAGCGTAGTTGGAATCTCTCCAACTAGCGGCGAACATGGCTATAGACACCGTCAATGCCCGGGGTTCCCCTATCGACGCTCGTCTCCAAGACATCTCGGTCCATGTTCAGGAGATCACCCTCCACGGCGTTCGTCATGGTGCGGTGGTGGCGCTGACTGCAACACAAGTCCAAACTGGGTATGAGCTCCATGCCATGGAGATGGGTTTCCCAATGGGCGATGGCCCTGAGGAGCATGAGGACCTGCTCGAAGAATTCATCATGGCAGCGGAGGCCATAGTAGACATCACATTTGCTTAGGATGTGGTGAATAAGGTCTTTGATTAGTCTGTACTTAGGGTAATCTGAAGAACAAAGGCTCCTATTCTTTCATGTATGCACCTCAGTGCAATGCCCTTGTGTATGACTGTTTTTTGCTCTATAGGCGATACATATCAGTATCGGCTTTCATTGTCTTTGAATATTTTTATTTTTTGAACTAGAGGTGATGCCCTCCTGGTACTGACTATTAGAGCCGAGAATGAATCGGCTATCAAGTATTGATCAAATGTTATGATAACACCCCACAGAAACTTTTCATATCAAAGGTCAAATGATTAATCAACCCAAGTCAAGCGTCCTATTAATCGAAACAGAACTTCTTCAAGAAATCCATTAACTCTGAATCGCTCTTGGACTTTGACCCAGCATTCATATACGTCGGCCTAAATCCATCTCCAAGACTTAATGTTTATTTTTCCTTTAATCCAACTGGTCCGACGTGAAGTCCGTGACTTTTCTACCTAAAACAAACTCTCAGAGCCGATCGCTTGCATCGGCTGTTGGCTTTCATTGCTGATCTTAATGAAGCCTCCTTCCCATGACTTGCCAGAAAAACATTCGAAGTCTCCTAGTTCTCAAAAGACTGGATCGGCTATTGCGATGCTCATGGACTCATCAGCATGAACTAGTTCGACATCATCTCCATGCCATTGAATCAAACACTGATGCATAGTCAATGGTATATAGCAGTTCGCATGAATCCAATCACGACCAAGGAGGAAACTGTAGCATCGATGATGAAGAATGTTGTGAGCAGAGTCTTGCTTCTGATTGTTAGTTTGATGTTTATTGCCCCCCAGATCTTAGACGTATTACCTCCGAAGTCTTTAAGCATCATGTCAGTCTCCATCAGATCTTCTGGTCCTTTGCAAGTTTATGAAAAGTAGTGTAAGGCATAAGATTGACTAGAAGCACCTCCGTCCACCAACTTCTTATTCATCGGCTTCCCATCAACAAGACCTTTCATAGATAAAGATTTTAAGTGTCGATGTTTGACTAGTTTGTCAAATATTGCTTGTTGTACAACCATTAACTTGGCAACTATTTCTTCATACTCTGATTCATCAAAATCCAAATAAACTTCTTGATCTGCCGGAGCTCTGAATTCTAATGGCAATAGAAAAGCCATTTGGATATTAGCCAATGGTTACTTTCTATCGGCTGTCTGCTTGGTATAGCCATACTTGAGGTTTACCAGATGCCTGAGTCTGTTCCATCTCTTTATTCCTTAGGCGCTGCACCATTCTCTTATGGCTCCTTGTTAAACCTCAAGGACACCATTGGCCTTCCTGCCAAATATACTTTCTTTTGTTGCCTTCTTTATAATCAGCTCAGTCTTGCTCAACAACTTTTTTCCCATGCCGATCATGAACACTTTTATTTTTAAGCACCGATCCATGTTATTATGATGATATGCATCTTGAGCATGGATAGATCGGCGGCTGGTTTGAGACTGCCTATACTCCTGATATTGATTGCTACATTCTGGACAGTCATGTCTGCTAGGCAACTTCAAACCTTCATTCTAGCAATGTCTAAAGAAAGGACAATTCCAATGTAATTCGGCTTGTTTCGTTTCATACCTCTCTTCTTTAGTTGATGTTGGTATGCTTGATCCCTTAACCAACGCTGATAATCCTTTTCTTTCTACCGCTGCCACTTATTCAACAGAATTTGAGATGTAACCCGCGGCTTTGTCGTCTCTACTTTTGATGTCTCTCCCTTCTTGTATTGGCTCTTTTGCTCGGCACGACATCTCTTAATCTCTCTGTACTTATCAGCCGATATTTGCATCTTGGAATCGACTACTCCAGCTTCTTTTGATTTGGTTGATGCTAGGACCTTAGTTTTTCCTTTGAATAGCCCAGCATCAACCATGTTTAGATCTCCTAGGAAAGGATTATTGTCAACTTTCATTTTCTGAGGCGTATCAAATTTGAGCATCCCCTACTGAATAGCCCTCTGTATATGCTGTCGGAAGATTCTACATTCGTTGGTGGAATGAGAAGTAGCATTATGGAATTTGCAGAACTTCTTATTCCTTAATTGATCAGGGGGCAACATGACACGACCATCGGGCAACTTGATCTGCCCTTTCTCAAGTAAGAAATCGAAGAGCTTGTCTAATTTCGTGACATCAAAGTCATAGCTCTCTCGAACTCCTTTTTCCCACGGATTTGGCACCATTACTGTCTTCTTGCCCCAATTCCATTCAGCTATAGCAACCTCTTCTTCTTATCTTCATAGCCGTCATTGACTGAGTATGGATCATAAGCTATGGCTACTATGGTACTCTTCTGGAACCAGGGTATCTCTTGCATACTCTGGAATTGGCTATTGAGTGCTACTGCTCGTTGAGCCAATTGACCCAAGTTGTCAAATTCTTGTCCCAGCAGCTTTTCTTTCCATATCAGCAGCATTCTTTGAACAGCTAAAGCAGCTAGTTGATCATCAGCCAAGTTTAAGGAGAAGCACAAGTTTCTGGTTTCCTGGAACCTCTAAAGAAATTCAGTGTCTGATTCATTAGTCTTCTGTCTTATAGTTGTTAGATCGGTAATCTTCTTTTCTCTAGTCCTAGTGTAAAAATATGTATAAAACTTCTTCTCCAGGTCAGCCCAATTGGCAATGGAATTGACTAGCAATGATGAAAACTAAGTAAAGGCAGGCCCTGATAAGGACAAAGAGAAGAAATGAATTCGATGGGCATCCTCAACTGATGCTTCGCCCAATTGTGTAAGATACCGACTGATATGTTCTATCGTGCTTGTACTGTCTTGGCCAGTGAACTTAGCGAATTCTGGGAGCCTATAATTTGTGGGAAGAGTAACCAAATCATACCATTCGGGATATGGGTGTTTGTATGAAAAGTCACCCCTTTTAGCTTTAGACTGAACTAATTCTTCATCATCTCGGTCACCCTCAATAGTAATTCATCAGCTTGCGGATTTAGATTTCTTTGCACCTGCTGACCCATCTATGGATTGAAATCCCATGTGCCTTGGTATCCTTGGTTTTGCATCATGTGAAGGGTGTTATAATCCGTGCCATAGTGATACCCTTGTGGAATCTCAATCTGCTGGGCCATTTGCTGGTTTGCTGCTTGAAGTCTCTGATTATAGACATAAGGATCTATATCTCTACGGATCCTTTGAATTGATGGTGCTATTTTTTAAGCCGACGACGGTATGTGGCCTGATGTGCCAAAATTGATCACCTGGTTTTGACTTTGCCTCGCCGGCTGTTGCACATGATGTACTGATGGTCTAGGATTGTATTATATCTGATTCATAGTAGTTCCTTGAGCCTGTTCAGATGAACCCTGCACTGTCTAGACATCACCATTACCAGCTGGTGCTGCTTCTTGATGGCTGGTACTGACTTGATTAGTCCCTTGGGTCGATGGATCTAGAATGTTGTAATAAGTCGGTCCGCCTTGATCAACTAGAAATCCATGAATTGCCTCTCTCATGGCATTGTGGAATATATCCACGAAAGCTTCGTTATGGCTTGATATGGCATTATGAATAGATTTGTCTACAACTTCCTTAAAGAAATATCTGTCTTCATCTTCAGTTGTATCTGTCTACCCGTTTAACAGAACTCTTAGTAGTGAAAATTTCAGAACAATTATGTCATCACATGTTTTGGTGTAGGACAACAAATATTTGTTCCGAAACTTTTCTGTAGCTTTACTGATGATACCCTTATCCCCATCAGGTAGATCTTCATAATGCAGCATAAGGATGTCGTTGTTGTTGTCAACCGCCATGATGATTATGGGGTCCCCCTGGGCATGCCAAAAACATGTGTCGATACAGAATTTTTGTCCCATGCCGAGGACACACGCAGCAAGCCGGAAGGGTCTGCTTGATGGAGCTATAGATCCACCTAGCTTTAGCATAGGGATGGTCGATCCTGCACACTTCTCCCAAGACATGCTAGTCAATTTGACCCTGTAATTGACAAGGAGAGAAAGCTTATCAGTAATTAAGGGCGGAACTTGCCGGTATTGCCAGACAGTACCGATTGTGCGGCTCTGAGAGCCGATATGAAAGGAGATCGACTAAAAAGTCGAATCCAGCATATTCATGAGAATAAATCGATTAAAGCTCATTGGGTTGTATAAGAAGAATCAATTATCATTCAAGATAAATGTCATTATTTGATCAGATATTAATCAATGGCAACAAGATGTCAACAATGATTGGTTTATGCTGAGCCAATAATTACAAGCAACCGAACCCCTTTTATATAAGAAACAATTCAACACCATTTAACCATTTAATAAAGATAAATCTAATAAACATGTTAGATCTCATCTATCGCTATGACCAGTGGGGTATGAGACAGAATCTTACAGGCCGTAAAAATAACAATAGACTCAATGACCCTAACTCATTACTAATATCAGTGGGGCATGAGGCAGAATTATGCAGACCGTAATACAATAATAAGGTCATGGGGCTAACACATCTTTTAACATATCTTTACTTCAACGGTCTCATGATGCGAACTACTCATGAAAGCACTCGATATCGGCTAAAATAGCCGATTCAGGTATAGTACATAGTTAAAGTCATGCCTTATCAGGAATAGATCTACTAAATAACGATCCCCACTTTACGGTGCTAACAGTGGGGTGTGAGGTAGAATCACACAGGCCATGATAACAGGCTATGGAACGGTTTTTGCTAGCCAATAAATCTACTCAAGATGCAACATGCTTTAACCGCACGCTATGCACGATCAAGATTGATGTAAAATAGCCGATAAAACGTAACTCATCATTTAATGTATAGATTAGATCGGTTTTAGATTAACAAACGATGGGCTAAATAGGATATAAGGCCAATCTAGATCAATCCCAATCGGATAGAGTGATATTGTTATAATTTAGGTGAATAATGAAAGCAATAAGCAATATTGGCAACTTAATGAATCTACCAAGGACTACCATTCCAGATTCGAATCTAAATCGGCTAATGCGATCCTTCTGCAATCAATTCCTTGATTGGCATAATTTTAGAAGTCAGAGAGTTCCCGTGTTCTTCTCCTAAATTTTGGTGTAAACAGATGGCCAAGTACCAGCAAGCATTACTCCAGTACCACAGTCATCGAGTGTGGGGTCGGGCATTTAACGTCGGGGATCTGGTGCTCCGCCTCATCCATATCAACAAGAATCGCTACAAGCTCTCTCTCTTCGCCTTAGGAGGGATCGTACATCATCATAAAGGTGCTCTGACCAGGCACCTACAAGATCAGGACCATTGACGGCGAAGTCTTCGTCAATGCCTAGAATATCAAATAGCTATGTTGCTTTTACCCTTAATTTATGCATGCTTTCTCTTATCAGTTTCACTATCAACTCCTCGATCTTTAGTGGCACCTGACCCAACAACGATAGGGGGTCGGTCCTCCCTCGGGGGCTGATAAGAGCATATCTATCTAGTAGACATTCTTTACGATGGACCCTTTCTCACATTAAGACCTAGAAGCGAGGGTCGTGGAAACAAACGCTGAGTAAAATTGGTCGACTGCAAGAAACCTACGCCCCAGGAGCTACGGCGTTTTTGCTCACCAGCGTGATCAGAGTTTTTTTCGCACCACGAGCTTTTTAGCTCTAACTATGGAAAGAGCCGGTATACGTTTAAGAGTATATCCACCTAGGTAAACATTCTATGTGCCCGACCATCTCTCACGTTGAGACCTTGAAGCAAGGGTTGCGGAAACAAATATTGAGTAAAACTAGTCAGACTGTAAGAAACCTATGCTCCAGCGGCTATGACGTTTTTGCTCACCACCATGATAAGAGTTTGTTCACCCACACCCCGATCTTTACAGCGTTGACAACAGAAAGGGTCAGAACACATTAACATTTTTATACAAAAAGGGGAGAAGGGACTAAAAATCTGTTTGACCATAATAAAATTTAAGAGCTCATCCATTTATTACAAGTTCATCGCCTAGCTTATCTGCCTAACTAATTTCTTGGGTGGGATGATCTCATCCTCTATCTCTATAGGTAAGTCCTATGCCAGCGGGTCACCCAAGTCGATCGGATGGCTCAGGCCCGCTACCAAGAGACGGGTAAGGAGCAATAGGATGCCTCATGCAAGTTATGCCGACTTCGTCACAAACGACGGACCTGGATTCCACTCGAACATATTCGGAAAGAGCTCCCTAAATCTGTCACTCGAGCCATCAAGGTAAGTCCTATGCTAGCAGGTCACCCAAGTCGATTGGACGGCTCGGGTCCGCTTCTGTGAGATGGGTCACCCTTAATTTACGCACATTTTCTCTTATTAGTTTCGATATCGACTCCACAATCTTTAAGTGACGCCTTGACCCCAGCAACAAGGGGTCAAGCCTCACTCGAGGGCTAGTAAGAGCATGTCTATTTAGTAGACATTCTCTATGTACGACCCTTTATCACATTAAAAAACATAAAGGCATGGTTTGCGGAAACAAACGCTGAGTAAAACAGGTCGGACCGCAAGTGGCTATGGCATTTTTGCTCACCAGCGTGACCTAGAGTTTTTTTCATTCACACCCCAAGCTTTAGCCTCTGCCTTCCCAAGAAGGGTTTGGAGGGGCCCACTGGTGGAATCTCCATCAAGGAGAGGCCAACAGGTCACCCAACTCGATCGGACGGCTCGGGCTACTGCCGAGAGACGGGTAAGGAGCAGTAGAATGCCCCATGAGGGTTATGCTAACTCCATCATGAACAACGGACCCGGATTCCACTTGGACATAGCCAGTAAGAGCTCCCCAAACTTTACCAACCCCAACTTTACTTTTCCAGTGCATGAGCATTCATTGATCCATTCTCATACATCCAAGCATCGCATATGCAATTATTGCATCACGATGTTTGGCGTCGCGACATGAAGTGATAGTCATCTCATTCAACATGAGCGACAACCAACCGAGGTTCAAAGGCCAGCCCATGAAGGGCTCGAGGCCACCTCACGTCAACCTGAGCGACAACCGACCGGGGTTCGAAGGCTAGCCCACGAAGGGCTCAGGGCCGCCTTGCGTCAAACAGAGCCAGGGGAGAAAACACAGATGAGCCCTAGAGGCCTTCGCCTGACCTACTTAGAAGTGGATAGGGTCATGTCGACCTTCTTGTTCGATCCTAACCTCGAGCCATGCCCATAGAATCTCCATCGAGGAGAGGCCAGTGGGCCACCTGAATTGGTCTCCACAACTACTCAGGCATCTGCCGGGAGGTGGGTTAAGGAGAAGTGGAATGCAACATGAGGGCTATGCCGACCCTGTTACGAATGATGAACCCAGATTCCACTCGGACATGCCTATTTGTGAGCTCACCGAGTGCAACACTCAAGCCATCGAGGCAAGTGACATTAGTTTAACCCCTCCGGTTGCGAAAACCACGGACGGGGTGACGACCACAAAGGCGAGCCAACCCTTGACTAGACCCCCGCAACGCGTGGGGGCTCGAGGAAAGTTGGACTCATAAGGAGGCTGTGGGGGTATTAACCCCTATACCCTTACGGCTAGGCTTGGGCCGGCCCGAACCGGGGGGTCTGGCCCACTAGAAGATGACACGTGGCCTGGCCAATCTGTTCGGAGTCCCGTGCAAGGAATCAAGGTAGATTTGGAGATCAAGCAAGATCCTAGTTTGTTAGAATATGAATCCTTATCCGGCCACCTATGGCAATTATAACTGGTTAGGATTAGTTTATAGATCTGTAACCCTGCCCCTCGGACTATATAAGGCGGGCAGGGGACCCCTCTAAAAAATATATCTCATTGACATACAGCAATACAATCAGATGCAGGACGTAGGTATTACTGCCTTCATGATGACCGAACCTAGATAAAACCTCGTGTTTGTCTTATGTCACCATCTTGTTTGCAGCTTGCGCATCTGTCTGCCGATAATCTACTACCTTAGGCATACCCCTAGGTAGACTGCCAACCATATTTCGTCGACAGTGGCGCGCTAGGTAGGGGGTGTGCGTACTACTCTCTAGGCGAACAAGATGGTCATCATCCCTGGTTCCTATGGCTACGCCGAACTGGCCTCACGTTCACCTATCGGCCAGATCACCTAGACCACTGGCTCCTGATGACTTCATCGCCATGACCACAGAGGAGGCACGGATTCCATCTGCATCGACCACTACTTCACCTACATCAGGCTATGGCTCTGACCATAGTGGATCTAGGCTCTGGCCATGCCAGCATTGTCTTCAGCCACACCGATAACCCATTGTCCGCTTTCTCGCTACAAAGGGAGGCAGATTGACAACACCGACTTGCTCGACTCCATCGATCGGGTCGGCACCAAACTTGCTCAAACCCTAGCTCTGGTAAGTTTGATTCAAAGTCAACCTAATGAGCAGGTAACCACTACCCACAATAGATCTACCCAACTAGTTCAGGCTAGTCATCCTGCATGACTCGGTATAGATCTCGTGGTCACATCTACTCCTAAAGGGCGCTCCGTTTGTTGCCGGCCAGCCCCCACGATGGGTCTCTGGCTCTCCGAGTACAAAACCTTGATGGAGAACTACCAGGCCCAGCCCTCCAGCCTACGCAACTTCATCAACATGGTCTAGATTGAGGATTATCAAGAAGGATCAGTCCACACAGTTCGAGAGGGTGGCTGAAGCTCCATGTTCGGCATCGCATCTAATGGCTCTATCCACACCAAGCTCTAGCATCATGACAATGAAGGCATTGAATACGATCTGGGTATCCCAGACCATGCCCCGGGGTTCCCATGATTCCCATCCTTCCCACCAAGGTGAGGAGACTTGATCAATGTTGTCAGTAATGACAAACCACCGGCAATTAGCAAAACAGAACAAGAAAGGCTAGCACGCAAAGCACGCAATATTGACCGGTTTAATCGCTGACAAATCAAAGCCGAGGCAGAAGAGGAGACACGACGTATAAGGGTCTAGCCACGCAACCTGAACAATGCCTTTGATAGGGTGGGGGACAAGCATGTCTTCAAGACTCCAAGCGCCAACATAGCTGTTGCTATGGTGATAATGCAACGACTACCCAATACACTGGAAACCCAGGCAGTTCATGATGATATACAAGCTTACCTAACGGCTGCTATGGCATAGACCGTAGAGATTGTAAATCAAGCTCGGGCTCTATCTGTCTCAGTGGAATCAAGCCACAACCGCCAGTACTTAAGTCGCTCACAGCCACCCAACCAATGTGGCTCGTGAAACGATGATCCATCAGACAACCGTCAAGGCAGGAACGGTGGCCGTGATGGTGGTCGGGACGACAACCGTCGTGACTACTGGGATGACAACCGCCGAGACAACCGCGATAATTGCTGTGATAACCGCGGTCACAGGGTTAACCAGGGTGGCAACCGGGATCGCCATGATGGCAATAACGATCTCCGCCATTACCTCGGAGAACGCGATCTACGTGATCGCATTAACCAAAGAGCCAATGATCGTGCATCCCATGAAAGTTATCACCGTATGGAATATGATACTACCCATGACCCTCCGGGTTTGAAGCAGTTTACTCCACACCTTCGCCAGGTCATATGGCCCAAGAACTTCAAGCTCGAAAAACTTTAGAAGTACGACGATAAGGAGAACCCCGAATTATGGGTCATGCTCTATGAAATCACATGCAGATCAGCCATGGCTGACGAGCACATCATGTCTAATTACTTCCCAGTCGCCGTCGACCATGCAAGCCACTAATGGCTGGTCAGCTTGCCGGCAAACTACTTTGATTCTTGGCAAGAACTCAAGCAAGCATTCATCGACAACTTCATTGCTACTTGCGAGCAACCCGGCAACAAATATGATCTGCAGCGGATTCGAGATCGCAAAGATGAGCCACTACGTGAGTACGTCTGATGCTTCTCGAAGATGCGCATCAAGGTCCCGTCAATCTCCTACAATGAGGCAATCGAGTCTTTCATCACTGGTCTCCACTTCCATGATGCCCTAAGGGACAAGCTCCTTTACAAGAGACCTGAATCAGTCACAGCGCTCCTGGCCACTACTAAAAAATATGCGGATGCCGATGATGCTAAAAAGATAATCATCGAAGAAGTAGCAAGGGTTCCACGCTCCGACCACCCCCACACCATGACGACTACCACGGCAACCATGGTCGGAACAACAATTTTGATCACCGCAACCAGCGCAATGATTCCCGCGACCACCGCGACCAGTGTAATCAGCGGCGTAATCGCCGTGATGATTACAGGGGCAAGCGTGCCTGGGAAGATGACGGCGAGGTCAACACCATTAAAAAAGGTGGCGGACGACACAACTACGAAGAAGACTATGCCAAATCATTAAAAGGACCCTGCCAGCTCCATCCCAAGTCAAACCATACCATGGAGAATTGTTGTGTCCTCAAATCTATCTACACGCGCCAATAGGCTCTGGATACATCTGACAAGCCTAACGACACAGGAGAGCAGCGTAACGAGGACAACGACAATGAAGACGCAGATCCCCATCACAAGTACGTTAAGCCAACTGATCGCGTCCACACCATCATTGGAGGCAAAGTGTCCATCGAGACCAAACGAGAACGCAAGCTGCTCGCCCGCGCTTGCTTGAACGTGGCCAATGCCGACAACCTCATCACCGATCCGCGGCTCCCTCCTTGGTCTCACCGTGAGATCTCCTTCAGTAGAAAGGACCAATGGGCTGCAATATCTGAGCCATGATGTTTTCCTCTAGTTCTCTATCCTTATATCAACAAGGTTTAGTTCGACAGAGTGCCGATTGACGACGGCAGTTCCATCGATATACTGTTCAAGAATAGTTTGCTAGCCCTGAAGATAACCCAAGCTGATCTCAAGCCATACGAGGCACAGTTCTAGGGTGTTCTCCCCAGATAGAGCTCCACACCTCTCGGGCAGATCACGCTACCTGTGCAATTTGGTACCCCGGACCACTTCCGCACCGAGTATGTCAACTTCGTGGTCGCTGACTTCGACAGCACCTACCATGCTATCCTTGGTCGACCAGCGCTCACCAAATTCATGGCCATACCTCACTACAGGTATTTGGTGCTCAAGATGTCTACCGAGAAAGGGGTTCTAACTCTTAGGGGCAACGTATACGCAGCTTATACCTATGAGGACGATAGCTTCAAAATAGCAAAGGCCCATGACCTCTCTATTCGCATGGCCAAGACCACGCTCGACGCCAAGAAGACCCTAGTCAACCACCTAGAGATCCTAGAGCTCGAGGCCCCATACAAGAATGTCATGTCCAAAGAGCACAAAGCAATCTAGCTGGTCGACGGTGATCCTAGCAAAACGGCCCTTATCGGGGCCAACCTGGATCCTAAATAGGAAGACACGCTTGTCAGGTTCTTAAGGAGCAACGTGAGTGTGTTCGCATGGAAACCCGCTGACATGCCTGGTGTACCTCAAAACTTGATCGAGCACTCCTTAAATGTCAACGGCAAGGCCAAACCTATCAAGCAGAAGCTATGACGGTTCGCTCATGACAAAAAGGAGGCTATTAGGGTAGAAGTTACATGGCTTTTGGTAGCTGGATTTATCAAAGAAGTGTATCATCCAGAGTGGTTAGCCAACCCAGTTGTTGTACATAAAAAGAATAATGAATGGAGAATGTGCGTTGATTACACTTATCTCAACAAACACTGCCCTAAAGACCCCTTCAGCTTACCTCGCATAGACGAGCTCATAGATTCAACTGCCGATTGTGAGGTGCTTTCCTTTCTCGATTGCTACTCTGGTTATCACCAGATCACTCTCAAAAAGGACGACCAGATCAAGACATCCTTCATCACACCCTTCGGCGCCTACTGCTACCCGACCATGTCGTTTGGGCTCAAGAATGCCAGGGCTACCTATCAATGCGCCATACAGGCCTACCTCAAAGACGAGATAAAAGACGACCTCGTTGAGGCTTATGTTGACGATGTAGTTGTTAAAACCAAGGAAGCATACACCCTTGTTGACAACCTCAAACGTACCTTTGCAGCTCTTAACACATTCCAATGGAAATTAAACCCAAAGAAGTGTATCTTTGGTGTCCCATCTAGTATATTGCTCGGCAATGTCATCAGTCATGATGGCATACATCCTAACCCAGAGAAGGTAAAAGCTATCTTGGACATGAAGCCGCCCAAAAAGGTGAAGGATGTTCAGAAGCTTACCGGATGCATGGCTGCCCTAAGTCATTTTATATCAAGATTAGGTGAAAAAGGACTATCGTTTTCAAGCTGCTCAAAGCATCCAAGAAGCTTGAGTGGTCGGAGGAAGCGGACTGCTGCCTTTACACAGCTGAAACAATTCCTTACATTACCTCCGGTCCTCACTACTCCCAGAGAAGACGAAACCCTCCTGCTTTACATTACGGTCAACTAGTCGAGTGGTCTCCACTGCCATGGTGGTCGAGCGTGACAAGTCCTGGCCACGCCTACAAGGTACAACTGACCAATATATTTTGTCAGTGAGGTGCTCAATGAATCCAAGACCAGGTACCCATAGATTCAGAAACTGATCTACGCCATACTAATCACATCCTGAAAGTTGAAACACTACTTTGACTGGATATCGTGTGGTGGTCATGACTGAGTACCCTCTAGGAGACATCATCCACAACAATGGATGCAAATGGGCAGCATCATTAAATGGGCAATGGAGCTATGCCCTTTCTCCTTGGAATTTGCAAGCCAGTACTGCAATCAAGTCTCAGGCACTTGTCGATTTCATCAGTCGAGTGGACTAGACTTAAGCACACCTGCCTCTCAAGGGCCCAATGAGTATTGGAAGATGTACTTCGATGGCTCTCTCAACATCGATGGTGCAGGAGCAGGAGTCCTTTTCATGTCACCATCCAAGGAGCATTTCCGATACGTCCTCAGGATTTATTTCCCGGCGTCTAATAACGCCGCCGAGTATGAAGCATGCCTACATGGCCTGCACATTGCAGTTGAGCTCGGTGTCAAGCGTCTCTATGTCTATGGAGACTCGGCTCTGGTCATCAACCAACTCAATAAGGACTGTGATACGACCAACGAAAAGATGGATGCATACTGCAAATCGATCAGAAAGCTAGAAGGCAAGTTCTATGGCATCGAGTACACACATGTGGTCCAGGACAAAAATTAAGCAGCAGATGCACTATCAAAGTTAGGATCATCCCGAGCCAAAGTCCCACATGGCGTATCTGTTCAAGACCTGCTCACGCCTTCCATCGAAGAAGAAGATCCCACGGTTGACAAGCCTCCAGACCAGCTATTGGTGGCTACTAGTTCTGGCATCAAACACCACCAAATCACCTCCGACCACTAAGGAGCATGACTGGAGAGTACCTTTCATCAAGTACCTGATAGATGGTAGCGGTTACACCGATTGGGCAGAAAACGAACGCCTGATGCAGTCGCAGTAAGCAGTATCTGCTCATCGATGGCAAATTGTGGCGCAAGAACGCGAAGGAGGAAATCTTGATGAAGTAGTATAACCCAAGAGGATGGTGAACATCTCCTAGACCAAATCCACTCTGGCTCCTGCGGCAACCACGTAGCCTCCGAGAACACTTGGTTGGCAAGGCTTTCTGAGTAGGGTTCTATTGGCCGTCAGCCGTAGCCTATGCAGAGAAGCTAGTCCGCCATTGTGAAGGTTGTCAGTTCTTCGCCAAGAGAATCCACTGTATCAGCACATGAGATTCAGATAATACCAGCCTCCTGGCCCTTCGCATGCTGGGGACTAGATATGATCAGGCCTTTCAAACCGGCCCCTAGGAAATTTATATGCGTCCTTGTGCTGATCGACAAATTTTCCAAGTGGATAGAGTACATGCCCTTGGTCAAGGCATCTTCAGAAAAGGCTATTACGTTCATCGACCAGGTCATTCACCACTTCGGCATACCCAACAGCATCATCACTGATCTGGGTACTCAGTTCACCGGGAATGCTTTTTGGGACTTCTGCGATGAAAGGAGCATAGCAGTAAAATACGTCTCGGTGGCACACCCTAGAGCTAATGGATAGGTTGAGCAGACAAATGGTATGATCTTGGACACACTTAAGAAGAGGATGTACAGAGAAAATGACAAAGCTCCCGGAAGATGGCACAAAGAGTTACCAGTCATGGTCTGGGGCCTCAGAACCCAGCCCAGTCACAATATCGGCGTATCACCATACTTTATGGTTTATGGCGCTGAGGTAGTGCTCCCAGAGGATATAGCCTTCAGATCAGCATGGGTAGAGAACTTCAATGAAGACAAGGCCAATGAAGTACGGGAGCTAGAAGTGAATTGTGCAAAAGAGAAGCGGCTCGATTCTTGCGTATGAACTAGCCAAATACCTTGCTGTTTTACGCAGGTACTACAACAAGAACATGTCAAGGAGCAGGTTCTTCATGGTTGGGGACCTGGTCCTGAAGTGGAAGACTGAATTAGGTGGGCGTCCACAAACTCACAACCCCATGGGAAGGGCCCTTCATGATCAAGGAGGTTACACGACCAACATCTTACAGGTTAGCTCACCTAGACGGTACAGACATACCCAATTCATGGCACATCGACAAGCTTAGGCGTTTCTATGCTTAACTACTGAAGATATGTACCCCTCTTGTACTTTTGATTTAATTCAATAAAGCCATTATGATTTCTCTGACCACTCTAATGTGTCACTTGAAAGTCTATTGTTATTCTAACTCTACCTAGTTAAAACCAACCACCATTCCTTCTTGGGTTTTCGGAGTAGGCCCTGTCTCCGGTTCCTCCCAACGCGTGCATAGGATCTGCTCTCTACGCTACGGGTGATCGGCAGGTCCTCT
Source organism: Miscanthus floridulus (assembly GCF_019320115.1). Classification (NCBI taxonomy): domain Eukaryota; kingdom Viridiplantae; phylum Streptophyta; class Magnoliopsida; order Poales; family Poaceae; genus Miscanthus; species Miscanthus floridulus. The sequence continues at coordinate 159,750,676 of NC_089580.1, forward strand.
CTGGTTTGACTTATGTGTGTCTACGTGTGCACAAGCTACGCATCTCACACTTCGACCACAAGAGAAACCAGGGCCATACAAACCTTTCAGGATGACGTGTTGACTAAACTAGTACAACTAAACAGAACGCTAACAAGTTCTCACTTAGTTACACCAACACGATATCCAAGCTTAAATACGTTTTCTTCAAAACAAACAAGCTTATGCTGATATACAGTTATGTTATTATAAGCTTGCCTGAAAAAGGTCCAAGTTTACAATAACACAACTACATCTTCTTCCACAGCTATAGCCTATACTATTGGCTGGTCGTGGCACGTGGCACCTGCTGCTTGCTGGGCCTGACATCGTGCAATGGGTCTCAGAGACTCTGGCATTGATCGAGCTAAAGAAGATGGCCCCGCTGATGCCTGGCTAGTCGAGATCCGCAGGCTTCGCCAGTTGGCTTAAAAATGATGGCGCTTCCAGCTGACTTGTTGATGGCAGTTCCCTATATAGGTGGTGTCGCGCCTCCACACAGGTTAATGTCGCTAATTATTTTTGCTGACAAGTCTAGCTGGGTCATCCGTAGCTCCTCGGCCTTAGTTTGGATCTACCTCCTTTGGGTATCCAGCCTCTAGGCGCTTGAGATCGATCAAGGGGTAGTGAGCACGCACCATGCTTAGCACATGTGCGCCTGTGTACTCACCCGCCTCCTTCACGAACTCCTAGGAACCATCCCCATGCCTTTCGGACATCTCTCGATCAATCCCAGCCACGGCTGTCCTTGGCACGTCCTCTGCTAGCGCCAGATCGTTGAGGTTAAGGACCAGCAAAATGCCCATTGCCACCTCCTGAACACTAGTTTTTCCAGGTGTCACTGATCCTTGGTGATCTCTTGGCACTATGCTTTCCAGCCTGTCATGGTCTTTTATCACGGCCTCCAGATGCTTCTTTGCATTTATTTTTATAACTAGCAAACCATACATGCTGTTAAGACGCTATATTATGCCAAACTATGGCCCGCAACAAAAATGGGTCAAGGGGTTTGGAAAACTTACCTTTCAGCTCCTCTATCATCTTGGTCGTGTGGTCCTAGAGCTGCGACTGGTCTTGCGCCGGTTTTCTGTTGTCCTCTTTCAGGCGATCACACTCCATGACCGCACGACTGTTCTCCTCTCGGAGACAGACCACTTCGGCTTCTAAGCCTGCACTACAGCTGTTACTACCAATAATGCAACAGCACTTGTCAGTAGTAGTTGTGATAAAGTGGCTACTTACTTGTTCTTTCCCGCTCTTTATTATTGAGCTGGATGACCAGGTTCTGGTTCTGGAACTCTTGCACTGTCTTTTCATGGTTGGCGGCTTCAAGTCACTGGCGCAAGCGTTCCACTGCCGCCATCAGCTCCTTGTTGCTTGGAGCGATCCCCTCGATCTGGTTGAAGCATTTCTTTGCAGTACCTTGCGGTCTTCATTAAATCCTGTGTGCAGATAGCTAAGTAAGACAGCTATGACTAGACAGCTAGATCAAGGGGGTGAAGCGAAGCTTACCTGCACTTTCGTCACCAGCCGTTTCGCTGCACGTCCAACTTTCTTGGTTTCTTCGACCTCCGGGATTTCCTTATGGACAACCCATTGGTCATTCCACCAACACGACACATACACATGTTGTCGCTTGTCCTACAGATGGCCTAGGACCTCCTCCACTTTGTCCTCTTTGGGCTCTTCTTCGGGTCTCGGTGCTGGTCCTGACGTCAGCAACTTCTGTGATCACCAAAGCCTTCCCATGGGCTTCAGTGTTGGTGAATGTGGGCTATGCTCTCACCTCCGGTTGTTGCTCCTTGGTCTACTCCATCACCTCTCGACGCTAAAGTGTTCCCCTCAGCAGGTCTAGTGCTTGGAGCACTCATGCCCGGCTCAGTTGGTCCCTCGACCACCTGCTCGGGGACTGTTGTCTAACTGCTCCCTTGCTGAGGCACCGATGGATCTTCTGCTATGGCTTCCTCGGTGATTGGCTACTGGCCAGTCTGCTCTGAACTTATTGGAGGAGCCACGAAACTTCCGGCTAGCTGGTCCGGACTTTCTGTGGACACCGAACTAGTACATTCGAGAAAAGTTTAGAAGGCAACCATATTCAATGCAAATTGCTAACTTATAATAAGTACAAATACTAACAAGTTAGAAGCGCGGAATGATGTGGCGAAGGCGCGTCTCTTCGGCCGCACTTGCTCCATGTGCTGTGTGGGTGACTCCTAGTCTCCCTCCACATCTAGCACTATCGCTGGGCCTTGGTGCCTGACACCTCCACCACTTGTCCTTCGCGCTGCAGTGGTTGGTGGTGTGCTCGGTCGGGTTGTCGCTCCCGTCGCCAGTCGTGTTCCTTAACCAGGTACTCCCGAGGTCGACCCGGCTACATCCTTCACCGCCGTCGGCAATGTGGGTCCCATAGGCGCAGAGGAGACACCCTGCTCCATCGATTCTAGTTGTTTCCTCCACTTTCGAGGGACAAGTCAAAAGGTGTCTGCATCCTCTCCCACCTCTGCGTCATCGTTCGACCAGGCAAAAATCGCCTATCGACGCTTGCTGGCCGATTTCTCCTTTAGGCCCACCTCAGGCTCATTGATGCTTAGCGACCCCCCAGGTGAGTAGGGTGGTTGCTGAATCTCTTCTTCAGCTGTTTGGGGGTAGCTGGCCTCTTACCAGTGGCTAGGGCCGTTGCCTCCTCTCCAGCTCCGAGCATAGCCTAGTCATCATCCTCGTCTTCGATCTCGACAGCTGGTCTAGGGTGGTGGGACCAGCTCCTTGTGGCCACTCCACTCCAGGGGGTGGCGACACAAACACTGTCGCTCTATCCCGATCATTAACCTAGGTAACAAAAATGGGTGAACACATAAGTTTCCACTTATCCTACCACAGTATAAAACTATGGGTACAGGGCAAGACGAGTTACCTTTGGGGGAGGTCGGGCAAGCTTGAAAGCAGTGCTCGATGTCGTTCAATCTGGCATAATTTGGATCAGCTAAGTTAAATAGCTCTCCAATTCTGGCTTTGACTTCGATTTTGTCAAGCGCCTCCTGCCTCGTCCTCGTTGGGTCTGCGCTACCTTGATATTCATAGCCAGGATGTACTCTCCTCTGGCAGGGCTGGATCCATCGGTTGATGAAGTTCCCGACCACGCTCGGACCATCCAATCTTTTCTATGGGATCATTCCAAATATTTCTGGAATCTATTCCAGGTGCTCGGGCTTCTCTAACCAACTTTTCCTCTTCTCTAGAATGTACCCCATGTCGCACAATATAATCGTGTTTGGCTCCTAGCGGATGTAGAACCATTTCTTATACCAGTCGTCTAGCAACGTGTTCCATGGGCAGTGCAGGTACTAGGCTTTTATGCCATCATGGAGGTTGAGGTACACACCCCCAGCTATCTTCAAACCACCGCTTCCCTTCTTCCACAAACAGAAAAGATGGCAGGAAAAAATTGAAATGGGGCTAGAAGCCACCATATGCTTCGCAAAGATGCATGAAAGTGGCGACTAAGGAGGATCGAGTTGGGATGCATATTGCAAATCCCAATCTCATAGTAAAGACAGAGCCCCTGAAGAAAAGGATGTACTGGAACCCCAAATCCCCGCTTAAAGAAGTTTTCAAACACCACGATCTCACCTAGTTGTGGATCGGGGTACCCCTCACCCTCCGGCGCATGCCATCCTGCGAGCTCCTTGTTGTGGAGTACCCCCATGGTGATGAGGTCTTCAATGGTCTGCTCATTGCTTCTTGATTTCCACCACTCCTTCGCCATGACTCTTGCTTTCTTCTACGCATTACTTTTCGCCATGAATCTAGCCTTGCTGGTGAACGAGGAAATGGCAGAGGATTGATTGGTGGTAATTTCTGAGGTATTAGGGTTGGCAGAGGGGAAGAAGATGGTTGTGGCTACGAATGGCAATGTGGTTCAGTAAAAAGTAACTTACCTATCTTATGCTGTATTTAACCCATGAGTTATGTCGTTTTCATCTGCCTGAGATTCTTGGGAGACGTGCACATGCACCGTAGACGGTTGTTTTCATAGCCTCGAGATCTATGCCAATATATGCGCCTCTTCGTTGCCAGTGTGGGAGGGCCCACGCTGACGCACCTACTTACAGGTGCCATGCAACTGTTTGTTTGAAAAGATAAAAAGGTAGTATGACGTGCTATACCCATCTACTTTTTTTGACCAGACGTGTCAGATTGGACTTGACAGAGCAAGTAAATAAATAAATACAAAAAATAATAGTACAAGTGGCATATGGTTTTTTGCCACACTTCTTGTGCTCGGGGACTGTCCAGACCACCATCGGGCTCGGGGACTGTTGCGACTATGCTTGTGCTCGGGGACTGTCTAGACCACCATTGTGCTCGTGGACTGTCTAGACCACAATCGAGCTCGGGGACTGTTCAGACCACCATCGTGCTCGGGAACTGTCCAGACCACCATTGTGCTCGGGGACTATTCTTACCACTCTCATGCTCGGGGACTACCCCGACCACTCTCCGAACATTGCTCGGAGAACGCTCTCCTAGGCTACATGTGATTTGTACTCACATACAGTTGAGAGGCATTTATTTGGACCTTGCCACAAGGCTGATACCTTCGCCTTCTAGCAAGCTCGAGGACTACATCGGTACGATGCACCTGCCGGTGCATCTCGTATTGCTTGTACGACGATTGGATTCTCAACTTTAGTGGGAATTCTTTTTAGACCCAGGCACCACATGCCTACGTCACCTACTACCAGGCTCGGGGACTAAGTGGGCACACTTCACCTTGCGGTGAATGTGCTTATTTTATCGACCCCTACGCTCTGACTGTTGGCTATAACTACTATTGTACAAAGGTCACTTATATTTCTTTTCAGAAATACAAGTGGGCACACTTGATCAGGAAAGAAATCTTTTTCTTTTTTCTTTAGAGCACCATGCATTCTTTGGACAACCAGAATCTTTGGCTATAATCGTGGTCTACTGCTCTTTGTTCTGACAAGAATACTGGCACATTCACTTGGTCAATGTTTCAACCAGTTGGAGATGACATGAAGATGGATCGCATTAGCCGAAGGAGATCGAATGGCGTGTTGCAGCATAATACAGGGTGCTCGGGGACTAGCTGTGGGGGTATTAACACCTATACCCTTACGGCTAGGCTTGGGCTAGCCTAGACCAGGGGGTCTGGCCCACTAGAAGACGACGCACGGCCCGGCCAATGTGTTCGGAGTCTCGTGCAAGGAATCAAGGCAGATTTGGAGATCAAGCAAGATCCTGGTCGGTTAGAATAGGAATCCTTATCCGACCACCTGTGGCAATTGTAACTGGTTAGGATTAGTTTCTAGATTTGTAACCCTGCCCCTCGGACTATATAAGGCGGGTAGGGGACCCCTCTAAAAAATATATCTCATTGACATACATGAATACAATCAGACACAGGATGTAGGTATTACGCCTTCATGGTGGCCGAACCTGGATAAAACCTCGTGTTTATCTTGCGTCACCATCTTGTTTGCAGCTTGCGCATCTATCTGTCGATAATCTACTACCTTGGGCATACTCCTAGGTAGACTACCAACCATATTTCGTCGATAGAGACCGAATGCGCGGTCATAGAACGATGGCTTGGATCCTAGGGAGGGGGTACGTACGAAAACTAAGAATAACGTTTCTAAAACAAGAGATGCTTTCTCCTACTAGTTTTCGCTATCGTCCCGTCGATCTTTAGTGAAACCCAACCCCGACAACAACAAGGGGTTGGGTCTCACTCAAGAGCTGATAAGGATATATATACCCTTTCTGAAATAGTCATCGTGCCGACCCTTTCTCATGATTAAAAACCTAGAGGCAAGGTTTGTGGAAACAAACGCCGAGTGAAACTGGTCGGACTGCAAGAAACCTACGCCCCAGCGGCTATGACACTCTTACTAGAGTGACCAGAGTTTCCCGCCCACACTTCGAGATCTATGGTCTTAACAACAAGAAGGGTCAGAATGCATTAACACTTTTTTACACATAAAAAGGAGAAAGAACAAATTTGTTCAAACGAAACAAAAGAAAAGACTTGTTCAACCAAAACGAAAGAACATACTTGTTCAAACAAAACAAAAGGGATAGAATTTGTTCGCTTATTACAAAAATGACTGCCAGACCTATTTAACTAACTAGCCCCTCCAAGGGAGAACTATGCCTTCTATCCTGTCCGCTAGGTCCTACGAAAGGGGAGCCACGCAATTTCCATCTCCTCTAGCTCATGGACTTCATAACCGGGCATGTAGCCATGGCTCATCACCTCCAGATCGATGTTGTACCCATAATGAGAATGAGCAATCATGAAGGACTAATTGACCCCAGGGCAAAGGACATTCCACTCGAGCTGGTGCACCCGAGCTGTGATCTCAACGGCACGAGCCGTGAGCAAGCTGGTCCCCTCTAACCGCACTACCTCAAGGTCATTGCAAACCACTCTGAGGGCGGCACTTAGGATACTAAGCTCATCACTCTCCGCCTGAAGATTTCTCCTCACCTCAGTGAGATCCATAGCTAGGTCAATAGAAACTCTCTTGGCCTCCAGCTTCCAGGTCGTCTCCCTTTTGAGCTCGGCCTAGATGGAACCGACCTTCTGTTGCCCGTCATCGTGCTCTTGGCTAGCCTGGTCATGCTCTTGGAAAGCCTGGTTGTGCTCCTCGTGAGCCATGCCTCATTCCGAGCAGAGCCTCATCGTGGTTTGGATCAGCACATCCTGCTCCTTGTGTAGCCGAGCGACCTTCGTAGCATCCAGGCTCGCCCTTATCTCTAGGGCCACGAGCTTCTCTTTAGCCCCCAACTTCATATCCCTTTCTTTCTCAACCTCGCTCAGAAGGTCAAGGATCCGCTGGCGGGTTTCGGTGTCCTTCTAGAGCAACTCATCCTGCTCCTTCCTGACCCTAGCGGATTCTTCATCATCCTTCTATGAACTCGCCCATAGGGCCTCGAATGCCTTCTCAGCCTCGTTAGCATCCTGACTTGCCTCGGCCACCCATGACCAAAGTTGGCCACGTCCTCGGTGAGGGGAGTCAGCTCGACCACCCTCTACTAGGCGGCAACAAGCTGAGCTATCACCTCCTCACATAGCCACGCCTCCTCAATGAGGCGGTCCTAGGCTTCCTTTTGTAGATGAAGGAACCAAGATTTCCCTCAGCTATGAGCTATAAGGGACTGCAGGGAGACGATGGTCAGGATATAAAAAGTATACAGAGGAAGAAAAGGGAAGAAGCAGGACCAAGCAAAACCCTGCCAGAGGGAGCAACAACATCATGTAATGCGCTCGTGGCATGGTCTAGGGCCTCGAGCATTGACACGATCCCTACATCGAGGCTCTCCCGCTCCATGCTCTCTACGGCATCGGGTAAAAAACATTGACGCTGGATTTTGTGGACCTGTCTACCAGAGCAAGGGCTCGCCCCATGCAGGTGAGCCACTTCCCACCAACGTCAGGGTTAGGGACAACTCCCTGCTAGTCCCAAGTGCTGCCAACCCCTCTCACCATGACGTCCCCACCAGGACGCCCCCTTCGGTGACGGAAGGGGTCAGCGGTGCAGACACAAACCACTCTCCTAGCACCAAGACTCCTGAGGACCCCTTGGCCGCATCCCCCTTTGTATGGCCCATGTCAGGCATAGTCGCTTGGGCCACCAATGGCACTGGTCACGCCGATGCCTTCGGTGACACGGTGGTTGTGCCTGGCTGTGACCCATCTATCATGGTCACTGCCACCTCGACCTATGTCAGCGGGGTCATGACCGGCTATGTTGCGCCCGTCCCACCGAGGGCACAGGCGCCACCGTGGGCAGCGCCTGACTAGCCAGTGATGCGGTCACACTGGCGCCGCTCCTATCCAAAATGAGCGTGACACCAGACGATGGCCGCTACCTAGATTGGAGGGCGATGCTCTTCTTCGGTGCTAGCACCAAAGGATTCCGCTGCCTACCGACGCTGCATGGGATGAAATCATAAATCACGATCAAATCCGACTAAAACTAAAAAATAGAGGAATTGATAACTCACCTTAGCACCGTTGGGCAGCAGACATGTTTGGGGGATGAACCCCTCGACCCTTGCTCTGCCTCATCAGAACAAGGTTGTTTCGAGCCCGCCCCTAGCTCCAAGGCAGAGGGGCTCGCCCCTAGTAGCTCTTGGGGCACTTTGGTAGAATGCCCCGCTCCCCTTGGCTCTTGGGGCGCGATAGCGGAGCCGCCTGCCTCTGTTGGCTCCTTGGGCAGGCCGATAGTACATCCCACGTCCATTGGCTCCCTAGACGTACCCTTCTCTCCTTGGAATGGGAAGGGCCCTGACACCTGCAAGGATGAATCGATGCCTATCAGCGCATCCTCCTTCTCTAGGTTGTCCCACTCGATATCGTCAGCTACCATTTCTTCTTCCTCCATCACCGCGCCCGCAGCCTTCGCTGCTTCTTCCTCTTCTTGTCCTCCTTCACCTTCCTCAGACAGTTGCCCTCGGCATGATTCGTCGCCCTCATGGCCGAATCCCTCGGCAGCGGTGTCGGGTGATATGTGAGGATGAGGTCCCTCGGCTGGTCCCACCCCTCTCAAATTTAGTCTCATGGGGTTAGGAAATCAATTGAAGAGAAGGCAAGAGAAAGGGAATCTTACAAAGACAACGTAGCCTAGCTCCGGTCGTATCATAGGATGCCCCGACAATAGGTAGACAAAGTCGAGGGTGGCACCCATGTCATCCCACAAAGGTTCCATCACCTCCTTGATGCGTTGTGCAATCTTGTAGATGGGCAGCATTCCTTCAGCGAGTGTTGTTCCATCGAATGACACCTCGAGCGCCATCGCATATAGCGAGAGCGCGCACATCATCAACGGTGCCACCCTCCTCATTTGGTAAGCCCTGATGATGCTCAACCCTTTTAGGCCATTCTTCTTTAGGATGTGGACGGTGGTGATGTGGTCTCGAATCTTCTTCTTGTCCTTCTCCAGGACGCCCCACTTCCTCCACTGCTCTGGGGCCTCTTCGATCAGGCGCCCGGTGAACTCCGGTAGAGGGGTGGTGGCATCATTCTTGAGGTAGAACCACTACGAATGACACCCCTTATTAGACATTGAGAGCCGCATGGACGGGTACTCATTGACCCGATTGTTCCAAAGTTGGATGCCGACGCACCCCATCGGCATGTGCAACTCCTACCTGCCACCCTTCTCCCTCTTCTTCTAGAGGTTGACGGTGAAGAAATACCTCCACAAGTCAAAGTGGGGGCTGATCCCTAGGAATCCTTCGCACAGCACGATGAACGCCACCATGTGATAGATCCTATTGGGATTAAGATGCTACAGCTCAATCTTATAGAAGTGTAGCAGCCCCTAGAGGAATTTGTGGGCGGGGGTCGCAAGTCCACGCTCATGGAAGTGGGCGAATGACACCACATAGCCGTCAGGCAGCGACGGCAAATCCTCGTTGCCGGGCAGCACCACTCCTCAGCCAAGGAGAAGACCACGATGGATGAGGCCCTCCATGCACTAGAAGGTGATGTCGAAACGGCACCACATATCCTTTGGAGGTGGGGACGGATGGATGCGAGCTCAACGGCGATGGAGATGCGGAGGTACGAAACCTAAGCGTTGGTGGCATGGCTGCGGAGATAAGGATGTAGGCGTGTGTATGAAACACGAAGGGCTAACCCTTTGGTTTTATAGGGGCAACAGGTGCGAGAAAACCATCCACCCGCCTAGATCTCCGCGTCTGCCATGACCTATCACCACATCTCATCGCGGGGCAAGCACATGCAACCTATGGCCATCTCCTAAAAAAACATGCAGGACATTTTGCCTCCCCAAACAGGCCATGACCCGTCACAGGTAAGAGGGATATAGAGCTGAAAATGCTCCTACGACCCGTCTAGGCCCTGGAGTTCAAAGATTGGCCCACCGATGGGTTCGACAACCGCTCTGGGCACCTTTAGAGTGGGGTGGAAAGGAATGGGCCCGCTAGCAGCCAGTACTCGGGCGCACAAGCGCCATGGGCACCTCAACCCACGTTCGTGTCTCGGTTGGATACGATCCATGGTTTTTTCTTGAAGGAAGGTGGAGAGCCCTCGGGACCGGTCGAACGAACTCGAGAACTATATGGATTGACCGCTCAGAATCTATAGTCGGTCACCAGCTGACCCAAGCTATGCCCCCATGAATGGAAGGCTAGGGCCCCACTCAGACATGCCCGTTAGCGAGCTCACCAAGCACGATACTTGAGCCATCGAGGCAAGTGACGTTAGCTTGACCCCTCCAGTTACAAAAACCATGGATAGGGTGATGATCACAAAGACGAGCCGACCCTCAACCAAACCCCCACTAAGGAAAGTTGGACTCACAAGGAGACCGAACGTGCAGTCGTAGAATGATAGACCCCCATAGGGGTCAAAATCAGGAAAGACCTTTTTCGACCCACTAAATCTCACGGCTATACCCCCGAGGGGTCCGATCATGATGAAAGGGAACCACCATCCAACCGGGACATGCCACGGGCTACAAAAAGAAGGCCAAGGCCCTCAGAGTCCTCTCATCCAGAAAAGCCTCCAAAGAAGTATTCTACTCTTACACAGGCTCGGGGGCTACTATCGTGTATTGATATTAGGGATACCCAAAGCAAGGGAGTTAGCACCCACGCTGACTTCCTGGAATAGAGCAAGATGTATTAACATGTCTCGCTCGAGCCCAAGGATGCAGCTTCTATCTCACCCGACCCTGAGGCAACGGGGGTCTCGCCCAAGGTCACCGGCTCCGTCTCGCCTAACCCTGAGGCCATAGGCTCCGTCTTGCCCGACCCTTGGGTGTGTGCTCCATCTTGTCTGACCCCTAAGGGTCATGGGCTCTATCTCGCCCAACCCCAAGGCCGCGGGGGTCTCACCAAAGTCCATGGGCTCCGTCTTGCCCGACCCTGAGGTTATGGGCTCTGTCTCGCCCGACCCTTGGGTGTGTGCTCTGTCTCATCTGACCCAAAGGTCACAAGCTCTGTCCCACCCGACCCCGAGGCTACAGGGGTCTTGCCCAAGGCCGCGGGCTCCATCTTGCCCGACCCCGAGGCCACGGGCTCCGTCTTGCTAGACCCTTGGGTGCGTGCTCTATCTCGTCCAACCCCAAGGGTCATGGGCTCCATCTCACCTGACCCCAAGGCCGCGGGGGTCTCACCCAAAGTCATAGGCTCCATCTCGCTCGACCCTGAGCCATGGGCTATGTATCGCCCGACCCCCGAGGGTTGCAGGCTCCGTCTCGCCCGACGGGGACCATATCGCTGCCAACCACTCTAAGTCCAAGCGTATGGGCCTGGATCAAAACTATGACATCAGGGAAGAGACGAGCATGACTCGATGTAACTTGAGGCCATGATGAACCATACCTGAGGATTCAAATCAAGAATAGCATCGGGCATATCGGTGTTGTTCTGCCTAAACCTCATATGAACGCTGATAGGCGTATTAGTTCACCACGACATCCACCGGGACAGGATAGAACGCCATGATCGGTAGATGATGCCTCTGTATGGCGCCGGTGACGGATAGGGCCACGACGTGGAGCTGTCCCTATTGACATCTATAGGATCGGCGGGACCCGCATGAAGGAGAAGAAGGACCTAGCAATCCTATAAGCCTTCCTCTGTCTCGTTCTTCTCCTTTTCCTCTACTGTAACTCGCGCTTTCCCTTGGGCTATAAAAGGGAAAGCAGGGCATCCCATGAAGGGGATCGATCTAGATCCGCACAAGACCGAACCATAAGATAAAAACACAAGAGCACGACACAAGCACACGGCTGAGCAGCGATTGAGCTCTCAGCACCCGTTCATTCCTTTCACCAGAGACTTGGGATTCTTTCCCTCTCTCGCCTGTTTGTAACCCCTACTGCAAACCAAGTGCCAGTAACACGAGCAGCAATAAACTAGATGTAGGGACCTTCCGCCCAAACTAGTATAAACCCTTGTGTCCTCCGAGCACACCATCCAAGCTAGACGCGCAAATACAAATTTACTCATCGGTGGTCCAAAAACACCGACACACTAACATTGAGAAACCTCTACGTCATGGGGTGCTCCTGTGTATGAGCAAAAAGGAGGAGCCAAAATGGTTCGGTGTGCAATATGAGAAATTACCATTCTACTGCTTCGCGTGCGGGGTGATGGGGCACTCGGAGCTAGATTGCTACCAGCAAGTAGCACAGGATGACAAGGGCAAACTGCCATATGATGTCTAGCTACGTGCTCTAGAGGAGAGGAAGAGGAGACTGCAATCCTTCGTCGGAGAGGCGGCATAATCCTTCGGTAGTGGTGCATCTTCAGCAACAAGGCCTTCTCGGTGGCAGTTCAGTAGGTTTGGCGAGTCCCGATCCTACATGGGGGATGATGACTCCAATTACTCGACCTCAGACTAGGCTCAAGAAAAAGAGGCTTGGAAGAATGAGGTTTAGGATACAGAGGAGCAGGAGGTCTAGTCCCCATTAAAAAACAGATGGGGAAAAGAGCTAATGAGCAAAAAGGTTCTAGGTCGGGAGTTGATAAACAACTCTTTGGCTAGGAGAAGGATGATAGAATTCTTCAGAGGAAGAGGAAATCCTAGGGGATAAAAGGGGTTGCACAAACCCCTAACCTAAACATTCCCTTGTCCAGTTCTAACGCCATTGTTTTGGTTGGGCTAGTAAATGCTTGACATCAACAGATGGATGGGGGTCGAAGAGCAGTGGAGGGAGCATGATTGAAACCCTCAAAAAGCAGAAGAGAAACAACACCATTCAAAATGCGAGATCGGCGGCGCCTATGCGCGACAGCCCCTGCCAGGCACAATGAAAATCTTAAGCCTGAACTGCCGGGGTCTAGGGCGGCCCAAGGCAGTTCATGATCTACGTAGCCTTTTTGAGCTACATCAGCCCATGCTTGTGCTTCTCTTAGAGACACGCTTCTTTACACATAGAGTGGATGGACTCCTAAGGTCGCTCGGCTATGTGAGAGGTCTGGGGGGTAGCGTCCTATGGTAGAGGAGGCGGTATAGCATTGCTTTGGAAGGAGAATGTAGGGGTGAAGTTACAGACTCTAGATAAACTGCATATGGATGTGGTGATGTAACACCTCTATTGTTACGATCCTTCTTAGCACCTAGGTTATGGCCTCAGAGAATCTAGCCGAACGAGTTTTTGAATTTTAACAAGTTAAAACACACAGGCAACAAAAATTGTAATTTCTATAAACAAAAACAAAGTATAACGTATGTATAGTCCTATGTAAAAATGGTGAGCAGATAGTGTAGATATGAATACAACTTAAGTTTTGGGAAGTGAATATTGTTAACAAGGGTTTTGGGAGCTCAAAAATCGAATTCAAAATTTAAACTAGAACTTTCCGTTGAATCAACAAGAAATTGAACTTAGGTTACGAATGTCATTTTTGGTGAATTATATTGAGCAAAATAGTTAAAAGATGCTTAAATATTTTGCTCCTATGGGTTAGTATGTAGTATGGGCTATTGAGTGAAATATTCATTGGTTGAAATTAATAAGGTTTAGACATATTAAAAATTGCAATAAAAGTGCTAATGGTTGTTAGTTCTAACCGAACCTTGCCCTCTTCTAAGTCTGGAAATGATAGTAGACAATGTCATTTTGACACTCAAATTCTAACCAAATTGTTTAAACACTAACTTCATGTTCTCGTACTGTTGGTTGCCTCTAAGTGAGTACTTGAGCATGGCTTAGGTGGTAGTGGTGTTGTGTGTCATGATACCCTCGCAAAAATTGCCCAAACCTTGTTAAAATGTGTCAAAGTCGTGTTGTTCGCACTCTGTTCATGAACTGATGTTCAGAATGATGAGCTCACATTGGCATCCATCTATCTCCTTCCCCGGTGGTCCTCTGGACATGGCGATGGCATTGCTAGGTCATTGGCAATACGAACTTTAGGATAGGGGAGTTAGTTGAACCTCAACTATCATCGTTAGTGACTTTTGCTAAGCTTTGAAATGTGTGCATGTCACCTAGGGCAGTTGTTCAGATAGGGTTTGCGGTCACCGTGGGCACAGCATGGTGGCACCGGGGTCACGTCGTGACCAAATCACGGTCACCAGTCCACGTGTGCGCCAGGTCTGTGCCACGCTACGCCCAGGCCTTGCGTGGCTCGACCCAGCTCATAGTGGTCTGGTCACCCAGCCGTGGTGTGCATGCACCAATGCCAGCCACCGAGCCATGCGCGGGGTCATACCGAAGCTGCGGCTATCACCGCTTTGCCGTCATGGCGCTCGCCCCACCTTTCATCCTACCTACTACGTTGAATCTCTAGACGTGTGCCACTGCTGCCGCGCCTAGGTCAACAACCATGGTCACTATGGTGATGGGATGTTTCCCTGCCTCACTCGCTAGTTGACGCTGGTGAGCCCCCACTCAGGTCATGCCGTTCCATTCAAGCGTGTCGTGCCAAGCCCATGAACCATCAACTATGCGCAAGTGTTCGAGCTACCGACATCAAATGGAGTCACCCAATCTTAATCTGCTCACCCACGCTCAGGTGCACTCTCCATGGCACGACCATGGCTAGAGCTCCGCCTTTCTGCCCTCCAATTCGCCTAGCTCAGGGCTTCATAGTTCAATTTCTCATACTAGTAGGTGGCATAAGAAGGCAACTAGGCGTCCTATCTTCCCCAAAGCCCAATCAAGCGTTATCGACCACCAATTTAGCGTTTTGCTTGTCGCCAGCCATGGTCACCGCCACAACCAGTGGATCAGGGGTAAGTCCCAATCCATGGGGAAAGAACCTAATTGGTGGCATTTCTAGACTCATGTTGATCCACTCTAGTTGGTGCTCATGATAGGTTGGCTTGGTTTCTCGTCATGGGTGTGGTGATGCGACAGTGCCACGCTCGGAGAGCCGCCACCCGCTCGGTCACACATGGCCAGACCACCCTAGGGCTCTCCTATTTCAACCGTCATCGGAGCATGCACCACGGTGAGCTACTGATGCTTCTCCGCCACCTCTACCCTTCTGAGAGTGCGTAGGTTCATTAGAACAGGCACGCCACCGCCGTGGCTAGCCGCTCATCGTTGCCGCTCCTGGTAATACTCCACTGAGTTCCCAACCACCATCCATGCTTGTGGGTTTAGCCATAGATGGTGGTCGGCCTTTTATTCCTATCACAGTGGGTCTAGCTCACCCGGCATAACCGCCATTGCTGTCGGTGTGCCACGCCGTCGCACGTGGGTATCCTGGGGACCGCCTCATTGCGAAGGTAACATGTTCCAAGGTCCTTAATGTAAAACACATCTCTCATGCAATAGTGATTAGAGGCGCTGCGTAGTAACCGGTTAGTCTAGGGGTTCTTTTGCAAAACACGAGCACGCGTGGGGGCCTTCTGGTCTTAGGCCACGTTGGGCCATCACGACGCGCGCGTGGCCGCACCCGTGCTGGGCTGCTGGTCCGATTAAGTCGCCACCGACCCTTTTTGTTTTCTAAAGCATTTCCTAAATTAGTTCTAAAACTAAACTTGTAAATTCAATAGAAATTTGTGTAGTCGACCAAAAATTATGAGACCAATTTTATTCAGTTCCAAAAATCATGATCTACCTATTAGTGTATTTTGTTCATAAAGTTTCATGGAAATTTCAAGACTAATCTAATTAATTGGAAGCACTTAAGATTGTTAAAACATCAACTTGTAGGAATTATTAAGGGGAATTGGTAGTAGTGTTGGCTCTAGAATTTTTACAAAAAATTCCTAACATTATTAGATGCTCACTGTAATTTTTGTAGCTCCATAATAATTAATTTGCTAAGGTAGCTAAATAAGCCCTAGTTTGAATATATAAATTTAATCAATAAGAGGCCAAAACACCTTGGGATTGTAGAACTAAAATATTTTTTCTAGAAACAAAGCCTTACCTGATGACATGGATACGTAGCCTAGTACGCTAGTCGTTAGAGCTAGCTCGTTAGCTTGCAATGAGTAATCGTGTTCTTAGAGTTGTGGTTGCCATGGGTTAATTACGTTTTCTGTGTTGCATCTACGCATATTATAATGGGAACAACGATGGATCATGGAGTCGATCGAAGTAGCAGAAAAGATAGTGCCTTGGTGATCGTGTTACCATGATGGAATGCTAATCCTTGGTTATCTCTTGCCCAGACAAGCTCCGGTGCATAACCCCTATCATTCTGCACTTTATGTTATGTTTGTGCATTAACTTTTAAGGAGTTGAATGAAATCCACTTGCATATATATAAATCCCTATCCTATGAGTCTTACTAGTATGGTAGGATCGTGTAGATTGCTATGCCCTAGGACCGCGAGAGAAGTCGAGTAATTACCTGTCACTCACGAGAGATAGGAAAAAATATTATTATCATATATACTATCCCCTGAAATATATATCGATTGACTACCATCTATTGCTGTGGATGCTAGTCAGGTCACAGACTTATTATCTTGAGCACATACATGCTTATGGGAGCGGGAAGACTTGTTACTCTCTTGTCATGTGTTTCGGCTCTTTCCGGATCGACTGATTGGAGGCGGGGAAAGGTGGAGGTCTAAGCACCATATTGACACTGGGTCTCAAGTGTGGGGGCTTGGAGTCCAAGTTTAGACGGGGACCTGGACCCCATGACAGGAGTGAAATAGGTTGGTCTTGTTTGTGCCTGGGGTACAAGCGGGCCATGTGTTTCAGGGTACCCAGCTAGGATATATTGGTTCATGAATCGCTGTTTCCATGAGACGGTACGACTTGCCTATGGTCTAGCACCATAGTAAGAACTGGAAGATGAAAGATGGTAAATTGATTCTGATTGCTCAGCCCTTGCTTGAAAGTAGAACAAACGCTTACCTAGAATGGTTAGCTAATGAAGTAATCATGACTGCTAATTAAACTTAATCTTAAGGACGTACTTCTAATAATGTTTTACGCAGACAAAAAGAAAACAACAAACACATATTGCCTATCATACTCCTTGGAGTCAGGAAACTATTCCCACTAGTTGGGTCAGTCTTACGGGTACATTGTGTACTCAGAGTTTTTTTACCTGGTTGCAGGTGCAGCTTGAGGAGTAGCTCTTGTGTGGAGGATTCTTCTGGTGGGCACAGACGAATCCTTGTATCACTTTCGTTAGATGTTTATTTTTGTTCCACTGTTTAATTATCGTACTCTAAACCTTGGTATTGTAATAAATAATTTCCAAGAACTCTTTGTATGAAATGGATTAAGTATTGTAAGCTCGTACTCATTATTGGATTCTGGAGGTAAAACGTGGATTGATTCGAGTTCTCCCATGAGGTGTGCTCGACGGAATTGACCGATGTAGCTAACTTTCGGGGTGCTTAATGTCTAGTGGAAGACGAGCGCCTCTGAAAGCGTGTTATTTCGGACGGTTCTGCCATAACCAATTTGAAACACAATTTGAAGGTTTCCCGATGACGAGCTTTTGTCCTAAGCAAGCACTTTTGGAAGATAATAAGAGTTTTCACCTTCTGTTATGATACCCTTGTGAAATAAGCATAGAAACATAGTTGTAAAAATAGTTCTTTGGGTATTTCTATCACTAACCATTTCAGGTTTGAAGCAAAAAGAATGAACGATGATGACTCAAGGTATGTCCAACCAATCATCATGCAACATTGAATCATATCCATCCAAACTTGACTTTGCCTTGTAAAATTCAAGCCTAGGGGATGGGATTCTCTGAAAAATCTTATGTCATGCTGCTAATTTATCTTGGCTGTCTCTACCTTTAAATCATGCTCAATAACAATCATGCTTTTTATGTCTAATTGAATAAATCTCTATAATGTTTCCATGCTACCTTTGTTTGCCATAGTATACTTAAGGTTTGAAGTATTTTCATACACCTTTTATATTAGGCATGGTGCTTAGTTTAAACCAAAAGGTGTGCTGATTTTACTTCCAAAGGCTTTTAAATTAAGCGAGGTGCTTTGGTTAAAATGCCTTCCTAAATAAAATTAGACGTGGTGTCTAGGTTGATTTTTGAGCCAAAAGTATACTTTAGTAGATACTAGTTATTTTATTAGACTAACCCCTATAGGAAACTCTCAAATCAATTTGGGTAAGTCACGAGATGAATTTAAATTAGAGATGAAGCAAGACATATGATAAACTCCAATAACGTTGCGCAAAGAAGACACAACTCATTCATGGTCATTCGCTTTGTCTTTAGCTGCAAGTTACCTTTGCCTTAAGCTATGCTTGTACAAAACATGATAAACAAAAACCATGCTAAAATAATTCTAACACCATCTTTTATTAGCATAGAGGAAAATTACAAAATCCTGGACAAACAACCCGTGTTTCAAAATTGTATATTCCTTTGGGTATGTGTTGTCCACTAGTCCTTTGCAGGCATAAAAATGAGTGAGGAAAAAGGTCTAACAAGGTGTTAAAAAATCAAAGAGCAAAAAGATGGCATGACAAAAGGATGAGAAAGAAATAATGCAATCTAGGAGACAAGAAGCTCATGAACAGCTCAAGATGCGAGGCTAGCCAAAAAAAGGAAAACTTCAAGCAAAAGGAAGGACCATCATGAGTCATCTATCCTTCGTCATATGGTGACATCATGCTTCAATGACAAAGGTAACCTCCTAAGGTAAATGGTCATCATTTAAGAAGTTTTTCCTTGATTCTAGTAGGCACACAAATAAGAAACAAACAAGTTTGAGTTACAGTTCTACTTGATCCAACCTGATTAACTCAACATGTTTAGTTCTTCAAACTTGTTCCTAGCACCACCCTCTTGTGACCATAGTCTTAACCAAATAAACTAAAAAAATGCACATCCTATCTTTGGAAGCTGATAGTCATAATCATGTAAAGATTGATACATTATGCACAGATAGGCAATCCTTTCATCGGTCAAGCAACTCAAATTTTTCTGCCAAATGAACTAAAATGCTACATTCATGCTCAACCTTCTGATCTTACCACCTATGTTATAATTGAACAAAGCACATAACATCAACTTCATCTTGTTCAATGTGCCTAAGGTTAGAGAAGAATAAGTAAAGTTTTGGTTTTGTTGGTGTTTTCCCACCAACAGAGCCCACGTACTTGATCTCTACCTTGTTTTATAGCAGGACACACTTCAAGCAAAGTGTGAGAAAATCGATTCCCCAATTTCTATAAGTGAAGGTCCTGAACCTGTCAAACCAAAATCAAAACTCAAAACCAAGACAGGTTTGGCGGAAGAATGTGACATCACCATTGGATGCATCATCACAAGAATCTTCGTCTTCAGAACAAACCGAGGTATTAATGAACTTCACAAGGAAAAGTCCAGTTTGAAGGACTTACAACACCGAACCCTTACCGAAAGAGCTAGCTTGGGGGAGAAGCACCTCCGTGTATCCAGGTAAGTATTCTTTTCCTTTTTTTGTTTTAGTTTCTTCTTAATAGTTAAGAAAATGATGAATGAAACAAAATAAGAAATTATCTTTATAATAAATATATATAGCTATAGTAATAATTTGTGATCTAGTAAAATTAAAAACAAAATAAAAGGTGTGTCTAGTTTGCTTTAATTTATTTTTAAAAGTTGAATAAATAAAGAGGACTCAGAATAATCTCTTAAATGGAAATGATGAATAGTTGCTCTGTTGTAATTCCTTTCAAGTACCTAGTTTTCAGCCTTGAATTCTTTCGAGTTTTGGATAAGATTGTTTTGATATAAGAATTTACTCTGAACTTGAAACTTATGGATAGCATATGCTTGATCTAAATCTAGGTAATTGACGGATATGATATGAGAAGGTCTAAGGTGATGTTTATCTTGTTCCAAGTAACACTAAAGTTCTGGAGATTTATCTTTTGAAAAAACACAAAAATGTTACATGATGAGTTCTTGTATGACAAAGCTTGAATTTCCACCAAAGACATACATGTTATTTAGGCTAGGAAACTTTCACATATATGATGCTTGCTTTTGCATTGAGTTTTGTCAAGCTTTGTTGACCCTTATGAGAGGTTTGTCATGCTCTTAAAATCAAGATCGCGTACACACCACCCACATATGCCCTACTCCTACACTAGGGGTAGGTGCAAAAACATGTCTTCCATCTAGATCCACCAAAAAATATTCTACTCCTACACTGGGGGTGAACATAAAAATATGTTTATTAGGTTTTCTATCCACCAAATAAATGCTCCAAGTTCTTGTTACTATCTCAAAGTTTTGTTGTAGAAAAAAGACAGGGGGCTATGCAAAAGTTATTCATGAAAAAAGAGTTAAAAATGAACAAGTGTCCAAAATACCTAAAACAATGGGTACTTAGATGCCCGCCTAAAAAAAGATGAATAAGATAGCCCCTACTCTCTAACAAGTGTTTCCAAGTTTTAAAAGAGAGATAAGTTTTCAAGGAGCAAAGTAGAATTGGGATTAGCCACCATATATATCCATCATATATTCCACACACATGTATATCTTGATTTGGTTGTATGACTCAACTCTCTTTGGATCCATTGTTTGACTTTACAATATATGCATTGCAAGTATGCTCAAACTTTCTCCCTACCTATGAACTCCACATAAACCTTAGTTGTATGAAGAGAAAAAGGCATACTATCTTCATTGCCTAGGTGAGGATCCACAGATACCACATATATTGAGAGATTTGAGAGTGTCATACAATGGAAGCACTGAGTTTTATTTTGAAAAAAAAAACTCCAGAATAATAGTTGAGCAAAGAACTTGAGATATAGTGCTTGACTTAATCGTTCTGTCTTTCAATTGCTTAAGACCGAAGTGAAGGCTAAGAAGTCTCATGATTGAAGGTAATATAGGTAAGTTTGAAGTCAGATTGGTTTATTCTAATCTAGAGAAGAATTCTTGTTTGAATGCATGTGTACTTTTGAGGAGTGAAAGCATCGTAGCAACTCCTGATCCATTTTTGCTGAGTGTAGCTTTGCTAAAAGACTAGCAAAGGTTAAGCTTGTTGACGGTAGTTAACAACCATTATAAACCGTCAATAAAAACATGTATAAGGGTACAATTGTGATAACCAATAAAGGTTTAGGGGTTTAAACTAACAAATTTCACGAGTTTTGATGAATCTGTATTTTCTGCTGGGTTTATCTAGAAAACCATCGAGGCGAACCTACATGTCATAATTAATCGTGCTTATCCTGTGAGAGCGAGAGCATATCAGCTGGAGCTGAGCTCATTGCGACACGTGACTCATGAGGCCGGACGCACGCAATAGAACAGTCCCATGTGCAAAACACCGCCACGCTATGAATAGGCAAGCACGAGTATCCAATCGGCCGGACAACAGCACCAGAATGGCTTCGGCAGAAGCGGATGGAGGCAGGAACTGCACGGTATCGTGGCCTGTAGGCGCGCGCGTTCGCAGGAATCTCGCCGGTTCCGTCAAGGGTGTTGGCGCATACTTGCATTGCGCAAGAATTTTGGCATGCCATCCATTCCCCCACATGACCTATCCATCCATCCAATTCCCCCACATGAAAGAGACGACCTTTTGTGACAGGAAAGATGCGTGTTTGATTGTTTGAGCTGATCACCGACCGAAATTTTAAATGGGTGATCGTACTCCAGAGTGTGAGATATATCCTCCCGGTGAGTCAAGTGCATCTTTTTGAAGGATACATTGTATATACCTTCATGGAAGGAAGATGATTACTTAAGTCGTATGCTTATCTGTTTTTGACTGATAATGCAAATGCATTTCAACGACTACGTTGCGGGGACTTCGGCTGAGATTCCGTAGCTGCTGCTACCGGTCAAAATAATCCATAGAAATACATAAAAGATATATATATATATATAAAGCAAGAATAATAAAAGTATTTGAAATGTTTGTTTAAGTTTCCCATGGTTGGTTATAGATTGGTTCTTATGCAGCATTCGTTGGACCTTGAATCTGTATTCAGAACAGTCTCCCTCGACGAAAATTCTAGAGCATATTAAATAGTAAATAGTTCTTAACATGTCTTCTGAGCTGACTGCCAAAGAATATAAAGAACAAATTGCTACATCACTAAGATACACCAGCATGGTGGGTATGGACATATATATAGGGTCCGTTTGACACAACGCTTCTTCACTAGTGGAGGTTTTTTTTTTTGCCTTTAGCTCATGGAGCAGCTTTAAAAGTGGACTTGTTTTTGTCTTTGCTAAACGTTTAGTAAATAGCTTCTTCCGGTACACAAGGAGGATGACATGTTTATGATACTCTTGTTTTTTTTCTATCCCGTCACTCTCCTCCCTTTCCGTAGCTACCACGTACCCTTCTTTTCCGCCACCCCCACCCATCCCGCTCAGTCTTCAACAACCATCCTGCCCCTCTGGTTGTGCCGGCTAGCAGCGGCTCGCCTCTTCCTCTGTCGCCCCGTGCCACCTCTCACCCCCGCCTTGCCTCTCGCCGTGGTTCCTGGTCGCTCGAGTTTCTTCTCCGCTACCGACTACGTGCGTGGGAAGGGAGGAGGAGTTGTAGCGCGTGGGCCTAGGGACATCAACGTCCATCCCGTGTGAGAAGCAGAGCGAGCTGGTAATAGCTACTCGTTTTCTACCCATCCGTCTCTTGTGGCTCTCTCAGGGCTTTTTTGGGAGATTCACCGGTGGTTGCTGTGAGGCCTTTTGGTAGCCTCGCATAAAAAACAACTTCTCAAGCTACTCAGGAATCGCTGCCAAATGAGACATAATATAATCATAGGGGCAGCTCCTAAAAAATCGTTTTACTCTGTAAATTTGTGTTTACTCTTTTATTTTTAGCATAATCTCTTTATGTTTTTATTTTAGATTAGATCTAACCGATTTTTATCACAATTGCAATTGTATCCCGGGACCCTCTATTTGTGGTAACGCTAATGGAAGCGTGTAACAGGCAAAACTCTACTGATGTTTGGCTCGAACACATATTTTATCTGGAACAACGGCGTAGCATGCAAAACATGGCTCCCATTTCACAACAGAGAATTCCGCTGCATTCCGGCCATGCCCTGCACTGCACTTGGATATTTACGGCTGGGCCTGGAAGAATCACACGAGGGGAAGAAAAAACACCGCCCACCGGTGGCTATTTCCGGACAGAACAGAAGCACGTCATGGCTTGACATTTTGCTCTCCGCTTAAAGTGTGGAAATTGACGAGATGAGGGAAACGCTGAAAGCCTTGCGGGGAGGCTGGGACCGAGCCCTGACGGCATTACGGACACCGAACGTGCCCCCTTCCGAAAGGGAAAACGGCTCGCCCCGTCGAATTTTCTGCGCTTTTGGTCCGGCTGCGCCCCAATACATATCGGTGTAAAGCCCTCGGTATCTTTGCACAAAATTGTTGCCCCTGCCGGTCCGTCGTCGTGTGACGTTACGCGCGTCCAGTAGACAACGAACAAAGAGTTTCCGAAAAGAGGCCCGCGCGATTTGGCACGAGTAGAGCGCCTGGCGCCTGTCATGGTAATCTGGATTCCTCACCGTTCTAGGATCAGAGAATCACACCGTTCGTTTATGCTAAAATATTGTGAGAGAAAATCACCGTTTCATAGGTGCTGGAAAGTAGCGCTGAATATCTGCTGCCCATGCACAGGTAGCGCAGGGTTGAATTCTTCACGCTGGCAGGTGGGGACAGATAGACAGGCTCCCCTGTTCCCCACTCGTTTTCAAAGGTCAGAGAAGTAAGCAAAACTCCTACTGTGCTGTATTTAAAGGGCGTGCTGATGATATTTTAAAGCAGAGCTTTGGTTTTCAATTCTCGACCGCATCTTCTTTTTTTTTACAACAATTCTCGACCGCTTCGTTGCCGCGTTAGCTGTGAACGGGTGAGTGAATATTCCGCAGGCCAGTGGATGGGAGGGAGCGGGCACAGGATTTGGACAAGGGCCATTAGGATTAGGACAGGTAATTTGGAAGTTGTTTAGGGGGGCAGTCACAGCTCGTGTGGCGCCGCTGGCGGTAAGTGAGAGACGTGAACCTGCCCGGCCCCCCGCCCCGGTCCCCGCCGGACGGGGTCCGTCGCCTACAACACAAGCCGCCTCCGCACGGCTCTGCGCTCCCGGCCCGTCGTCCACAGCGTCGATCTCGATCCTATATAAAGCCGCCCCAGCGAGTCCAAGCCCCTTGCCTTCTTTCTCAACCCACCTCTCTCTTCCCTTTCACACACGCCTCTCCCTCCCCCTCTCTCTCTCTCTTCCTGCCTGAGGCAGCCATTTCCGCTTCCGATCGTGGAGGCTTGGAGTGGAAGGAGGAAAGGAGGCTGCTGCTGGTTTTTGATCGGTGCGGCGGAGAGATGTCTGAGGTGTCGGTGATAAACCAGGCGGAGGTGGAGGATGCGGGTGCCGGGCAGCTGGACCTGCCGCCGGGCTTCCGCTTCCACCCCACCGACGAGGAGATCATCTCGCACTACCTCACCCACAAGGCCCTCAACCACCGCTTCATCTCCGGCGTCATCGGCGAGGTCGACCTCAACAAGTGCGAGCCATGGGACCTCCCAGGTTAGTACTTAGCTACTTGATATCCTCAACGCCTCAGCTAAACCTTGTACTAGTAGTGCTTCTTTCTCGGCTGGAAATCATGGCCTAATTGAAAAGCTTTCCTTGCGTTTGATTTCTCCAGGCAGGGCCAAGATGGGGGAGAAGGAGTGGTACTTCTTCTGCCACAAGGATCGCAAGTACCCGACGGGCACGCGAACCAACCGCGCCACCGAGACCGGCTACTGGAAGGCCACCGGCAAGGACAAGGAGATCTTCAGGGGCCACCGCGTCCTCGTGGGCATGAAGAAGACGCTCGTCTTCTACCGCGGCCGCGCCCCGCGCGGGGAGAAGACGGGCTGGGTCATGCACGAGTTCCGCCTTGAGGGCAAGCTTCCGCAGCCGCTCCTGCGCTCCGCCAAGGTCCGGCCGGCCCTGTTCTCGCCTCGCCTCGTTTAATTACTCCGGCCTTGGAAATCTCTTTCCCTTTTTCGGCCGGTGGGCTAAATCCGCTTCCTTTTTGTTGCGTGCAGGACGAGTGGGCCGTGTGCAAGGTGTTCAACAAGGAGCTGGCGGCGAGGACCGAGCCAATGACGGCGGCGGCCGGCGCGGAGCTCGAGCGCGTCGGGTCGCTGGGCTTCCTCAACGAGCTCCTCGACTCCGCGGGGCTGCCGGCCCTCATCGGCGCCGACGTGGACGAGGCGATCGACTTCAAGGGCCCCGCGTCCACCTCCGGCCACGCCGGCGCGCCGGGCACGAGCTACCTTCCGGCGAAGATGGAGGAGCACGCGCTGCTGCAGATGCAGTACCAGCAGCAGCAGCAGCAGCCCCCGTTGTTCTACTCGAGCCAGTACTTCTCGCTGCCGGCGATGAACTCCGGCGACCTCCCCCCGGCGATCCGGAGGTACTGCAAGGCGGAGCAGCAGGTGGTCTCGTCGGGGCAGACGGCGTCGGTGGTCAGCCCGTCCCGCGAGACCGGGCTCAGCACCGACCCCAACGCGGCAGGCGGCTACGCGGAGATCTCGTCGGCGGTGACCCCGTCGTCGTCGTCGCACCAGTTCCTGCCCGAGCTGGATGACCCGGTCCTGAACCTCGCCGATCTCTGGAAGTACTGAAGCCTGAACGACGATCGATCGGTGGCTGGCGGGCCGCCCACACGCCCGATCGCTGGTTCACATGATTTGGTTGGTTAATTGCTTGATTTGATTGATTATCTTGGTCTCTTCTGGGATTGGGGTTGGTGACGGACCGCTGATGCATCGTCACCTCCGCCAAGTCCGGCCTCTACTGACCTCGGCTCGTCTGACTAGATTATTATCCGTGCAGACCGCCAGGGGATTAGGGCCTCCTTTGTTAATTAATCCCCCCACCCATCCTGGGTTCCTTGTCTTGGTCTCTTCTGTACATAGTACTGGTGGTACCCTACTCTGATTGTGTCATTAGCAGTAGCATGATTACTGATAGGATTAATGAAATGGGGGTAGATTAGGGGGGGGCCTGCACCTGCGTCAGCAGCGCAGTGCAGGGGGATTTCTATCGAATTGATTAGTTAATTTGGGCACTTGATGAGCCAGCTCGCGCTAGCTTTATATGTACATGTACTACCATTAATTGCTGCTTGAGCTCGACATGCCATTATGTGATGAATTTGATGCTTCAGTTAACCTCTTGTAAAGCTCCTCCGTCCGTCTGTCCTCTTGTATTGTACCGGTGCCGCTTTCCACTTGTTGCTCCTTTCAACGAATCGCGCGGCAGCAGCCTCATGGATGCGATGCGATGGGTCGGGCCATGAGCGGATCATAGATCGTTCGATCCGTGGGGCCCTCGCCGCCATCGCACGCACGCGACGACGCCAGGGGTATGGGACACTCGCCCCTGTTGGGATCCAAATCCGGCCGATTATTTGGGGGAGGGCGACGTCGTCCTCATCGCGCCCAATTGGATCGGCGGCCGCCGCGGCAATGGCTAGCGCAAGGTGGCCTACCGCCGGCTCCAGCCTTATCCACCTCAGCGGCGCGCCCCTTACCGATGTCTCTCCACGCGCGCCGGAACAGATAGAATACACGGGAAACAGAAACCGACCGTGCATAAGAGCAAGGCTAATGGATACGCCCGCTCGCCGGCTGCAAGAAGCTCCAGGTCACCCGAGCTGCCGAGCAGTGGTGGCAGACCCCACCGATCTTTAATGCTTCGCTGCGACGTGGAAGAACTGGAGTGGGGGAGTGGCAACCACAGTGCATTTCACCCGCTTTTTGCCGGCGTCTCGCGAGTCGCCTGCTTTCTTCTCTCTCCTTCTTTCTCTCTCTCCCACGTCGGATTTCGCCAGCTCTTCGCCGCTTATAATACTTGCTCTAACCATCCTATCCAACCCAACCCGACTACTAGCCGTCTAGCCCGCCCCCACGGCCCGCGGGGGAAAGGAAAAACTTGCCATCATTGCACCGCCGCCGACGGGGACGGGTGAAGTGAAATTACCGCGTAGGCGGGGCGGGCCACGGAACGGCGTCGCCGTGGCTGTTCTGCGCGTTTCGTCTGGTTTCGCTTGTGCGCGCAGCACACGATGGCTGGCTTTTTTTTAGATCGTGACTTAGGCACGTTTTTCGTTAAGCAGGAGTCGAAAGTTTTGTTACAAAACTGTCAAGTTACAATAATCCAAAGATAACCGAAACCCACAGCCAACACCTCTCACGCTATTGGACGTGGTTGTGATTACACAAGAAACAATTTTACGGCTAAGAGAAGGAGACACCTCAAACCTCGTCCATCCCGACCATATCCAAGTTCATGGGCAACGGGTCAAATTTCCCACCGAAAAGAGCTACAGCGCATCCTGCTTGGAGGCCGACTACGGTTCCCGGAAGGTAGATTTGTACTTGCGCACCGTCTCAAAGTCGACGGTGGGCGAGCTAGCTACGACTCCCAGCTTCTGCATGAGCACGGATTGAGCCTGCTTGGTGGAGTCCGCCTCGCGTGGCTTCGCCGCAAGGCGTTCACTGCGTCGCAGCAACTGAACGGAGACCGGCGTCCTAGGCCTACGCAGCCTAAAGCAACTCAATTTCGAGTCTGTCTCGGCCTCCAGGACCAGTCTGCATTAAACTGGTCACCCAGGACACATCCAGACTCCGTTTTCGACGATCCACATATGGTTCGAAAGCTAATTTGATAAGGAAGCCAATCCAAGTGGTCTCACGTCAAAAGGCCTTCAGAATCAACGGGAATCGTCGAAACAAGTCAGCGTCCAGAATCTGCCAGGGTGCTGCGACACCGTCTTTTGGTCCGTTGGACCGTGTATCGTGTTTGGGCCCATTAGGGGGCGTGTCCAGGGTAGGCGACGACCCTAAGACCTTTATAATCATACGCCGCCGCCGTCATTAGGTTTTGGGTTTTGCTTAGATTAATCTGTCAAGAACAGTTTCGCCTTTCATCGGTTTGTGAAACACCAACTTCGTGAGATTAATCAATCATCTGCAATTTGGTTGCTTTCTTTCTTGTTCTTGCTTGTGTTCTTCATTGCGCGGACAGGGATTAGCCTTCTTGGCGAGGTCAACCGGATCCGTGTCTCGGTTGATAACCAGAGGAGTTGTGGTACTAAGATTGCAGGGTTCGATCTTTCGATCTTAAGCCGGATCGGTGTGTCATTCTCCGCCACAACGATAGTTATCACTACCTAACAGAAGGTCGGGATCCCCGTCTCCATTACATAGGATCCTTCGAAGATGGGCAGGGGAAGGGGAGGGGGAGGGGGAGATGGGGGGGGGGGGGGGGGGGGGGGGGGGGGGGGGGGGGGGGGGGGGGGGGGGGGGGGGTGGTGCGCCGCCCGGCAGCGGGGATGCCGTCAGGGGCGCTAGGTTGGAGCCGGCCTCAACTCTTTGAACCTGCTTCAGGGCAAGTTTTGTTACCGGAAATGGCAAGGCCCACCTTAATTCTTCTCTTCTCCACCGCACGATGGCTGGCTTGCTTTCCGTTGGAAGCAAGAGCGCTTGGCGCGGCGCGGTGGCCGGAGGAGGCAGCGGACGCCGGGTTTCCGGGCGGTGGATGGCTGGCCGTGGCCGGCCTGCCCGTTTCCACGCGCTGGCTTTGGCTTGGTTGGTGCATCAAAACCCGGTGAAGGCAAAGAGGGATGGAATGGAAGGATCAGTGAGATTCGCTCTGACAAACCAGGAGCTAGTCAGCTAGATAATAATTGTCGCATGGCGAGTTGGCGCGAATATTCTCTTCTCTATTCCTCTCACCTCAACCTCGCCGGCCCCAAGGCTACACGAGGGCGCCGGGACCGGTGATGAGTGACGCAAAAACAACTCCGGCAGGAGCTGGTCACCTCACCTCCTCCGTGGCTCCACGGCTCTGCCGTTGGGTGGGTGGTTTCGATTGGGTTGGATCGGATTGAACTGTCCAAGTCGTTGCACCGTGTGACGTCACAACTTTAGGCTCCCGTTCATTGGCGCTCACCTAATTATACTAGTACAGTAGTCCTACTAGTGCTCGTCGTCCTTTCTCGTTCAATAAAGAACGCCATCTTGGAAGCTGGCTCTAGCCTCTAGCTCTAAAAAACTCAATATTTCTTAAAAAGGAACTCTAAAAAATCAATCGGCATGGCTCTCTTTCTCTCTCTGCTCGATCAGCGGCAGGCCCGGGATCAGAAAGATTCAGGAGCGCATGTTGCCAAGCTAGCGCGCCCTGTGTTTGTGCCCACGCTAATCAATTCTCCCAGATCGGACACGGGAGATTTAGGTTAATTAATTTGGACGTTGGTGTACTACTTTTCAGCCAACGAACAGTATTTTCCTTTTACAACAAATCAACATAAGCGTTGGTATAAGCCGAATTTCAGCATAAGCCAACGAACAGTATTTTCCTTTTACAACAAATCAACATAAGCGTTGGTATAAGCCGAATTTCAGCATAAGCCAACGGTGTGGTTGTTCAGATGCAGGTTGCTTTCAGTCTGGTGACTAGGGCGCGGATTTTGTAGTGGCTTATCCGGCGATTGACGTCGTCTACGGCCCACCAGCACAAATTAGATAATCTTCTTTAAACACTTCCTTCCTCCCGGCTTTCTTTAATTTTCTGCACTGCATCACCGGAATAGATGATGCCAGGCCCCTGTTCGGCGGACCGGACGTGACGACTAACTACCCGGCATAGGCCGCACCGCAGGAGTCTCCAGATCACAACGGAATTTTCCATGCTCTGCTCACCGGGTTCTGGACATGGATTATACTAGCTCGGAAAAGGCAGGCTAATTGGCCCTGGCCAGTGACTGATGGTACCTTCTTAAGGTATCAGGACATATTCGTGATATATATATTAGGTCATGAATCGCAGTCTTGTGCCGAGGTCCACCTGGTGAGTGGCGACCGGTCACCAACTGCCGGCGAAGAGGAGCTAGCTCGGATAGTCGGATCCACAGATTCGACCGCAGCCTACCGTGGTGTGGCTCATGGAACAGCATAGCATAGGTGCGCAGCTCATGTGCGTCACAATTCGCCGGGCGGAGGTGTGTGCTCCGTCTCTCCGTCTAGCTGTCGGCCCCACTGCCGTCTCTCCGTCGGTTGTGGCCGTTTCTCAGTTTCTTCTTCCGCGCCAGAGGGCGACACGCGTGCTCTTCCAGAAGACAGAGCCCAACAAGTGTCCGTTACATTACATACGCTACTGCATTTTCGACAGCTGCGTGCAACCTTTTTTTTTTTTGCTCCTTGAGCAAGAAAGAAAATGAACTAAATGGATATATTGGCCGGTGGTGATCCCCAGATACCTTTTTTGGAAAGGGATCCGACGAAGACCCTTTTTCATAAAGCTTGAAATCCTCGCTGACAACTGTGTTTGCGCACACGTTCTATCGTTGCCCACTTGATTTGGGCTCTCGTAGAGCTCTTGTACCATGCTCGGAAAAGTACCATGGTACCTCTTGGTACTTTGATTTTTTTTCTATTTTCTAACTAATTAATTAAGGATGGTTATTTATAGGGTATATTGGTAATTGAGCTCACGTCTCCTGCTCCCGCTATTGAACGCTACTGCCCCGAACTCTCCCACAAGACAACTACGGACGGAGGGACGGGGTAAGAGGCGGTGCTGGCTGCTCTGTGCTTGTATGTGTAGGGACAGATGCCGGTGGTGGTGGCGGCGCAACCGGCGGCCGGCGGAGCGGTGGCCGCGCCGGTCCAGGTGCTCCAGCCTCCAAGCCATGGGGAGACGAAAGGAGAGTGAGTACGGGTTCAGATAGAGTGAGGACGGGTTCCGAGATTGAGACCGAGTGGGATGAAAAATCTTAGTTTTGCCCTTCAGTCAAGAAACTAAAATTATCGATTTAACCTTAGCCAAAAAATAAATATAGAAAAAAAATCCAACAATGGTCCACCTATTTTGGTACTGTCCCCGCTAATTTGATATAAATACCTCCTATTTTTACACCGTCTGATCTCACCCAATGGATGATTCATATTTTTTCTAACCATTATAAAATTTCTCTAAATATCAATATGGTATTAATCGATGCTACAGACTTAACCTTTACTAAAGGCCCACTAGAGAATATATGTTTACGGGCTTTTAGTAAGATTTATTAGAATATCTAAATGTTAAACGGACTTGGAGGTCAAGTCCATATAAATTCGAACGTTATATTTTTTTTATTAGTTCATTGTTTTTTATGAAATCGAACGGTTTCATGTTAAAATATGTACGTAGGCCTCTACAAGTGTTTTGGCATCGTCGAGCAGAGTATAGTATGAATTTTCGCATAAAAACCGCTGCAAATTCTTTGCTCAGCGTTCTGGATTGCCCAAGAAAAAAAAAAAGGCCAAAGCCAAACGGCCATGGACCCCACCACACTCGTCCATCTCATGTTCTAGATGAAAACCTCGTGCACTCACGATCTGATCATGGATTTATCGCACCGTCCCCGCTACTACTCGTACTGCATGGCCGCCCACAGCAATCGCATCCGTTCGGTTGATGAAAAGGCACCGTGTAGTACTATTCTCTTGGGGTCCTAAAGACCAGCAGAGATACCTGCCATCGCGTACTTACTGAATCCAGCTAGCTACTCCCTGACTTAGAATCACCGCCAAACAGTCCGAACTATTGCCGCAACTAGCTCTACAATCTTCGCCGTCGTGGCACGCATCTTCGTCACGACTCACGCCACATTGTTCACATGGCGTATTGCCGCATTTTGCTCCGCTTCTATCGACGCACCCTTTTCTGACCTGACCTTTACGAGGCACCGCTTCATTGGCCAGCCGTAGCGTTTGAAGCACTAGTACGTACGTGCGACAGAAAAGAGTGGACAAAATGAACCAAATGACCATGTGCTCCAAGGCCGTACCACCGCAGCCCAAGCGTGCAAGCAGTTGCCCTCCGGCGTGGTACGCCGCGCGCCATATACCTTTGGTACGGCGTCCACGGTCCACGATGAGCGCCGGCCTTTTACTGTAGCGTGATGCGCCCGCCGACGGGGGGCTGGGCCGGATCGGAGCCTCGGAGGCCGGAGCAGGTTTGGTGGCCAGAGGCTTCCAAACCTACCCGCGCTCTAGTAGCTCTTCCCTATTTCTTCCGCATTTTTCCCGTGGTTGGTGCGCCCTCGTCCCTGTCGCTCACTCAAGTGACCGAATCCTCGGTCAAGTGGTGCGTTTACTCGTGCTACACCGGGAACAAACAGGCGGCACACACCCGTTTAGTCGTGGTAGCCTTCTAGGTTCTCGTGACCGTGACATGTCCATCACCACGAAAAAATGAGACGTCAGACTGCAATTGATCGACGTGCGTGTCCACCAGTACGTACGTGTGAGAGCTAGCTGTACCAGACGCATCGTCTCGTGTACCTGCATCTCAACTGCACTCTTGGAAGAAAGTAGCTAGCAGTACCAGCAATCCAGTCGACTGATTCACGTATACGCACACGGTTCGCACTTTTCAGGGCTCGTATATATTCGTTGTGCGCTTTGAGTGTCCTTTGCAGTATGCGCGAGAGAGTTTTGGAGGCTTGAAGCGCCCATAAATGTGCCGCGAATTTCGCAATACTACGCTACATGTTTGCCGTTTGGCCACTGCCACTCCAACCGTATACCATCTCGGTCGGTAACAACTGTTGTATGCCAACTGCCATGTCAACGGCTACAATTAATGCATGGGATGCCTAGTACTCCCTCTGACTAGAAAAGAATGTAACTATATGATTCGTGTTACTCAAACTTAAAGTTTAAGTTTGATCAAGTTTACAGTAAATAGTATTGATGTTTATGTCTCCAAATAAATTTATTAAGAAAATATATTCTATAACGAATTCAATGATACTTATTTTGTATCATGAATGTTAGCACTTTTTTATATAAATTTAGTCAAAGTTAAAACTATTTGATTTCTCAAAAAACAAGAATTGCATTTTTTTTTTGGGACGGAGGGAGGAGCAGTAGCACTACGTTTTGTCCTCTCCAAAGTTCAACCAGTCGCCCGAGCTATGAGTCACGACTCACGACGAAACCGGATCCGCGATTTCTCTTCTGTACTCTACCATGTTTGGTTTGATTATGTCTGCCCTTTTTCTTCGTCTCGTCTCGTCCAAGAAGCTTGGGCTCCGGCCTCTCCGGCGTGTGGTTGCGTACTTGCGTCGCGTCGCAGAGAGAGCGGAGCTGCCAGGTGTGCCCCGGGCCGTTGAGTATGCCGTGACACTTGGGAACTCCGACGGCGACGTCGTCCGCCCGGTCGTCGTCGCTGTCGTCGTGGCCAACGTACAGTTGCGACGCCCAGCAGGATGGCGGCTATTACGACACGTTTTGTAATTGCGCGTTGCCGCGGTTCTGAGAGTTTTAGAAGCAAGGGCTAGCTAGCTAGATGTTTTTTAGACAGCGTGTGGGTTTAGGCCCAATAAGCTGCTGTTTACATACAATATATATCTGGTATGACATGTTTCTCCTCCAGAAAGTTCGTTAGTAGTATGTTATATACTTATTTATTCCTAGAGAGTGGAAGAGTGTCAGATTAACGTTCGATTAAGCACGGCTGCGGATGGACAAAGCTTAGAAGGTGTTTAGATGAGTCACTCAAAGAGTTGCCCATTTGCTGCATGCGCCGTTAGCGAATAGCGACTTCTCTTCTGTGCAGTGACTTCCCCGAAATGGGCCGGGAGCCCGCACTAGTTTATCATCGCAACCAGCAGCTCCCGTTCGTGGAGCGAAGGCAATTCTCAAATGAGCTCCTTCCCGCAGTTATGAACCGAATAAACTAAAGCAGGCCACGTACTCTTGAGTTTTGACACGGTTCAACGTCCAAATATAGAGGCAGCGCCGGGTCTAATCCGAGCTTTAATTTTACCCAAGGACTAGTCGACGACGGCTCAGGCTGGAAAAATTTGCAAACGAAGGCCCGGCCCGGTTGCCTGTACAGATACAGGTACGAGAGGGCCCCGCCGGCGGTGCGATCTCAATCCAACCGGAACCAGCGCAGCCCCCACGTCCTGGGCGGCAGCCCCTGCGGTTCGCAGCTTGCGTTGTACTCGATCGGTGCGCGCCACCTGACGCGATGACCCTCGCGTCCGCCGTCCGCGTTTGCGCGTCCCGGCGGCCGGTCGCTGACTCGCTGTTCCATCCAAGGTATAGTGGGCTAATGGCCACAGCGCGGAGGGCATGAGTTGCCTTGCCTGCCGTCCGGCCATGGTGGCCACTGGCCAGCTTGACAAACGCATGCAACAAGCTGAAACCACGGTGCCGGGTCGTCGGAGCCGCGGAGCGAAACCGTTGACCTCCGATACGCGCGCTGGAATGGGTGCTCGTTCGTTCTGGAGCGGAGACGGCGACACGAGCCGGGAGCCGGGAGAAGACGATAGAGAGACGGGCATCGGTTCCTCTGTACTCGATCTAGCTGAACCCCCGGGCCCGGGCTCCATGCTCTTTGTCAAATTGGCGGCACAGACGCGCTGCTACCCATTCAATTCGCCCCGATCGTGTACTCCACACCACACGTCCATTTATTATCAGGGAGCGCGCTTTCAGGGCAGTTCCAATGATGATTGATGATGGTTTCTATCCTCGTTAAATGACTTACCACGTAGGCAAAACGCTGACATGGCAAC
The DNA here is from genome assembly GCF_019320115.1 of Miscanthus floridulus. NCBI lineage: Eukaryota > Viridiplantae > Streptophyta > Magnoliopsida > Poales > Poaceae > Miscanthus > Miscanthus floridulus. The sequence goes on from NC_089580.1 coordinate 159,785,199, forward strand.
GTAATTAATGAAGAAAGAGAGCAAAAATCATAGAAATTGTTTCTTCATGAAGAAACCAGGTCTACTCTTACCCAATGCACCAAGAAACCATGAAATCGCCATTGGGGAGAAACCACCAATTTCTAGGGAGCTCGTGTCGCACTCCCATTAGAAAAAAAAGATAGAGTTGGGAGAGAGAAAGAGAAAATAGTTATTACTCATAGAAACCATGGGTTGGAAAGCAGTACTTTTTTTGGTGCGGTATCCTATGTTATAGAAACTACTAGTTTCTTTCATTGGGACTGCCCTCAGTAGGCGTTTTCCTTTTCACTCATTTATAATCGAAGGACCTGTTCCACTGGCTTAAAAATAACTGATGCTGATTTGTTGTAAGAAAAAAACACTATTATTTCATTGAAACGGTACCACAGATAAGTTCGAGCGAACGGGGGCCGAAATCGTTCAGACGTCCAGGAGGACCGGCCGGGGACGTGCACACGGTTTACTGTACGGTGGGGCTGACGATCGCTACGCTACCCTACGCGTTGTGGTCGCGTCATTTCACATGTGACAGATGTACAAGTGCTACCAGTGCGACCAGATGTTGACAATGACGGATTTTTTAACTAGGGTTCCATCTTTCGTCCAACTGTATCGACGATCGGCTCGATCGTCGCCCGGCTGTGGCCTCGGTCGCCCATTTCCCGTTGTCATGCATTCCGTAAAAGAGACGCTGTGTCCCAAAGCCATGCGTCAACGTACAGTTCCAACCATGATGGGGGAGGGAAGGAAAAATACAACGACTCTTCCAAATGTTGCAGTAACTTGAATGCAGATCGCTCAGCATCCTCTTGTCGGCGAAAAATTAAGCGCATACTAGCTCAATCGGACAATAAACCTGGCCGACGGATCGAGGCATCGAGCCCCGAAGTCCACCACGGCCTCTCCGCATCCTAGACCACCTGAGCCCAGCTTCCAGCCTATGAATAGACCCGTTTTGCACCTCGCCGCCAGAGCCCAGAGGGCTTTCCCGCCGAATTGAAGGCCGAATTGGGTGGTTAGAAGACTCGATCCAACCCGGCCTGCAGATCACAATGCCCACGTGATAGGCGGGCCACCAACAAGCGCATCATTTCCTCACATCGACACCGGCCCGTAGCCCCATATACACTAGTTGTCTGGAGGCTCCCCCCTTCCGCCTCCGGCCGGGCCAGAACACGCCTGCCTGCCGTCGAGCCACAGCCAGTGGCGGGCCCAGCGGATAGTCCAGATAGACGCAAGGACTCTGAAATCCGGCCCAAACAAAAGTTTACTACTTCGTAGCCCACAATAAATTTGGCCCAAACGGCACCATTCACTCGTCCGAAGCAACCGAGCCACCGCACCCGGCACCCCCCCGACCGGGGAACCTACTCCGGACCGGCGACAGCCGCCCCCGGCCGCCGCCCGAGCACCGAGGTGGCCCTCTGGCCAAGGAGCTGGCCGCCATCCACGAACACCACCTACAAGGAGCGCCCGAATTCCTTACGCCAGAACCGGCGCTTGAGCCCCCGACCGGAGTGCCCCGCCCTGGCAACAACCCCACTCCAATACAGCGTCGTGAAGTCACCGACGTCAACTCCGATGGCGTCCTTCCCGCCGCCACCGCACACGCTACCTCCTCCCCCGACAACACCCTACCCGGCAACTCCTCCGCCTCTGCACCAGCAGCAGCAGCAGGGGCCCGCTCCAGCGGGGGCGGCGACGCTGCTGGTGCGGCACCTCCCAGAGGCTATCACGCAGGAGATGCTATCCCGCCTCTTCTCCCACTACGGCGCCACATCCGTCCGCCCCTGTTCCGGTGGAAAGTACTTCTCTCATCTTGTCGCTTGCTTAAATACCCTTCGATTGGTGCTTCACATGTTGAATTAGTTACAGTAGTGCGTGGTTGTATCTAATATAACTGCTTAGGTGATTGCTGGAATGGCCTAGTGTGTCATAGATATGTCTCATTTATATTTGGTCAAGTATGTATACCGAGCTGTCTCCTATGTTATTTGGTTGCTAAAACCATTTTGTTGGTCTGTTGCTGGCTGAGGAATATTATGTTTGTTTAGTTTCTAAAACCATTTTGTTGGTCTATTGCAGGTTGAGGAATTGTGCATTCGTAGATTTTAGGGATGAGGCGGCAGCCAGTCACGCACATTCGCTCTTGAACAGGTTTGCTTCGTCAATCACGCGATCTGTTAGGTTACTTAGACTCCCTTTCTTAGCTGCATGAACTAACCACGTCTTCTCATTTCAAATGCCCCATTGTGCTCATCTCAACTCATATGTCAAGCATTGCCTTGTTCGCTAAGGGTTGGCTTTGCAGGTTGAGGTTTCTGGGGAAAGTGTTGACTGTCGAGCGAGCTAACCGTCCAAATGCAAATGATTCTCACCTGAAGCATCAGGACCAATTAGTGCATGGGGCGTCCCAGGTACCAAGTATTAGTTCCCAAAACCAGAAGGATCACACATCGACTGCTGAACCAATTGCCTCCAAGCTTGGTGTGGACTATCCATTCCCTCCGCACCTTGAGTATGTTATTAGTTCACTGCATAATTATTTCACTTCATTATCTTTTGATACTCGCTTCAAGATACTTAGCTGTTTCTTAGCTCTTGTGATTACTTGTCCTGCAATGATATATTATTGTTCTCAACAGACATTCATTTAGTAGTTAAGAGATTGACTTGCTGTCTGCTACTGAGAATTTAGATTCCTAAAAAATTTAAGACAAAGCTTACCCGCATATTCCTACACATAATTCTTTTTGCTAATCATGAATCTTTCTCTCTCTCTCTCTCTCTCTCTCTCTCAACAGAATTCTTGGGTTGTTGAGATTTATGGGTTGAGTTATCTATGTCAGATTGTGAACTAGTTGAATTTATTTGAAACAATATTCCTCAGTCTAAGGCCTATGTGCTATCATGCAAAGTCTATATGGTCCATTCGCATTTACGATTTTTCTGGAAAGTAACCAAAATCAAACTAGCATAAATTCTATGCTACTGTATGCTGACTTAGTTGATTCACTTCTATTACTATGTTGCAAAGTTTTGCAATCAGGCACCTGTTGACTGCCATTCTATGCTGAAGCCTTTTCTACTGTTGGCAATCCTAATACACGTCACTTTCTTGAGCTTGATTTGAGTGCCCTACAATTTTTAGGTATGCATATCCACCACCAGATGGAAACATATTGACAAATATTGTCAATGCCCTGATTGCCGTCCCTCGATTCTATAACCAGGTTTATTAGGATTTCCACCCTATGCATCCATTGTTACAACTTGCAAGGCATGCCTCTGCCTATTTTTTTCGTATTCTGCGTGTATAGATGCATTTTGATCAAATCATTTTTCTTCAAACAGGTCCTGCATTTAATGAACAAGATGAACCTTCCTGCTCCATTTCGGATGGCATTGCCTACTCCACCGCTACCATCGCAAGTGCCTGTTACCCCTCATCCTCAGCCACTACTGCAATCTACTACCACCGGGGAGCTTCATACGGCTGATTTGTCTAGTGATGAGTCTGAGTTAGAATCATCTGATGTACTTGCTACTTCTGTGTTTCCAGTTTAACCTTGTAGTGTCTTTATTAAATCATTCATGCATGTTTTATCCATCGCAGGAAGATATTGATAAACGGAAAAGCAAACGTGCAAAGAATGAAGCAATTGTTGGTCCTGCCGTTGATAAAAGTGTTGCTCATGAAGCAGTGGGAGTGAAACCTGTTGCATTGGTTTCTAATGAGCTTCAAGTGATCAAAAAGAAAAACCCAGTACTTCAGGTTAACTACTCTTTGTTTATTGATTATTACTCATTGGCTGAAAAGTCAAGTGTCTTATCTTTTTTGCTGATGCAATGGTTCTCTTCAGATAAAAATTGCCGCTAAGCCTATACAGAAGGAACCACCTGTCCAAAGTATGACTGAAAATGAACCTGATTCAACTCATGAACAACTTCAAGAGAAACATTTTGTCACACCTCAGGAAATGTCGAGAGAGAAATTACCACCAGAGGAGATTTTATCCCTTCCTATGTTCAAGGTACACATTGCTTATGTAGTACTACCATGTCATTTGCACAGATATTTATAGGGTGTTTGGTTTGACGAATGATTTAGTCCGTCATCTTTCCATTCCTCACTTTTTTGTTTGGTTTGTGGAATGGATTGATTGATCCATCATCATCTCATTCCTCACAAGCTAACAATTAGTACTAGTATGAGGAATGGAGTCATTCCACCAAATTTGAGGAATGGACTCATGATGCACCACCTCTTCTAGAATGGAGTGATTACTCAAACCAAGCATCCTATTAATGGACAATCCTGGCAACATATATATTTGTGAATTAAGTGATTATTATGAATGTATCATCAGTTGGTGAGTTGTTTCCTTCCCCTTGATCTTGATGATGGTAGTCCGAAATTTCAAAGAATAAAGGATGTTGATACGTAAAGCAACATTTATATTTCCTTAGGTCATAAGTTGTTTACTGGCCGCTGAATCAACTTCAAACATTATGCTATTTTGCAGAATTACACTCCAGGAAATCCTGCCAGTGTTTTGTACATTAAGAACTTGGCAAAGGATGTCACTCATGATGACTTCTACTATGTCTTTGGTAAGGCTGTCAGAGACCGAGTCTTTTCAGGGCCTTGCTTTGTTATTTGTTCCAGATGAAAAATTTTAGGGATCTAATCGTTACCTTTAAAGGGTTTGTAAATATAATGATTAACTGATAAGGTTGAGATTTATTCCAACTTGTGCAACTCAGGCCCAGTAGGAATCCGAGCAATCTTGTCTGTTGATTGTAGGCATACCTTAAATTTAATGACTTAGTTTTATGTATTGCTGAGGGGATTAAGATGTGCTATGAGGTTGTGCAGATAGGCTAGGTCAAAGATCTGTTACCTAGGAATCAATGACCATGCTTGTGTGCTCCTTGGCTTAGTAAATGGTTCTTCATCAATTGCTGCTATGAATGAAAGAGCTGGCTGCAAGCATGCACCATCATCAGAACTATGGTTTAATTCAGTCAACATGCTTTCATGTTAACTGCATTTGTGCTTAAGATTCTAAACATCATCATGCGTAACAAAGAGCTAGACGATGCTGCATTTTTTTAACCTGTATTGTTTTGTCGCATATCCTGTATTTGCATCGTTGTTAATACTTTTTTTTCCAAACGAGGAGTATCGAAGAAAGATTTCTTCATTCACTGCAGTATTTTCTCAATTTGTCACTAAGGTATTCTTTTTTAACTTCTCTCTTCAGGCTCTGTATTTGAAAGCATGGACAGTGCAAGGTTGGGTCTAAGTATAAAATTAATGCAGGTATGTTATCGACTTAGTCCCTTAAAGTTATCCAAAAATATACTTGTTTTGACAAAAATCTACAAGCTACTTTTCATAGTGAAAATTATTTGGAAAGCTGCTGTCATTGGTTACTGTCAAGTTCTGCTTTTTGGTGCCACTGTGCTCCTCATTGTCTTTTTTTTCTTTAATCCTGTTGTAGGAAGGTCGGATGCGTGGCCAAGCCTTTGTCACATTTCCCACGGTTGAACTTGCTCAACGTGCCCTGGTTAGTGATTTTGTTATTGACATGATGTCTTGTTTGTAATGTTGCACAGTATGAGGTCATTGCTAATTTATCTAATTTTGGGACTATGGCTCTGTTTGGACGCCGCCTACGGATGCCGTGCCGAAGTCGCGGCTGCGCCAAAAGTTTGGTGATCAAATCGCTCGCCACAGTTTCGGCGAGGTTTGGCGTAAAAAATGACTTGAATAGCGTTGGCGAGTTGTGGGGGCGCCTTAATCTGGCGACAAACCAAACACTTTCAAAACTGCGGTGTCGGAGTTGTGGCAGACGGCGCGGTTTTGTAAGAAACCAAACATGTTCTACAACCTGAGCGCATTAGACAGCTAGATGTTGCAGAAAGCCAAAAAGAAAATCAAGAGATTGCATGATTTGTCTTAAGAGCACACATCATCTTCTTTTGCCACCCAAGGAGTATTCTATATAATTTTAGCTGTTTACATGACTCTTCGTTATCGATTCCATGAGAACCATAAGTGCTTAAAAATATCTCATTTATGGTTTTGCAGAATCTAGCGCATGGCTATGTGTTCAAAGGAAAACCAATGATCATACAATTTGGAAGAAATCCTGCTGCTAACAAAGCTTCCTAAGGCAGGACACATTTTTATTTCCAGATTTTGACAGATTTCAGAAGTTGGTAGGAACTGGAAAGTGACAATCAGAGGTTGAGGGTATCTGTTGACTGTTGTTAGTGCAACCTGTTTGACATTACACATTAGGCTGATTGGTTCCTCCCATGGTGTAATTTTTGTTGAAAAAGAACATTGTACATTTCAATTTGCAGATTATTGAAAAATTTACTCGGTGAAAACGGACATTGGAGGTTTTAAGCTGCAGATCGAGCTGTTACTCCGTATTTTTGTTTAAAGGCCAATGACTGCTAGCTGCCTGCCGTCACAGAGAATCAGGTCTCTGGCGTCCCTGAACTGGGAGATGTATGCATGGTGGCTGGAGGAGTCAATGACGCGGCGCCCTGTATGCAGTGACTCCATCCATCTCCAGAGTGAGTTAAGAAGGGAACGTTGTCTGGAATTCAAAATTGTTTTTAAATTCAGCGAAGTTTAGGGGATAAATGGGACTTTACATTTTAATATAGAAGAGAAGTTTTAGCTCATCTGACACGGTTAAATTAAGGGAGGCACGGTTTTAACATCTAACGTGTGGGGCTACTACGATTGCTGGTCCAAGAGTACGATTGCTAGTCCAAGAGTGTCGGTGCGAGAAGTGATCAATGAGTAAATATTTGTAATTTTGGCGTATATTGTGATCGGATGTGGCTTAGCACTCAATGACATAGAGTTTATACTGGTTCAGGCAACGTGCCCTACGTCCAATTCCAGTCGGTCGGCGACTTTATTCCTGAGCTCAGGTGCTCGAAGTTTGTTGTGGGCTACAAACGAGTGGGAAAAGAAATAGGGGTGTTAAAGGTCCGGTCGGACTCTGAACCGAAGGGCCAAGAGTGACGGGAGCTCTAACGTGCGCTAAGTATTGGAATGTACACACTACGTAGCTTTTAGAGTTCTAGAGCTGTGGAACTGTTCCATGCTCTGAACATCTAAAGCTTAGCAGAGAGAGTCGGAATGACTGTCCTCTTTTGGGAGAGAGTGCATTCCCTTTTATAGGTGAAGAGGATGGCCTTACAAGTGAGAGAGAAAAAAGAGTGTGTGTGCTATTTAGTCTTGTTGCCCACGCCGTCGGGTACAAGACAATTTGTCGACGCTCACAATACTGTTGACGCCCAGATGCATGTGGCAGGCTACATCGTGTTCTTCTGGTTTGGCAAATATCGACGCCTACCATACTATAGGACAAATGACGGTGCCCACAACAATGTTCGTGTTCTAATATGTCTGAAAGGTTGCATAACACCCTTGTGGTATGGTCTGACAGTACTGTCCTGCAGGTATGTAGGGTACGAACCTCGGTATTGAGGTTGACTTGAGCGTCTCGCCTTATCTGCTCTACTTGGGCGTCCCCGGTCGGTTGTTCCCAGTCGGCTCCGACCGCGTCGGTCGGAGAAGAGCTGTAAGCAGAGGTTTGGCGTATTCCCAATCGAAAAAGCGGATCGGAGTCGGAAGCGAGCGTTGTCCCCTCCTTGGCCAGGCCTTTCGGTCGGAGACTGGATCGCCCTTCTGGTCAGAGACCGGATCGCCCTTCTGGTCGAAGACTGGATTGCTCTTCCGGCCCGTCGTTATTTATCAGGGCTGGCCCAGGAGTCGTACGTTGTTGTAATGCCGTCTGTTGGGCCATGCTTTTGCTGGAAAGCGGGCCCATAGGGGACCTTGGGTTTATGAACCCGACAGGAGCCACCGAGCCCTTTTGGGACTTCTATGAAGTCATGAAGGGGCTGTTTATACTCATTGTACGAGAGCAACAGATGGGTGTAAGCTCATAAGTCACCGTCGGGCGCGACGGAGCGCGGACCCAGGCGTCGGGCGCGACAGAGCGTGGACCTAGGCGTCAGCCGAAGCGGAGCCAACCCTCAGGTGTCGGACGAGGCGGAGCCAACCCTAGGGGGTCGGACGAGGCGGAGCCCAACAAGGGGTGTGGCTTTGGTGGTCCTAGAAATCACCTAGGGGATTTTTTTGACTTACCAATGGGTGCGCGTGAGCACACCCGGTGGGTGTAGCCCCCGAGCGATTCGGGTAGAATCGCCTAGGGGATTTTATGACTTATCATCGGGCGCGACCGGGGGTCGGGCGCGACGGAGTGCGGACCCAAGTGTTAGGCGTGGCCGAGGGGTTGGTCTAGTTTTGTGCGTTACCCCATCCGCGGTTTCTGCAACCGGAGGGGCTAAGCTAACGTCGCTTGCCTCAACGGCTCGAGTGACGCGCTCATTGAGCTCTCTAACAGGTATGTCCGAGTGGAATCTAGGTCTGTCGTTCGTAAACAGGGTTGGCATAGCCTTTATGTGGCATTCCACTGCTCCTTAACCCGCCTGTCGGTAGATGCCTGAGCCATTCTAGAGATCGACTCAGGTGGCCCGCTGGTCTCCCCTCGATGGAGATTCTGTGGGCATGGCTCGAGGCTAGTATTGAACAAGAAGGTCGAGATGACCCTATCTGCTTCTAAGCAGATCAGGCGAGGGCCGCTGGGGCTCATATGTGTTTTCTTCCCCAACTCTGTTTGACGTGAGGCAGCCTAGAGCCCTTCGTAGGCCGGCCTTCGAACCCCGGTCAGTCATCGGTCATGTCGAATAAGACGACTACCGCTTCATGATGCAACACGAAGCGTTGTGATGCATCAATTGCATATGCAACACTTTGGATGTATGGGATGAATGAATGATTGGATGGATGAAGGGTTGTGATGCATGAATTGCATATGCAATGCTTTGGATGTATGAGATGAATGAATGATTGCATGGATGAATGTGTGAATGCGTGTATGAGAAAGGATGAATGAATGATCATGCATTTAGAAAATAAAATAAAGTAAGAAGGTTTGGTAACGATACCTTGATGACTCGAGTGGTGGGTTTGAGGAGCTCTTTATCAGATATGTTCGAATGGGATCCATATCCGTCATTCATGACAGAGTCAGCATAGCCCGCATGGGGCATCCCACTGCCCCTTACCTTTCTCTCGGCAGTCGCCTGTGCCATCCAATCGACTCAGGTAGCCCGTTGGTCTTTCCTTGATAGAGATCCTATTGATGGGCCCTTCCAAATCCTACCTGAGAAGGCGGAGGGTTGTTTGTGTGCGGTTGCACCTTGTTTTCTATGCCCGGGTTGTGGTAGTGGTGGGCCCTACCTAGGCCACGTCCTATTTTAACCGGGCGATGTTTCGTTGGGCACGGTGCATCCCATCGCATGCCCATCCGCATTAAATAGGGGGAAGGGAGAGGGTTTTTGTCCCATTACTTTGCCTTTCTCCAACTACTGCCTCACCTCCTTCCTTTTTGCCAAGCCCATTCATGCGCCGTGGTGGTTTCTAGGGGAGAGAGAGAGGGTAAAGCGAGGGTAAAGCGAGGGAGAGGGAATCTCATAGATCCGTTCATGAATATGGGGCGTGATGTCGAACTGAAGGCCATCCAACGTAGATGAGGAGGTGCTAGCCGCCTTCGTCGAGAAGGGGCTACTCTCGCCGAAGGAGGTGGCACATTAGAGGGCTCCTGTGCTAGGGGAAGCTGTTCTGCGACCACGGGCCGACAAGGTTGTCTCCTTCCTCACCTTCCATGAGCACGGACTTGGATATCCCGTGCACTGGTTCTTGCGTGGGCTCCTGAACGAGTGGGGCCTGGAGCTACAGCACCTCAATCCGACAGGGGTGTTACACGTTGTCGATTTTATCATCGTTTGCGAGACCTTCCTCGGGATGGAGCCACACGTGGATCTCTTTTGGCAGATCTTCACCGGGCGATCCTTGTCTGAGGGGAATCCCCCCAGAACCATGCCGGTTGGGGGCTTCGCCTTGTAGAAGAAGCCAAGGCCATCGGGCTGCTACCCCGTGTACTCCCCCTACGACTCCAATCAGGGGTGGCATGGCGAGTGGTTCTACATTAGGAACCCAGTGCAGGTGCCATTCCCGCCGTTCACCGAAAGAAGGATAGAGAGACGGGAGAGCTGGTCGTGGGGTCCCTCTAGTCTACAGAACAAGCTAGAGGTCATCGAGACAGAGCTTCAGAAGCTAGTGCAACATGACCTCGATGGGCTATGGGTCTTCCACACCTTCTTCCATCATTGAATCACCCCGCTGGTGGAGAGGAGGCGGCCGATGTGGATATACACCGGCCCAATGGATCCCGACCGTGTGTCGCCGGAGGAGTTGTTAAAGGACGAAGTCTGGAGTCGACTCGACTGGGTGCTACAACTAAGGGACAAAGACTCCCTTGAAGGAAAGCCCAGGCCTTTTCATGCCATGAAGATGTCCAATCTGGTATGCTCCCCTCTTTTTATTCCATGACCTTTTCTCTCTTGCTTTCCCTTGTTTTGATTTTGAGTTGTTCATTTCGTAGGGACTCACGGGTTACAAATCCCAGCCGCATCTTCCGAGGGGGCCAGAGGGCATAGCCCACAAGCTGCCCTAAAGGAGGCATCAGTTGCCAAGAAGAAGAAGAGAGCTAAGAAGGCTCGGAGGAGGTTTGAGAAGGAGAAGGAGATCGCCTGATGGGTTCAGGTGGGTGAAAGTCGGAGCGACGTGGAGGCGGAGCTTGAGTCGGAGGAGCCCACGAAGATGGGTGGTGATATGAGCACCTCCGAGGATGAAGGAGATAGGGGCATTGCCACAACCTCGGTGGAGTGTCGTGGGCCTATGGCCATGTCTGTCGGTGGTAGTCAGGATATAGAGAGGCGCGGCGATGTTCTCGCGTCAAGGAAGCACGCCGTGAGCTCGGACGCCACTATCGAGCGAGAGGTGAAGCGGGTGCGGTTGTCGCACCCTTTGGAGGCATCATTGGCTTTGCACCCCCCTGCTCTAAGCATGGTGGGGCATGCCGACCAGTCAGAGGAGGCGTCATTGGCTTTCAGACCCCCCTGCTCCGATCGTGGTGGGCCACGCCGGCTGGTCGGAGGAGCATGCTCGTACCCTCACATCTTTTGGGTCAGCGCATGCGCATGAGCCACAATGGGGAGATGCCCCATCAGTTGCTCTGGTGGGTGCGCCACGAGCCGACGGTCGCGGCCATTTGTGGGCCGATCGGGAACCGGCCGGGTCGGCTCTTCCCTCGATCGATACGAGGGGGCGCGGGTCACGACCCATGAGCGGTCCTCATTCGGCGGGCTCATGCCCAGCGGGTCGAGGCTTCAGGGCTCTACTGCTTTTGTCTAGGTATGTATCTATGTTTCTTTTTGATCTCACAGTTGAGTTCTTTGAGCATGACTGACCTATACTTATTTGACAACGGCCAGGGACTGATAGGACTAGGCATCGCCCTGCCTCCTATGCAGGAGGAGTGGAGACCCAGCCTATAGTGAGTCACGATGAGCGGCATGGAAAGCAGACTGGCAATGGTGCGACCTTCCCTTCTAGGGGTTGCGTCCTCCCAACCGGTCGTAAGTACGGTGGCAGCGGCGGCGGCGGTGATGGCGGCGATCCCTGTGGCAACGGTAGAGGTTGGGTTGAAGGTGACCCTTGCGATCCCTCCCCCAATAGCCACGACGGAAGAGAGGAGGGAAACTGGGCTCCCTACCTCGCCCGGTGAAGGAACACATGGCTCGCCCTCCTGGTTAGAGCTAGAGGGGTTAGGAGGAGATGTGGCTAGGCTGGAGGCAGAACATCCATCAGCAGGCCATGGAGTCTAGATAGTGGAGATCCTCTGCTCTAGCGAGGCAGGAACTAGTGTGGAGCCGCCAGCCATCTCATCATCGTAGGAGTTGGTGATGGTCCGGTCATCGCACGATATTGTGATGGCTAGATCTTCCAGCGGGTTGGGGGCGACCCATGAGCTAGTGTGGCCCTGCCCTAGCGACTCGAGGAAGGCTCGGTTTGTCCTTCATGATGAGGAGGAGGTGGGGCTCTGGCACTTGCTAGAGGAGAGAGGATTGTTGATGGAGTCTGATCTCGCCCAAACCAAGGCGAGGCTCAAGGAGGCCTTGGAGCGGGTTGAGGTCATCCATTAGGCGATCTTAGTCGACCTGCTATGCATCATGGAGGTAAGCTTTCTATGTTTTTAGCATTTGTTCTCGACTCCTTGGTTTTCCACTAGTTGTCTCAGCATGCTTGCTTCTCATTTTATAGGACTTAGAGGTTATGTCAATCTACAAGTCTCATTTCCTTCGGGAGGAACATGGTCGGATGGAGCAGGAAGCCGTGATGTCGTGGTGGGTCCATGAGCTTGAGCACTAGCTGGAATCCGCCTGCCGTGAGTCCTAAGACTGAGCGGCCGAGACGATGGGAGCATGGGTGGTGGAACGGGCGACTGCTATCGAGCAGGGACTCAATGCAGTGAAGGTCCACCTGGTGGAGACTGAGGTAGCGCTTCAGAAGTCCTTGGAGGCTCTGGAGATGGAGCGTAGGGCCTAGTCGGAGGCTGATCAAGAAGTGCTCACGCTCCGAGGGTAGATGCTTGGGGTGGAGTCGAATGCTCGACTGCTTGAGAAGGTGACCCAGCAAGAGAAAGGGCTCTCCATCCTCGAAAACACCTGCCTTGGTATGTATCTGTTCCACCTTTGGTGGATGTTTTGGTTTTTCCTTTTCTTTGCTTTTGAGCTTGTCATCCTTTTTCCAGAACTAGGTGGAAAAGTTGGTTCTCTAGAGAGAGAGTTGGAGACAGCCAAGGTGGCGATCGATCGAAGCACAGAGGCACTAGCCAAGTCCCTTGAAGAGCGATGTGCTCTTGAGGGGGAGCTCAACTAGATCCACAACATCACCTAGGTGGTTGTTTTTGAGGTGTTTGGGTCGGTGTCGAGCACCAGCATGCTCATTGTCCAGCTGACGGAGGTCCTAAACAAAGTTTAGGCGCTCATCTCTGACGACATGTTCTATGGGACGTCAGGGGTGCTAACCTTAGTGGCAATGCACCATCCAGACCTAGACTTTGCCGCCATCTATAGAGGGTACGCCGATGGCTAGAGCGCGGAAGCAATCCATGCGCTTGGGGAGAGCTTGGTGCCATACGCACAGATGGTTGCCGAGCAAGTCTCCTCGCAGTGGGTGATGGAGGCTCGTCGTTCGAGCATGGCTGAAGGCGTGCATCAAGAAGATATCATCCCACCTACGGATGGAGTGGAGACCAGGTCAGAAGCGAGCATCGTCCCGCCTCCGACCAAACCGAATGTCATCTCGTTGGAAAGCGAGCAACCCTTATCCTCGTTGACCGAGCCATCAGCCGATGCCACCAGGCGACCACAATAGAATTTAGAGTAGAAACAATCAGTATATGTAAAGGATAAGTTTGTGGGGGAGCCCCCGTTTGAACAGTTTTTTGTATTCATGAATACTTCAATTTCATTTTGTGATGGAATTACTTCATAAGGGGAAGCTTGTCCCATCCGTTCCTTGTTTTTACCCTAGCATAGCTTTGTTTTTTATCCTTTCTTTTTTGCACCTACCCGTTTGTCCCATAGGCTACAACCTTAAGAACCCGGGTGTGGCCCGTGAGGCTCAGCTGCTCGTAACCATAGGTCATGGTGAGGTGTGATTGGTCGGCCATTTAGAACATAAGTTACGTAGGGTAATTAAAGGAATGGACTACCCTTTCGTTTGGGTGAAAAGTATTTACTATATGATAGTAAAAAACAGAGGTGGTTTCGCACCCTTGTGGAGCCCCCGAGTGACCTAGGCCGAGAGTGCTCAGGCTAGGGTGCTTGTAGGAGCAAATGTTTGAATGAAAGAAAATGGTAAGACCGAGCTTTAGGGGAAGAAATGACATAACTGTTCGATGTTCCATGTGTTGGTGAGAACGTTGTCGTTGTCGTCCTTCAGTCAGTAGGTGCCTGGTCGGATCACCTTGGTCACCGTATAGGGTCCTTCCCATGGTGGAGGGAGTTTATGTTTTTCCTTGGTTGATTGGGTTCTTCAGAGCATGAGATCACCGACCTCGAGGATCCTTCCTCTGATTTTTCTTTCATGGTACCTATGGAGAGTTTGTTGGTAGCGAGCGGAGTGGATGATGGTCGTCTCACGAGCCTCCTCGAGCAGGTCGACCATGTCCTACTGAGCCTCCATGGCTCAGTCTCGGTCGAAGGCCTTCACTCTTGGGGCGCTATGGTCGAGGTCAGAGGGCAGCACTGCTTCAGCTCTGTAGGCCAGGAAGAAAGGTGTGAACCCTGTGGATCGGTTTGGGGTCGTTCTCAAGCTCTATAGGATCACTAGGACCTCTGCAACCCATCGCCTGACATACTTATTGAGTCGGTCGAAGATTCATGGCTTAAGTCCTTGGAGGACCATGCCATTGGCTCGTTGAACCTAACCGTTAGTACATGGATGTCCGATCGAGGCCTAGTCGATCCTGATGCCGCATTCGTCATAGAAGTCCAGGAATTTCTTCCTAGTGAAGTTAGTTCTGTGGTCAGTGATGATATAGTTAGGAACACCAAAACGATAGATGATGTCAAGGAAGAACTTAACCGCCTCTTCTGAGCAAATGTTGGTGATAGGCTTTGCCTCTATCTATTTGGTGAATTTGTCCACCACTACGAGTAGGTGAGTGAAGCCACCTAAGCCCTTTTTGAGGGGTCTGACCATGTCGAGGCCCTAGACCACAAATGGCTAAGTGATGGGGATGGTTTGAAGCTCCTGTGTTGGCAAATGAGTTTGTCGAGCGTAGAACTGGCATCCCTCACACCTATGAACAACCCCCTCTGCATCTCATAGTGTAGTGGGCCAGTAAAAACCTTTTCTAAAGGCTTTTTCGACCAGCGACCTTAGGGCCGTGTGATGTTCGCAGATTTCGGCATGGACCTCGAGGAGGAGCTGTTTCCCTTGGCCGATAGGGATGCACTTCATTAGTATTCTTGATAGACTTTGCTTGTAAAGTTTGTTACTAAATGTAACGAATGTCTTAGCGCATCGAGCGATCCATCATGCTTTAGTTCTTTTGGGTGGGAGAATCTCCTCGAGGAGGTAGGCGAGTAGCGGTGCTCTCCAGTCAGCTTGATTGAGTGCTACCATGGCGATGTCAGCGGGTGACGTCATCATGGGGACACTGAGGTGAGAGCCCTTGAGTGCTAGGTTGGTGTTGAGCATGTCTGGATCGGACCTTCTAGGATGTGGGTGGATGCCTTGTGAAGGTCGTTGATGAAGATCCCATTCGGAGATGGAACCTGCCTGGCAGCCAATTTTGTGAGAAAATCGGCGGCATCATTATCCTTTTGGGGGACATGGTGTAGTTCGATCCCCAGGAATTTGTCCTTGAGCTTGCGCACCTCTTGGTAGTATGCTACCATGAGGGGGCTTTTGTAAGAGGACTCTTTCATGATTTGGTCGATGACCAACTCTGAGTCGTCGTGGACGTACAGTCACGTAGCACCGAGCTTGATGGCGATGCGCAGTCCGTTGATGAGGGCCTCGTATTCCGCGGCATTGTTTGAGGCCAAAAAATGGAGACGGATCATGTAGCGAAGTCTGCTCCCATCTAGGGAGATCAGAACCACTCCAGCCCCCGAGCCAGGTTCCATTATGGACCCATCGAAGTACATCGTCCAGTACTCATGGGTGACGTCTAGGGTCGGGAGCTAGACCTCCATCAATTTGGCTACAAAGTCCGTGATATACCTAATGTCGTGGCCCATTAGTTTGAGCGCCCACTTGGAGATCTGTCCTACGGCATCATGGTTGCGAACGATG
Organism: Miscanthus floridulus; assembly: GCF_019320115.1. NCBI lineage: Eukaryota > Viridiplantae > Streptophyta > Magnoliopsida > Poales > Poaceae > Miscanthus > Miscanthus floridulus. Next base: position 159,801,037 of record NC_089580.1, read on the forward strand.
TCTCCCAGCGGGAATGAAGTGACGACCATGACTTCATGGTCGGTGAAGTAGTGCAGGAGCTTCTGGGTCACCATTAGTACGACATATAGAAGTTTCTTCACCTGGGGGTACCAAACCTTGGCATTGGTGAGTACCTCCCCGATGAAGTATACGAGTCGTTGGACCTTCAGATGGTGTCCCGGCTCCTCCTTTTTGATGACTAGGGCAGCGCTCACGACGTGGTTGCTTGCCGCTATATAGAGGAGGAGGGGTTCTCCCCGTTCGGGAGCAACGAGGATTGGGGCCGACGTTAGTGATGTTTTGAGGCTTTTCTAGAGCCTGCTGTGCCTCCTCAGTCCAGATGAATGCATCTATCTTTTTGAAAAGTTTGTAGAGAGGTATCCCCTCTCGCCTAGCCAGAGATGAATCGGCTTAGGGTGGCCAAACAGTCGATGAGCCTTTGTACGCCCTTGATGTTGTGTATAGGGCCCATGTTGGAGATGGCTGTGATTTTTTTGGGGTTGGCCTCGATACCGTGTTTGGACACGATGTATCCAAGCAGCTTCCCCTTTGAAACCCCAAAAACACATTTTTTGTGATTTAATTTGATGTTGAACCTTCAAAGGTTTGAGAACATTGCGGCCAAGTTTGCAACCAGGTCACAACCTTGAGCCATTTTGGCCACTATGTCATCTACATAGATGGCGATTGTTGGTTTTGGCCGCTCGACTTGGTCAGCCTAGTCGAGCGGGTTGATTTGATCAGTGAAGCATTGCTGCATGCACCATTGATAGGTGGGGCCTACGTTCTTCAGACCAAAAGGCATGGTTATGTAGCAGTATGAACCATATGGGGTGATGAATGAAGTTGTGAGCTGGTTGGACTCTTTCATTGTGATCTGGTGGTATCCTGAGTAGGCATCCAGAAAGGAGAGGATTTCGCATCCTAAGGTGGAGTCAACTATCTGGTCTATGCATGGTAAAGGAAAATGGTCCTTCAGACACGCCTTGTTGAGGCCAGTATAATCAACGCACATTCTCCATTTTCTGGTCTTCTTTTTAATAAGAACAGGATTAGCAAGCTAGTCGGAGTGGTATACCTCCTTGATGAATCTAGTTGCCAGGAGTTTGGCAATCTCCTCACCTATGGCCCTATGCCTCTCATCATCAAAGTGACACATGCACTGCTTGGCGGGCTTTGAGCCCAGGATGAGGCGTAATGCGTGCTCAACGACCTCCCATGGTATGCCTGGCATGTTAGAAGGTTTCCATGTAAAGACATCACGATTAGCTCATAGAAAGTCAATGGGCTCGGATTCCTATTTGGTCGGGAGCTTGGCCCCGATCTGCACTATCTTGGTTGGGTCAGTGGGGTTGATCCTTACCGCCTTAGTTTCCTCGATTGGGTAGAAGGCAGTTGAGGAGGTTGGCTTGTTGCAGTCTAAGACTGCTAGAGTCGATGAATTTCCGAGCTGAGGGAGCTTGGCTAAGTTGACGACGGAAGTGGTGAGCTCGAAATGCACGTGGTCACATGTGTAAGCATGTGAAAAGGTGCTACCCACAGTGATGATGCCATTTGGTCCCGGTATCTTTAGCTTGAGGTAGGTGTAGTTGGGGATCGCTATAAATTTGGCATAGCTGGCCGCCTCAAGATGGCGTGGTAGGACCTTGGGAAGTCCACCACCTTGAAGGTGAGGACCTCCAAGCAGAAGTTGGCTCGGTCACCAAACATGATGGGCAGGTCGATCTGCCCAAGCGGGTATGCCTGTGTCCCCGGGATCATGCCATGGAAGGGATGCACATGGCGTCGAGGGTGTCAACGTAGAGAATGTTGAGGCCGCTGCCTCCGTCCATCAGCACCTTGGTGAGGCACTTCTTGCGAACAATGGGGTCAGTGATGAGCGGGTAGTGACCTAGTCTAACGATGTGGGAAGGATGGTCCCTCTGATCAAAAGTGATCGAAGATTCTGACCAGCTAAGGAAAGAGGAGACGACCATTTCGGCGATGCATGCCTCTCTGTAGCGTACTTTGTGCTGGCGCTTGGAGTAGATGGCATCGGATCCCTTGATGATCATGAGGCATTCTTTGGGATTGGGAAAGCCATCCCCATCATTGCTCGTCATGCCTCCTTTCTTGGCCGCTGCCTCCTTGCCCTTTCCTTCTTTTGGTTCGCCGGCCTATCGTAGAAAGCGCTTGAGGAGTTCGTAGTCCTTGTAGAGGTGCTTGACGGGGTAGGCATGGTTGGTGCATGGGCTCTCCATGAGCTTGTCGAAGTGGTCGGGCTGGCCCTACTGGGGCTACTTGCCCACACGATCGGCCACGGTGACCAAAGCAGAGTTGGCCAATCGGCGTCAATCCTTCTTGTTCTTTTTGCCCCTTTGCATGGAGGGGCCCTTGTCTTGGTCCTCATGCTTGGTCTTGCCCTTGTCCTAGCCTCCACTAAAGATCACTCCGACCACCTCATCACTGGAGGTGTGGTTCATGGCGATGTCAAGTAGGTCGAGGGTGGTATGGGGCTTCAGACAGCCGAGCTTATGGATCAAGGACTCACATGTTGTCCTAAAGAGGAACGCGCTGATGATGTCCACATCAACAACATTAGGGAGGGAGTTGCATCATTTTGAGAACCTATGGATGTAATCCCATAGGGGCTCATTGGGCTGCTGCTGATAGCTCTTGAGGTCACTAGAATTCCTAGGATGGACATACGTCCCCTAAAAATTCCCGATGAAGATCCTCTTGAGATTCGCCCAGTCACGGATGCTATCAGGCAGGAGGAATTCGAGCCATGCTTGAACATGCTCCCCTACATAGATGAGGAGGTATTCAATGATGAAGTGGTCCTCATCCACTCCTCTAGCTCTGCAGGCGAGCCAGAAGTCTTTGAGCCATATACCAAGATTCATTTCCCCAGTGTATTTAGCGATGTTGGTAGGTGGCTGAAAGCGCTGTGGGAACGACTCTTTTTGGATGTGATGGCCAAAGGCCCATGGTCCTAGGCCATACAGGCTAGGACTCCGGTCGTTTGGTCGATGACCATGCCTAGGGTGTGTTTCCTTGTTCCCCTCGATGGTTTGGTCAAGGCCCGTGCCGCCAGCTCTCACCGCCCCTTGATGGACGTCATCATCACGCCAGGCTAGACACCAATTGTTGATGACGCTGTGAGCATCATGGTTTGGCCCGAGCCATTCGCGCATAGGTGGTCGGTGTGGAGCGGGCACTAGGTCACGTCATGGTGTAGCTTTGGCCTCCTATTCCACGCCCGATGACTATAGTGGTGAGCGGACAGAGCGATTCAACTGGTGCGTCCCCATTCCCCCGGTAGGGAAAGAGGCCGTGAGCCGGTGTCGTGATGCGGAGCTCTCTGCCTATTGAACAGTGGTGGTTTCCACCAGCGCCTGGAGGTTCTAGTGGATCACCTGCTCCAGGGGGTCGATAGGCTCGGAAAGACCACGCAAAAGCATCGCCATAGTGGTGATGTTCCAGCTAGCCTGAGTGAGCTATGGGGGATCGTTTCCTCAGTCCATGATGTTGCGCCGGACCTAATGGGCACTGAAAGGATCAAGATGCCCAAGAGGGGGGGGGGGTGAATTGGGCTAATTCTAAATTTCTTTGCAATAATTAAGTCCTATGGTTAGCCCAATTAACCCCTTGTGCCTAGAAGGTGTTTCTATTTATCTATCACACAAAAGTTTAGCAACCTATGTTCCAATCCTACTCTAGCATGGCAATTCTATGAATGTAAATGACAAGAATTGAATTGCTCAAAGTAAATACTCAAAGTAAATAGAGAAGGAGGAACGCAATGATGTTTTGCCAAGGTAGCAGAGAGTCACCACTCCCCACTAGTCCTCGTTGGAGCACCCGCGCAAGGGTGTAGCTCCCCCTTGATCCGTGCAAGGATCAATGCTCTCTACGGGTTGATTCTTTGACACTCCATCACGGTGAATCACCCACAACCACTCACAAATTGAGTTGGGTCATCCACAAGCTCCGCCGGATGATCACCAAGCTCCCAATCACCACCAAGCCATCTAGGTGATGGCGATCACCAAGAGTAACAAGCACGAACTCTCACTTAACCACGACAAGCCTAATGAGAAGGGTGGATGCACACTTTGCTACTCTTGATCTCACTAATGAGGGCTCTCTTTGGGATTCTCAAATCTCAATCACCTCACTACGACCTTGATCTTCTTGGCACTCTTAAAGGTGTTTCTCAGCTATTGGAATGAGCAAAAGTACCCCCACACATGAACGGAGGAAGTATTTATAACCATGGCTAAAAAACAAACCGTTATGTGCCTCTGTGGGGTGACTAAACGCTCCGATCAGTTCTTCCCTGAACTCTAGTGTTTAAGATGTGATCGAATGCTGGACAACGTCTGGTCAACACTGACCGGACACGTCCGGTAGTGATTTTCCCTCTCTGGAACCTTACTGGAGTCGACCGAACGCTGGGACTCAGCATCCAGTCACTTCACCTCTCAACGTCCGGTCGCACTAGACAATTTCACCTTGATCAAATGAACTAACTAGACTGTGCGCCAGCGTCCGGTCAACCCAGAGCTAGCATCCGGTTAGTATTTGATCCTCCATTCACTTCCAACTCTCGATCATATATGAATGAAGTTTACTCCAATGGATCTAAGGGCTTCTTAGGAGCTACCTAGTGCTAGATTTAGCAAGTGTGCACCACACCTAACTCACTAGACTCACCTAGGTCAAGCTACCCATCCATACCCCCCTTAATAGTATGGCCAAAGGAAAAACAAAGTCCTAAACTACTCTAAGTGTCTCTTCCACTCCAATTGACACTTAGAACTAGTCCATCCTTAACCTTGTCATTCATCCTTTGAAAACCAAAATGATTTCCATCGTAGGGGCATGACCATAATGATAGCCCAATCGATCTCCATTACCATGACCTAACTTAATTGCCTCTGCAAAACATACGTTAGTCATAGTAATCACGTATTGTCATTAATCACTGAAACCCAACTAGAGGCCTAGATGCTTTCAATCTCGCCCTTTTTGGTGATTGATGACAATATCACCTCGAGTATGTGAAAGAGTTGAGGTTTTTAACATGCTTGGTTCATATAAGCTTTTAACAATAAGAACAAAGGAGTTAGGCAAGCTTATATGACCCAAGTCAACATGATGTACTCAAAAGATATGAAATAAGCATGAGTACAAGTAATAAAGCTCATTTGCATTGGAGTAAAATATGGAAGCAAAGGAAATGAGCATAACACTAGTGATATGACATATAAAAGATTCAAAGTAGAGAGCACACATGTCATATATCACGATCACGTAGATATCACTATCACATAAAGATATAGTTTGATGTATAAAAGTAAACACTCGAATACATAATAGTGTATCACACATAAAAACCAAATATAATAGAATACTAAGCACCCCCTAAGTCGCTCCCCCTAAATCTAACATACTCGATCCCTCTCCCCCTTTGGCATCAAACACCAAAACCTAAGGGTCGGTCGGTGGGGCTGCAGCGGATGAGTTGGGCGCTGAGGTACGAGGAGTGAGCTAGAACTATGTGCCATCATCATCTAACCCTAAGCTCTAAGCTATCTGACCCTATGTTGAAGCAGTATAGGTTGGATCAGGGACTAGAGCGGTCATAGACTGTGCAGGTATCACTGAAGCAGGCGGCTCTGATGATGCAATAGAAAAAGGGAGCGTCTCTATAGTCCTAGTAATAGGTGCAACTGTAGAAGGACCTAGGACATGTAAATATGGCAGAGTAGGCTACCCTGTCAACTCACTGAAAGTCGCTCCAAGGCTTCTGGAGACTGAAGTATTTGGCACTAGTAGTGAGGAAGTCTGAGCCGATGTGAAGCCTATCTAAAAAGGTGTGAACTGCAGGGCTAGCACTGGTGAGGCAAATCACTGGGACACCTACTCTGTAGGTGAAGCAAACTATGCTGGTAGTTGTCCCTGACTCTGAAGCCCACTAGGCTATAATGCTGGAGTCATAGAAGTGGTGGTAGGCTAACCAAGCTAGGGTGAAGGCTGTGGCGGTGGAGCCCTAATAGCTATCACAACATGCTGCATAAACCCCAATAGTTGCTGCTACATGAGAAGCTACTGCTGATGCATGGCCTGCTGCTGCTGCTGTTGAATCACCTGCTGCTGTCGCTAGAACTCATCCTGCCTAGTCTGAAACTGAGTAAAAGTGGTAGCTATCTCCTAAGCCTAGCGAGCCTGATCCTACCTCATCCGCTCAAGTATGGCAAGTAGAGCGGGGTCTGTCTGTGGTGCAGGTGGAGCTAAACTAGAACTACTGGCCTCATGGTCATGTCGACATGGAGTCATCTGAGGAATAGGCTGGTAGTCATCATCTGAGCTATCACTAGGGTTGCTCACGACAATCCCCTCCTGCTAAGCATCAAGCTCCTCCTCCTCTATAGCTGCTATGCTCCTAATGGTCTCATCATGCTGAGCTGCAGTCTCTGGCACCTCTAGACATTGGCTCGGCTAGCTAGGTGTCCTCACTACACTATGATAGATCATCTGAGTCATGTTGTATGTAGGGAACTCTGTAGTAGCACTACTATACTCTGCCAGCATCTCTGGTGGACTCACAGTAACTACCCTATGGATCAGGAATGTAACCCAGTGAGCATATGGCAGCTGCCTATGACCCCTGAACCCCTCTACAATAGTATCCTCCATCTCTGATGGAAGAAGATCCCAAATGTCAAACACTATCTGCTGCATTAGATAGTTTAGTAACCATAACTATATGCGAGTCAAGCCCTCATGATACCCCATCCTTGGAAGTAGTGTCCTCCTCATAACGACATCTAGCACTCTAGCTGTAGGAGTGAGATCACTGGGTGTCCTGCTCGACCCCTCGCCGAATGGCTCTATAAAACAATGGCGGAGTAGATCTATAGGGGGCACAAGACCACCGTGAGGGTGTCTGGGAGGCGCTGTCTATCCATAGCAAACCTTATGTAGCCAGATGGGCTACTCCTATAGTCTGAGTATCTCTCTATCCCTAGTGCTCGCCAGCCTGTAATCTCTGCCTCTAAATGCAAAGTGTATAAATCTGTGCTGTGGGTCAATCCAAAGTGTAGCATAGAACTGATGGAGCCAAGATGGAACATATAAGCCTATCCGTCCAAGTAAATCTGTTAGCCCTAGTAGGTAAGATAGGTAAGGGCAAATATGCTCTCCAACTGCTGGTACAATGGTCTCAATGTTGTACACCCTCTGAGATCTGAATACTGCCCCACTGTTAAGATATGCATTATAAAAATCTTCCTACAGAGGTGTGTAGAAACCCTCTAAAGTAGGGCACGGCAGTGCAGACAGGGCATGGCGGCATGGGGAGCAGCACGGGCTTGGCGGCGCATAGGCATGAGATGGCGCGGTGGCACGCGGGCTGTAGGCAGGGCGCGGACGGTGTAGGAGCACAACGCAAGCAGCGGTGCAGGAGCACGGCGTAGGCGGCGACGCGTGGGCGGTGATGATGGTGTGGGCTCAAGCAGATTGGGTCAAAACAAGGCATGATGCTGTGGTTATAAGGTGCCCCCCGACGTGATAGAGAAGGAAATAGAGAAGAAGTCCTAAAACCGCATGTTTTCTACTGACCGGACGCTCCGATGGCAGCGACCGGACGCTGCCACCTAGCGTCCGATTGATTCCAGAGAGGTCCAAAACCCCTAGAATCGTGATCGGACGCATCCGGTGAACCCCGACCGGACACAGCTAGAGTCAAGTGCAAGCAGTCTCCTTCATCTTTGATCGACCGAACGCTGGAAGACCATCTGACCGGATGCTGGGAAAGCACTGTTTCAGCATCTGGTCACTCCTTCTTAGTAGCAGTTCACCTCTTGTGAACTAACCGGACGCTGGACTTCAGAGTCCGGTGCAATGTTCGGTCACTCTTTTTCCTACAAATCTTCAAAGTCCTTCGTGCTGTCTATTCTCAATCAAGTTTCAACTTCAATAAGATCCAAATAAATACCAATTGGGACTGATGTGAGTGACTGAAAGGTCCTAATATGGCTAGAGGGGGGGGGGGTGAATAGCCTATTTAAAAATCTACAAATCAACTAGAGCAATTTGATTAGTATGACAAATAGCGTAATGCAAACTTGCTCTAGCTCTACAAGGGTTGCAAGCCACCTATCCAACAATTTTAGTTGCAATGATTACTTAGGCACACAAACTTGCTATGTAATTACTCACTAAGTGCTCTCAATCTTGCTACTCTAAAGAGCTCAACTAGATGAATGTAAATAATAAAGCAAGCTCTCAATTCTAATTACACTAAAGAGCTTATATCAACTAGTTTGCAAGAAAGTAAATAAGTGAGTAGGGTGATTATACCGCCGTGTAGGGAATGAACCAATCACAAGATGAATATATAGCCAATCACCGAGAGAATGCCAAAGACAAGAGACAATCGATTTTCTCTCGAGGTTCACGTGCTTGCCAACACGCTACGTCCCCATTGTGTCGACCAACACTTGGTGGTTCGGTGGCTAAGAGGTGATTCACAAACCTCGTCCACATGATAGGACACCACAAGAACCGACCCACAAGTGAGGTAACTCAATGACATGAGCAATTTACTAGAGTCACCTTTTGGCGCTCCATCGGGGAAGGTACAACTCCCCTCACAATCACCGAAGGCGGCCATGAACAATCACCAACTCATGCCGATCCTCCACCACTGCACCGAGCCGTCTAGGTGGTGGCAACCACCAAGAGTAACAAGTGAAATCCGCAGCACAACACGAATACCAAGTGCCTCTAGATGCAATCACTCAAGCAATGCACTTGGATTCTCTCCCAATCTCACAATGATGATGAATCAATGATGGAGATGAGTGGGAGAGCTTTGGCTAAGCTCATAAGGTTGCTATGTCAATGAAAATGTGCAAGAGTTGGAGCTTCAGCTGGCCATGGGCTTAAATAGAAGCTCCCATGGAATAGAGCCGTTATACCCCTTCACTAGGCAAAACGCGCTCTGATCGGATGCTCTGATCATACTGACCGGACCCTAGCCCTCAACGTCCGGTCGCCCGATGGACGCCACGCGTCACTTGCTTCAAACATTGTTCATTAGATTTCAATGGCTACGAAGCTGATCGGACACTCTGGCAAAACTGATCAGACACTGAAGCCCCAGCGTCCGGTCATTTCCAATAAGCTCTCTAAGGCATATTTCTTCGACCGGACGTGTCCGGTCCACCTCGAACGGACACAGCCCAGCGTCCGGTGGTATACCCTAGCTACTGTACCACCAGGTCAGCTTGCCATCATCTTGCCAAACTCCTCACAAAATTCTTGATTTGTTGACCCAAAGATGATATCATCAACATAGATTTGCATTACAAACAAGTCATTCCCAAGCTTCTTGGTGAAGAGAGTGGTGTCAACCTTTCCCATCTTGAATCCCTTACAGAGTAGGAAATCCCTTAATCTCTCATACCATGCTCTAGGTGCTTGTTTCAATCCATACAAAGCCTTTCTCAACTTGTAGACATGGTTGGGTTTCTTCTCATCTTCAAAACCGAGAGGTTGCTCAACATACATAAGCTCATTGATGTACCCATTTAGAAATGCACTTTTCACATCCATTTGGTACAACTTGATGTTGTGGGCACAAGCATACGCTAGCAAGATCCTAATTGCTTCCAATCTTACAACCGGGGCATATGTTTCTCCAAAGTCAAGACCTTCAACTTAAGTGTAACCTTAAGCCACTAATCTTGCTTTGTTCCTTATTACTATCCCATCTTGATCTTGCTTGTTCCGAAAGACCCACTTAGTTCCAATCACATTATGATCCTTAGGCCTCTCAACTAAATCCCATACTTGGTTTCTTGTGAAGTTGTTTAGCTCTTCATGCATAGCATTGATCTAATCAACATCCCTCAAAGCTTCATCTATCTTCTTAGGTTCTATGGATGACACGAATGAGAAATGCTCACAAAATGAAGCCAATCTTGATCTTATTTGCACACCTCTTGAAATATCACCAATGATAGTGTCCAATGGGTGATCTCTTGCAACATTGGTTGGTTGAAGCACTTGCACTTGATTGCTAGCATTTGATTGATCACTAGGTTGAGATGATGAACTAGCCATTTGTTGATCTTGCACATTGCCATCACTAGTGCTTGCTTGGATTTGATCATGAGAACCACTAGCTTGCACATTTGAGTTAGAGAGCACTTGATTCTTGTCATCTTCAACATCAATCACCTCTCTAGGCCTTAACTCACCAATGTCCATGTTCTTCATTGCATTGACCAATTGAGTGCCTCTTACATCATCTAGATTCTCATCTTCCTCTTAGGAACCATTTGTTTCATCAAACTCCACATCATGAACCTCTTCAAGAATACCACTAGCCAAATTCCAAACTCTATAAGCCTTGCTAGTAGCGGAGTAACCAAGCAAGAAGCCTTCGTCATATTTCTTTTCAAACTTGCTCAATCTAGTGCCTTTCTTCAATATATAGTATTTACAACCAAAGACCCAAAAGTATGCTATGTTGGGCTTTCTTCCATTCAATGGCTCATAAGGTGTCTTTTCCATCATGGGATGACAATAGAGTCGGTTGCTATAGTAGCAAGCCATGTTGATTGCTTTGGCCCAAAATGAATGACTCACATTGTACTCACTCAACATTTGTAACACCCTAGGTGTTTGGCTTCTACTAATTGCATTTCATTTCATAAACATGTGCATCATCTATCTCATCATGCCATGGTCCCTGAAACATACATATGAAACATTCGCATATTCTGTTTGTTTCGTACTGGATTGCTTGTGAATGGTAGTAGTGCAACAGATGAATGCAACATGAATTTCTCATATCTTGAAGCATGGCAACATGGTAGTAATGTGACAAGTATAGGATAACAACAAGGTCATGCAACATGTGAAATGTTGTACTGAAACATATTTGCTTGTTTTAATTTCTGTATCACATGTGATCATTAGAAGTGGTATAACAATTTTTGTAAAATGGTTGATCATGGTCTATTACACCTTAACTACACTTAGGTTACTTGTTGAGACATTGTTCATATAGATCAAAATGACCAAAATGCCCTCAAGTGGAGGTTTGACTTGAATTAACCCTTGGAGTGTCATTGTTTGACTGATTCAAAAGTCCAACTTAAAAACTTTGCATGGTTGTACACTCTTTACAAAAGTTGTAGCTAATTTATTAAGGAACAAAAGTTGTTTTATGACCAACTCATGAAAATGTGTGGAACATGCTCAAACATGGCCCACAAGTCAGTATTGATGGTGGATTCAACATTTGAAAATTTTTCTAAGTCCATAATACAATTCCAGTTTGATTGAGCCATCTTGGGCTTGATGTAACTTCGGATCCATGGCAAATTAGATGATTGTCATTGAAAGGAAGTTGTAGAGGGAAGATAGGTCTACAACTTTCATGTTCATTTCTTCCACTAACTCGCCACGGTTTAAGAGAACAAGCAACGTCAAGTCGCGCTGTGAGGCGTCGGCATTTGCACTGAATCACGTTTTTCAGAAAACATTCAGTGAACGTTGTGGCCGACCGATTCAGAAAACTGACGCCGCGTGGCGCCACCCATCGCCACTTGCTTGAGCACGCAGGCCACGCGCTGCGGACGCCCTAGCATGGCCAGCCGCGTCATGAAGCACCCCAGCGCCTGCCCGACCGAGTCGCCGTTCCATTTTTGCATTCTTCGCCTCCCACCGCGCGCTGCAACAGAGTCGCAGCCGTCTGCCATTGCTAGCCGCACCTTCGCCTTCACCTAGCTTCCATGCCGTTGCAAAAACGCGTTGCTCCGTTCACCTAGAGCTTCGCCGTGATCCCCTTTACCATCTCCACCTCACCGTCGGGTCGATCGTGCCTCGGTAAGGGCGTATTTGCCATTTTCCCCCACCGCAGCCATGGAGGGACCTCGCCGGAGATTGGCGTTCCATGCGGCCAGCTATCCTCGCACCATTGCCGCCCCTTCTCTCCTTTGCACTAGCTTCTGCATGTGTTCCTGATGCTCAGAGAGCCGGCCATTAGGGTCGAGACGCCGTCGCTTCACCGGAGCCGGCCGTGCCGTGATCGAGCGCCGCCGTGGCCATCGCCACCCCTCCTAGTTGCGTCAATAGCTATGAATAAGGGTTCCCCTAGGTCCGCTAGGATGAGGTGAGCACGTAGACACCCTTGCCTTCGCCGGAGAAGCTACCGGCGACGAGCTTTGCCGCTGTCTCTTTCTCCTCCCCTGCCTGTCTCGCTGTCACGCGGGACCCGGTTGTCAGCCACCGAGGCTGAGGCGGGAGCCTAGCGTGGGCCGTGTTGTGTTGGGCCGCGCCAGCACGTGAGTCATGGGCCACCATGATTCTTTGGGCTGGCCCAGTAGCTGTGTAGGTTTTTCCTATTTTGTTTTGTTTTATTATTTCACAGATTTATGTACATATTCAAAAATATGTAGCTCTTAGATGGTAGATCCAAATGATGTGGTTCTAATTTTGTTGAGTTCCTAGTAATGTCTAGTATTTAATAAAAATATTATATGAGCATATGTTTTAGAAAATTTGGATGAATTAAATATGACTTTGAAATGTGTTTTTGGATACATGCAAACTTGTTTGAATTTTATCTTGAGTTTCTGTGGTCCAAAAATTATGAAATTTTGTGGGTAGTCTATTATTTCTTATTAGAAGCTCTGGTTAAAATTTCAGAGCTAGTGCATGTGTAGTTTTTGAGTTATAGAATTTCCTTTTATTAATGGATGGATCTTGTGTGAATTTTCATAATTTTTCTATAGATCTAGTATAGTTAAAATTTGGTGAGTAAGGTTCTTATGCTAGAATGATGCTAGGAAAAATGTGAAATCTGTTGCTTGACACTTTTCATTAGGGTTTCCTAATTATGCTCAAATTAGACATGTCATCTGTTATTTTGGATATAGCAAGTTATGTTTGCCCAATGGCTTTGAAATTTTTATGGTAGTCTATGTGCAGCATGAGATAGCTACTATAATTTTTGTAGATTTTTATGAATAGATTTACTATATATTGCTTAAATCACCTAATTAACTAAATAAATTGGAAAAGGATATTAAATAATTTATTTAGAAGTTGGCACTATACTTTCTGATGTTTCTTAGGTATGAAAAACAAGTTGGTAAACTTGGTTTGATCAAAGTATGCTTTTGCACAATCATTAAATAATTAAGTTAGTAACCCTGTCATTCTGGACAGATTCTAGGTTTGCTGGAAATTGATTTGGTTAACATCAGAATCATGCTTTGCTGTTTACCATTGATTTGTATAACATTTCATAAGCTTTCCAGAATGTCCTCATACAAGTCATTTGGATTTGTATAACTCTTGTTGTGATTTAATTACGGGAATACTTGTATGCATATGAAACTTTAAATGTTAAATTATGTATACCGTTACTATTTCTAAGTTGTGGTAATGTTCCTAGGTGTTAGGCCTTTAACCGAAGATGAGCATCTTTATCTTAGGTTATGCAAATTAGGTAAGTTGATCTTGTTCTTTAAGTTAAGTTAGATACATGCTAAAGTGATTTGAATAGGGCTAGTCTTACTCGGTAAACGAGTGTCCAGTGATATTTTCGGTAAACACTTACTGTGATTCATTCATCATGAGCATCATGTCATTCCTTATGCATCCATGGTATTTATCTTTTGCATCGGCATGCAATAGGTGTACCAGAAGGAGTGACCCTGCTGGAATTCGAGGAACCGAGCGAGCAGCAGCAGCCGACACCGGAGATTCAGGAGGAGCAGCCTTCAGGAGAAGTGCCAGACGAGGTCGCCGTTGAGTGCCCGGATCACCGTCCTTGCAACTTTGTGAAAGGCAAGCCCCAGAGCATATTAAGCCTCCTAATTTCCGAAATGCAGTTACAGTATTATTATTACATATATTGTTGCATTAAGTTTAGGTGTTGGATGTAAACACTTGCTGCATTGGTTATCCAATCCTTGTCTAGATATTGTTACCCTGAATCCTATGTAGCTCAGGCTCGTGTAGTGCTTAGCCCTGCTTAAACATGGTAGAAGTCAGGTGATTTCCTGTCACCTGTGAGATATAGGAAGATACATGTGGCACGGTTGGCTATATTTGCTATCGTGGAAAAGAACCAGTCTTAATTTGAAATGAAGACCGGACGGAGGCTTGCTGGTTTGTAGTGACTCCGTCTGCGTCGCTTAAGGACTGATTCTTGGAGCCTTTCCTGTTCATGTTGAATGCATGCCTCTCTCTTAGTTGGCCGGGTCTGGAGACTGACCGCGAAGTCGAGTAGCTCAACTCAGGCCGGGAGTCGATAAGTATAAAGTACGCCTCGGAAGGGAGCCATAGGCGTGAGTCCAAGGGTAGGTGATTTAAAAGTCCTGATCGTCCTGGCAGAAGGGTAATCCCTGAGAGCACTGGCGCTGATCGAACCCGTGAATTTGGTTCCTGAGTTGTACTAAAGGTAACCCATGGCTACCCTTGCTAAGTTTGCTTGGGTGAGAGTTAGGAATACCCCCTCAGCTGAGTTGTAATTAGATTCAAGTCGCCGTCTCTCCCGGTTAGTGCGAACTTGACGGGCTTATCTCCAATGTAGATACACTTAATAACATAATGGTTTGGAAATGATGATATGATGATGACAGCCTTATTATACCTGCTATGGTTAATATTGTTTGCTCCTAATAAGTGAGTGCTCTAGTACAGGTGCTAATCTAGTGGTCAGGTAAATAATGATAAGCTTGATGCTAAGTTTAAATTGGTCACTATAATCATAAGCTCTTTTATGCAACTGTGTCAAGCTAGCCCACCTGAAAAGCCTTGCATGATCCTTGGTGTCTTTTATTTCTGGTTTTGACGGGTAAGTCTAGCTGAGTACCTTCTCGTACTCAGGGTTTATCTCCCACCTGTTGTAGATGACCAGTTCTACTTTGGTTGCTGCAAGTACTGCCTTCTCCTAGCTGGGGATGAAGACTAGACTGTTGGACACAGTCTCTACTAGTTCTCGTACCTAATAATGCTTCTATGGGACATGACTCAGACTTGGCAATGTAATTGAAAACTATGATGTTTGTACCAAACTATGTTGCTTCCGCACACTCAAACTTGGTTTGTAATATTCTATTTCAACTCTGATGGATGTAATCCGAATGCTACTTGTGAAATGTTGTAACGGATGATGTGTTGTGTTGAATCACTACGATCTTGGTTTGTATGTCGAGAGTTGGTTGAAATCCTTCGTGATTTCCGAACAACCGGGATTATGGGAGCTTAAGTACAAGAATTTGATCGCTTCGGTGATTGTTTTTGTACTTACGTTCTTATGATTTGGTTGGTTCTGTTACAGCTGGCATCAGAGCAAGATTTGACACTAAACATGTCATTTGTGTATTTAAAACAAAAGTATTTGTGAAAATCCTAAATTAAACACTAAGTATTGCCAGTGGTCATATCCCTTATGCCCAAATAAGGACTCTTAGGTGGCTTATTAAAGTACTAACTTGGGGGTTCCTGCTTGTTTCTGTTTCGTCGTCCATACGGCATGCTATTGTATGGATGCCATCCGCTTGGGTGGTAATGTATGGATCAAAATACCTCTATGCTCTGGTAAGTGGGAGTTGTGAGAGCATGACCGTCCAACCGTCGGTCTAGGGGAGAGTAGTTGTGGTTGCTCGCATACTTACATGTTCGATCATGTATCTATGAGTACTTAATTGTGGGTATCTCTGACGGGTAGCTGTGATACTAGAATATATGCATCAGGGGATGTATGTATGAAAGTATTTAGTTTACTGCTTGTTTTCTATGCTTTTTGGGAAATTATTGGGCTAAAATGAATTTTTCTGCAGGTACACTAACAACGTATCGTTGTAGATTGACTAGCTACCGTGTATGAGAGAACGTATGTATGCCACCATATATTTTGCTAGCCTTTAAATTTTTCTAGGTTTGTGAGGACGTATGGATCGTGCATGCATCATGTTCAAGCACACATGGCATTTCTAGCATTATCCCCTCCCTTAAAATTTGATTGTCCTAACTAATTAAATTTTGTATCCCTTAAATGATCCTCCCCTTACGTTGCAACTTTTTGCTACAGATGGTGCGCACGAAACTCACTGCTCGCAAGTCCACTGGAGGTAGGGCGCCTCGTCACCGTTTAGCTCCTCGTGAGCCCCGTCCTGAACCTACTGAGGCGGAAAGGCTGAGGACAAAGCTGGCTTGGGTGACCGCTGAGAGGAATGCGGCTCAGCACCGTTTGGAGCAGGTAACACAGGAAAGGGACCAAGAGACCCTTAAGGTTCAGAGGTTGACAGTTGCTCACCACAACTATGAACGCATGTTGATTCACATGATGAACCAACGGAATGAAGCCTGGCACGAAGAGAATGTGTTGAGAGCATGACAGATGGAGCTAGAGCAGCAAGTGGCAGTTGCTGAAGAGTACAATGACAATCTCCATGAGGAGGTCCACCTGTTACACAATCAACTTCACCCTCTCCTACCACCTGATGATGAGGATGAGATGGGTTCTGGTGTCATCATGGCTGAAGGTGATGATGACATGGAGGTCAATGGACCTAAGGACGTTCCACCTGATGAGGAGGAAGATGAGGAGTTAGAGCCTGCTAGTGATGTAGATGGAGGAGAGATCTTCGACACTAACTCCGAGGACAATGCGTAGTTTAGCTTACTACTTAGCTAATGCGCTAGATCTAGTCTTTTGTTGATCCTCATGCATGAATGAGTAGCTTTGTAGCCAGTTAATCGTTGGGATGTAATATCGAACCCTATGTTACCCTTGATGTAAGTTGGAACCACTATGGCTTGGATGTAACCTATCGAACGTATTATGCTCCACGTATGTGAGCTTTTGATGAATTTCGCCTTTGCGGTCTATGGATCTCGTTGTTGGTTAAGTTCATCGCATTTATATGTCAATTGATGCGCTTGATGAGTTGTGTGATTGTG
Organism: Miscanthus floridulus; assembly: GCF_019320115.1. Lineage (NCBI taxonomy): Eukaryota > Viridiplantae > Streptophyta > Magnoliopsida > Poales > Poaceae > Miscanthus > Miscanthus floridulus. Next base: position 159,818,017 of record NC_089580.1, read on the forward strand.
ATGAATGATTGTGCCTCTATTGATTATTTAAATGCATTCTCTCTGATGGAATCAGTTTGGCATAATTATACAATTCATCTACAAAAGTTTTCACATCGTCAGTGCTTATTGGCTATACCTTTTGCAGATGGCTTATAACCTTCGTCGCGGTCGTAGCATGGGAGATGAGGAACAACCACCTCCTCCACCACCGACACCAGCTGAGCTAATGCAGACGGTCATGGAAAGTCAGTGCATGCTAGCTGAGGCTATGCGCCAGATGGCTAACCGTGAGGATTGGCATGTCTGCTAGGGACCCGAGCCGAACCAGTACAGCAGCTTTAAGGACTTCATGGACACAAAGCCTCCTATCTTTCGTGAGGCAGAAGAACCCTTACAAGCGGATGAATGGTTGAGAATGATAGAGCAAAGGTTTGGATTGCTCCATTTAACTGAAGGCATGAAGGCTTCGTATGTAGGACACCAGCTCCAAAGCCACATTGAGATTGTTTGGAACCAGTTCCAGGCAGCCTTCAGGGGACACTTTATCCCTCCTGGTCTCATGGCCATTAAGCATACTGAGTTTATGAAGCTCACCCAAGGCAACAAGAGTCTCAATGAGTACCTCCAGGCATTCAACAACCTGGCAAGGTATGCTCCCGAGTTCATTGATACTGACGCCAAGAGAATAGCTAGCTTCAAGAGGGGACTTTCCCCAAAACTAATGAAGTCAATGGGCAACTGCAAGTGTATAACCTTTAATGAGTTTATCAGTGACACTCTGACTTAGGAGAACAATGACAAGATATATGCTGCTTCCAAGAACCGTAAAAGGAACTTTGAGGCTGGTGTTTCCCAATCCAAGGCTCCAATGGTATCTAAGGCCCCGTACCATCCACCCAATGCTAATGTCTGGTATCGCCCACCTCAGAAGAAGAACCAAGCTAAAATCGGTTTCTGCAAGGGGTATACAATTTCCTTGCCGAAGAATACCTCTAGGCAGGGTAGCTCCAATGTTCTCACCAGCAAACAGGCCATGCTGGAACTGTAACCATCCTGGTCATTGGGCAAATAGATGTCCCCATCCCCCCAAGAATGCTCAAGGAAACATCCGTCAGGGGCGTGTTCACTATACTACAGTGGAGGAAATTCCTGCTGGTAAAGTGGTCACTGCTGGTAAGTTCCTTGTTAATGATCACCCTGCAGTTGTGCTCTTTGATTTGGGTGCTTCGCACTCCTTTATGAGTTCTACTTTTGCATCCAAGCATAATGTGAATGTGATTACAATTGTCAAGGGTGGTTATTGCATTAGTGCTGCTGGAAATAATATCCTGACTAACCAAGTAGTTAAAGATGTAAAGATTGAGATTGGGGATCGAGAGTTCCATACGGATATTGTAGTTCTACCAGGGGTAGGAATTGATATAATCCTAGGAATGAAGTGGATGAGCGGGAATGGAGTGTTGATCGATACATCAACCCGTGTGGTAATGTTGAGGGATCCTATGGATAAGAAGGGTTTTCTAGTGCAGTTACCTCGTGATATCTCTATCCACGCTACAACCAATGCTACCCTAGCCAAAGCCATTAAGGATCTACCGGTTGTCTGTGAGTTTCTAGATGTCTTTCCTGATGACTTGCCTGGATTACCTCCAGACCGTGATGTAGAATTCAAGATAGAACTCATTCTGGGTACGGCTCCTATTTCTCGAAGACCCTATAGAATGCCGCCCAATGAGTTGGCTGAGCTGAAGAGTCAGTTGAATGAGCTATTGAAGAAAGGGTTGATTCGGCCTAGTTCTTCTCCTTGGGGTTGTCCAGCTATATTTGTGAAAAAGAAGGATGAATCTTTGCGCATGTGCGTGGATTATCGCCCCCTAAACGCTGTTACTATCAAGAACAAATACCCTCTTCCTCGCATCGATATTCTGTTTGATTAGCTCTCCAAGGCTAAGGTATTCTCCAAGATTGATTTGAAGTCTGGCTACCATCAGATCAAAATTCGTCCTGAAGATATACCTAAGACAGCTTTCTCTACTCGTTATGGCTTGTTCGAGTACCTCGTCATGTCATTTGGGTTGACAAATGCTCTGGCACACTTTATGTACCTGATGAATTCTGTATTCATGTCGGAATTAGACAAGTTTGTTGTCATGTTCATTGATGATATCCTTGTATATTCTCAGAATGAAGAAGAGCATGCTGAACATCTGAGAATTGTTTTAACTCGGTTACGTGACAACCAGCTTTATGCTAAGTTCAGCAAGTGCGAGTTTTGGTTGAACAAGATTCCTTTTCTAGGTCATGTATTATCTGGTGATGGAATTTCGGTTGACCCTACTAAGGTGCAAGAAGTTCTTGAGTGGAAGGCACCTACTACGGTCACAGAAGTCCGAAGTTTCCTGGGATTGGCTGGCTATTATCGTCGCTTTATCCCGGATTTCTCAAAAATCACCAAGCCCATGACTCGACTACTACAAAAGGATGAGAAGTTTGTGTGGACTCTGAAGTGTGAAGAGGCTTTCCACACTTTGCGGACCTTACTAACCTCTGCTCCTATATTGGCACAACCTGACATCGAGAAGCCTTTTGATGTCTATTGTGATGCTTGTGGCACCGGTTTGGGGTGTGTTCTTATGTAGGAGGGCCGAGTAATTGCTTATGCTTCGTGCCAGCTCCGAAAGCATGAAGTCAACTATCCTACCCATGACTTAGAGCTAGCCGCAGTTGTTCATGCCCTGAAGATTTGGAGGCATTACTTGCTGGGTAATGTGTGCAACATCTATACTGACCATAAAAGCCTCAAGTACATCTTTACTCAACCCGAGTTGAACATGCGTCAACGACGATGGTTGGAATTAATCAAAGATTACAACCTTCAAGTGCACTACCACCCTGGTAAGGCAAATGTGGTTGCTGATGCCTTAAGCAGAAAGGCCCATTGCAATTCCTTGGTTAGTGAAGACTTTCATCTGGCACACCTCCTTCATCCTGTAGTACTCCACAATATCACTGTGGATTGCTCTCTTAGAAGTCGAATTATCAAACTCTAGAAGACTGATGTGGGTGTGTTTCACATCAAGCGGAAAATGAAAGAGAAAGAGACCAAGCACTTTAGGGTCAATGACAAGGGGATTCTCTGGTTTAATGATAGGCTTGTGGTACCCAAAGATAAAGAACTTAGAAATCAAATTTTGGCAGAAGCCCATTCTTCTAAATTGTCCATTCATCCTGGTAGCAGTAAAATGTATCAAGATCTCAAGCTGTATTATTGGTGGACTAAGATGAAGAAAGAAATCGTAGCTTACGTGGCAAGGTGTGATAACTGTTGCAGAGTCAAGGCTATTCACATAAGACCCGGACTATTGCAGCCACTCTCTATTCCTGGCTGGAAGTGGGAAGAAATTAGTATGGATTTTATTGTTGGACTACCCACTACCAAAAAGGGTTGTGATTCCATCTGGGTTATCGTAGATCGTCTAACTAAATCCACTCACTTTATTCCGGTCAAGTCTACCTATCACCCGCACAATTATGCAGAGATTTATTTTCAACAAGTGGTATGTCTCCATGGTGTACCCAAATCCATTGTTTCTGATAAAGAACCTTAGTTCATGGCTCACTTTTGGGAGTGCTTACATCAGAATCTTGGCACTCATCTAATCCGCAGTTCTGCCTGTCATCCGCAAACATTAGGATAGACTGAGAGTGTTAATCAAATTCTTGAAGACATGCTTAGAGCTTGTCTTATCTCTTGCAAAGGCTCTTGGGAAGATTGGTTACCTCTCGCTGAATTCTCTTATAACAACAGTTATCAAGAAAGTATCAAAATGGCTCCTTTTGAAGCTCTTTATGGCCGCAAGTGTAGAACTCCTTTGAACTAGGTGGAACCCGGAGAAAGAAGATTCTATGGTATTGATTTTGTAAAAGAAGCCGAAGAGCAAGTCCAAACTATACAGAAGAATATGACTGCCGCACAGGCTAGGCAAAAGAGCTATGCTGACAAAAGAAGAAAACCTATTGAGTTTGAAGTAGGTGATCATGTTTATTTGAAGGTATCCCCTATGAAAGGAGTCAAGCGTTTTGGAATTAAAAGGAAGCTTGAGCCTCGATATGTTGGACCCTACCGCATTATCGAGAAAAGTGGAAGAGTAGCATATAAGCTCGATCTACCACGTGAGATGGGAGCTATATTCCCGGTATTCCATGTGTCCAAGCTGAAGAAGTGTCTTCGTATTCCTGAGGAAAGAATAGCAACAAGGAAAGTCAACTTGAAATCTGATCTTTCTTATGAAGAAAAGCCCGTGCAAGTCCTGGATACTCAAGAAAGAGTGACTCGTACACGAGTAGTTAAATTATACAAGGTAGTTTGGAGTAATCATAGTGAACGGGATGCAACCTGGGAGTGGGAAGATTATTTAAAGGAAAATCATCCAACTTTCTATACTAAATGGTACGCTTTCCAAATCTTGGGACGAGATTTTTCTAAGGGGGGAGGGTTGTAACACCCTAGGTGTTTGGCTTCTACTAATTGCATTTTGTTTCATAAATATGTGCATCATCTATCTCATCATGCCATGGTCCCTGAAACATACATATGAAACATTCGCATATTCTGTTTGTTTCGTACTGGATTGCTTGTGAATGGTAGTAGTGCAACAGTTGAATGCAACATGAATTTCTCATATCTTGAAGCATGGCAACATGGTAGTAATGTGACAAGTATAGGATAACAACAAGGTCATGCAACATGTGAAACGTTGTACTGAAACATATGAATGAATTGCTTGTTTTAATTTCTGTATCACAAGTGATCATTAGAAGTGGTATAACAATTTTTGTAAAATGGTTGATCATGGTATATTACACCTTAACTACACTTAGGTTACTTGTTGAGACATTGTTCATATAGATCAAAATGACCAAAATGCCCTCAAGTGGAGGTTTGACTTGAATTAACCCTTGGAGTGTTACTGTTTGACTGATTCAAAAGTCCAACTTAGAAACTTTGCATGGCTGTACACTCTTTACAAAAGTTGTAGCTAATTTATTAAGGAACAAAAGTTGTTTTATGACCAACTCATGAAAATGTGTGGAACATGCTCAAACATGGCCCACAAGTCAGTATTGATGGTGGATTCAACATTTGAAAAATTTTCTAAGTCCTTAATACAATTCCAGTTTGATTGAGCCATCTTGGGCTTGATGTAACTTCAGATCCATGGTGAATTAGATGATTGTCATTGAAAGGAAGTTGTAGAGGGAAGATAGGTCTACAACTTTCATGTTCATTTCTTCCACTAACTCGCCACGGTTTAAGAGAACAAGCAACGTCAAGTCGCGCTGTCAGGCGTTGGCATTTGCACTGAATCGCGTTTTTCAGAAAACGTTCAGTGAACGTTGTGGCCGACCGATTCAAAAAACTGACGCCACGTGACGCCACCCATTGCCGCTCGCCTAAGCACGCAGGCCACGCGCCGTGGACGCCCTGGCACGGCCAGTCGCGTCATGAAGCACCCCAGCGCCTGCCCGACCGAGTCGTCGTTCCATTTTTGCATTCTTCGCCTCCCACCGCGCGCTGCAATAGAGTCGCAGCCATCCGCCATTGCCAGCAACACCTTTGCCTTTGCCTAGCTTCGACGCCATTGCAAAAATGCATTGCTCCGTTCACCTAGAGCTTCACCGTGATCCCCTTTACCATCTCCACCTCACCATCGGGTCGATCGTGCCTCGGTAAGGGCGTATTCGCCGTTTTCCCCCACCGCAGCCATGGCGGGACCTTGCCGGAGATTGGCGCTCCATACGGCCAGCTGTCCTCGCACCATTGCCACCCCTTCTCTCCTTTGCGCTAGCTTCTGCATGTGTTCCTGATGCTCGGAGAGCCGGCCATTAGGGTCGAGACGCCGTCGCTTCACCGGAGCCGGTCGTGCCATGACCGAGCGCCGCCGTGGCCATTGCCACCCCTCCTAGTTGCATCAATAGCTGCGAATAAGGGTTCCCCTAGGTCCGCTAGGATGAGGCGAGCATGTAGACACCCTTGCCTTCGCTGGAGAAGCTAATGGCGACGAGCTTCGCCGCCGTCTCTTTCTCCTCCCCTGCCTGTCTCGCTGTCACGCGGGACCCGGCTGTCAGCCACCGAGGCTGAGGCGGGAGCCCAGCATGGGCCGCGTCACATTGGGCCACGCCAGCGCGTGAGTCGTGGGCCGCCGTGATTCTTTGGGCTGGCCCAGTAGCTGTGTAGGTTTTTCCTATTTTGTTTTGTTTTATTATTTCACAGATTTATGTACATATTCAAAAATATGTAGCTCTTAGATGGTAGATCCAAATGATGTGGTTCTAATTTTGTTGAGTTCCTAGTAATGTCTAGTATTTAATAAAAATATTATATGAGCATATGTTTTAGAAAATTTGGATGAATTAAATATGACTTTGAAATGTGTTTTTGGATACATGCAAACTTGTTTGAATTTTATCTTGAGTTTCTGTGGTCCAAAAATTATGAAATTTTGTGGGTAGTCTATTATTTCTTATTAGAAGCTCTGGTTAAAATTTCAGAGCTAGTGCATGTGTAGTTTTTGAGTTATAGAATTTCCTTTTATTAATGGATGGATCTTGTGTGAATTTTCATAATTTTTCTATAGATCTAGTATAGTTAAAATTTGGTGAGTAAGGTTCTTATGCTAGAATGATGCTAGGAAAAATGTGAAATCTGTTGCTTGACACTTTTCATTAGGGTTTCCTAATTATGCTCAAATTAGACATGTCATCTATTATTTTGGATATAGCAAGTTATGTTTGCCCAATGGCTTTGAAATTTTTATGGTAGTCTATGTGCAGCATGAGATAGCTACTATAATTTTTGTAGATTTTTATGAATAGATTTACTATATATTGCTTAAATCACCTAATTAACTAAATAAATTGGAAAGGATATTAAATAATTTATTTAGAAGTTGGCACTATACTTTCTGATGTTTCTTAGGTATGAAAAACAAGTTGGTAAACTTGGTTTGATCAAAGTATGCTTTTGCACAATCATTAAATAATTAAGTTAGTAACCCTGTCATTCTGGACAGATTCTAGGTTTGCTGGAAATTGATTTGGTTAACATCAGAATCATGCTTTGCTGTTTACCATTGATTTGTATAACATTTCATAAGCTTTCCAGAATGTCCTCATACAAGTCATTTGGATTTGTATAACTCTTGTTGTGATTTAATTACGGGAATACTTGTATGCATATGAAACTTTAAATGTTAAATTATGTATACCGTTACTATTTCTAAGTTGTGGTAATGTTCCTAGGTGTTAGGCCTTTAACCGAAGATGAGCATCTTTATCTTAGGTTATGCAAATTAGGTAAGTTGATCTTGTTCTTTAAGTTAAGTTAGATACATGCTAAAGTGATTTGAATAGGACTAGTCTTACTCGGTAAACGAGTGTCCAGTGATATTTTCGGTAAACACTTACTGTGATTCATTCATCATGAGCATCATGTCATTCCTTATGCATCCATGGTATTTATCTTTTGCATCGGCATGCAATAGGTGTACCAGAAGGAGTGACCCTGCTGGAATTCGAGGAACCGAGCGAGCAGCAGCAGCCGACACCGGAGATTCAGGAGGAGCAGCCTTCAGGAGAAGTGCCAGACGAGGTCGCCGTTGAGTGCCCGGATCACCGTCCTTGCAACTTTGTGAAAGGCAAGCCCCAGAGCATATTAAGCCTCCTAATTTCCGAAATGCAGTTACAGTATTATTATTACATATATTGTTGCATTAAGTTTAGGTGTTGGATGTAAACACTTGCTGCATTGGTTATCCAATCATTGTCTAGATATTGTTACCCTGAATCCTATGTAGCTCAGGCTCGTGTAGTGCTTAGCCCTGCTTAAACATGGTATAAGTCAGGTGATTTCCTGTCACCTGTGAGATATAGGAAGATACATGTGGCACGGTTGGCTATATTTGCTATCGTGGAAAAGAACCAGTCTTAATTTGAAATGAAGACCGGACGGAGGCTTGCTGGTTTGTAGTGACTCCGTCTGCGTCGCTTAAGGACTGATTCTTGGAGCCTTTCCTGTTCATGTTGAACGCATGCCTCTCTCTTAGTTGGCCGGGTCTGGAGACTGACCGCGAAGTCGAGTAGCTCAACTCAGGCCGGGAGTCGATAAGTATAAAGTACGCCTCGGAAGGGAGCCATAGGCGTGAGTCCAAGGGTAGGTGATTTAAAAGTCCTGATCGTCCTGGCAGAAGGGTAATCCCTGAGAGCACTGGCGCTGATCGAACCCGTGAATTTGGTTCCTAAGTTGTACCAAAGGTAACCCATGGCTACCCTTGCTAAGTTTGCTTGGGTGAGAGTTAGGAATACCCCCTCAACTGAGTTGTAATTAGATTCAAGTCGCCGTCTCTCCCGGTTAGTGCGAACTTGACGGGCTTATCTCCAATGTAGATACACTTAATAACATAATGGTTCGGAAATGATGATATGATGATGACAGCCTTATTATACCTGCTATGGTTAATATTGTTTGCTCCTAATAAGTGAGTGCTCTAGTACAGGTGCTAATCTAGTGGTCAGGTAAATAATGATAAGCTTGATGCTAAGTTTAAATTGGTCACTATAATCATAAGCTCTTTTATGCAACTATGTCAAGCTAGCCCACCTGAAAAGCCTTGCATGATCCTTGGTGTCTTTTATTTCTGGTTTTGACGGGTAAGTCTAGCTGAGTACCTTCTCGTACTCAGGGTTTGTCTCCCACCTGTTGCAGATGACCAGTTCTACTTTGGTTGCTGCAAGTACTACCTTCTCCTAGCTGGGGATGAAGACTAGACCGTTGGGCATGGTCTCTACTAGTTCTCGTACCTAATAATGCTTTTGTAGGACATGACTCAGACTTGGCAATGTAATTGAAAACTATGATGTTTGTACCAAACTATGTTGCTTCCGCACACTCAAACTTGGTTTGTAATATTCTATTTCAACTCTGATGGATGTAATCCGAATGCTACTTGTGAAATGTTGTAACGGATGATGTGTTGTGTTGAATCACTACGATCTTGGTTTGTATGTCGAGAGTTGGTTGAAATCCTTCATGATTTCCAGACTACCAGGATTATGAGAGCTTAAGTACAAGAATTTGATCGCTTCGGTGATTGTTTTTGTACTTACGTTCTTATGATTTGGTCGGTTCTATTACAACATTGATCTTTTCATATCAATCAAGGTTCTATTCTTTCTTTCAACTAGCCCATTTGATTGAGGAGTATACTTGGCCAAGAATTGATGTCTAATTCCAAATTCATCACATAACTCATCAATTCTAGTGTTCTTGAACTCACTTCCATTGTCACTTCTAACTTTCTTGATTATTGTTTCAAACTCATTGTGAATACCCTTGACAAATGATTTGAACATTGCAAACACATCACTCTTGTCAACAAGAAAGAACACCCATGTGTATCTAGTGAAATCATCCACAATCACACATCCATATTTGTTTCCACCAATGCTAGTGTATGTGGTTGGTCCAAACAAGTCCATGTGCATCAACTCAAATGTCTTAGATGTGCTCATCATGCTCTTCTTAGGATGTGTGTTACCAACTTGCTTTTTGGCTTGACATGCACTACATAGCTTATCCTTCTCAAATGTAACATCTTTCAAGCCTCTAACTAAGTCATGCTTAATCAACTTGTTCAATTGTTTTATTCCAACATGACCAAGCCTTCTATGCCATAACCAACCCATGCTAGACTTAGTGATCAAACCTGTTGACAATTGAGCTTCTCTAGCATTGAAATCAACTAAGTATAGATTCTCATATCTAAATCCTTTGAATATCAAGTTAGAGCCATCTACACTTATGATCTCTACATCATCCACACCAAATATGCATTTGAAACCAAGATCACACAATTGAGCTACCGATAGTAGGTTGAAGTTCAAGCTCTCTACTAGTAGCACATTGGAAATGCTCAAGTCATTGGATATTGCAATCTTACCAAGCCCTTTGACCTTGCCTTTGCCATTGTCACCAAATGTGATACTATCAATCACATTGCTCTTGCTTTCATTGATTGAATTGAATATTCTTGGATCACCGGTCATATATTGTGTGCATCCACTATCAAGCACCCAATGCCTTTCTTCGGCTTTATAATTCACCTACAAAAGAAGATCAATTCTTTTTAGGTACCCAAACTTGCTTGGGTCCTTGTAGGTTAGTCACCAAGGTCTTTGGTACCCAAATGACCTTCTTCTTTGGGCCCATAATTGGTGTACCAATGAACTTAGCCTTCACTCCATTGGCACCCTTATAAAGCATGTAACAAGAATCAAATTTGATTGAGGATACATTAGGTAGCTTGTTCTTGTTAGTCTTGCAATTTTGCTCTATATGCCCAACTTACTTGCATCTATTGCAAAACCGACCATTGCCCTTCACAAAGCTAGCTTTGGGAGTGACAAAGGCCACCTTGCCTTTCTTGGGGGTATAGCCTAATCCCTCTTTGTTGAGAGAAAACCTTTGGCCACCCAAGCACTTTAGCAAGCGAGCATCTCCACCATAGGCATTGCCTAAGGCATGAGTGAGCTCATTCACCTCCTTCTTGAGGGTTTCATTTTCCACCATTAGTGATGTATCATTCATAGGTGGAGTGGTAATGGTTTTGCTACAAGAAGTGTTAGTAGGAGCAACAAAAATAGATTCATCAATAAGATCACATGTTAGTCCCACATCACATGAGATGATCACTTGCCCCTTCTTGGCTTCCTCCACTTTGACTTGCTCAATGAGAGAGGAGTGAGCCTTTTCAAGCTTAGAGTGAGCTTTGCCAAGCTTCTCATGGGCTTCCATTAGCCTCTCATGAGTGGCATTGAGCTCATCAAGGGATTGCTCAAGAAATTTGACTTTCTTATTCAATTCCTTGCACTCCTTTCTCTTCATCTCAAAGCAAGCATGCACTTGCTCACACATGTCCATGAGCTCCTCCTTGGAGTACTCATCATCATCATCACTCCTACAAGCATCACTTTCACATTCATCATCATCACTCACATTATATTTTACCTTGGTAGGTTTTGCCATGAGGCACATTGATGGAGTGTCGAAGATGGAGGGCTTGTTGATGGCGATGCTTGCTAGTGCTCTCTTGATAGATTTCTTGCCATCATCACTAGAGCTATCACTATCCAAAGAGCCATCACTATCCCATGTGACCACATAGCCTCCACCCTTCTTCTTCTTTTGAAAGGTCATTCTCTTCTCCTTCTTCTCCTTCTTTTCTTTCTTATCCTCCTTGTGCTTCTTCTTCTCATCCTCATCATTGTCACTATTGTATGGACAATTTGCTACTACATAATCGGGGCTTTTGCAATTGTAGCATCTTCTCATATACTCTTTCTTGTTGGTGTGATCTCTTCTCTTTCTTGCACCGTAGCCCTTCTTCTTCATGAATTTTCCCATCTTGCGCATAAAGAGAGCCATAGCTTCATCATCAATATCACTAAGATCATCATCATCACTTGATTCTTTCTTGGACTTGCCCTTGTTCTTTGATGATGATGAGCTAGCCTTGAATGCTATGCTTTTCTTCTTCTTGTCTTCTTCTTCCTTCTTGTCATCCTTGTCATCCCCCTCCCTTTCCACACGGTATGTCTCTTGTGTCATGACATCACCTAGTACTTGGTTAGGGGTAATATCCTTCAATCCTCCTCTTATGATGAGCAATCTCAACATCTCAAATCTTGGAGGTAAGCACATCAAGAATCGATGGGAGACATCATCATCCTTGATCTTTTCTCCCAAGGCCTTCAAGTCATTGACAATTACTTGTAGCCGATGAAACATCTCCGGAATGCTCTTATCATCCTTTATCTTGAAACTTGTCAACTTGTCCTTGAGGATGTACAACTTGGCACTCTTCACCGCCAGTGTGCCCTCATATATTTCCTCCAATCTCTTCCACACCTCATTTGCTCTTTCACAATCCTTGATTTGCTCAAACACCTTGGAATCAATGGCATTGTATATGGTGTTGAGAGCCATTGTATTGCATTGCTTGTTGATCTTATCTTGGTTGGTTGGATCATCGGGATCAATGATAGCATAGTCATTCTCGGTCACTTCCCATACTTGATCATTGATTGAATCAAGATACATCCTCATCTTTCTCTTCCAATAATCATAGCATGTGCCATCAAAGAATGGTGGTTTGCCTCCCACATGGTTGAACACAACTTGAGCCATAATTTGACACCGAGGTTGTTAAGCCTTTAATCAAACGATGACCACGGCTCTGATACCACTTGAAAGGTCCTAATATGGCTAGAGGAGGGTGAATAGCCTATTTAAAAATCTACAAATCAACTAGAGCAATTTGATTAGTATGACAAATAGCGTAATGCAAACTTGCTCTAGCTCTACAAGGGTTGCAAGCCACCTATCCAACAATTCTAGTTGCAATGATTACTTAGGCACACAAACTTGCTATGTAATTACTCACTAAGTGCTCTCAATCTTGCTACTCTAAAGAACTCAACTAGATGAATGTAAATAATAAAGCAAGCTCTTAATTCTAATTACACTAAAGAGCTTGTATCAACTAGTTTGCAAGAAAGTAAATAAGTGAGTAGGGTGATTATACCGTTGTGTAGGGAATGAACCAATCACAAGATGAATATATAGCCAATTACTGGGAGAATGCCAAAGACAAGAGACAATCGATTTTCTCCTGAGGTTCACGTGCTTGCCAACACGCTACGTCCCTGTTGTGTCGACCAACACTTAGTGGTTTGGTGGCTAAGAGGTGTTTCACAAACCTCGTCCATACGATAGGACACCGCAAGAACCCCACAAGTGAGGTAACTCAATGACATGAGCAATTTACTAGAGTTACCTTTCGGCGCTCCACCGGGGAAGGTACAACTCCCCTCACAATCACCGAAGGTGGCCATAAACAATCACCAACTCGTGCCGATCCTCCACTGCTGCACCGAGCCATCTAGGTGGTGGCAACCACCAAGAGTAACAAGCGAAATACGTAGCGCAACACGAATACCAAGTGCCTCTAGATGCAATCACTCAAGCAATGCACTTGGATTCTCTCCCAATCTCACAATGATGATGAATCAATGATGGAGATGAGTGGGAGAGCTTTGGCTAAGCTCACAAGGTTGCTATGTCAATGAAAATGTGCAAGAGTTGAAGCTTCAGTTGGCCATGGGGCTTAAATAGAAGCCCCCATGGAATAGAGCCATTATACCCCTTCACTAGGCAAAACACGCTCTGACCAGACGCTCCGGTCATACTGACCGGACCTTGGCCCTCAGCGTCCGGTCGCCCAATGGATGCCACACATCACTTCCTTCAAACACTGTTCATCAGATTTCAATGACTACGAAGCTGACCAGACGCTCCAGCAAAACTGACCGGACGCTGAAGCCCCAGCGTCTGGTCGTTTCCAGTAAGCTCCCCGAGGCGTATTTCTTCGATCGGACGCATCCGGTCCACCTCGACCGGACACAGCCCAGCGTCCGGTGGTATACCCTAGCTACTATACTGCCAGGTCAGCATGACCGGATGCAGGCAGTCAGCGTCCGGTGCATTCAGATCTAGTGTCTGGTCACTTGATCGACGCTGGCATCTCCTCTGTCTTCTTCACCCTTGCTCAAATGTGCTAACTACCAAGTGTATCACCTTATGCATATGTGTTAGCATATTTTCATAGATGTTTTCAAGGGTGTTAGCACTCCACTAGATCCTAAATGCATATGCAAGGAATTAGAGCATCTAGTGGCACTTTGATAATGGTATTTCGATACGAGTTTCACTCCTCTTAATAGTATAGCTGTCTATCCAAAATGTGATCACACTCACTAAGTGTCTTGATCACTAAAACAAAATGGCTCCTACATTTTATACCTTTGCCTTGAGCCTTTTGTTTTTCTCTTTCTTCTTTTCCAAGTTTAAGCATTTGACCATCACCATGCCATCACCATTGTCATGATCTTCGCCATTGCTTCATCACTTGGAGTAGTGCTACCTATCTCATAATCATCTTAATAAACTAGGTTAGCACTTAGGGTTTCATCAATTAACCAAAACCAAACTAGAGCTCTCAGTGACCTCTCTCAAACCCTCAAAATTTTCAAAATATTTTGCCTTAGGCTATAATTCCTTTTAAGAAAATTGGCAATAAGAGGGCAATTTAAGATAAATGACAAAGCAACATTCATGCATATGCAATGCAATACTTGAAAGTAAATCTAGTTGCTTGTCAAGTTTGATCCAAGGTTAAGCTTCTTCACACGCTTTTCGGCGGTTATCTTAACCATGTTAGACAAGCCCTATATGCATTACCATAAAAAGTAAACATGTTGTATATTATAATGCAATGCAAGGGACAACACAAGCTCATTTTTAGTAAAGTTACTAAAATCAAGAACATTGAGCTCATTCCATAATCGACAAAAAGTCGCCTCATCTAGCGGTTTAGTGAAGATATCCATCAATTGATCCTCGGTCCTTACACCTTCTAATGAAATATCATTCTTTGCAGCATGATCTCTAAGAAAGTGATGGCGGATATCAATGTGCTTGGTGTGAGAGTGTTGAACCAGATTATTTGCAAGTTTTACTGCACTTTCATTGTTGCACAAAAGAGGTACTTTTTCTAGAACTACACCATAGTCTAGCAAAGTTTGTTTCATGTAAAGAATTTGTACACAACAAGCACCCGTGGCAATGTATTCCGCTTCGGCGGTGGACAAAGCCACACTATTTTGTTTCTTGGAGAACCAAGACACAAGTGATCTACCAAGCAAATGTCACCCTCCGGATGTGCTTTTTCTATCCACTTTACAACTGGCATAATCCAAATCGGAATAGCCAACTAATTCAAATATAGCTCCTTTGGGATACCAAAGGCCAATGCTTGGTGTGTGCTTAAGATACCTAAGGATTCTTTTAATGGCAATTAAATGAGTTTCCTTATGATTAGCTTGAAATCTAGCACACATACACACACTAAACATGATGTCGGGCCTAGATGTGGTTAAATATAACAAGCTACCAATCATAGAGTAGTAGAGAGTTTGATCAACTGTGTTACCTCCCTCATCTATTTCAAGATGTCCATTAGTTGGCATTGGTGTCTTGATTGGCTTACATTCATCCATCTTGAATCTCTTGAGAAGATCATTTGTATATTTCTCTTGAGAGATGAAAAATCCCTTCTCTCATTTGCTTGACTTGAAAACCATGAAAGAATGTAAGCTCTCCAATCATTGTCATCTCAAACTCCTTTGACATCAATTCACCAAAGTCTTTGTAAGAATCTCCATTTGATGATCTAAAGATAATATCATCAACATATACATGACAAATGAAGATATGCCTATCAAGCTTCTTGGTGAATAGTGTGGTGTCGACCTTCCCAATGGTGAAGCCCTTCTCAATGTGGAAGTCCCGAAGACGCTCATACTAAGCTCTTGGGGCTTGCTTAAGCACATATAACGCCTTTGACAACCTATAAACATGATTAGGATATCTAGGGTCTTCAAACCTGGGAGGTTGATCAAAATAGACTAGTTCATTAATAAAGCCATTTAAAAAAACATTTTTCACATCCATTTGATATAGTTTCATGTCATGATGTGATGCATATGCAAAGAGGATATGAATGGCTTCTAGTCTTGCAACCGGTGCAAAGGTCTCTCCAAAATCCAAACCTTCAACTTGAGAGAACCCCTTTGTAACTAGTTTTGCCTTGTTCCTCACAATTATGCCTTGATCATCTTGCTTGTTGCAGAACACTCACTTTATTCCAATGACTCTTGCACCTTTTGGCCGCTCTTCAAGAGTCCAAACTTCATTGCGGGTGAAGTTGTTCAACTCTTCATGCATGGCATTTATCCAATCCAGATCTCGAAGAGCTTCTTCTACCTTAGTAGGCTCAAAACAAGAGACAAAAGAGTGATGTGCAATAAATGAAACAAGTTTTTGTGAGCGGGTCATTACACCCTTTGATGGATTCCCTATGATGAGATCTTGTGTATGATCTTATAGTAGAGGTGTGTTTCTTCTACTGACTACTTGAGGAGGAGGTTGTGGAGCATCAACATCTTGTGCTTGTACCATCATTTGATCATGTAAGACATGAGTGTCTTCATTTTCTACTCTCCCATCTTTATCACCATCTTGTGGCACATTTGATGAAGAAGGTGGATCAATTACTTGTACATCATCTTCATTATCTTTAGGCTTGATGTCTCCAACTAGAATGTTCTTCATAGCCTCTCTCAATGGTTCATCACCTACATCATCAAGATTATCATGTGCTCCTTAGGAGCCGTTAGATTCATCAAATTCCACATCATCTGTTTCTTCAACTAAGCCGATGGCATGATTAAATACTCTATATGCTTTGGACTTTGATGAGTAACCAACAAGAAAACCAATATCACAACGTCTTTGAAACTTCCCTAGGTGTTGTCGCTTCTTGTAGATGTAGCATTTGCAACCAAACACCCTAAAGGAGACGTCTGGCTTCTTCCCATTGAGCAACTCATAAGGTGTCTTGCCAAGGAACTTTTGAAGGAATAGGCGGTTGGATGCATAGCATGCGGTGTTGATAGCTTCCGCCTATAGAGCTTCGAGGGTGTTGTACTCATCAAGCATTGTTCTTGCAAGAGTGATCAATGTCTGGTTCTTTCTCTCAACTACACAATTTTGTTGAGGAGTATATGTTGCGGAGACCTCATGCTTGATCCCAACTTCATCACAATAGGCTTCTATGTTTGTGTTGTCAAATTCTTTACCTTTATCACTTCTAATCTTTTTGAGCTTCACTTCAAATTCATTTTGTGCTCTCTTGGCAAACTTCTTAAAGCAAGATGCAACTTCGGATTTATCATGAAGGAAGAATACCCATGTGTATCTTGAATAGTCATCAATGATCACAAGACAATAAAGATTTCCTCCCAAACTCTTGTATGTTGTTGGTCCAAATAAGTCCATGTGAAGGAGTTCTAGCACTCTTGTGGTTGACATGAAAGCTTTTGTTGGATGAGTATTTACAACTTCCTTGCCGGCTTGACATGCACTACAAAGCTTGTCCTTCTCAAACTTCATATCCTTCAACCCTCTCACCAAATCATTCTTCATTAGCTTCTTGAGTGATCTCATCCCAACATGAGCAAGTCTTCTATGCCATAGCCACCCAAGTGTTGTTTTGGTGAATAGGCATGTTTTCAAGTTAGCATCTTCGGAGGTGAAATCCACTAAGTATAGGTTGTTGTATCTAAATCCTTTGAATATCACTTGATCATCATCCTTCTTAGATACAACAACTTCCTTCTCGGTGAACAAGCATTGGAAGCCAAGATCACACAATTGTCCAACGGATAACAAGTTGAAGCTCAATGAAGCAACATAGAGCACATTTGAGATAGAATGATCATTTGATATTGCCACTTTGCCTAATCCTTTAACCTTGCCCTTAGAATTATCTCCAAATGTGATTCTTTCTTGTCCATCTACTTCTTCATCTAGTGAGGTGAACATACAAGGATCATCGGTCATATGTTGTGTGCAACCACTATCAATAACCCAATGACTTCCACCAGTCTTGTAGTTCACTTACACACAAGAGATCAAGCTTTAGGAACCCAAACTTGTTGAGGGCCCTTCACCTTCTCAACAAGTGACTTTGCAACCCAAATTTTCTTAGGCCTATTCTTGTTTGGAGGTCCTAAGAACATGACTTTCATCTTTCCACTAGAATCCTTTCTAAGCATGTAATGAGCATTGAAGGCAAAAGGTTTAGCATGCTTGGGCAAGGGTTGTGGTGGTGGAGTTTGGCACTCATGGGCAAAGTGACCTTCTTGTCCACACTCAAAACACTTCTTTGGCTTTGGCTCTTGTTGTTGTTGAGCTTGAGTCTTCTTCTCTTTGTTTGCTATGTACCCAATGCCACTTCTATCCATCTTCATGATGGTGTTCATTAGTAGCTCACTTTGAAGATGCTTGCCTCTTGTGAACTTGCTCAATCCAATCTTGAGATGCTCTTTCTCCAACTTGAGCTTCTTGTTCTCTTCCTTGAGAGCATCATTATTTTTCTCTTGCTTGAGCTTCTTGTTCTCTTCTTTGAGCTTCTTATTCTCAAGAATCAAGTCACCATCATGATCACTAGTTTCAAGCACTATGGTGTTGGTGGTCTTGAGCTCTTCAAGATCTTTCTTGAGCTTTTCATTGTCATTCTTGAGCTTGACAAACTCATTATAATCATTGGCCTCAACCACTTGCTTGCCCTTGCTACTAGAACTTTGCTCAATGCTCTCAATGATCAAATCATCACATGATGTAGCTATATCAATCTTAACAACATTGTTAGTAGCATCATGTGGCTCATTGGATAGAAATTCTTGAGCAATGACAAGATTATCATGATTAATCTCAAGAGTAGTATATTCTTCTTTTAGCTTGTTGTGGCTAGTGATGAGCTCCTTGTGCATCCCCTCAAGTTTATCATGTTTATCTTTAAGTTCTTTCTTAGAAGATTTGAGCTTCTTGAGTTTGGATGATATAGCATCATTTGCTTCTCTAAGCTCAACACTAGCCTTTTCGGCTATATCATATTTTCCTAAAAGTGAATCATTCTTAGCCTCTAGTTTTTCATTCTTAGCTCTACTTTTTCTAACGATCTTAGTGTATTGATTTAGCAATTTAACAAGATCATCATAAGAAGGTGATTAATATTCATCATCATCACTATCGCTATCATCATTGCTAGAATGTTCATCACCACTACTATCATCATTTGATACCTTGTGATCACCCTTGGCCATAAGGTGAAAGCATCTAGGCCCCTAGTTGGGTTTCGGTGATTAATGACAATACATGATTACTGTGACTAACATGTATTTTGTAGAGACAATTAAGTTAGGTCATGGTAATGGTGATCGATTGGGCAATCAAGGTGGTCATGCCCCTACAATGGAAATCATTTTGGTTTTCAAAGGATGGACGACAAGGTTAAGGATGGACTAGTTCTAAGTGTCGATTGGAGTTGGAGAGACACTTAGAGTAGTTTATGACTTTATTTTTCCTTTGGCCGTACTATTAAGGGGGGTATGAACAAGTAGCTTGACCTAGGTGAGTCTAGTGAGTTAGGTGTGGTGCACACTTGTTGAAACTAGCACTAGGTAGCTCCATAACAGCCCTTTGATCCAATGGCGCAAACTTCATTCACATATGATCGAGAGTTGGAAGTGAATGGAGGGTCAAATACTGACTGGACGCTGGCTTAGGGTTTGGTCAGTTCATTTGACTAAGGTGAAAGCATCTGGAAGTGACCGGACGCTGAGAGGTCATGTGACCGGATGCTGAGGGCCAGTGTTCGGTCGACTCTAGTAAGTTTCTAGAGAGGGAGAATCCTGATCGGACGCGTCCGGTCAATGCTGACTGGACGCTGATCAGGTTCCGGCAACTGACCAGACGCTGCTCAACATATGATCGGACTCTAGGGGTCTAGCGTCCGGTCGACATCAGTAAGGTTCCAGTGAGGGGAAAACGTGATCGGACGCGTCCGGTCAGTGCTGACCAGACGCTGGCCAGCATTCGGTCAACACTTAACCACTAGAGTTTGGGGTGTACTGACTGGTGCATCTGGTCAACATGACCAGAGCGTCCGGTCACCCCGCAGAGGCACATAATGGTTCATTTTTCAGCCGGTGTTATAAATACAACCTCCACTCATGTGTGGGGGTACTTTTGCTTATTCCAACAGCTGAGAAACACCTTAGAAAGTGCCAAGAAGAGGAAGGTCCTAGTGAGGTGATTGGGATTTGAGAATCCCAAAGAGAGCCCTCATTAGTGAAGATCAAGAGTAGCAAAGTGTGCATCCACCTTCTCATTAGGCTTGTTGTGGTCAAGTGAGAGTTCGTGCTTGTTACTCTTGGTGATCGCCATCACCTAGATGGCTTGGTGGTGATTGGGAGTTTGGTGTTCATCCGGCGGAGCTTGTGGGTGACCCAACTCAAGTTGTGAGCGGTTGTAGGTGATTCACCGTGATGGAGTGTCAAAGAATCAACCCATAGAGAGCACTTGATCCTTGCACGGATCAAGGGGGAGCTACACCCTTGCGTGGGTGCTCCAACGAGGACTAGTGGGGAGTGGCGACTCTCTGATACCTCGGCAAAACATCGCCGCGTTCCTTCTCCTCTCTTTACTTTAAGCATTTACTTTGAGCAATTCATTACTTGTCATTTACATTCCTAGAATTGTCATGCTAGAGTAGGATTGGAACTTAGGGTGCTAAACTTTTGTGCGTTAGATCAATAGAAATACTTTCTAGGCACAAGGGGTTAATTGGGCTAACCATAGGTTTTAATTATTGCAAAGAAATTTGTAATTAGCCCAATTCACCCCCCTCTTGGGCATCTTGATCCTTTCAATTAGTATCAGAGCCTCGTGCTCATATATTTAGGCTTAACCACCAAGAGCAAGATGTCTCACAGGGATGGACCTCCTCCTATCTTCGAGTGAGATGATTTTCCTTATTGGAAAGTTCGCATGGAGGCGTATCTAGAAGCTCTAGATGTTGGTATTCTTAGAGCCGCCACATGGCTTCCCAAAACCTCGGGATGCTACTTACCTACAAGGCAATGATGTGAACTATGAGAAGTGGAATGCAAAGGCTCAAAACACCATCTTTAGAGGCCTTTGCAAAGATGTGTTCAATCGGATGAGGAATCACAAAGACGCCCATGCACTATGGTCGGACGTTTGTGCGCTCCATGAGGAAACTAAGAGTGAGCATGAGGAACGCTATCATCTTGTCATGAAAAATCTCAACTCTTTTGAAATGCTTCCTAAAGAATGTGCTAATGAGATGTATTCACATTTGAATGTTCTTGTAGAGGAAGTCAATGGGCTTGGACTCACTCAAATGCAACCATCCGATGTTGTAAGAAAGATTTTGAGTGTCCTCCCCATTGATAAATATGGGCATATTGTGACCGTGTTTCATCAAGGTAATCTTTCCACCGCTACATCAACACAAATCTTGGGAAAAATCAATGCTCATGAGATGTATATGCTCATCACGCCACAAGATGGCTCATCCTCTATCAAGAAGAAAGATAAGGACTTAGCATTCAAAGCTAGCCAAGAGAAGGGTAAAGCAAGACTTGAGTATGAAAGCTCAAGTGATGATGAAGTTGATGATGAAAGTCTTGCTCTCATGGTGAAGAAGACCGCCAAGATGCTAAATAAGCTCAACAAGAGTGGCATCAAGTCTGATGGCAAGAAGAAGAAGTTCTTCACTAGCTCTAGAAGGAAGCCAATCTCCGAGATGGATTGCTTCAATTGTGGAGAACTTAGTCATCTAGCACACCAATATACTAAGCCCAAGAAAGACAAGTTCAAGAACAAATACAAGGGCAAGAAAGATGACTCAAGTAGTGAAGAAGAAGAAGAGAAGAAGAAGAACAAGCCATACGAGAAGAGAGATGGCAAGAAGAGGGATTTCCACAAGAAGAAGAAGAGTGGAAAGGAATACATTGTCGGTGATTGGCTCATGGACATTGATTCATCTAGTGCCTCATCCAATGATGATAGTGACAACGAGAAGGTGGCCGCAATTGTTATCAACTCTTCATCATCTTCATCGCCACCACCATCATCATCCTCTACACACCTATGCCTTATGGCCAAGGGTGACCACAAGGTATCTAACAATGATGATACTAGTGATGATGATAGCGATAGTGATGATGATGAATATGAATCACCTTCTTATGATGATCTTGCTAGATTGCTAAAATAATACACTAAGATCATTATAAAAACTAGAGCTAAAAATGAAAAGCTAGAAGCTAAAAATGACTCTCTTTTAGCCAAATGTGATATAGCGGAAAAGGCTAGTGTTGAGCTTAAAGAAGCAAATGATGCTATATCATCCAAACTAAAGGAGCTCAAATCTTCTAAGAAAAAGCTTAAAGAAAAATATGATAAACTTGAGAGGACACATAATGAGCTCATCACTAGCCACATCAAGCTAAGAGAAGAATATACTACTCTTAAGGTTAATTATGATAATCTTGTTATTGCTCAAGAATTCTTATCCAATGAGCCACATGATGCTACTAACGATGTTGTTAAGATTGATATAGCTACATCATGTGATGACTTGATTATTGAGAGCATTGAGCAAAGTTCTAGTAGCAAGGGCAAGCAAGTGGTTGAAGCCAATGATTATGATGAGTTTGTCAAGCTCAAGAATGACAATGAAAAGCTCAAGAAAGATTTTGAAGAACTCAAAACCACCAAGGCTATTGTGCTAGAAACTATTGTTCATGATGATGGTTTGATCCTTGAGAATGCGAAGCTCAAAGATGAGAACAAGAAGCTCAAGGAAGAGAAAAACAATGATGCTCTCAAGGAAGAAAACAAGAAGCTCAAGTTGGAGAAATAGCATCTTAAGATTGGATTGAGCAAGTTCACTAGAGGCAAGCATCTTCAAAGTGAGCTACTAATGAACACCGTCATAAAGATGGATAGAAGTGGCATTGGGTACTTGACAAATCAAGAGAAGAAGGCTCAAGCTCAATAACAACATAAGTCCAAGCCAAAGCCAAAGAGATGTTTTGAGTGTGGACAAGAAGGTCACTTTGCTCATGAGTGCCAAACTCCACCACCACAACCCTTACCCAAGCATGCTAGACCTTTTACCTTCAATGCTCACTACATGCTTAGAAAGGATTCTAGTGGAAAGATGAAAGACATATTCTTAGGTCCTCCCAACAAGAATAGGCCTAAGAAAATTTGGGTTGTAAAGTCACTTGTTGGAAAGGTGAAGGGCCCTCAACAAGTTTGGGTTCCTAAAGCTTGATCTCTTATGTGTAGGTGAACTACAAGACCAGTGGAAGTCATTGAGTTATTGATAGTGGTTGCACACAACATATGACCGGCGATCCTCATATGTTCACCTCACTAGATGAAGAAGTAGATGGATAAGAAAGAATCATATTTGGAGATAACTCAAAGGGCAAGGTCAAAGGATTGGGCAAAGTGACTATATCAAATGATTATTCCATCTCCAATGTGCTATATGTTGCTTCATTAAGTTTCAACTTGCTATCCGTTGGACAATTGTGTGATCTTGGCTTTCAATGCTTGTTTACCGAGAAGGAGGTTTTTGTATCCAAGAGGGATGATGATCATGTGATATTCAAAGGATTTAGACACAACAACCTATATCTAGTGGACTTCACCTCCAAAGATGCAAACTTAAAGACATGCCTATTCACCAAAACAACACTTGGGTGGTTATGGCATAGAAGACTTGCTCACATTGGGATGAGCTCACTCAAGAAGCTAATGAAGAATGATTTGGTGAGAGGATTGAAGGATGTGAAGTTTGAAAAGGACAAGCTTTGTAGTGCATGTCAAGCCGGCAAGCAAGCTGCAAATACCCATCCAATAAAAGCTTTTATGTCAACCGCAAGAGTGCTAGAACTTCTTCATATGGATTTATTTGGACCAACAACATACAAGAGTTTGGAAGGGAATCTTTATTGCCTTGTGATTGTTGATGATTATTCAAGGTATACATGGGTATTCTTCCTTTATGACAAATCTGAAGTTGCATCTTGCTTCAAGAAGTTTGCTAAGAGAGCACAAAATGAATTTGAAGTGAAGCTCAAAAAGATTAGAAGTGACAATGGGAAGGAATTTAACAACACAAACATAGAAGCTTATTGTGATGAAGTGGGGATCAAGCATGAAGTCTCTGCAACATATACTCCTCAACAAAATGGTGTAGTTGAGAGGAAGAACTGGACATTGATCACTCTTGTAAGAACAATGCTTGATGAGTACAACACCCCCGAAGCTCTATGGGCGGAAGCTATCAACACTGCATGCTATGCATCAAACCGCCAATTTCTTCAAAAGTTTCTTGGCAAGAGACCTTATGAGTTGCTCAATGGGAAGAAGCCGGACGTCTCCTTCTTTAGGGTGTTTGGTTGCAAATGCTACATCTACAAGAAGCGCCAACACCTAGAGAAGTTTCAAAGACGTTGTGATATTGGTTTTCTTGTTGGTTACTCATCAAAGTCCAAAGCATATAGAGTATTTAATCATGCCACCGGCTTGGTTGAAGAAACATATGATGTGGAATTTGATGAATCTAATGGCTCTCAAAGAGCACATGAGAATCTTGATGATGTAGGTGATGAACCATTGAGGGAGGCTATGAAGAACATTTTGGTTGGAGACATCAAGCCTAAAGATGATGAAGATGATGTACAAGTGATTGATCCACCTTCTTCATCAAGTGTGCCACAAGATGGTGATAAAGATGTGAGAGTAGAAAATGAAGACACTCATGTCTCCCATGATCAAATGGTGGTACAAGCACAAGATGTTGATGCTCCACAATCTCCTCCTCAAGTGGTCAATAGAAGAAATACACCTCTACTATAAGATCATCCACAAGATCTCATCATAGGAAGTCCATCAAAGGGTGTAATGACTCGATCACAAAAACTTGCTTTATTTATTGCTCATCACTCTTTTGTCTCTTGCTTTGAGCCTACTAAGGTAGAAGAAGCTCTTCAACATCCAGATTGGATAAATGCCATGCATGAAGAGTTGAACAACTTCACCCGCAATGAATTTTGGACTATTGAAGAGTGACTTAAAGGTGCAAGAGTCATTGGAACAAAGTTGGTGTTCCGAAATAAGCAAGATGATCAAGGTGTTGTTGTGAGGAACAAGGCAAGACTAGTGGCAAAGGGGTTCTCTCAAGTTGAAGGTTTGGATTTTGGAGAGACCTTTGCACCGGTTGCAAGATTAGAAGCCATCCGTATCCTCCTTGCATATGCATCACATCATGAAATAAAACTTTATCAAATGGATGTGAAAAGTGTATTTTTAAATGGCTTTATTAATGAACTTGTCTATGTTGATCAACCTCCCGGGTTTGAAGACCCTAGATATCCTAATCATGTTTATAGGTTGTCCAAGGCATTATATGGGCTTAAGCAAGCCCCAAGAGCTTGGTATGAGCGCCTTCAGGACTTCCTCATTGAGAAGGGCTTCACCATTGGGAAGGTCGACACCACACTATTCACCAAGAAGCTTGATGGGCATATCTTCATTTGTCAAGTGTATGTTGATGATATCATCTTTGGATCATCAAATAAAGATTCTTGTAAAGAGTTTGGTGAATTGATATCGAAGGAGTTTGAGATGTCAATGATTGGAGAGCTTACATTCTTTCTTGGTTTTCAAGTCAAGCAAATGAGAGAAGGGATTTTCATCTCTCAAGATAAATATACTAATGATCTTCTCAAAAGATTAAAGATGGATGAATATAAGCCAATCAAGACACCAATGCCAACTAATGGATATCTTGACCTAGATGAGGGAGGTAACCCGGTTGATCAAACTCTCTACCGCTCTATGATTGGTAGCTTGTTATATTTGACTGCATCTAGGCCCGATATCATGTTTAGTGTGTGTATGTGTGCTAGATTTCAAGCTAATCCTAAGGAAACTCATTTAATTGCCATAAAAAGAATCCTTAGGTATCTTAAGCACACACCAAGCATTGGCCTTTGGTATCCCAAAGGAGCTATATTTGAATTAGTTGGCTATTCCAATTCGGATTATGCCGGTTGCAAAGTTGATAGAAAGAGCACATCTGGAGGGTGCCATTTGCTTGGTAGATCACTTGTGTCTTGGTCCTCCAAGAAACAAAATAGTGTGGTTTTGTCCACCGCCGAAGCGAAATACATTACCGCGGGTGCTTGTTGTGCACAAATACTTTACATGAAACAAACTTTGCTAGACTATGGTGTAGTTCTAGATAAAGTACCTCTTTTGTGCGACAATGAAAGTGCGGTAAAACTTGCAAATAATCCGGTTTAACACTCTCGCACCAAGCACATAGATATCCACCATCACTTTCTTAGAGATCATGTTGCTAAAAATGATATATCACTAGAAGGTGTACGGACCGAGGATCAATTGGCGGATATCTTCACTAAACCGCTAGATGAGGCAGCATTTTGTAGATTGTGAAATGAGCTCAATGTGCTTGATTTTAGTAACTTCACTAAAAAATGAGCTTGTGTTGTCCCTTGCATTGCATTGTAATATACAACATATTCAATGTTTTGTAATGCATATAGGGCTTGTCTAACATGGTTAAGATAACCGCTGAAAAGCGTGTGAAGAAGCTTAACCTTGGATCAAACTTGACAAGCAACTAGATTCACTTACAAGTATTGCATTGCATATGCATGAATGTTGTTTAGTCGTTTGTCTTCAAATTGCCCTCTTATTGTCTATTTTCTTAAAAAGAATTATAGCCTAAGGCAAAATATTTTGAAAAACTTGAGGGTTTGAGAGAGGTCACTCATATCAGTCCCAATTGGTGTTTATTTGGATCTTATTCAAGTTGGAACTTGATTGGGAACAGGCAGCATGAAGGACTTTGAAGATTTACTGAAGAAAGAGTGACTGGATGTTGCACCGGACTCTGGAGTCCAGCATCCGGTCAGTTCACAGGAGGTGAACTTGCTGAGAAGGAGTGACTGGACTCTGCATTTCAGTGACTGGTCAGAAGGCGTTTCATCGTTCGGTCATGTGGAGAAGACGAAGGCTGTATTGACTGGACTCTGGCTGCGTCCGGTCGGTGTCCACTGGACACGTCCGGTCGCGATTCTAGAGGAATTGGACCTCTCTAGAATTGACCGGATGCTAGGTGGCAGCATCCGGTCGCTGCCACTAGAGCGTCCGGTCAATAGGAATCGTGAGGTTTACGAACTCCTTCTCCATTTCCTATCTCATCCCATGGGGGACCCCTTTTTAAGTCGAGCCGTGTTCTTTTCCCTGCATCAGCGCCGCCACCAAGCCCTAGCCGCCGACATCGCCGCCTCTACGCACACCTCCCTATGCTGCCACAGCGCTTCTCCATGCCCGAGCAGCTCCCCGTGCTGCTGCACTGTCCCATGCCGCCAACCCACGCCGCAGCGCCTCTCCGCGCCCCCATGGCACCGCACGCCAAGCCTACGCCACCGCAGCAGCTCCCCATGCCGCCACGCCATACAGCGCCGCCTCCCATGCCAGCGCCACCGCTTTGTGCCTCCCTGTGTCACCCACGCCGCTGTGCCCTACCGTGCTCAGTCCTAGCGCCGCCCTAGCGTGCTCCAGTGACCTTGCAACCCTAGCTTCATTGCTTGACTAATTCCACAACTGATCCTCACCAACCAGCGAACCCTAGCCTCGCCGATCCGGTGGTTCCCCGTTCGTACCTCTTCTCGCTGTTTCACTAGTTCGCCAGGTAGCAAGCCCATGTTTCAATTTCGTACCTAATTGCTTGCTCTATTAGGGTTTTGTATCTCTAGATGCATAATCTAAATTATTTGTATATCCTATCTATTCCATCATGCAGCGAGTCGGTTCCGTTAAGGTGTTAGTGGCAGTTGTCAGTTAACTCGGGGCCAAGCTCGTGAGTATGGAATGAGGCCAAGCCTCGGAAGTGACAGTTGATCTTTGTCAGTGGCAGTTGATTCTTCTCAGATCCATCAGATGGCTCGTATGAAGAATGTCAGAGGTAGTCCCAGTGACGAGGATTTGAGGCCCCCGCCCCGCCAGCCTATAGATCCAAAAGGCAAGGCAACAAAGAAGTTGGTAGTAAGGAAGCACAAGTATCTAGATGCAGAGACAGCGAGAGCCACCATAGTTGTAGAGGCCGCAGAGCGTGCTGAGAGAGGAGGCGCTCGTAGTGGAGTTTGAATTGTTGATCAGCTTTCACCAGAAGCGAGGGCTTCACTTGAGCGAGTTGAGCACCTTCATGGTGGTCCAGCTAGAACTCTCATGATTGGAGGATGACGTGTTGCCATTGATGAGGTTCAACCTTAGGGGGAGCCACAGCAGCAGCCACAGCCATAGCCTGCATAGCAGACTTAGGAGCCACAGCCAGCACAACAGACTTAGGAGGGTGAGCAGGCCGAGCAGGCCGAGCAGATAGAGCTAGCACCTTAGCCATGGTTACACTGCTCTGGTCATACCCATGCTCTAGTTACATCGAGGCTAGACTCTCAGCGGAGGGGTTCTTGTCCACCGCCTAGACCATAGGGTCCGCCTCCAGTGACCCATCTTGACCTGAGGACCACCACGGCTAAGCAGGTGTAGCAGCTAAGGTTCATGGACTTTGAGGTGTGGTTTCCACCTAGGAGGGATGAGAGAGCATCAGAGGGATTCTATACACCCTTACAGGAGGATTTCTATAATACCTATCTCAATAGTGGAGCAGTTTTTAGATCACAGAGGGTATGCAACATAGAGTCTATAGTAGCAGTAGCTGGAGAGCACATTCATCCATATCCATCCTATTTACCAAGGCTGATAGATCTTATTGGATGGATAGGGCTGTATGTTCCATCTTGGGTTCGATAGTTCTATGCCTCACTCTGGATTGACCTGTAGCATAGGTTTATACACTTTGCATTCGAAGGCAGAGACTACCGGCTGACGAGCACTAGGGTCAGGGAGATACTTAGGCTTTAGGAGTATCCAGTCATGCTTCATGAGGTGTGCTATGGATAGACCGCACCCCCCAGACGCCCTCATGGCGGTATGGTGCCCCTACGGACTTGGTTTGTCACTGTTTCACAGAGCCCTTTGGCGAAGGGTCAAGGAGGAACCCCAATGATCTCACTCCCACTGTTCTCGTGGTTGAGGCTATCATGAGGAGGACATTACTTCTGAGGATGGGATATAGAGAGGGATTGACTCATATACAGCTATGGCTTCTCAACTCTCTGATGCAGCAGACAGTTTTTAATATTTGTGATCTTCTTCTATCAGAGATGGAGGACACTATAGCTGAGGGCTTCAGAGGTCATAGGCAGCTACCCTATGCTCACTAAATCACATTCCTTATCCATAGAGCAGTTACAATTAGGTCACCTAAGATGCTAGCTGAGTACAGTGGTGACACTATAGAGTTTCCTGCTTATAACCTAACTCAGATGCTCCGCCATAGTACACCACAGGCATCTAGACAATCGCGCCATCGCCTAGAGGTGCCAGAGACTACAGCCTAGTAGGATGATATTATCAGGGGTATTGCAGTTATAGAGGAGGAGGAGCTTGCTCAGCAGGAGGGGATGGTCATGAGAGAGCCTAGTGACAGTTCTAATGATGACTACTAGCCCATTCCTCAGATGCCTCCATGATGATATGATGCTGAGGCCGGTAGCTCCAGTTCAGCGCCACCTGCCCCATAGACTGACCTCGCTCTTCTTGCTATACTTCAGCGGATGAGGTAGGACTAGGCATGACAGGCTCAGGAGACAGCTGCTACATTTGCTCAGTTCTAGACTCGGCAAGATGAGTTTTAGTGACAGTAGCTAGCTATTCAGTAGCAGACGCAGGCTCTGTAGCAGCAGTAGGCCATGCATCAGTAGCAAATCCTCATGCAGCAGTAGCTTCTTGGATTCATGCAGCATGTAATAACAGCGATTGGGGCCTCACCGCCATAGCCTTCGCCCTAGATTGGTCAGCCTACCACCACTTCGATGACTCTAGCATTATAGCCTAGTGGGCTTTAGAGTCAAGGACAGCCACCAACATAGTTTTCTTCACCTACAAAGTAGGTGTCCTAGTATTTTGCTTCGCTAGTGATAGCCTCGTAGTTCACACCTCTTCAGATGGGCTTCACACCAGCATAGACATCGTCGCTGCTAGTGCTAGACACTTTAGTCTCCAGGAGTCTTGGAGTGACCTTTAGTGAGTTGATAGGGCAGCCTACTCCTCCATACCTACATGTTCTAGGTCCTTCTATAGCTGCACCTATCACAGCGACTACAGAGACACTCCCTTCCTTAGTGGCATCATCAGAGCTAGCTGCTTCAGTCATACCAGCACAGCCTACAACAGCACCCGTTCCTGATCCGACCTAGACTGCTTCAGCTCACTTCTAGCTACAAAGGGTCAGATAGCTCAGAGCTCTAGATCAGATAATGATGGCACCTAGTTCCACCTCGCTCCTTGTACCTCAGCGCTCGACTCATCCGCTGTAGCCCTACCAACCGACCCTTAGGTTTTGGTGTTTGACGCTAAAGGGGGAGAGGGTTCGAGTATGTTAGCCTTAGGGGGAGCGACATATCTAGGGGGAGCTTAGTTATTATATTAGCTCATCTATTACATTTGGAGTTTTTATGTGTGTGATACATTATGCATTCATGTTTACTACTATATTTATGTGATAGTGATATCTACGTGATCGTGATATATGACATGTGTGCTCTCTACTTTGAATTACTTTATATGTCATATCACTTGTGCTCTTTTGAGTACATCATGTTGGCTTGGGTCATATAAGCTTACCTAACACTTTTGTTCTTATTGCCAAAAGCTTATATGAACCAAGCATGTTAAAAACCTCATCTCTTTCACA
Source organism: Miscanthus floridulus (assembly GCF_019320115.1). Lineage (NCBI taxonomy): Eukaryota > Viridiplantae > Streptophyta > Magnoliopsida > Poales > Poaceae > Miscanthus > Miscanthus floridulus. The sequence continues at coordinate 159,848,472 of NC_089580.1, forward strand.
TACACGAGGTAGTATTGTCATCAATCACCAAAAAGGGGGAGATTGAAAACATCTAGGCCCCTAGTTGGGTTTCGGTGATTAATGACAATACGTGATTACTGTGACTAATATGTGTTTTGCAGAGGCAATTAAGTTAGGTCACTGTAATGGTGATCGATTGGGCAATCAATGTGGTCATGCCCCTACGATGAAAATCGTTTTGGTTTTCAAAGGATGGACGACAAGGTTAAGGATGGACTAGTTCTAAGTGTCGATTGGAGTTGGAGAGACACTTAGAGTAGTTTAGCCTAGGTGAGTCTAGTGAGTTAGGTGTGGTGCACACTTGTTAAAACTAGCACTAGGTAGCTCCATAACAGCCCTTTGATCCAATGGAGCAAACTTCATTCACATATGATCGAGAGTTGGAAGTGAATGGAGGGTCAAATACTGACCAGATGCTGGCTCAGGGTCCGGTCAGTTCATTTGACCAAGGTGAAAGCATCTAGAAGTGACCGGACGCTGAGAGGTCATGTGACCGAACATTGAGGGACAGCATTCGGTAGACTCTAGTAAGTTCCTAGAGAGGGAGAATCCTAATCGGACACGTCCGGTCAATGCAAACCAGACACTGATCAGGTTCCGGCTACTGACCAGACGCTGCTCAGCATATGACTGAACTCTAGGGTCTAGTGTTCGGTCGACATTAGTAAGGGGATGATGGCAGTGGTGGTGGTGAAGATGATGAAGAGTCAATAACAATGGTGGCCACCTTCTCGTTGTCACTATCATCATCGGATGAGCCACTAGATGAATCAATGTCTATGAGCCAATCACCGACGATGTATGCCTTTCCACTTTTCTTCTTCTTGTGGAAGTCCTTCTTGCCATCTCTCTTCTTGTATGGCTTGTCTTTCTTCTTCTCATCTTCTTCTTCATTGCTTGAGTCATCTTTCTTGCCCTTGTACTTGTTCTTATACTTGTCTTTCTTGGGCTTTGTGCATTGATGTGCTAGATAACCAAGTTCTCCACAATTGTAGTAATCCATCTCGGAGATTGGCTTCCTTTTAGAGCTTGTGAAGAACTTTTTATTCTTGCCATAGAACTTGATGCCACTCTTGTTGAGCTTCTTTAGCATCTTGGTGGTTCTTTTCACCATGAGAGCAAGGCTTGCATCATCAACTTCATCATCACTTGAGCTCTCATACTCAAGCCTTGCTTTGCCCTTCTCTTGGCTAGCTTTGAATGCTAAGTCTTTTTCTTTCTTCTTAGTAGAGGATGAGCCATCTTGTGGTGTGATGTGCATGTACATGTACATCTCATGAGCATTGATCTTTCCTAAGATTTGTGTTGGTGTAGTGATGGAAAGATCATCTTGATAAAGCACGGTCACAATATGCCCATATTTGTCAATGGGGAGGACACTGAAGATCTTTCTTACAACATCAGATGATTGTATTTGAGTGAGTCTGAGCCCATTGACTTCCTCTACAAGAACATTCAAGCGTGAATACATTTCATTAGCACATTCTTTGGGAAGCATCTCAAAAGAGTTAAGCTTTTTCATGACAAGATGATAGTGTTCCTCACGCTCACTTTTTGTTTCCTCATGGAGTGCACAAACGTCCGACCATAGTGCATGGGTGTCTTTGTGGTTCCTCACCTAGTTGAACACATCTTTGCAAAGGCCTCTAAAGATAGTGTTTCGAGCCTTTGCATTCTATTTTTTGTAATTCACCTCATCGCCTTGTAGGTGTGTAGCATCCTGAGGTTTTGGGAAGCCTTGTGAGGCGACTCTAAGTATTCCAACATCTAGAGCTTCTAAATACGTCTCCATGCAATTTTCCAATATAGAAAGATAGGAGGAGGTCCATCCTCATGAGACATCTTTCTCTAGGCCATTAAGCCTAAATACGGAAGCACGAGGCTCTGATGCCAATTGAAAGGATCAAGATGCCCAAGAGGGGGGGTGAATTGGGCTAATTCTAAATTTCTGTGCAATAATTAAGTCCTATGGTTAGCCCAATTAACCTCTTGTGCCTAGAAGGTGTTTCTATTGATCTACCACACAAAAGTTTAGCAACCTATGTTCCAATCCTACTATAGCATGGAAATTCTATGAATATAATTGACAAGAATTGAATTGCTCAAAGTAAATGCTCAAAGCAAATAGAGAAGGAGGAACGCGACGATGTTTTGCCGAGGTATCAGAGAGTCGCCACTCCCCATTAGTCCTCATTGGAGCACCCACACAAGGGTGTAGCTCCCCCTTGATCCACTCAAGGATCAAGTGCTCTCTACGAGTTGATTCTTTGACACTCCATCGCGGTGAATCACCCACAATCGCTCACAACTTGAGTTGGGTCATCCACAAGCTCCATTAGATGATCACCAAGCTTCCAATCACCACCAAGCTGTCTAGGTGATGGTGATCACCAAGAGTAACAAGCACAAACTCTCACTTGACCATGACAAGCCTAATGAGAAGGGTGGATGCACACTTTGCTACTCTTGATCTCACTAATGAGGGCTCTCTTTGGGATTCTCAAATCTTAATCACCTCACTAGGACCTTGCACTTCTTAGCACTCTCAAAGGTGTTTCTTAGCTGTTGGAATAAGCAAAAGTACCCCCACACACGAATGGAGGAAGTATTTATAACCATGGCTAAAAATGAACCATTATGTGCCTCTGTGGGGTGACCAGACACTCCGGTCAGTTCTTCCCCGAACTCCAATGTTTAAGATGTGACTGGACGCTGGACAATGTCCAGTTAACATTGACCGGACGCGTCCGATCATGATTTTCCCTCTCTAGAACCTTATTGGAGTCAACCAGACGCTGGGACTCAGCGTCCGATCACTTCACCTCTCAGCGTCCGGTCGCACCAAACTATTTCACCTTGATCAAATGAACTGACCAGACTCTATGCCAACGTCCGGTCAACCCGAAGCCAACGTTCAGTTAGTATTTGATCCTCCATTCACTTCCAACTCTCGATCATATGTGAATGAAGTTTGCTCCAATGGATCTAAGGGCTTCTTAGGAGCTACCTAGTGAAAGATTTAGCAAGTGTGCACCACACCTAACTCACTAGAATCACCTAGGTCAATCTACCCGTCCATACCCCCCTTAATAGTACGGCCAAAGGAAAAATAAAGTCCTAAACTACTCTAAGTGTCTCTTCCACTCCAATCGACACTTAGAACTAGTCCATCCTTAACCTTGTCGTTCATCTTTTGAAAACCAAAACAATTTCCATCATAGGGGTATGACCATAATGATAGCCCAATCGATCTCCATTACCATGACCTAACTTAATTGCCTCTGCAAAACATACGTTAGTCATAGTAATCACATATTGTCATTAATCACCGAAACCCAACTAGGGGCCTAGATGCTTTCAGGCACGACCCCAGGCGCCGCTCGCTGAGTTACGCACATGTGGCACAATGTGCTATGCCAAGTGCGCTAGCGTAGGTGGTAGTTGGTTCTGCCACCTTTGTCGCAACTCCTCACCATGCTCCTATGCATGAGCGAGGGCCTCCACACGAGGGTCTAGAGGGATGTGAGTCTGTAGAGACTCTGCTACCATCGGTGGCTGTCCTGGAGTGTCCGCCATATCGCACTCTAGGGACAGAGGGTGGTTAGGTGCCACGACATCGCCGATGCTGGAGCCATCACTTTCAACCTCGTCATCCACGAGGTCGTGGAAAGAGGTGGGAGCGTAGCCCACCATCCCCACAAATTCGGATGTGAGAGGGGGTGGCGTTAGCATCTTTCAGAGCCCCAGTGAATCCGTGTCCATGGGGGATGTGAGGCGGTAGGGGAACCGGTCGTACGGCAGTTGCAGTGAGGACAACGGGGTCCCTCTTGAGAGTCGGTGGAAGATATTAAATAGAGAGTAAAGAATAATATGCACGTTACTCACATTGGGGTTTGAGCCTAGCATGGGCTCAGAGTAGAGCGTAGGTGTCTCATCATTGTGGTCGCTGGGTGGCCTAGATTTGATGGAGGGCTCTCCTCCTTCGACGGGCGCCGGGACAAGTGCCTCCTCATGGAGGCGAAGCATGCTAGGCTGGTGGGCGATGAAGTCTTGGCTTTCAAAGAGGAAGGTCTAGAATGGTTCGAAGATGGGAGGAACCCACATCCTAACAGGCAGGAGCATGGGAAACTCTAGTGAGCCAAAGTGAATCGTATCGCTTGAGCCTATCATGCCCAAGATGGCGGAAAGGTGGGCCATATGATGACCAAAAGCGTGAATGTACGGTGTCCTCCCCACGGATGGCGCCAACTGTCGGTGCAAAAAGTGACCAACAAGTAAATATTTGTAGTTTTGCCGTACGTTGTGATCAGATGTGGCCTAGCACTCAATGACATAGAGTTTATACTGGTTTAGGCAACGTGCCCTACATCTAGTTCTAGTCGGTCAGTGACTTTATTCCTGAGCCTAGGTGCTCAAAGTTTGCTATGGGGTTACAAACGAGTGGGAATAGAAAGTGGGGTGCTAAAGATCCAATCAAACTTTGAACCGAAGGGCCAAAAGTGATGGGAGCTCCAACGTGCGCTAAGTATTAGAATGTTGTCGGGTACCATAAAAAGGGGTCCCCTATGTAAGAACCAAAAAATCACTTAGACCTTGTAAATATCAAAGCCAAGAGACAACCACCGGCAAACCCCCACCTTATCCGAGGCCCGGCTGGACCGCCCGGCCCACCTCAAACAATATCCGGGCTCACCCGAAGCGGGCTCGGCCTAGAACAAAACAATGAGGCCTCGGATGAGGTATCGACTTTCTGACTCGCCCGAGGCCCCACACCACAAAGCCTTGGACGAGGTACCGGTTTTCCGACTCGCCCGAGGCCCCACGCCACAAAGCCTCAGATGAGGTACCGGTTTTCCGACTCGCCCGAGGCCCCGCGCCACAAAGCCTCGGATGAGGTACCGATTCTTCAACTTGCCCGAGGCCCCACGCCACAAGGCCTTAGACGAGGTACCGATTCTCCAACTCGCCTAAGGCCTCGCGCCATGAGGCCTCGGACGAGCACCCAGTTACCGACTCGCTCGAGGCCGGCTCGGCATCAACCCCGTCACTGCCGCCTTGACCGACTTTTCTGATGGGATGTCACATCCAACTAACATGTCCAACCACTCCCGTGATGTCAGCCAAACGACAGCACGATACAGCAGAGTGGCTGACGAGATGGGAGTCACATCGACACCATGCCGTCCGGGACAGGACGGGGCAGGGGTTATCGGCCGCTATGCTCGACACTATGCCCACGGCTGACACCCGTGCTGCACTATGCTGCCTAACCCCTGCTCCAAGGCCAGCGCGGCATGGAAAGTCAAGTCCGGGTCCCTATAGCCTCAGAATCGACGTACGAGACCAACTGCTCCCTCCGAGCCTCGGCTATCCACTTCTGGGCTCCTGTAGCCTTGGGACTCGCGCCCGCCGAGCCCCCCACAATGGTTCAGCCTCTGCACCGACTGGGCCTTAGCTCTCTACATTGTCAGCACTTTGGGACTAGCACGTCATCCGCAGTATGTGCCATGCCCTGCGTCAAGCTACAGGAGCTCCCACGTTGTGCACAAGGCCAAGCTCCTATAGCCTCGGAATCAGCGCACCCACACCATCGCATCTACCTAGCCTTGGCTCTCCACGCCGGTCAAACATACAGTGACCAGCAGCCTCCAATAGAAGAAGGCGTGCATGCCACCACAGGAGCTCCCATGTCGCACAGGATCAGGCATGACCGGTGCGTCACTCCAGTGCACCGAGGACAAGACCGCTCCACCGACCATGCCGCCACAGTGATGAGCTACAGGGCTCAGACATACCGCCTCTGCTCACAAAATGCCACATAGCAAATACATGTACCGCCCATGTGCCTCCCTTCGACTATAAAAGGGAGTGACCAGGGCTGCTTCTGGAGAGGATACACACACATGCAAGCAACGCACAATGCTCTGTAACACACACGCTCCCTCACTGCAAGAAATCAACATCTCAAGCCACCCACGGCACTCTACGCAGAGACCTGGGACTAGCTCCCTCTCTCGCTCAGCTTGTAAGCCCCTACTACAAGCACCTCAATGTAAGAAATACAAGATTGCTCTCTCAGACTGGATGTAGGGCACCTATTGCCTAAACCAGTATACACCTTGTGTCTCTTTGCATCACCATCTAGGATTAGGGGTACGTAGTACACTTTCACTAGTCAGTTGAGGACCCGCCGGACCAAAACACTGACAGTTGGTGCGCCAGGTATGGGCCATACTGCGTGTCAGCTTAGTCATCCCAACAAGTTTCAGATGGCAGACCCCGTGCGACCACTACGTCTTAGCACGATGATCTAGTTTGGGAGCCTAGAGTTCATGTCTCTAGGATATGAGTACGAATCTTGGGTCCTCACCGAGCGGGCGTCCCCAATCGGTTGTTCCCAGTCGGCTCCGACCACGTCGGTTGGAGAAGAGCTATAAGCATAGGTTTGGCGTATTTCTGATCGAAAAAGTAGGTCAGAGTCAGAAGCAAGCAATGTCCCCTCCTTGGCTAGGCCTTCTGGTCGGAGACTGGATCGCTCTTCCAATCGAAGACCGGATCGCTCTTTTGGTCAGAGACCGGGTCGCTCTTCCGGCCCATCGTTAGGTATCTAGGCCGGCCTAGGAGTCATGTGTTGTTGTAATGCCGTCTGCTGGCCCATGCTTTTGCTCGAAAGCAGGCCCATCGGGGACCCTAGGTTTATGAACCCGATAAAGAGCAAGTCCAATCAAGATTCTACTTGAGTCATCATCCTATTTTGAGAGCTCAAACATATAAAAAAGCTATTCAAGCCCCTATTTAGCCCCGTTAGATGGGGACTCTCATTTCTATTTTCTAAACCCTAGACATAGAAGCCCCAGATTCTTCCCCCCTATTCCTACTCTCTCTCGTCCCATAAAGTTGATAAGTTGGACCGATGAACACAGCCCATGTCATATAGTGTAAAGTAGGAAAATTTTAGAAGATTGGTTGGAGTGCGCTGAGAAATAGGGGAGAAATATAGGTGAGGGACTCTCATTTGAATGAATAGGAGGGCAAAATTAGAGGGCTTGTTTAGAGTTGCTCTAAGGCTAGTCTTATTAATGATTTTTATCTATGTTTAATAAGTTACTACATAAATATTTAGTATTTACTGCTCCCTCTGTTCTAAATTATAAGTCGCTTTGAATTTTTTGTTTCATCCATTTTGCTATGTATCTAGACATATTATTATATCTTGATACATAGCAAAATGGATGTACCAAAAAAGTCAAAGTGACTTATAATTTGGAATGGAGGTAGTATACATGTTGGTAATTTAAAACTTAACTTAATACATATAGGAATCAACCTCTATATTATCGCTAGACGCGAGTTGTTTTAACTCGTACGAACACAAGCCATAAGTCTAGGTTACATATAAAATACGGAGAGCGTGACCCAATATATTTTGGAGTCGGACTCTATATCGAATCATCGCTAGACACGAGTTGTTCTAACTTGTATGAGCACGTGTTATGAGTTCGGGTCATATACGAGACATGTAGAGCATGAGGGCAACTATCGAATTGTTATGAGGAGGTGAAAGAAAAAATGATAAATAAATTTTGGCTCTTAAATACTATGATTATAATGGTGATAAAACTTTTCTAGCTCAGTTTTTTCCTAAAGATGAAATATCGAAATTAAATATTTATAAAAATTAGAAATAAAATTATTATTAAGAGTGATTATTTTACCTATATTTGGTTGTTATATATACTAGAATATACCCCGTATGTTGCTGCGGGATTTTCTTGGAAATAAAATTATTGTATATAGCATCACTATACGCTATTATGTGTATATATATGAGCTTGGTTTGCATGTTATTTTATTACACCAGATCTGGTAAAAATTGGTAAGCTATAGAAGAAAAGCTAATAGAATATTAGATTGTATTTTAGAAGGATAAGATGATGAAACAAATAACATATGTAGATGACTTATACGTTGATAGATTAAAAGATTAAAGGTACTGCTCATAATAAGATGTCACAGATAATTTATGTCATTAGTAAGGAATACATGACAACTTGTATGAAAGAATTGCAAGTTAATAGAGTACTTAGTAAGGAATGATATTGTCGGGTTCAAAAACCTAGGGTACCCAATGGACCCGCTCCCCTACAAAAAAACTTGGCCCAGCAGATAGCATCGCGACAACGCGTGCCCTCCGGGCTAGCCCAGATACATAATGATAGGCCAGAGCAACGATCTGATCTTAGACCAGAAGGCCTGGCTAAGGTAGGGATACAGTCCGACTCCGACCTCCTTTTCCAACCGGGGATACGTCGGACCTCTGCTCGTGATTCTTCCCTGACCGACATGGTCGAAGCCGACTAGGACCGATCGACCAGGGGCGCCCACTCGATGAGGACCCAAGGATTAGGTGGAGCAGATATGGTAAGGCGCTCAAGTCAACCACAATACCAAGGACCGTACCCTGCACACCTGTAGGATGGTGCCATCAGGCCATGCCAGATAGGCACTATGCAGCCTTCTAGGCGTGTCAGAACCCAAATTGTGTTGTAGACATTGGCATTTTCCTTATAGTGTTATAGGCGCCGACATTTGCCTTACAGTGTTGTGGGCGCTGACATTTGCCATACCAGGCAAACACGGTGGACGATGTACTTCCATAGGTTGGTCATGGCACCCGGCTCGAGGGCTGGAGTGGTTCAGATCTCCCAAGACGGGAGCAGGCTCCACTATGCGATCCACCTCCATTTTTTAGCCTTAAACAACACCACAGAGTACGAGGCCCTCATCAACAGACTACGCATCACCATCGAGCTCGGTGCCACGTGACTGTATGTTAGCGGTGATTCAGAGTTGGTCATCGACCAAGTCATGAATGAGTCCTCCTATAAGAGCCCTCTTATGGCAGCATATTGCTAGGAGGTGCACAAGCTTGAGGACAAATTCTGAGGGATTGAACTACAACATGTCCCCTAAAAGGATAACGATGCCGCTGATTTCCTCACAAAATTGGCTGCCAGGCAGGTGCCATCTCTAGATAGGGTCTTCATCAATAATCTCCATGAGCCGTCTACTCATGTTTTGGAGGATCCGATCCAGGCGCACTCCAACACTAATCTAGCACACGGGGCTCCGACCTCCCGATGTGCCCCGACCCCAACCAAGTGCTCGGTGGCTCCGACTCGGGCGCCTTCATGGCGACATCGCCCACCGACATTGCCATAATGGCACTCGATTTAGTTGACTAGAGAGCATCACTGCTCACCTACCTCCTCGAGGAGGTTCTCCCACCGGAAAGGACTAAAGCACAATGAGTCGATCGATGCACCAAGACATTTGTCGCCATTGGTGATGAACTTTACAAGCAAAGCCCATCGGGAGTACTCATGAGGTGCATCCCAACCGACCAAGGGAAACAACTTCTCCTCAAAGTCCATGCCAAAAATCTATGGACATCATGCGGCCCTTAGGTCACTGGTCGGGAAAGCCTTTTGCCAAGGTTTTTACTAGCCTACCGTGCTGCGAGATGTAGAGGAGGTTGTCCATAGGTGTGAAGGATGCTAGTTCTATGCTCGGTAAACTCATATGCTGGCATAGGAGCTTTAGACCATCCCTACCACCTGGCCATTCATGGTCTAGGGCCTCGACATGGTCGGACCCCTCAAAAAGGCCCTGGGTGGCTTCACTCACCTGCTCGTAGCGGTGGATAAGTTTACCAAGTGGATAGAGGCAAAGCCCATCACCAATTTCCACTTAGAAGAGGCAGTCAAGTTCTACCTCGACATCATCTATTGGTTTGGTGTTCCTAACTATATCATCACCGACCACAGAACAAACTTCATAGGGAAAAAGTTCCTTGACTTCTGTGATGGATATGGCATTAGGATTGACAGGGTCTGAGTCAAACATCCATGTACTAACGGTCAGGTCAAATAGGCCAATGGCATGGTCATCCAAGGACTCAAGCCCTGCATCTTCGACTGGCTCAATAAGTATGCCAAGCAATGGGTTGCAGAGGTCCCAGTGATCCTCTAGAGCCTAAGAACGACCTCAAACCGATCCACGAGGTTCACACCTTTCTTCCTGGCCTATGGGGCTAAAGCAATGTTGCCCTCCGACCATGACCACGGTGCCCCAAGAGTGTAGGCCTTCGACTAAGACTAAGCCATGGAGGCTCAGCAGGACATGGTCGACCTACTCGAGGAGGCTCATGAGACGACCGTCATCCACTCTGCTCGCTACCAGCAAACTCTCCATAGGTACCATGAAAGAAAAATCAAGGGGAGGATCCTCGAGGTCAGTGATCTCGTGCTCCAAAGAACCCAGTCGACCAAGGAGAAATATAAACTCTCTCCACTATGGGAAGGACCCTACATGGTGACTAAGGTGATCCGACCGAACACCTACCGGCTGAAGGACGACAACGACAACGTTCTCACCAACACACGGAACATTGAACAACTGGACAGCATCTTCCTGGTGCACTTCTTCAGCCATGCTCGAATGGTGAGCCTCCATCACCCACTACGCGATGACATGCTCGGTGACCATATGTGCGTATGGCACCAAACTCTCCCCCAATGCATGGATTTCATGTGTACTCCACCCATCGGTGTATCCTCTACAGATGGTCGTGAAGTCTAGATCAGGGTGATGGGTCACCACCGAGGTCAGCACCCCCGACGTCCCATAGAAGTCTAGAACATGCCATCAGAGATGAGCACCCGAACTTTGTTCGGGACCTCCGCTAGCTAGACGATGGGCATACTGGTGCTTGGTCCTGACCCAAACACCTCAGAGATGACCACCTGTGCAATGTTACGAATCTAGTCGAGCTCTCCCTTGAGAACACATCGCTCCTCAAGGGACCGGGCTAGCACCTCCATGCCTTGACTGACCGCCGCTTTGGCTGTCTCTAGCTCTTGCTCTAGAGAGCCAATTTTTCCACCTAGTTCTGGAAAAAGATGACAAATTTAGACACAAAGGAAAGGACAAATCAAGGCATCAACCGAGGGTGCAATAGATATGTACCAAGGCAGGCACTTTCAAGAATAGAGAGCCCTTCCTCTTATTGGGTCACCTTCTCTAACAGTTGAGCATTCGACTCCTCTGTCCTAAGCATCTGCCCCTGGAGCGCAACCACTTCTTGTTCGGTGTCCGATCGGGCCTTCCACTCCACCTCCAGAGCCTCCAAAGACTTCTAAAGTGCCGCCTCGGTCTCCGCCAAGTGGACCTTAGCCATGTCAAGTTCTCGCTCAGTAGCAGTTGCCCGCTCGACTGGATGCAGCTCCACCACTCGTGCTCTCGTCGCCTCGGTCGCCCAGTCTTGGGACTCACGGTGGGCAGACTCTAGCTGGTTCCTGAGCTCGTCAACCTGCTATGATGCCATCACTTCATGCTCCATCCAACCATGCTCCTCTCGAAGAAATTGAGACATACAGATCGACATCATCTCTAGATCCTGTGAGACAAGAAGCAGGCATGCTAAGACAAACATTGAAAGGCTAAGGAGTCAAGGATAACACTAAAAACACAGAGAACTTACCTCTACAACATGTGGTAGGTTGACTGTCATCGCCAAATGGGTGATCTCAACCCTCTCTAAGGCCTCCTTGAGACATGCCTTGGTAAGGGTAAGATCGGACTCCATCGATAGTCCTCTCTCCCCGAGCAGATGCCAAAGCTTCGCCCCCTCCTTGTCATGAAGGACGAATCAGGCCTTTCTTGGCTCGCTGGGGCAAGGCCACACTAGCTTGCGGGTCGCCCCTAACCCACTGGAAGATCTAGCCTTCATAGTATCATGCGACAATCGGATCATCACCAGCTTTCGGGACGGCGAGATGGTTGGTGGCTCCACCTCGATGTTTTTCTCACCAGAGAAGGGGATCTCCACCACCTAGACTCCATGGCTCACTAGTAGATGTTCTACCTCTGGCCTAGCCATGCCCCTCTAGCTCTGACCAGGAGGGCAAACCATGCACTCCTCCGTTGGGCAAGGCAGGCTGCCTGGTTTCCCTCCTCTTCTCCTTCGTAGCTATTAGGGGAGGGATCATGAGGGTCACCTCTGACCTGACCTCTACTGTCACCACAAGGATTGCCGCCATCACTGCCACCACTATTGCCATCATGCTCGCAACTAGCCAGGAAGACGTGACCCCTAGTAAGGAAGGTCACACTGCCACTAGCCTGCTTCCTCCACCACTCATCGTGTACCGCTATAGGCTGGGTCTCCACTCTTCTTGCACGGGAGGTGGGGAGACTCCTAGTCCTGCTAGCCCTTGGCTACTATCAAAAAAGCGTGGGTTAGTCACACTCAAAAAACTCTACTATGAGAATAGGAGCGAGCATGAATGCTTACCTAGATGAAAGCGGTAGAGCCCTAAAGCCCCGAACAGCTGATGGCGAGCCAACCAAATGAGGACCGCTCATGGGTCGCAACCCATGCCCCCTCGTATCGACCAAGGGCAGAGCCGACCTGGCCAGCCCATGAACATCTGCGACCACCCGCTTGTGGTGAAACCACCAGAGCAACTGGCGGGCCATCTCCCCATTGGGGGTCATGCACACACACTGACCCCGATGACATAGGGGAATGATCATGTCCCCTCAACTGACCGGTGTGGTCCACTACACTTAGAGCAGGGAGGCACGGAGCCGACGATGCCTCCGGAGGGCATAGTGACCATGCCTGCTTTGCCTCTTGTTCGAGGGCGGTGTCTTCGCTTGCGGCGCATTTCCTTGACTCAAGAACATCGCCGCACGTCTCCATATCATGCCCATTATCGATGGGTGAGGCCGCGGGCTCATGGTGCTCTGCTGAGGTCACAACAGCGCCCCTGTCTCCTTCATCCTCGGAGGCACTTGCGTCACCACCCATCTCCGTGGATTCCTTTGACTCGAGCTCCACCTCCACGTCACTCTGGCTCTCACCCCCCGGACCCATCGGCTGATCTCCTTCTCCTTTTTGAACCTCCTCCAGGCCTTCTTAGCTTTCTTCTTTTTTGGCAAGCACCGCCTCTTTCTAGGCATCTTGCTAAGCTGCACCCTCTAGCCCCCTAGGAAGGTGCGGCCGAGATTTATAACCTGTGAGTCCCTATGAAATGGGCAACTCAAAATCAATTAAGACAAAGAAGAGCAAGAAGGAAAAGGTCACGGAAAAAGAAGAAGGGGGCATACCAAATTGGACAGCTTCATGGTGTGTAGAGGTCCGGGCGTCCCTTCAAGGGAGTCTTTGTCCCTCAACTACAGCACCTGATCAAGTCGACTCTAGACTTCATCTTTCAGCAACTCCTCCGGTGACACGCAGTCGAGATCCATCGGGCCGAGGTACTCCCACATCGGCCACCTTCTCTCAGCCAATGGGGCAACCCAATGGCAGAAGAAGGTATGGAACACCCGCAACCCATCGAGGCCATGCTGCACAAGCTTTTGAAGCTTTGCCTCAATAACCTCCAACTTGTTCTACCGACCGGCAGGACCCCATGACCAGCTTTCCCTCCTCTCCGGTCTTCTTTCTGTGAACGATAGGAATGGCGCCTCCACTGGGTTCCTGATGTAGCCACTCGTAGTGCCACCCCCGATTGGAGTCACAAGGGGAGCATGCAGGGTAGGGGTTGATGGCTTTGGCTTCTTCTAAAGAGCAAATCCCCCAACCAGCACGATTCTAGGCAGCTTCCCCTTGGATAGGGCTCGCCCACTGAAGATGCATCGGAAGAGGTCCATGTGCAGCTCCATCCCAAGGAAGGCCTCGTAGACGGTGATAAAGTCGGCGATGTGCAACACCCCAGTCGGGTTGAGGTGTTATAGCTCTAGGCCCCACTTATTGAGGAGCCCACACAAGAACCAATGCGCGGGATACCCAAACACATGCTCATGGAAGGCAAGGAAGGAGGAGATGACCTCATCAGCCTGGGGTTGCGAAGCAACTTCTCCTGGCGCAGGAGCCCTCCAATGCGCCACCTCCTTCGATAGGAGCAGACCCTTCTCGACGAAGGCGGCCAGCACCTCCTCATCCATGTTGGAAGGCCTCTAGTTTGACATCACACCTTAGATTCATGAATGAATCTATGAGTTCTCCTCTCCCTCACTTTACCCTCTCTCCTAGAAACTACCGTGGCGCACGAACAAGCTTGGCAAAACGGAAGAAGGAGAAGAGGCAGCAGTTGGAGAAAGGTGAAAGAATGGGAGGAAAACCCTCTCCCTTCCCCCTATTTAATGCAGGGAGGCGTGCGGTGGGACATGTCCTGGCTGATGGGACGCACCCTACCTAATGAAACAATGCCTGGTTAACGGGATGTGGCCTAGGTAGGGCCCACCACTACCACAACTCAGGCGTAGGAAACAAAGCACAACTGCACGCAAATGCCCCTCCGCCTTCCCAAGTAGGATTAGGAAGGGCCCACCAATGGGATCTCCATCGAGGAGAGACCAACGGGTCACCTGAGTCGATCAAACAGCTCTAGCGGCTGCCGAGAGACAGGTAAGGAGCAATAGGATGCCCCATGCAGGCTATGCCGACTCCATCATGAACAACGAGCCTAGGTTCCATTCAGACATATCCGATAAAGAGCTCCCTGAACCCGTCACTCAAGCCATCGAGATAACTTTACCAAAATCCCTTTCTATTTTCTAGTGCATGATCATTCATTCATCCATTTTCATGCATGCATTCATACATTCATCCATACATTCATCCCACACATCCAAGCATTGCATATGCATTTGTTGCATCACAAACGCTTCGCATTGCATCACGAAGCGGTAGTCGCCTCATTCGATATGAGCGACGACTGACTAGGGTTCGAAGGCCAGCACACGATGGGCTTGAGGCTGCCTCACATCAAACAGATCTAGGGGAGAAAAGCATAGATGAGCCCCAGCAGCCCTCGCCCGATCCGCTCCAAAGCAGACAGGGTCATCTCGACCTTCTCATTCGATCCTAACCTCGAGCCATGCCCACAAAATCTCCATTAAGGGGAGGCCAGCGGGCAACCTAAGTCGGTCTCTAGAATGGCTCAGGCATTTGCCAGGAGGTGGGTTAAGGAGCAGTGGAATGCCACATGACGGCTATGCCGACCGCGTTACGAACGATGGACTCAGATTCCACTCGAACATACCTGTTATTAAGCTCACCAAGCGCGTCACTCAAGCCATTGAGTCAAGCGACGTTACCTCAACCCCTCCGATTGTGGAAACCACGGACGGGGTAACGCACGAAACTAGACCGACCCCTCGGTCGTGCCTGACGCTTGGGTCGGCGCCCTATGCTTCGGGTTGGTGACTCCATCTCGCCCGACCCCTCGTCCATGCCTGACGCTTGGGTTAGCGCCCGACACTTGGGTTGGCAACTCCGTCTCACCTGACCCCTCATCCACGCCTGACACTTTGGTTGGTGGCTATGTCTCGCCCGATCCCTCGGCCGTGCCTGACACTTGGGTTGGTGACTCCATCTTGCCTGACCCCTTGGCTACGACCGATGCTTGGGTCAGTGCCCGAAGCTTTGAGTTGGTGACTCTGTCTCACCCGACCCCTTGGCCATGCCCGACACTTGGGTTGGCGACTCGGTCGTGCCTGACCCCTCGGTCGCGCCCAACGCTTGGGTCAGTGCCCGACGCTTTGGGTTGGCAACTCCACCTTGCCCGACCCCTCGGTCGTGCTCCATCGCACCCTGACGCTTTGGGTTGGTGACTCCATCTCGCCCAACCCCTTGACCGCGCCCAACGCTTTGGGTTGACGAGTCCGCCTCGCTTGACCCTTCGACCGTGCTTCGCCACGCCCCGACACTTGGGCTGGTGCTCGGCCGCGCCTGATGCTTGGGTTGGCGCTCCGTCTTGTTCGATGGTGACCCACAATCTTACACCCACCGGGTGCTCTCCTAAAACGAGTATAAACAACCTCTTCACAACTTGACAGAAGTCCCAAAAGGGCTCGGGGGCTCCTATCGGGTTCATAAACCTAGGGTCCCCAATGGACCTGCTCCCCTATAAAAAACTCAGCCAAGCAGACATCATCACGACAACGCGCGCCCTTCGGGCCGGCCTAAATACATAATGACATGCCAGAGCAACGACCTGATTTCTGATTGGAAGGCCTAGCTAAGGTGGGGACACAGTCTGACTCCGCTCATGATTCTTCCTCGACCGACACAGGCGGAGCCGACTAGGAACGACCGACCGGGGACCCAAGGATCAGGCAGAGCAGATAAGGTAAGACACTTAAGTCAACCGCAATACCGAGGACCATACCCTACACACCTACAGGATGGTGTCATCAGGCCATGCCAGATAGGCACTATGCAACCTTCCAGGCGTGTCAGAACCCAAACAGTGTTGTAGGCGTCGGCATTTGCCATACCAGGCAAACACGGTGGAGACTGCCACATGTATCTGAACATCAACAGTATTGCGAGCGCCGATGACTGTCTCGTACCTAGCAGCATGGGCAACAAGACTAGGTAGCACACATATTCATTCTATCTTTCTCTGACTTGTAAGGCCATCCCCATCAACTATAAAAGGAGATACGCTATCTCCTCCCTGGGGGACGTTCTTCTCTGATCACATGATTTGGACATCAATAGCTCTAGAACTCTAAAGCTATAGAGCATACGCTCTAATACTTAGTGCACATTAGAGCTCCCACCACTCTCGGCCCTTCAGTTCAGAGTCTGACTGGAGCTTTAACACTCCCTTCTTATTCCTACTCGTTTGTAACCCCACAGCAAACTTTGAGCACATGGGCTCAGAAATAAAGTCACCGACCGATCGAAACTGGACGTAGGACATGTTGCCTGAACCAGTATAAATCCTGTGTCATTGAGTGCTAGACCATATCCGATCACAACACACGGTAAAACTACAAATATTTATTTATTTGTCACTTTTCGCACCTATGACATATTGTGCTAGATAGAATATCTAGGGAGATTTGAATATAAAGGATGTTGGTTCAAGTGTTTGAATAGCCTCCGCTATATTCAAATCTTGGTGGCCTCTGGGAGGACGGATAAATGTGATCGAAAGTAGCGTTGTTTGAGTTGTGTACAAACAATTTAAATAATCTTTTTATGAGGAGTTTAAATAGTACTAACTAATAGATGTCATTCTATAATAAAAAAGTTATCTATAAAAGGCCATGTTTGGTTACCCCTCCTAAAAGTTTTAGGAGCTAAAATCTGGATAGAATTTACCTAAAGAACCAAACACCTCCCCTTAAAATCTCCTAAAAACTTTAGAATGGGTCAAAAACTTTAGGAGCTCCACCCCCTTCTAAAACCTTTTAAAGTCTATCTGGACCCCCACTACCCCTCTCTCTCTCCCACCCTCCTTCTCCCCGCTATCGTCGCACGGGCCCGCCCTACGTCGCCCCCGCTCCCTCCCCAACCCCGCCGTCGCTCCCTCCCTCCTCCACTCCCCCTCACGTCGTCCCTGCTCCCTCGCGCCTTCGGTCCGCGCCCTCCCCACGCTGGATCCGCCGCCCCTTCGCGCCCAAACCCGGTGAAGGCAGCGACGGCGCCAGGGCTCCAGCTGCTGGACCTGCCGGAGCACCGGGGCTCCCGCAGCTGGATCCGCCGCCCCCAGCCCCAGGCCGCCCTCCCGCTCCCCCGACGCCGGTGGCCCGCTGCTCCTCCTGGACGCCGTTGGCCGGGCTGGATCTTGAAGGGGATCTGCGCGACGATAAGCGGCTGCGCGAGGTCCTGCACCTTAGTGGAGGTGAAGGCGATGCCGACGTCGGGTTTGTCATCGACAGAGACCGGGATGGAGCCCCAGTCGGCGCCTGCGGTCGGGGAGGCCGGGTGGGTCGCCATCGTCGATTCGCCCAGGGGGTTGTTCCTCCTCTAGCCCAAGATTCGCCCAGGCGGTTGGTGGTGCGACGGGCGGAGGGGCGCGCGCCTGCGGTGGAGCCAGCCTCGCCAGAGCGGGAGGCGGTGGGCACCGCACCGCCGAGGGCCATCGCGACGGAGGCGAGAGGAAGAGCGTAGGGGTAGCAGGATAGGAGGAAGAAGGGCAAAAGTGTCTTTGTTCAACCGTACTTATTGCTTTTAGTCACTTTTAGTAGGTGGAACCAAACATATTTTTAAAAGATTTTAGATGGCCGCTAAAAGCTCCTAAAAATTTTAGGAGGTGGAAACCAAACATGGCCAAAGTCTTTTATCTCATGAACAAGCAGTGTCAACATCCTATAATATCTTTCTTTTTCCGTTCTATATCCAGACAGGTGACCTGACGTGTGATCAATACGTGTCACTTCCTCTCTCTGCGACTGTGGCCCACCTCCACACCCTTGACCAAAAGATTAACATTTCTGCCACGAGTCCCCGCGGAGCTACGCGCACCACGCGCGCCTCCCGATCCCCACGGCCGCCGCGTGACATGTGAGCCCCACAACCGTTTCTTATTCTTATCCAGAATATATCCATTCCGGAATTTCTTACAGCCAGTGAGGGAGAAAATTCCAGAGTTTGCAGTCCACGTGGCTAGCAAAGGAAGGCTGTGAGGCGCATCGGACGGCCGTCAGTAGTTCTCGTTAGGGGCGGAGAGATAATTACCTGGAAGATTAAAATATAAATTAAATTAAAAGGAAATACGCGGCGATTTTTCGCTAATGTAATCCGGTTTGCCTTTATCCGTGGGCCTCCTTTTTAAAAGGGGCTACTTTTCTTCCCCGCTTCCGCAATCTTCCATCCCTCTCCTCTCTTGCGCCGTGTTCTCTCTCTGTCTCCTCGCGAGCTCTTCATCCTTCTCCTTCTTTCGAGCGCGGTTTGGCGATGGCGGCAGCGCAGGCGGTCGCGAAGGGGAGCGTGGTGTCGCCGTGCGGCAATCGAGCGGCGTCGGGCCTCCTTGGCAGGCGGAGGGGTGCCGTGGCGGCGCGGATGGCGCCGTCGGCGGTGCGGATCGGGGGCTCCTGGAGGAAGACCGCGTTTCCTGGCGGGAGGGTAGCCTTAGGGACGAGGAGATCCAGGCCCTCGTCCCGGAGTCTATTCGCGTCGCCGGCGCAGGTGAATATAGATTCAGGAGTACTAGTTATCATGCGTTCCTTTCACGTGTATCGTTATTTTTTTCTTCGAAGTTTTTGCGATCAATTTAGTTTTCATACCTTCCTAAAATCAATTTTAATATTCTTTTCCTTAGGTTTACTTTTAGTAGTTTCTAGTCCGTTTGACCATCCAAAAATAAAATATTTGATTCGCGAGCTTTTGTTTGGAATAAAAAAGAAAACGTTAAGATTTTCACTAATATGATCTGATTTATGTTTGTCCGGTTAATCAGATGAACATGAACCTTGCGATTGGGAAATCCATGAGGTGGTGGGAGAAGGGGTTGCAGCCCAACATGCGTGAGATCGAGTCCGCCCAAGACCTTGTCGATTCCTTGACCAACGCCGGCGACAAGCTCGTCATCGTCGACTTTTTCTCCCCTGGCTGCGGCGGCTGCCGTGCTCTTCACCCGAAGGTGAGGGGCAAAGAGGATACCGAATTCACTGTTGCATGATATTCTTCATATATCCGAGAACTTTTGAGAGGGGGTTTTCTGATGAATCTATCTCGTGCAGATTTGTCAATTTGCGGAGCAGAACCCAGATGTGCTGTTCTTGCAAGTGAACTACGAGGAGCACAAGTCTATGTGCTACAGCCTTCATGTCCATGTCCTACCCTTCTTCAGATTCTACAGGGGAGCACAGGGACGACTCTGCAGCTTCAGTTGTACAAACGCAACAGTAAGATCCTGATCCGATTAGCTATTCATGTTTCTTCTGTTCATATGATTATTGATGTGTCCTCTATAACATGCAGCATACCCCAAACGATCTTTATTAACACTACAGAATTGCAGTCACCCCCTTGGAGCTAAATGTAGGGAGTCGGAAAAAGTTTGTGAATTCGGGTAGAGCTTGTTGACAACCCAACTTTAGCTTTGGAGTTTGGACTCAAATGTTAAGTTTGTTCCGATACTTGCAGAATATAAGTAGCAAAGAATGGCCTTTTAGGTTGAATTTGACTGGCAAAGGATGTCCGTTTAAAGTTGTGAATTCGGGTAGAGCTTGTTGATAACCCAGACATCCCAACTTTAGTTTTGGACTCAAATGTTAAGATTGTTTTGATACTTGCAGAATATAACATGCAAAGAATGGCCTTTTAAGTTGAATTTGACTGGCAAAGGATGGCCATTTTAAGTTCCCCTAGCAGTTCATGCAATATTGCAACCTTTACTGATTGGATAGAAACATTTTCCCTCACAAACCCAACTGGACGTTATGTGATTGATTTCCTGGCTATTATACAATTTTAGCTATACTTGGGAGTGCTGTTGGCTGTGGTCACCCATCAGGACTGATTGGAGTGTTGTTTCCGTATGCAGATTAAGAAGTTCAAGGATGCACTTGCGAAGCACAAGCCAGATAGATGTAGCCTTGGCCCAACCAGGGGGCTAGAGGAATCGGAGTTATTAGCCTTGGCCGCAAACAAGGACCTGCAGTTCACCTACACCAAGGAGCCAGAACTGATTCCCAGGGGAGATGCTCCTCGGGAGGTCATTGCTTCCGAGCCTGCGAAGCTTCCTGCGGCCACAAAGCCTTTGGTCAGGCTGGGGTCCGAGGAGAGGTCCTTGGTCTCTTCAGGAAGATGAGATGCATGATTATCTTCAGGATGATCAGATGCTTCCATTCTGTACAGTTCCGTGGTTCTTGATGTGTACAGGTTGTAGCTTCTCATGGTAGTTTTTACATGTGAAGCCTGACCGCCTGTCCTCCAGTAGTTTAGCCCGGTTGTATTAGCAGTAGCAATGAGTGGTGCTGTGGAGCTCTGCCTTAAGGAAATCGCATGGTAGTTGTATGGATGAATCCGTCTGCATGCTATGCTAATTCGTCGAATTCTATAGATTATGTGGATGATGAGTTGTTCTTGTTTCATTTCTCCTTCAGCCTCGGGATATTGTATGGGTGTCTGTCGCAAAACTGAATAATCAATCATGCTTTATGTTGTGCCAGACATTGCGGTGCTATTGTTGTGATAATGTTTTTGTGACTAGTTTCCTGCCTTGGCCTTTTCGGTGCCAGGGAACGGGTGATGAAGGAACTGGTGGAGATGGCTTAATTAGTAGTTGTAAACTAGAAAGCTCAAATTTTTGTGAACGAGGCATAGGTATGGATTAGCTAGATAAAGGTGGTCCAGTCTTCTTTTGAACTGGATAGGATAGAGGATAGGATCTCAATTTATCGACCACTACACAACAATTTCTTCGTCGAGCAGGCAGGTGTGCGTGCGCCACCGCCACACCCTATCCTCCATGAGCAGGGAGTTAGGCTCGAAGGCATGCGCCATCGTCAGCCACTACTGCTCTCGTCGAGTAGGCCGGCATGCGCCGACGCTGCTCTCTGCCTTCTTTTGTGAGCAGGGTGGCAGCACTGTAGGTGTGTGCCGCCGTCGGCCGTCGGCCCATCTGCTCTTCCCTGATATGAGCTGACAGAGAACATGTTTACGACAATGATTGTTAAAAAAAATGATGAAACTAGATATGTTTGGTTAAATTTGTTTAATTTCAGCGACATTGGCATGTGCAATTTTGTTTAATTCTGATTTTCATTGAGGCAATTGAGTTGTGCAATGATGAACTACTATTTTTCACTGAGGCAATTGGATTGTTCAATGATAACTTGTTCACTTGAACTTATCAACCTAACTTATCAGTCATGTAATAGTGTTTTTCTCTAATAATAAAATAGCTTTAGCCAGCTTATCAACCACAGAAACCATCAGCCGAATTGTCTCGAATCATCTTTTACTGATGTCTTCTGATTGTAAATGTTTCTGGGCTCAAATCCGTTGAGCTGACGGAGAACTCAGAGGAACATGACATGATCCAGCTCCGATCATTCAGCATTGAAGCATTCAAATTCAAAGAGAGCTCTTGGCCATGCGGTGCATTATATCTTACTCAATCAGATCTGGAGCAGAAAAAGACGATATCTTGCATCTGAACATCAGGGTATGGATGCTTGGAATTGGGACTTCGTTTTCCATCTCCCCTTTGGAGTACTGTGCGCTCTTGTCGGTTACAACAGGTGTTTAGTTCTCCAAAGGAGCACTCCTGGTTCTGGAGGCTTCGGCTTGTCTAATCCGAAATATCTGCACGGCGAGG
This sequence comes from Miscanthus floridulus, assembly GCF_019320115.1. Lineage (NCBI taxonomy): Eukaryota > Viridiplantae > Streptophyta > Magnoliopsida > Poales > Poaceae > Miscanthus > Miscanthus floridulus. The sequence continues at coordinate 159,870,626 of NC_089580.1, forward strand.
CCACTACGTGGCGCGCTGCCGAATGCCAATTCTGATCCACTCAATTTGGTGCCATCTTTTTTTTTTTTGCCCGCACGTAATACAATTTATACACCTCAAACGTTCTTACTGAAGCCATACGAGACTCATAGACAACGGACACATCGTAGTCCCATTATAACACCACATGAGTATCCCAAACTTATAAGATTATTATTATTTTTTAGAAATAAATCCTACGGTGAAAAATCACCGAACTGACCAGGACACGAACGCAGGACCGGTGGCTTCCACTCCGGGAAAGCTCACCTGTCCCGGTGCCATCCGTTGTTATCCAAACGTATTGGTGCATGAATGGAGCCACCGTATTTACTCCCTCCGAGGAATCGGGACAGCGATAGTTTTTATTGAGAAATAGAAAAGGTCCAGAAATTGACAGGTAAAATATCCAGAGTGTGTAGCTGCCTGAAAATTTCGAGCTGCTAAAAAAACATTGATTCACGTCCAGTTTTCTTTATTGCTTGGTAGCTTTACTATTCTACAGTTCTACTGCATCGTAGTATTCGTTAAGCTGAAAACTAACGTTGTTTGGGGTGGTTTCACTTATAAACCATGACTGAAAATACTATTAGTTGATTTAGTGTGTGAGAAAAATACTGTTCGTTGACTGATAAGCTATGACTTATAAGCTAAATACGATCAAGCGAACGTGCGGAGGAGGTACTTTCTGTCTTTCATCTGTAGATACTCGGTTAGTAATTGGAACATGCATAATTAGTTAATGGCATTGCTACCTCCTGCTTCAAATGTACTCATTCAACTGGTTCTTATTAGTAGTCATGAAAGAAGGCAGGGAAATGAATGAAAACCATGGTTCTTAGGAGTGGAAGGCGTATCATGAAAGAGCGTCTGTGTCTCTGGACTCGTGTACTCCCTTCGTTTAAAAAAACGTAATTCTAGTTTTGAACCTCACGTGTGTCCAAATTTAGAGCTAGAATTGTTTTTTTTTACGGAGGAAGTAATTTGCAAAAAAAAATCTTGAAAAAATTCTGTAATTCAATTATTCAAATGAGATTATATATGATGAAAAGAGTTTAGTTCTATTACCAAGATACTAGGCAACCATAAAATGATTGGTGAAAGGTCCTTATGTGATTTTGATAATTGAGTGACAACTTAGGTGGACTAATTGTGTTTATATAAGATACATATGTGATTAGTCCACAGGTACATGTATGAGCAACATATGCCATGAAGGTGAAAATGGCTCGGAGATGTTGCAAAGCTCACACATGTGATGATGAAGGAGCTCATTGCATAAGATACATGATATGGAGTCATGTGATCAAGGTGGAGAAGATCAAGATATGACTTGGCTTGACGGACCGGTTGCAAGTGTGAAGGGCAAGTTGAGTGATGACTTGGCGCCGATGGACCGAAGCAACGGTGAAAAGCAAGTGAAGTCAAGATCGATTAACCAATATGGTCACGTGATGATATGGAGTGAATCATATCATTGTCGATCATGTTGGTGCATGTGTTGCATCGACATTGAAGGAGATGGAATAAAATGCACAAGGCAAAGGTATAACCTAGGATATTTCATTTCACCGGTCATAGATGTGTAGAGCAGTTGATGACTGGGTTTAGGATAGATGGCCATACTATCAAGAGGGGCAAACTTGTTTGCATATCAGTCATCTGGTGCCACTCGAGTGATCTAACTTTGTATCATTACTAGGATCGAGTGGCGTGGCAAGTTGAGTGGCTAATTCCTTTGAAAAATGATTGTGAAAATGCTAACACACATAAACATGGTGGTGTACACTTGGTGGTGTTGGTACATTTATAAAGGAGAAGAAGTTGGAGTTGATGTGGATCAACTCGGTGAAGAAAAGGAGGCAAAAGAAGGTCACTGTGAGTGACCGGACGCGCCGGTCCAGCGTCCGGTCAAGTGGCAGCAGTGAAGGCACAGGCTTCGGTCTTCGACTGGACGCTGGCGTTGAAAGTGACCTGACGTGTAGGGGCCACGTCAGGTCATCTCTGACGTACGCTGACGTCGTGGCGCGAGGAGCAGCTCTAACACGTGGCAGGCGGTGAAGGACCAGACTCGGGTGTTGCGTCCGATCGCGACCAACCTGACGTGTCCGGTCATAAATCAGAGGCTCGAGGAGCTCTCTAGAAACGACCGAACTCTGGCTGGTCTGTGTCCGGTCGTGCTGGAGTGGACACATCCGATCGCAAAATAGAGGCTCGGGGAGCTCTCTGGAAACGACCAGACTCAGGCGGTGGCGCGTCTGGTCTTGGCGCAGAGGTGCATCTGGTCATCACTTGACTGTTGGCGCATGACAACCGACCGTTGGAGATCAACGCGCAACGTTGAACATGGGCGACACGTGGACGGCGTAGCGCGACCGAACGCTGGCAGGGTGCGACCGATCGATCTGACCAGCACATCCGGTCATCCCGAAAAACGCCTAGTGAAGGGGTAAGGGCTATTCTAGCCCATGGGGCTATAAATAGAAGTGCTAGTCAGCCTTTGGCTAAAAGCTTAGTAGAGCTAAGCATACTAGAGCCTTGGTGGCTTATGTGGTAGTGCTTGAGAGCCCTTTACCTCACTTGAGCTTGATAGTGTTCATCCGATCGAGTGAGTGAGCGATTCTAGTGCGATTGCATTGTGAGGTTGTATCGAGTGGTACTAGGTAATCGTCTTACAAGTTGGTGGTGCTTGTTACTCTTGGAGGTTGCCACCTCCTAGATGGCTTGGTGGTAGTCTCCATCGAAGCCCGCAAGAAGCTTATGCGGTGCTCTGGAGAAGAGCTTTGTGAGGGGCATTATGCTCGCTCTGCAGGAGCTGCAAAGAGCAACTCTAGTAGAGCGAGACGCAAAGGGCGACAAGTGGTCTGACCAGATCAAGTGCTAGAGCTTGTGGTACGCACTCCACGTGGGAGAGTGTGACTTGTGGGTCACCACTAGCAAGAGGATCGGCAGCAACCTTGGAGCTGGTCTCAACGAGGACGTAGCGTATTGGCAAGCACGTGAACCTCGGGAGAAAAATCATAGTGTCAACATTGTTCTTTCCGTTGGATTGCAATCCCCTTACACAAGCTTATAATTATTTTCATATACATTGTGCTTGTGTAGTTGCTCTTGTAATTAGTTTGCTTGTGTAGCTCACTAGTTACCTTCTTGCTTGTGTAGCATAGAAGTAGCTCCTTTACGTGGCTAATTTGGTTTGTGTAACCTTGTTAGTCACATTGCTTAGTTTGTGTAGCTAAGCATTTGCGCTTTCTATTTTGGCATTGATTGCCTTGTTATTGAGTATTGCTAGTGAGCTTAAGAGCTTTGTGCTTTTGCTTACTATAATTGTGTAAGAGCTTCCTGGTGTGCAAAATACTAGTAGCATAGGTTTGTGTGACCTTGCTACTAGATTTGGATAGGTGAGCTCTAGCTAGCCTGTCACCTTTGTTGTCTAATTAGGATCTTTATAAGGTGCTTGTAAACTTCGATAGAGGGGTGTAGTCTTGGCTAGACCGATTGTTTTAATTCTGTATTTGTTTTGGTTAGCCGGCGTGATTAAATTTAGAAAAGACTATTCATCCCCCTCTAGTCTGCCATCTCGACCTATAAGTGGTATCAGAGTGAGGTCTCTCATTTGTGGTCTTCACCAACCTGAGAGGATGGCGACTTATGGGCTAGATGTTGATTGTCCACATATTTTTTATGGCACACACTTTGCATGGTGGAAAAATTGGATGATATGTAATTTTAAGTCTATTTGCCCTCAAATGTGGTGGATGGTAGATGTAGGCTTTTCTCATATGTTGGATGAAAATAATCTAACTCAAGCACAAGAGAAATGCTTAGATCTCGACACCCAAGCTATTGCCATCATGCATAGATCTTTGGATGATAACATATTTGGAGAGATCATTGACATGAAGACCGCCCATGAGATTTGGAGTTATCTCAATAAGAAGTATGGGACGGTCTCCGATGATGATGATAAGCCCAAGAAAGTGGCGCATGAGGATGTTAAGCATGACCACAACTTGGTGATTGTGGAAGATTGCTCCACCTCACGGTCAAGTGATGATGATTGATCCACTACATGTTCACTTGACAAGATTGGTGATACCTCAAGTGATGCACATGATGATCCTACCCCATGCACACTTGATGGTGATGATGGTTCATGCTCGGGCCATGATTATGATGCTATTATAAGCCCATCCACTACACCACATTGTTTTATGTCACAAGGTGACACCAAGGTATCAAATACTAATGTGGTTGATCATATTGATTCATATGATAAGCTTGTTAGTGGACTTGCTAGCATGACCATGTCTTTAGAAAATGAGAAGGCTAAAACATTGAAATTGGAAAATAAAAACTCATTTCTAAAGAACTCATGTGAAGAACAAAAGAAATTACTTGATGTTCTTAAATCTTCATATTGTGAGCTAAAATTGAATCATGAGACACTACTTGCATCTCATGAAGAATTATTAGAACAACATGTTTCTCTCATTAAAGTGTTTACAAAGAAACTTAAAAATAATGAGAGCTCATCACATGGATCAAATAATAAATTGCAAAATGTTGCTAACCCTTGTGATGTAAGCAAGAAGCATGTAACCACCTCTTGTGATGATTTATTAGATATGCCATGCTCTTCACATATAGATGCTTGTTCTACTTTTATGTCTTATGAGACTAACCTTTTGAAGGAGAACAATGAGCTCAAAAATGAAGTGAAGAATTTGAGCAACAAGTTAGAGAGGTGCTATAACTCAAAAGTCACCTTTGAGCACATGTTAAAGACTCAAAGAAACTATGGTGATAAGTGTGGCCTTGACTTTTAAAAGAAGATGACAAATGGCGAAAGAAAGAGAGAAAGAAAGATGAAAAAGCTACAACAAAGAAAGTTCTCTCATCTCATATGCTGCCGCTGTTATGAAGCGGGACACCTTGCAAATGATTGCCCTAACATTGAGAAGCTCAAGAAGATAAAAGAAGAAGAGAGGCTCAAGCATGTGAAGTGCTTCAAGTGTCGCACTTGGGGTCATCTTATCTCAATGTGCCCAACCAAGCAATTGGTGAAGCAACTAGAAGAGCTTCAACCAAAGCCACAAGTTAAGCAAGAGAAGACACCCCAAGAGCAAGTCAAGATCTATCATGAAGATGGTGGTGACTTGATGACGACGAAGAAGAAAACAAGAAGGGGTGGAAAGACAAGGCATCTAATGCAAACTCAAGATGCCAAGATGATGAGCAAGACACAAGATGAGAAGAAAGTCTATGCTCACATCAAGTGCTTCAAGTGTGGAAATACGAGACACTTTGCCTCTAAGTGTCCTACCAAGCTTGAGAAGAAGGCTCAAGCAATCCATGAGAGGCAAGGCAATAGGAAGCACCACATGAGCAAGGAAGAGAAGGCCCAATCAAAGAGAAAGTGCTACTCATGTCAGAAAAGGGAACACATGGCACATTCATATCCCATAGGTAACTCTCCTAAGCCTATTTTAATTGATGATGATTCTATGCTTAGGAAGGATGATAATGGTAGCTCTATGGTTGCTATTGCGAAATATCCCGCTACTCATACTAAGGCTTTGCCTAAGTATATTGCTCCTAACTTAAGAGGACCCAAACTTGTTTGTGTACCATCAAAAAAATGGATGATTGTTTATAGGTACCATTGGCATTGTTGGCTTGGTTCAAATGGTTTTCATCTTGTTGATTATGTAGTTGAGCCAAGTATTGATAAGAGATGATCATTATCCCAATGACATGACAAATTAAGTGAAGTCCAAGTGCTATCAACAAACAAGTGCTATAATTCAAGTTGTTGGTGATTCATTGGATATATTTGATGGCTTGCAAATATTTAAGTTGAAGCTCGCTAATTGGATGATCATGAGCTAACCAAGGTATATCTCTTATTGATCATTTCATTTGGGTGCATATGAGTTGATTGAATATGATAAATATGTAATGTTGCTTGCTATAAGATGTTTGAATGGATAAATTGATTAGTAGTTAAGTTTGTATTGATTTATGTTGGATAAATTCATGAGATGACTTTTAGTGAGTGGTTGAATGGATTTATGTCTTGTAAAAGTATTCAAACAAGTTGGTTTAAAGTTTGATTCATATTTTGATGAAGTATAGCTCAAGTGATTGAAATATGTCCTATATTGAAAATCTGTCCTATATTGAAAATCTGAGTGAGCTGTGATCTTAGCCATATTTGAGTGATCAAAACTTATTGGATTGGCATACAAATTTGTGTACGTGCTCTAGATTTATGGTATAAGATTTTGTACAAATTTTATGAGAATTGGATAAGAGATGCTTCGGTTTTGGAGTGGATCTTATCAGCTATAGTGCAGTAGTTTTCAGCATATAATAGTGGTGGAAGAATTGAAATCTGGTAGCAATATAAAAGTCAAATGAAGCTCAAATTTTTACATCTGCTAGATAACTTAGTTAAGCACATCTCCACCAAATTTTATGGTATTTAGATTTGTACTTTGGGATATATGTATTTTTCTTTGAAGAGTACAGAATCTGCCAGAAAAGTGACAATTATTGGATTTATTTGGAGTCACTTTAATTGAAAGGTCCTTAAGTTGGAATCATGTTTATAAGAAATTTAGGCACCTAAGTTTGGTTTTGATATGATATAGAAGCATAACAAGCAAAGAGTACAAGGTCATTTAATTGTGGAGTGTACTTTGCACATATTCGGTACTCAAATTGGAAGATCAAGATCAAATTTAAGATGAAGATGAAGTTTAAGTTCTAGTGACTATTGAAAATCATTTGGTAGAAAGAAAATGACTTAAAGAAGGAATCAAGGTTACTCATCAAGTTAAGTCCATCACTTGGATCAATCAATCAAGTTATTTCAAGTGAGTGTCAAGAATGGTTCTTGAAGAGAGGTCACTTCTCCCTAGTGTAGGGGCTTCCCGCCTATGTGTACGTAAATCAAGTGTGGTACTTGGAAGGCTAATATGGAAGTGGTGATCTGAGGAACATTTGAGATGCTTAGTTGAAGCAATCAAAAGGGTTGATCAAGAAAAGCAAGCAACACCTAAAAGAGAGCTAGTCATGATATTTCAAGTGGTATTCCAAATAGTTTTGGCATGCAAGCATTGATCAAATAATGAAGCAAGCTAACCACAATAAGATAGTGCGCTTAATCATATTAGTGGTTATCAAATCATATGGGTGAAGAATGGATTTCATTATTCATGATTGGTCTTTATCAAGCTTATAATTAGACTTCACATTGCTATTGGAGTAATAAATTAGAATTTATGTGACTATCCTCTACTCCAACATAGCAAATGTATCATTGTAATGTGCATGATCAATTCAGTCCTTACTAGTATGTGATTACTGCATATAGTACATTCTTCATAGGATCATGCATAACAAATGAAATGTTTAAATTCATAGCCTACCACTATTGCTTAAATGATTAGTTGATCTAGTGGTTAGTATATGAATTTGTTCATGAGCTAGTGAACCTAAGTACTTGATTTAATTTGGATTGTCAACAAGTGACAGGTACAACCTGTAAAAGATAACCTCCAAATGAGTGTGAAGAAGCTTAGAGAGGGTTCAAACCGTCCTTGGAAGCTTAGACAAATCAATTTAGTTCAAGACAACTTAGAAGCTCATGATAAGTAACAAGAGTACATGCACAAGACAATAATGCAAATGGATGTCTAGTTTGTTTGTTTCAAGTGGTATCTAGATTCAAGTATTTCATCAAGAATTCACAAGTGATGACTAGATCAACTCACAAATGATATCCTATAAGTGGTACTCATGAAGATAGCAAATGTTCAAGAAATGGACAAAATTGATAAATCCAACAAGTGGTTCCATACTAGAAAATTCTTTCAAGTGATATCACATCTACACATGGTATCAATCATGCAAGACGATGGTTCCACAAGTAATCCTCAACTTTAAGTGATCATTAAATGAAGAATGCATCCCTCACCTATAAGAGCTCAAGTTTATTAAATGGATGACCCATTCTATGATATAGGGGGAGGTGTCCCTCAAATTGGTATCAAGGTCAAAGATCCTATATGTGGTATCTCAAGTGCTACAAGTGGTGTCATTCCAACAATCAAGAGATGTCCATAAAAAATACAAGATTCAAGCTTCAACCATCTACCCCAAATGCAAACCTTTGCATCAATGAGAAGCACACCTTTTATGAAAATTGATGACAAAGGGGGAGAGATTGTACAAAGATATGAAAGCTTTGGGAGAGATTGAGACAAAGAAATAGAGGTTGGACAAGGACATGGACAAAGAGATGGATCAACATTGAAGAAAAGATATGGATCAAAATTCTTGGACAAGAGAAGCACACAAGTAGGGGGAGCAAGCTCATGAATTTTGATTAGTTGCATTTGATATGTGCATGGTCATATGCTTGCTTGCATTGCATAAATTTTTTAAATTTGATATACATGCTTGTGTGATGTATGCTAGTTGTAGAACTTGAATGATGATTTAATAACTAGCATGCATAGGATGGTAGCTAGACTTGTATTTTTTACACGTGGTACTAGAACCTTGCTTATAATGTTGATCTCACGGGGTTTCTAGTATTTTTGTTGTCTAGCTACTCATGGTACTGAGGATGATGTTAAAAAGTGCAACTCCGATTGATATCACGCTTCAAAGGTTTACTCTATATACCTTAGCATCGTTTGGTAGTAATTACTCTCCCACAATTCCAATCTATGCATATGTGCGAGCTTCAAACCAAACACTCTAGCACATATGTAGGGGGAGCTAATACTACCATTTTAGGTTTGTGGTACTTGTCTAAAATTATTTACACATGATAAAATTGCTTGGGCAAGCAACATGAATCCAAAAGAGCTTAATTTCCATATCTTTGTAGAGTTGTCATCAATTACCAAAAATAGGGAGATTGAAAGGACCTTGTGTGGTTTTGATAATTAAGTGACAACCTAGGTGGACTAATTGTGTTTATGTGAGATACAGATGTGATTAGTCCACAGGTACATGTGTGTTTGCAACATATGCCATGAAGGTGGAAATGGCTCAGAGATGTTGCAAAGCTCACACATGTGATGATGAAGGAGCTCATTGCATATGAGACATAACATGGAGTCATCTGATCAAGGTGGAGAAGATCAAGACATAACTTGGCTCTATGAACCGGTTGTAAGTGTGAAGGGCAAGTTGAGTGATGACTTGGCACCGATAGACCGAAGCAACGGTGAAGAGCAAGTGAAGTCAAGATCGATAAACCAATATGGTCACGTGATAATATGGAGTGAATCATATCATTGTCGATCATGTTGGTGCATGTGTTGCATCGATATTGTAGGAGATGGAATGAAATGCGCAAGGCAAACGTATAACCTAGGGCATTTCATTTCACCAATCATAGGTGTGTAGAGAAGTTAATGATTGGGTTTAGGATAGATGGCCGTACTATCAAGAAAGGCAAACTTATTTATATATCGGTCATCTAGTGCCACTCGAGTGATCTAACTTTGCATCATTGCTAGGATCGAGTGGCGTGGCAAGTTGAGTGGCTAAATCCTTTGAAAAATGATTGTGAAAATGCTAACACACATGCACATGGTGGTGTACACTTGGTGGTGTTGGCACATTTACAAAGGAGAAGAAGTTGGAGTTGATGTGGATCAACTCGGTGAAAAAAGAAGACGAAAGGAGGTCACTGTGAGTGACCAGACGCTGGCCTCGGCAGGACCGATGCGGCCGGTCAAGTGGCAGCAGTGAAGGCGTAGGCTTCGGTCTTAGACCAGACGCTAGTGTTGAAAGTGACTTGACACACAGGGGCCGCGTCTGGTCATCTCTGACGTATGCTGACATCATGGCGAGACGAGCAGCTCTGGCACGTGGCAAGCGATGAAGGACCGGACTCAGGTGCTGCGTCCGATCGCGACCAGCCTGACTCGTCCGGTCACAAATCATAGGCTCGAGGAGCTCTCTAGAAACGACCGGACTCTGGTTGGTCTGCGTCTGGTCGTGCAGGAGCGAACGCGTCCAGTCGCAAAACAGAGGCTCGGGGAGCTCTCTGGAAACGACTGAACTCAGGCGGTGGCGCGTCCGGTCTTGACGCAAAGGTGCGTCCGGTCATTACTTGATTGTTGGCGCGTGGCAGCCGACTGTTGAAGATCATTGTGCAACGTTGAACGTGGGTGACACGTGGATGGCGTAGCGTGGTCGGACGCTGGTAGGGTGCGACCGATCGATCTGACCGGCGCATCCGGTCATTCAGAAAAACGCTAAGTGAAGGGGTAACGACTATTCTAGCCCGTGGGGCTATAAATAGAAGTGCTGGTCAGCCTTTAGCTGAGAGCTTAGTAGAGCTGAGCACACTAGAGCCTTAGTGGCTTATGTGGTAGTGCTTGGGAGTCCTCTAACTCATTTGAGCTTGATAGTGTTCATCCGATCGAGTGAGTGAGCGATTCTAGTGCGATTGCATCGTGAGGTTGCATCGAGTGGCACTAGGTGGTCGTCTTGCAAGCTGGTGGTGCTTGTTACTCTTGGAGGTTGCCATCTCCTAGACGACTTAGTGGTGGTCTCCGTCGAAGTCCACAAGAAGCTTGTGCGGGGCTCCAGAGAAGAGCTTTGTGAGGGGCATTGTGCTCGCCCTATGAGAGCCGCGAAGAGCAACTTTAGTAGAGCGAGATGCGAAGAGCGACAAGTGGTCTGGCTGGGTCAAGTGCTAGAGCTTGTGGTAAGCACTCCACGTGGGAGAGTGTGACTTACGGGTCACCACTAGCAAGAAGATCGGCGGCAACATTGGAGCTTGTCTCAACGGGGACGTACCGTATTGGCAAGCACGTGAACTTTGGGAGAAAAATCACCGTGTCAACATTGTTCTTCCTGTTGGTTTGCAATCCCCTTACATAAGCTTGTAACTATTTTCATATACATTGTGCTTGTGTAGTTAGCTTGTGTAGCTCACTAGTTACCTTCTTGTTTGTGTAGCATAGAAGTAGCTTATTTGCATAGCTAATTTGGTTTGTGTAACCTTATTAGTCACATTGCTTAGTTTGTATAGCTAAGCATTTGCGCTCTCTAATTTGTCATTGGTTGCCTTGTTATTGAGCGTTGCTAGTGAGCTTAGAAGCTTTGTGCTTTTGCTTACTAGAATTGTGTAGGAGCTCTTCGATGTGCAAAATACTTGTGGCATAGGTTTGTATGACCTTGTTTCTAGAATTGGATATGTGAGCTCTAACTAGCCCGGAACCCTTGTTGTTTAATTAGGATCTTTATAAGATGCTTGTAAACTTTAATAGAGGAGTGTAGTCTTGGCTAGACCGATTGTTTTAATTCTGTATTTGTTTCGGTTAGCCGGCTCGATTAAATTTAGAAAGAACTATTCATCTCCCTCTAGTCCGTTATCTCGACCTACATATGGTTATGCGCTTAGGCCAGTCTCAGTGGAAGTTTTATAATAGCCTACCACATATGCATTTTTGTTGACATGGCGACGCTTTAATGAATAGAGAGAAGAGTTGGGTTTCATAGAGATAAAACTCTCTTAGTATGATTGCCAACTCCCTATGAATCATAAAATTAAATATCTATGAAACTATAGATTAAAACTTTACATTAAGAATGGACGTTTCATATAAATTTCATTTCATCGGTAATCTTAAAAAAACATTGAAAGTTTCGGCGCCTCGGTCTGAGATCAGCATCACTATTGAAAGTTTCGGCGCCTCGGTCTGAGATCAGCATCACTGTTCTGGACGTCAGGAAAAGCTCTTGAAGCGCCTCAACGTGGTGGTTGGGCTTGAGCGGTGCGTTGTAGATATCATCAAAGCACTTCTTGGCTGAATAGGCTCGTAATGTCTGTATGCCCTATAAAGACCTTTTTGTGTGGTGTAGGGTGAGAGATATCGTTGTCGCTCAAATCATAAGCAAACATTGTATATATATGGAAAAAAATATGTTACATATATAACGCAAGTGCATATCAGGTGAAGGTGAAATTTGAAAATGGTGCGAATTTGTTCTAAAGCATACTAAATAATGCTAATATTTTTAGACTTAATTAGCACAACGCCCGGCGCCAGATAGGGGACAAGGAGACAAAAAGACAATAAATAATCATAAAAAGTCTATTATGGTCCATCTAGTTGTTTTAGATATTGACAAAATAAACATGAGTTTGGACACTATAGCTAATTGTATCCGTATATAAGAACAATATTATAAAGTGCATTTTCATTAAAAAAACATTCTCTAATATAGCATTAATACCTATAAGGTGTTGAATAAACCAGTAGTTATATAAAAACTTATGAGACAAAGTTTGAAACAACTTCGAAGGTCAAATTTCCCTGTTCATTATAGTTAAACAAAAGATGCAAGAAAAAATGGGGAACAGAGCATTTAAAGAATCATCTTCACAACAATAACGTAAAGTAAAGAAAAAGAATAATTAACACGTCCTAATAAAAACCCTGTTTAGATACCCCACAGACTATAATATTTTGATTATATAATTAAAGTTTGATCCAAACAAGATTGATTTTATGACGGACTATTATAATCAGAACTCTTGATTATCATAAGGGCATTGCTAGCGCCCGGACGTCCGTTTGGATGCCAGTGGCTGTAGTCAGTTTCCCCTTGTTTCGCACGCCCACGCGTGGGCCCACCGCCCGCACCGTCCAGACATCGCTCGACCGTGCCTGCATCACCCGCGCCCACACGGAGGCCCATGTCGCCCGAACTTCGCCTACGTGGGGACCGCTCGCGCCCTCTCCTGCTTCCCATGTGCATCCCATGTGCAACACCCGATCTACTTTTGAAACATCCAGATGCAACACTTGCAACATACAAAAAAGACAGATGAAACATTCGAAACATGCATCCGAAGCACATGGAAAAACAATTGAAAACCATTGCAAACATACGCAACATCTAGATAAAACACTTGCAACATGTGTGTAAAACATATGCAACATCTAGATAAACATGCTTGCAACATACGTCTCAAAAAACAAATAAAACATTGGGGACAGATGCTTGCAACACGTGTAGAACCATTGCAACATATGAAACATTCCGATGTACTTTTTCAACATCCATGTGAAACACTGAAAATACACCTCTAAAACATCTTAAACATTTCAAATGTACACTTGCAACATGTATCATATCCTGGTGCAGCCTCCTCCGCCGTCTGCATCAGCCATACCAGGAGGCGAGGCCGGAGGGCATCCGTGCCAAGGTCCGGCGCTTCTCCTTGCGCTGACGGCACTTGTCGGCGTCGTCGGGTGGAGCGGGTGACGGAGCAGGAGCAACGACAGGAGTAGAAGGACGAGCGCGCGGAGCAGCAGGGCGGGCGCGCGGAGCAGCTGCAGGAGTAGTGGGCGCGGGAGGAGCAGCAGGAGCTACGAGCGCGGGCGTATAGGAGCTATGGTAGGAGGAGCAGAGTGGGATGAATTGACTAGATATTGCGGAGTGGGAGATGGATGAATTGTCTGGATATATTAAACAAAGGTTATGTCACATGGCCCCACACCCGCGTCCATCCGATACTCGAATAAAGAGTTGGACGCTCGAATCAAAGAATTATCGTTACCATAATCCCTTAATCCCAGTGACACCATGTTATAGGGATTATGAGTGCTGAAAATCAAACTTGCCCCCGACCGATTGTCTAATTTATCAAACTATAAAGGATAAGATAGAATTTTCCCACTTTAATCAACCATAATTAATCACTATATTCTATTGACCTAAACATCCTGACATAATTCATAATCCTGATTATATTAATTCTAGCATAATCCAGATTATAATAATCCATCAGTGATCAAACAGACTAATACTTTTGTTGTATTTTATAATATATTGTTAAATTCTCTACCCAATATAGAAATCCTGTACCTAGCTAGAGACACATTTGAACAAGAGAAAGACCAACTACAAAGGTAGAGTTAGTTCCGTTTAGTAGGGGTGTAAGGCTCATTTCTGGCTCTGGCTTCAGCTTATGCAGAGAAGTCATACGAAACGATTCACTAGGAGAAGCTATTTGGAGTCGGTTTTTTTAGAAAAACCCGTGGGATCCGGTTCCTCTGGATAAGCTCTTAAGCAGAAGCCCTACCAAACGAGGCCATGCATACTTGCACACCATTTCTAGCTAGCTTACATATTAACAGCCGTACTGTAGTTTTCCCTTATTCTAGTTCTTCTAGAGAATCTAGTCAAATAGAAAAACACAAAATGATTTTGATTCACCATGAAAGTGTCATCACAAGTTTGGATAGGATGCCTCCCGCCCCTGATTGGGGAGCAAGATTTTGACACGCGGCGTGTTCTTACATGTGGCCGGAGAAACGATTGCACGTGCACGGGACGGAGATGGGCACCGGCGCCCATGCAGAGCTGCAGCCGAAGTTCGACGCGCCTCCTTGTGGAATTGGATCGAACGCGTATGAAACTACAGGTCCAGAACTTGTTTCAGGCGCCTCTTTGGACTGCTTCCTTACGTGAAAACCAAACCAACATTCAACAACGCAACGCGCGTCGACGCGCGTGCATGACCCACACATCCGCTGATCCGCAGAGCAGGACGCCGGAGGAGGAACGCGACGAAAGCAGTTGACGCCGCTGAAGGCTGAGGCCAGGCCCAATGCGACACCATGGCGTACCGCCCTAGAGTTCACGTAGACACCGGTGATCCCTGTCAAGATAGTAGTCCCACAGACTCACATAGGCTCTTGCAGAGGCGTCTATTGTCTCACCTGACAAAAAGCTAGGGGTAGCACGGTCTAGCACGGTCTGTTTGGTTTACCTCATATTTGATTTATTTGTTTATTTTTTCAGTTAAAATAATATTTTCTTTTTAAAATAATTCAATGAGAATAGTATTTTTCAGTCGAGATTCAGCAAGATGAACCGGGCCGTGCGTTGGGAGAACGAGGAGTACATGAACATGATGGATCACTTTTCTCAGCTTGTGCCCCTGCACGCCTGACATCTTTTTGTACTGCTAGGTAAGGGCATGGCCAACGGAGGCAGTACTGAATATTAGCCCCAAATTAAAATTGTAGACCACATAAACGTTGATGGAACAAGACCTTCGTTCTCTCAACCTAGGCATACTCTGCTCTTTTACCTAACAGTGCGAGTCTGCGGGACTACTATCATGATGACAGGGATCACCGGTGTGGCGGTGTCTACATGGACTCTAGGGCAGTACGCCACGGTGTCGCATTGGGCCTGGCCAAAAGAGTCGAGTATGCGTAGTCGCATTGGGCCTGGCCAAAAGAGTCGAGTATGCGTAGGTTGAGAGTAGGAAGGTCTTATTTCATCGATGTCTACGTGGTCTACAACTTTAACTTGGGGCTAACATTCAGTACTGCCGCCGTTCGCCGTGCTCTGAGAAAACAACCGCCGCCAGCGTCCACGTACGCCCCGCGGGCCGCAGCCCCTGTCGCCTGCCTCGCAACGGTCGCGTTCGGCGTTCGCCTGTCCTGTTCTGTCCCGCTCCCAGTCCCACGCTGCGCACCGGCCCCAGACCGGCAGGCAGGGTCGCAGGGATGGGCCAAGCGCGCGCGTACGGCCGTCGAGCACCCACACACTTGGCGCGGGCGGGCGGGGCGGCGGGATGGGCGGTTTTGGCCCGTCTCTCACGCGGAAAGGTGGGATCCCTCGTGAACGTTCGAGAGCCGAGCGAGCGGGGTTTGTGGTCGTGGACCGGGTGGTACTGGTACAGCTGCGCCTCCTCCCTGCGTGCCACACCTTTGCCGCATGTGTGCCTCGTGAGTGCTAACATGCGGCTGCAGTCTACTACAGCGACCAGACGTGCTACGCTATGCGGTTCTGCGTGCTGAGCTGCTGGCAACGCCACGGGTGCACATCGCTCTCGCTCCTGGGCTCAGGATTTTTTTGCTTGTCCGGCTGTCCCATCCATCTGGTACGCCCATACGTATACTACTGCAGATTTTAAATAGACGTAGTGAAATTTAGCTTATACTTATACTTATATTGATTTACTGTGAGAGAAAAACATTATTACTGCTGAAGAGGAGGATCGGCCGAATTTGTGGCGGCTCGTCGATGCTCCGGAATCCTGGTCGGCCGCATAACATTGTTTTGCTTTACTCCACTACAATATTGTCATTATTAACTGTGGAACCCTAACAAAATACTGCCATTGAAATACTAGTCCGCTGCTACCCCTAAAAGTTGTGTAGCATTTTTTTTAGAGTAAGTTGTGTACTCCTTTATTAACATTTTTTTAGTTCTCCCGGCGCCTTGTTTGCTTAACTTATCAGCTTGGCTTATTAGCCATAATATACAGCCTATTTGTTTCAGCTGGATTGGCTTATAAGCCCATGGCTGAAGTACTGCTGGCTGGTTTGGTGTGAGAGAAAAATACTATTGACTGGCTAATAAGCCAAGCCAGATACATGCAGTTACAGCCCGCCGAACAGGCTGATAGTGTTTTTTTCTCACGACAAATAAACGATCAATACTTTTCAGCCTGTCTTTTCAGCGTCTTGCTTTGAAATAAGTTGATATACAACTAGTACTTGGTTTCTTAGTGAGTTTGTCTTGAGTTTGTGCCAGCAAGATTTATGCTTGCTGGTGGGGGAGAGCAAGATTGGCTCACCCACGCTGGCAAAGCTCGCCTTGCTAAGCGAGATAAGGCGAGCGAAACTGACGAAGTAACCAAACGCACCCTCAAGTTAGTCCACCAAATTTTACCAGATAAATTCATGATGAGACGTCTCATTTCATGTAAAGAAATAAAGATGTTTCTTAGACGAGTGAGTCTACCTCAATTAGTTGGGTGAAAGGTGTGATCATGCACCTAATTTTTTTTTGATACATTTTGTATTTAAAACATGTCTAGTTTCTTCAAGGTTGGTTATATATTTAAAAAAAAGATATGGGTCGAACACCATCTAATATTTTCAAAGGCGAAGTGCACAAATAAAACAAAAGTGGACAAAGTATATATTATATAATAATATATTACTCGGAAGACTCTAAAAGTTTGGTAAGCCCCAGCCTGTCCGTGTTGAATACTAACCCACCATGAATCATCAGCCTGTTCGGCAGACGTAAATGATCGTGGATTATTTACTACTGATTGGTTTAGTATGAGAAAAAAATATTATTCTAGCTTATAATCCACGATCATATACGAGTAAACCAACTGACTTCTTGTCTTTTGTTTTGGCCCATTATATACAAAACACTGGACTTGCGGACTTGCGGTCCATTATGGGCCCCTCTATGGTTACAGTTTGTATAAGCACTTATGTGAATTACCCTTTCCTCCCGTAGGACTCTCATTTCAGAAGCTCGGTTTAGGAAGAGGAATTGTTATAAAATTACCATGATTTATTTTTCACAACAAAGATGAATAGACATAACCAAATCAATAACTAGGTGCACTGAAACACATGAAGAGATGATGAGGTTTCAGGCTAAACCATACTCAGTTCCAGCACAAAAAGAAGTGTGTAATTAAGTACGGATCCGCGCAAGATTTACAACACAGCAAAACACTTCATGAAAGCATTTGGTGTTCATGTTTTGCTACGGGATTCGCTTGTTACTCTTGGTGGTTGCCGTCACCTAGATGGCTTGAAGCAGCGAGTATCGTCGAGCGGAGGTTGGTGATTGTCTCCGGCTCTGATCGTGGTGATTGTGATGGGTTCTTGACTTTTTCCCATCGAAGAGCCAAAAGGTACTCTAGTAAATTGCTCGTGCTTGTGTGATCCATATCTTGTGTTAGTTGTGCGGCACCCTATTAAAGGTTTGACGTGTGATGCCAATTAGTGCGTGAATCTCCAAGTGAGTGAATCACCACAACGAGGACTAGCTTGCCGGCAAGCAAGTGAACCTTGGTAAAAATCATTGTGTCAACATTTGATTCCGAGATGATTGGTATTCATTCGTATTCATTCCTGTGATTAATTGGTTTATTCCTCGACTCGACGGTATAACCATCTAGCTCTCTCTCTTTACAATACCATAAACTAGTTGTCAAGCTCTTTAGTGTAGCTAGTCATGAGAGCTTGATTAGTTTGGTTAGTATGGCTCTTTAGTTAGCATTTGGGAGCATACTAATTTACAGTAGTGACATAGCCATTGTGTGGATAGAGACTATAGAAACTAGAATTATGGTAGGTGGCTTGTATTTTTAGTAGGCTAGCGCAACACTCGCTTCGCCTCATTTTTGTCTAACCGGTTTGCTAAGTGTTGTTGTAGAAATTTTTAATAGGCTATTCACCCCCTTCTAGTCATTAGGATCGTTCAAGTGGTATCGGAGCCGAGGTCACCGTGATTTGAGGCTTAACAACCTTCGGTGTCAAAATGGCTCAAATCAACAACACCAAGAAAGCCACCCCAATTTGATGACACAAATTATCCATATTAGAAGTCAAAGATGACCACATATATTAAGTCAATCAATAGAAGGGTGTGGAAGATGGTAGAAACCAAAATTGAGGTTGCCGATCCGGAGAATCCCACCGCGGCCGAAGAATTGCTTCTCCAAAATAATGATATTGCTCTAAGTGCCATTCATGATGCAATTAATGAGAGAACATTTGAGCAAATCAAGAACATTGAGATGGCTCATGAGGCTTGGAAGAAGTTAGAAGAATCATTCGAGGGCACCAAGACAATGAAGGGTGCAAAGGCATACATTCTCAAGGAGAAATTTGCTAGCTTCAAGATGAAGGAAGACGAGAGTGTGCTAGACATGTTTCATCAGATGGAAGTGCTTATCAATGATCTCAAAGCACTTGGTGAGAAGGTGGAGGACAAGGACTTCTCTCATAAGTTCTTAAAATGCTTACCCACAAGATTTAGCATGTTGGTCACATTGCTAGCGAGGACTGGTTTAGACACAATGACACCAAACCAAATCTTGAGAGATATCAGACTGATGATGCTTATAGAGATGATGATAAGAAGGAAGAAAAGAGGGAGAAGAAAGATGACAAGAAGGATGAAAAAAGAAGAATGTGGCATTCAAGGCCACATCATCAAAGGGCAAGGCAAAGCAAGAATTATCAAGTGAAGATGAAGACTTGAGCTTTCATGAGCTGGATGATGAGAAGATGGCTCTCTTTGTCAAGAGATTTGGCAAGTTCATGATGAAGAAGAGCTACCATGCTAGAAGAAAGAAGTCTTTATCCAAGAACAAGGAATGGTCAAGAAGGTGCTTCAATTGTGGAAGCAAAGATCATCTTGTTGCTCAATGCCCATACAATAGTGACAAAGATGATGACAAGAAGGACAAGAAGGAAAAGAAAGAGAAGAAGGACAAAATGACCTTCAAGAAGAAGAAGAAGGGTGGTTCATATATGGTCACTTGGGATAGTGATGATTTCTCAAGTGGTGATGA
This sequence comes from Miscanthus floridulus, assembly GCF_019320115.1. Lineage (NCBI taxonomy): Eukaryota > Viridiplantae > Streptophyta > Magnoliopsida > Poales > Poaceae > Miscanthus > Miscanthus floridulus. The sequence continues at coordinate 159,890,043 of NC_089580.1, forward strand.
TGATAGTGATGATGACAAGACCACCAAGAAGAAGGCACTTGTAAGTATTGCTATCAATGAGAAGCCTTCTCTTTTCGACACTCCATCATGCTTCATGACCAAGCCCACTAAGATACAAACTTGTGATGATGGAAGTGATGAAGAATATGATAATAAAAATGAAAGTGACAGTGATGATGATGAACCAACTAAGGATGAACTACTAGAGATGCTAGATGATGCTAAAGAACACTTTGACATTAAGAGAAGGGAATGCAAAAGCTTGCATAAGGAAATAAAAGCCCTTAAGCAAGCCTTTGATGAGCTCAATGCATCTCATGAGAGGCTAGAGGAAGTCTATGAGAAGCTTAGCAAGGCTCATAAGAAGCGTGAAAAAGCTCATTCCTCTTTGCTTAATGAGAAAAATGAGAAAAAGTATGTTGAGACATGTAATATAGGCTTAACTTGTGATCTAATTGATGAATCATTATATATGCCTATCATTATTGCTCCCACTAACCCTTCTTGTAGCACTTCTACTTCCACCTCATCTAGTAGTGATGGTTTCACTTGTGATGCTTCACTAATGGTTGAGAATGAGACCCTCAAGAAGGAGATCAATGAGCTCACTCACACCTTGGCTAAGGCCTATGGTGGTGAGGACTGCTTGCTTATGTGTTTGGGTAGCCAAAGAGCTTCTCTCTACAAAGAGAGATTGGGCTATACCCCTAAGAAAGGCAAGGCGGCCTTTGCTCCTCACAAGACTAGTTTTGTGAAGAACAATGGTCAGTTTTGCACTAGTTACAAGCAAGTTGGTCATAAAGAGCATGAATGCAAGAATAAGAGCAAAAATGCTAATGTATCCTCAATTAAGATTAATTTTTTCTTTGTGCTTACTAAGGGTACAAATATTGTGAAAGCTAAGTTCATCGGTACACCTTGGATGGGCTCAAAGAAGAAAGTCATTTGGGTGCCAAAGAGCTTGGTCACTAACCTTCAAGGACCCAAGCAAATTTGGGTACCTAAAAAGAATTGATCTTCTTTTGTATGTCAATTACAAAGCCAGAGGAAGGCATTGGGTGCTTGATAGTGGGTGCACTTAACACATGACTGGTGATGCAATAATGTTAAACTCAATCAACACCAATGGCAATAATGGTTATGATAGTATCACATTTGGTGATAATGGCAAAGGCAAGGTCAAGGGGCTTGGTAAGATTGCAATATCCAATGATATGAATATTTCTAATGTGTTGCTAGTAGAGAGCTTGAACTTCAACTTGCTATCCGTGGCTCAATTATGTGATCTTGGATTCAAATGCATATTTGGGGTAGATGATGTAGAGATCATAAGTGTAGATGGCTCTAACTTGATCTTCAAAGGCTTTAGATATGAGAATCTATACTTGGTTGATTTCAATGCTAGTGAGGCTCAATTATCTACATGTTTGTTCTTTAAGTCTAGCATAGGTTGGTTATGGCATAGAAGGTTTGGTCATGTTGGAATGAAACAATTGAATAGATTGGTTAAGCATGACTTGGTTAGAGGCTTGAAAGATGTTGTGTTTAAGAAGGATAAGCTTTGTAGCTCTTGTTAAGCCAACAAACAAGTTGGAAACATCCATCCTAAGAAAAGCATGATGAGCACTAGTAAAGCATTTGAGTTATTGCACATGGATTTGTTTGGGCCAACACAATACACTAGCATCGGAGGAAACAAATATGGCTTTATAATAGTGGATGATTATAATAGATACACTTGGATATTCTTTTAGTGGACAAAAGTAATGTGTTTGCAATATTCAAATCATTTGTCAAGGGCATTCACAATGAGTTTGAAACAACCATCAAGAGAGTTAGAAGTGACAATGGTAGTGAGTTTAAGAACACTAGAATTGATGAGTTGTGTGATGAATTTAAAATAAGACATCAATTTTTATCCAAGTACACTCCACAATCAAATGGCCTTGTTGAGAGGAAGAATAAAACACTCATTGATATGGCAAGGTCTATGCTTAGTGAGTACAATACGAGTCAATCTTTTTGGGCCGAAGCTATCAACATGACTTGCTATTGTAGCAACCGCCTCTATTGTCACCCATTAAAAGAGAAGACACCATATGAGCTCTTGAATGGTAGAAAGTCCAACATTGCATATTTTTAGATCTTTGGTTGCAAATGCTATATCTTGAAGAAAGGCACTAGATTGGACAAGTTTGACAAAAAATATGATGAAGGATTTCTACTTGGATACTCAACTACTAGCAAAGCATATAGAGTTTGGAATTTGGATAGTGGTACCCTTAAGGAAGTTCATGATGTTGAATTTGATGAAACCAAGGGTTCACAAGAAGAAAATGAGAACTTGGAAGATGTTAGAGACATTCAACTTTCAAATGCCATGAAGAACATGGATGCTGGTGAATTGAGGCCTAGGCAAGTGAATGATGATAAAGATGAGCAAGTGCAAGTGCTCTCTAACTCAAATATGCAAGATGATATAAATCAAGCTAGTACAAAAGGCTCTCATGACAATGAACAAAATCAAATGGCTAGTGCATCATCTCAACCCAATGATCAAGCAAGTGCAAGCAATCAAGTTCCAATCCTCCAACCAACCAATATTGCAAGGGGGCATCCATTGGACATTATCATTGGTGATATTTTAAGAGGTGTGCAAACTAGATCAAGATTGGCTTCATTTTATGAGTATTTCTCATTTGTGTCATCCATTGAACTAAAGAAGATAGATGAAGCATTGAAGGATGTTGATTAGGTGACTGCTATGCATGAAGAGTTAAATAACTTCATAAGAAATCAAGTATGAGAATTAGTAGAGAGACCAAAGGGACACAATGTGATTAGAACCAAATGGTTTTTTAGAAACAAGCAAATTCAAGACAGGATAGTAGTAAGGAACAAAGCAGATTGGTAGCAAAAGGCTATACACAAATTGAAGGTCTTGACTTTGGAGAAACATATGCACCGATCGCTAGATTGAAAGCAATTAGAATCTTGCTAGCCTATGCTTGTGCCCACAACATCAAACTCTATCAAATGGATGTCAAAAGTGCATTTCTCAATCGTTACATAAATAAAGAAGTATATGTTGAGTAACCTCTCGGTTTTGAAGATGACGAGAAGCCCGACCATGTGTACAAGTTGAAGAAGACATTGTATGGCTTGAAGCAAGCACCTAGAGCATGGTATGAGAGATTGAGGGACTTCCTACTCTCTAAAGGATTCATGATGGGTAAGGTTGACACCACTCTTTTCATCAAGAAGATTGGAAAAGATTTATTTGTGTTGCAAATCGATGTTGATGACATCATATTTGGATCAACCAATCAAGACTTTTATAAAGAATTTGGAAAAATGATGGCAAATGAGTTTGAGATGTCCATGATTGGAGAGTTAAGTTACTTTCTTGGTCTTCAAATCAAGCAGTTGAAGAATGGTACATTTGTGAGTCAAGGCAAGTATATCAAGGACCTGATCAAGAAGTTTGGAATGAGTGATAGCAAAGCTATTAGTACACCAATGGGAACAAATGTCAACTTAGATAGTGATGCAAGTGGCAATATGGTGGATCAAAAATTATATTGGTCTATGATTGAAAGCCTACTCTATGTGACCGCATCAAGGCCGGATGTCATGTTTAGTGTGTGCATGTGTGCAAAATTTTAAGCCTCACCAAGAGAAAGTCATTTGAATGCTATAAAGAGAATATTGAGGTATTTGAAGCATACACAAAATGTTGGTTTGTGGTATCCCAAAGAAGCAAAATTTGAGCTAGTTGGTTACTCTGACTCAGATTTTATGGGATGCAAGGTTGAAAGAAAGAGCACCTTAGGCACATGTCAATTGTTGGGAAGATCACTTGCTTCATGGTCATCAAAGAAGCAAAATAGTGTTGCATTATCAATCGCCGAAGCCAAATACATATCCACCGGTAGTTGTTGTGCACAAATACTTTGGATGAAGGCTAGCTTGAATGACTTTGGAATCAAGTTCAAGAAAGTACCAGTGCTATATGACAATGAGAGTGCAATCAAGTTAACCAATAATCTGGTTCAACATGCAAGAACAAAGTACATTGATGCCCACCATCATTTCATAAGAGATCACCAACAAAAGAGGAACATTTGCATTGAGAGTGTAGGCACCGAAGATTAACTTGCTGATATATTCACCAAACCATTAGATGAGAAAAGGTTTTGCAAGCTAAGGAATGAGTCGAACATATTGGATTTCTCAAATATGTGTTGATGCACCTCCCCACTTATATGACATGCCTCTCCTTCAAGCAATCCAAGGTAAAAGTTGATTGGCATGGCATACACTCTTACTAGAGGACATGTTTAGTGCATCTAGTCATCTTTCACATTTGATAGGCTCATTTATGAAAATCAAATGATTTTGATGTTTGTATGGTACCACTATTGCTTCTATTCTTATTTTGGTCTAGTGGTAGCATATGACATGTTTGTGGGCTTGTAAACATAGTGTTTGATCTAGAAAATGAGCTCTAAGTATTTAACTCAACATGGTATAAGATAACCCTTATTTGGAGGTGTGAAGAAGCTTGTCCTTGGATCAAACCGAGTTAAATATCTTTGGCAAATGTTCTAGATTAAACCAAATTTGGAAAAATGATCCTCACCCCATTGATTGACATTGATAATCTCAACCTATCTACATTTTAAACCTTTGTGGTCATTGATGACAAAGGGGGAGAAATAGTGTATAAAGATAGTGAAAAGAGAGGGAGAGAAACAAATATGTAAGTGATAGGGGGAGAATTTGACATAGGACGAGAGATATGGATCAATTAAAATTTTAAGCACACAAGTAGGGGGAGTAAGCTCATGAACTTGTATGGTGTATTTGAATGTGCATTTCATATGTTTTCTTGCATAGCACAAGTTTTAAGTTTCAATATCTATACTTGTGTGGTGTATGCTAGTTGTAGGATTAATTGATGATATGAAAAACTAGCATGCATAGGTTAAGTAACTAGACTCATGTTCATTTTATGAAAATTAGACCCTTGCTTCTAATGTTGATCTCATGTGGTATTCTAGTCTTTGTGTATGTCTAGTTACTCATGGTACTAAGGATGGTATATTGGTGTACTCCAATTGGTATCACGCTTTAAAGGTCCATCTTTTATACCTTAGCATCATTTGGTAGACATTGTCTCCTATATTTCCTATCTAAGCATATGTGCAAGCAACAATCCAAACTCTTAGCACATATGTAGGGGGAGCAATTGCTACCATTTGGGGTTCATAAAACTTGTCCATATCCTTTTACACATGGTAAATATGCTTGGGCAAGCAACATGGATTCAATTAAATTTCAATTCATATCTTTGTTTAAGGGTTGTCATCAATTACCAAAAAGGGGGAGATTGAAAGCTCTAATTTAGTTTTGGTGAATTGATGAAACCCTTAGTGCTAACCTAGTTTATCAAAGTGATTATGAGATAGGTAGCACTTCTCCAAGTGGTGAAGCAAATGAAGATCATGACATGATGATGGTGATGCCATGGTGATGATCAAGTGCTTAAACTTGGAAAAGAGGAAAGAGAAAAAAAAAGCTCAAGGCAAAGGTAAAATTGATAGGAGCTTTTTGGTTTGGTGATCGAGAGACTTAGAGAGTGTGATCACATTTAGGATCGATAGCCGTACTATTAAAAGGGGTGAAACTCGTATCGAAATGTGGTTATCAAAGTGCAACTAGATGCTCTAACTCATTGCATATGCATTTAGGATCTAGTGGAGTGCTAACACCCTTGAAAACATTTGTGAAAATAAGCTAACACACGTGCACAAGGTGATACACTTGGTGGTTAGCACATTTGAGCAAGGGTGAAGAAGTCGGTGAAATGAAGGAGAAGATAGACACTGAGAAACAGTGACCGGACGCTGGTCACGTGGTGATCGAACTCAGGAGAGCAGTGTCCGGTCAATAGTGGATCAATAGTGTGGTCTTGGTTTTATTGACCGAACTCTGCCTTGGGAAGTAACCGGACTCTGACCCCGCGTCCGGTCAGTAGGCACACAGTGAAGGCCGCCCTCAGTCCCTTGACCAGACGCTGAAGAAGATGAGGGATCGGACATGCAGTGGGCGCGTCTGGTCACCTAGTGACATACGCTGACATAAGCAATAGAGATAGATTGTGTTGACCGGATGCTGACCTAAGTTCGGTCATGGGCCACCGGACGCGTCTGGTCGTGAAAAACTGGCTCTAGAACCTCTCTGGAAAAAACCAGACTCTGGTTGGTCTGCGTCCGGTCATGCAGGAGCGGACGCGTCTGGTCGCAATACAGTGGCTCGGGGAGCTCTTTGTAAATGACCAGACTCAGGCGGTGGCATGTTCGGTCTTGGCGTAGAGGTGCGTCCGGTCACATCTTAAGTGCACTAATCACTGTTGAGATCGAGTGATCAGCATTTGAAGTAGGGGACACATGGCAAAAATCTAAGGATCAGACGCTGGGGTCCTGCATCTAGTCAAACCGATCGGTGCGTCCGGTCGCCCTGATTTTTTAGTGAATAGAGAGCCAACGGCTCTATTCATAGGGGCTCTCTATTTAAGCCCCATTGCTGGCTCTATATCATTCTCTTGGCCATTTGCATTGACATAGCAACCTTGTGAGCTTAGCCAAAGCCCTCCCACTCATCTCCATCATTGATTCTTCATCTTTGCGATATTGGGAGAAAATCCAAGTGCATTGCTTGAGTGTTTGCATCTAGAGGCACTTGGTGTTCATGTTTCGCTACGGGATTCGCTTGTTACTCTTGGTGCTTGCCACCACCTAGAAGGCTTGAAGTAGCAAGGATCATTGAGCGGAGGTTGGTGATTGTCTCCGGCTCCGATCGTGGTGATTGTGAGGGGTTCTTGACCTTTCCCTGGTGAAGAGCCAAAAGATACTCTAGTAAATTGCTCATGGCTTGTGTGATCCTTATTTGTGTTGGTTGTACAACACCCTATTGAGGGTTTGGCATGTGATGCCAATTAGCGTGTGAACCTCCAAGTGAGTGAATCACCACAACGAGGACTAGCTTGCCGGCAAGTAAGTGAACCTCGGTAAAAAATTATTGTGTCAACATTTGATTCTGAGGTGATTGGTATTCATTCTTGTGATTGATTGGTTCATTCCTCGACTCTATGGTATAACCATCTAGCTCTCTCTCTCTTTACAATACCGCAAACTAGTTGTCAAGCTCTTTAGTGTAGCTAGTCATGAGAACTTGATTAGTTTGGTTAGTGTGGCTCTTTAGTTAGCATTTGGGAGCATACTAACTTACTATAGTGGCATAGCCATTGTGTGGATAGAGATTATAGAAACTAGAATTGTGGTAGGTGACTTGCATTTTTAGTAGGCTAGTGCAATACTCGCTTCGCCTCATATTTCTCTAACCAGTTTGCTAAGTGTTGTTGTAGAAATTTTTAATAGGCTATTCACCCCCCTCTAGCCATTAGAACCTTTCGACGAGGCCGTGTCGCCGTCGCCTTGCCATTTATGGCACTACGACACGAGGGCCACGTCGGTAGCAAGCGCATGGCCATTGGCTAGCGCTTGGCCATAGGCTGTGCTAATCGTGCCAACCACATCCCGCCAAGGCATGTCCTTGCCGAGTCGCTGATTGCCCCTCCCCCACCGCTCCCTCGCTCTCTCTCTCTCTCTCTCTCTCTCTGTTCTTGTCTCCCTACCACCATCGAATCGCACTGGTGCCGCAGCTACGAGAGGTCACCTCTCATCAATCCCTCTTGTCCGTGCCTCTACCCTCACGTCCCCTCTCTAGCTGCCCCCACCCCACTTTGATTGTGGCTTAGCCAAGCCTCAATTTTGGAGCTTCGCCCCGCCACCGCACCATTAAGACCCGTCACCGCCCGCGCCATGGCCAACATCCACTACTTCACCCTGCACAAATTCCTCTGCACCACTAGCTTGCCTTGGCTCCCTCTCCACCATGTGCATGCCAGTGGGAGCACTACCGCCTCCCTGCCATCGCTGATGTGGCTGTGTACGCCGTAGCTCATCACCATGCTCGTCGTGTGCACGCGGCTAGCCCTGCTCATGTAGTCTCTGGACGAACCACCACTTTGGCTAGGTTCATGGTATGCCCCTAGTGCTTATCCCCTATCTCTACCATCCTATTAGCGTTGTAGCTCACTGGGATGACCACGATGTCGTCGTGGGTGACCGCGCACGGTGGCAGCTCACTCTAGTGCTCCCTGTTGCTCTGTATCGCCGCTTAGGGTAGGCGTTGGGGTCGTAGATGGGGTTCAGATCGTTAGTTGGGTTGGTGCAGGCCTCGAGTGGCCGACATACTGCCTAGTGCCACCGTCCATCGTGCCAGAGAGCACGGGGCATCTCGGGGACCTCTTCGGTGCGAAGGTGAAAAGATACGGGGCTCCGTTGTAAAGTCATTGTCTATAAAAATAGTACGTGTAGTGTTCGCGCTATTGTCTCATAACGTGAGGGCATTTTTGCAAGAGTGCCAGTGCGCGCGCGGGCTCCCTACTGTGGGCCATGTCCACGCGTGGGCTGCTTTGGGCCGAAATTGATTTATTTTTTTCGTGGAAAATAGAAATAGCTTTTCATTTTAATTCTGAGCTAAACTTTGGTAATTAATATAAAATAATGTAGATATCCAAAATTTGTGAAATTAATTTTGTTAGGTTCCCAAAAACATTGTCTACCTGTTAGTATAGTTAGTTCATACATATCTGTGTGGTTGCTAAGGAGCATTAAAAAAGTTGAGATGCTTAGTATTATTTCGATTAATAATTGTAGGAATTTTTGTGGTAGATTGGTGATAGCAAAAACCCTAAAATTTTTATAGTACCTTCATTGTATTATTATGCGCTCTCTGTAATTTTTGTAGCCCTAGAATAGACTACTTAATATGGTAGCTAAATACCCATTAAGGCTAAAGGAATAATGGCATGATATTGGTTTATAAAAGTTAAGCACTTGTAGGGTGAGCTCGAAACCTATTTGGTAGAAATAATGATTTGCTTAGTATCTTAGTCATTAGAGCTAGCTTAGTAGCTTAGCATGTGTATTCTTATTTTAAGAGTTGCTATGGCCAAAATACTAAGTGTTGCATCATCATTGCATGCATGTAGAGAGCAAGTTGGTGGAGTTCATGATCGCTGGAGAGCAGGAGTACAAGGAGGTGATTGAGAAGTACGAGGAGGAGGTCCTCATATAGGAGGAAGCCTCGGAGCCACTGATGACTAACATAGCTGACAATCCACCTGCCCAAGGCAAGCCCTGGTGTATAACCCTTATTTTGAATAATCACTGGATATATATATGTGATGTGCATTTACGTTATAGGATTTATATTGAAACTACATGCATAGATAAACCTACCTATGAGTCCTACTAGCATAGGTCGAGTAGCTGCTATGCTTAGGCTATCGGTAGCATGAGTAACATGTCATTACTCACAATAGATGATTATTATTATTACTCTCAAGGTAAATTGGTGAAAGGAAATGGAGACCAGGTAGGGATATGGTATGGGTATTGGTGGGTGCAATAGGTTGTGTCCCATGGCCAGCAGGGCATAGCTTGGTTACACTATTTTCCCTATCTGTGTCGGTTAAGGACCGTCCGTTGCACTGAATGGTAGTCAAGTCATAGACTTATTATCCTAGGCACATACTTGCTTATGGGAGTGGGAAGGCTCGTTGCTCTCTTGTCGTGGGTTCCGGCTCTTTCTGGACTGACTAATTGGAGGCGGGGATGGTGGAGGTCTAAGCACCACACTGAGTTCGGGACTCAGGAGTGGGGGCTTGGAGTCTAAGTTTGGATGGAAACCTAGACCCCTTGATAGGAGAGTGGTAGGTTGCTCTTGCTTGTGCCTGGGGTATAAGCGGGGCATGGGTTTTGGGATACCTAGCTGGGATATATTGGTTCGTGAATCACCATGTGATTCGATATGACTTGGCTATGGTCTAGCACCGTAGTGAGAACTGGAAGATGAAAGGGGATGAATGGATCTGAGTGCTCAACCCTTGCTTGAAAGTTGAACAGGTGCTTACATAGAATGGTTAGCTAATGAACTAATCATGACTGCTAATAAAACACATACATAAGGATTCACTACTAGTAATGCTTTTCACAAAAAGAAAACTCAGCAAACCAAAAGACTTATCATATCCTTTGGAGTTGGGAAATTATTCCCACTAGTCAGGTAAGTCTTGTAAGTACATTATGTACTCAGGGTTTATTTATCCCTATTGTAGGTGTAGCTTGAGGAGTGGCTGTTGTGTGGAGGATTCTTCTGGTGGGCACAGACAAATCCTTGTATCTTATCGTTAGATATTTATTTCAATTCCGTTATTTAAATTTTGTACTCTGAACTTGGTATTGTAATAATGTATTTCTAAGAACTCTTGTTGTATGAAATGGACTAAGTATTATAAACTCGTTCTCATTATTAGATTCTGGATGAAAATGTGGATTGTTCGGGCTCTCCCTTGGGGTGTCCTCGACGGAACTGCCTGATGTAGCTTACTTTTGGGGTGTTTAGTGTCTAGTGGAAGACAAGCGCCTCTAAAGGTGTGTTATTTCAGGCGGTTCTACCACATCTGACAGCTAGTCAAAAGAGAAGACAGTGAACACCACAAGATTGTGGTAGAACCACCCGAAATAACATGCTTTCAAAGGCACTCATCTTCCACAGACACTAAGCACCCTAAAAATTAGCTACATCAGACAGTTCCGTCGAGCACACCACACGAGATAACTCGAATCAATCCATGTTTTACCTCTAGAATCTAATAATGAATATGAGCTTACAACACTTAGTCCATGTCATACAACAAGGGTTCTTAGAAATTATTTATTACAATACTAGGGTTTAGAGTGCGATAATTAAACAATGGAATAAAAATAAACATCTAGCGGAAACGATACAAAGATCCATCTGTGCCAACCAAAAGAATCCTCCACACAAGAGCTACTCCTCAAGCTGCATCTGCAACAGGGTAAAATAAACCATGAGTATACAATGTAGTCGCAAGACTTACCTAACTAGTGGGAATAGTTTTTTGACTCCAAGGGGTATGATAGGCAATATGGGTTTGTTGTTTTCTTTTTGCTTTGCGAAAAGCATTACTAGAAGTACATCCTTAAGATCAAGTTTAATTAGCAATCATGATTGCTTCATTAGCTATCCATTCTAGGTAAGCACCTGTTCTACTTTCAAGCAAGGGTTGAGCAATCAAAACCATTTTACCATCTTTCATATTCCAGTTCTTACTATGGTGCTAGACCATAGCCAAGTCATACCATCTCATAGAAACGGCGATTCATGAACCAATGTATCCCAGCTGGGTACCCCAAAACAAACACCTCGCTTGTACCCTAGGCACAAACGAGACCAACCCACTCCACTCATGTTGAGGGGTCAAGGTCCCCATCCATACTTGGACTTCAAGCCCCCACACTTGAGACCCGGTCTCAATATGGTGCTTAAACCTCCACTTTTCCCCGCCTCCAATCAGTCGGTCCGGAAAGAGCCGGAACCCATGACAAGAGTGTAACGAGCCTTTCCGCTCCCATAAGCAAGTATATGCTTAGGATAATAAGTCTGTGACCTGACTACCATCCGCAGCAACAGACGGTCCTCAATCGATATGGACAGGGAAAATAGTGTAACTAAGCTAAGCCCCGTGGCTGTGGGACACAACTCGTTACACCCACTAATACCCATACCATATCCCTGCCCGGTCTCTTTTTTCCTTTCATCATTTTTATCATGAGAGTAATTATAATAATCACCTATTGTGACTAATGGTAGGTTACTCATGCTACCGAAAACCTAAGCGTAGCAGCTACTTAAACCTGCACTAGTAAGACTCATAGGATAGATATATCTATGCATGTGGTTTCCATAAAATTCCTGTATCATAAATGCACATCACATATATACATATAGTGATTATCAAAAATAAGGGTTATGCACCGGGGCTTGCCTTGGGTAGGCGCGGTGTTAGCCGAGTCAGTCGGTGGTGGCTCTGGGACCTTCTCCCTCACGAGGACCTCCTCCTCGCATTCCTCGATGATCTCCTTGAACTTGTGATCGGCTGTGGTCACTATCTCCACCAACTCATTCTCTATATGCATGCAATGATGATGCATGCGATTATGATCACAACTTTAGGAACCTAACAAAATTTATTTCATAATTTTTGGACACCTATATGATTTTATATAAATTACCAAAGATCAGCTCAGAAATTAAATTAGAAAACCATTTCTAATTCCTTAGAAAAAAGGAAAAGTGAATCCTTCACGTGCCCCACATGCGCGCCCCATGCGACTATAGATGGCAACGGGGACCCGATCCCCGATTCCCCATGGGGAATTCCCTTATTAGGGAATGGGGATGGAGTCAATTTATTCCCCATGGGGATGTAATCGGTAGCAAAACAATCACCGTCGGGGCTAGAGAGGATGGGGTGGGAACCCATCCCTTGACCTCGATCCCCGTAAACCTACCCCGAATATCATAGGTTCAAGCTCAACTCAAATCAGCCCATGAAGGTCTAGCACCGGCTTGAGTATATATGCAAAATCTAACCCTAATCCCTCAGCCCTCCTCAGTCCCCTAGCCCTCAGCCCCCACTCGGCTACTCCTGCAGCCGCTAGAGCACCAAGTGCGGACACCGCCAGTGGTTCGAACATGATTCACGCCATCACGTGAGCACTAGAGTGCGTCTGCACTGCCACGCTAGCCACGCTCGCAGAGTCCTAGCCAGTGAGCCTGAGTCATCTTCCCTTGGCGTGCAGGATGCCCTGTGCTTGTAGTGATGATGCAGGAGATTAGCTGCCGCACTGCTGCTCGTACTTTGGTCTGCATGGAAGATTAATCTTGTGTCTCCACTCTAGTTTCTCATCCTTTTGGGGACAGTAGAAGGCAGGTGGTTCTTGCCTGACACAAGCATAGATCCGCATCCATGCAATCACTAGTGTACTTGTTAGATTTTTTTAGTTTATTTTCAATTTTGGTAATCAAGGGAGTTGTCGGGTTCATAAACTCGAGGTCCCTCACGGACCGACTTCCCAACAAAGGCTCGGCCTAGCAGATAATGTTGCAAACAACGCACAACTCATGGGCCGGCCCAAAACACCTAAATGACAGGCCAGAAGAACATTCCAACCTCTAACTGGAAGGCCTGGCCGAGGAGGAACGACGCCGGCTTCTGACTCCGGCCCACCTCTCCGACCGGAAGGCCTCACGAAGTTGGAATAGCGCTCGCTTCTAACATCGGCCTACCTCTAGATGACCTCTCTGACCAGAAGGCCTGGCCAAACACCACTTCTGACTCCAACCTACATCTCTAACTAGGGATGCGCCAAACCCCTGCTCACTGCTCTACTCCAACTGGTGCAATCAGAGCCGATTGGGACCAACCAATCGGGAACACCCGCTCGGTAAGGACTAGGGAACGGACAAAAAAAGTAAAGTAGGGCACCCAAGTCAAACTGCAATACCAAGGAACGTACCCTATACACCTATAGGATAGTACCCTACGACCTCCCTAGTATAACAGAACCTAAGCAGTGTTATAGGCGCAGACATTTTCCCTACAGTGTTGTGGGCGTCATCAACTCCCATACCAGACAAACACGGTAAGGCTCCCCCCACATGCCTCTAGGCATCAACAGTTTTGTGGGCGCCAACATTTACCGTACCAGGCGAACATGGTAAAACCCCCTGCATGCCTCTCGGCATCAATAGTATGGTAGGCGCCAACGTCTGCCATACCAGAAGAAGACGATGCAACCTCCCATGTGCATTTGACATTAAACAGTCTTGTGGGCGCCTACCATCATCTTGTACCCACTGGCATGGGCAACAAGACTTAGTAGCATACATACTCTCTCCCTCACACTTGTAAGGCCATCCCCTTCATCTATAAAAGGGGATCGCTCCCTCCCAACAAGAGGATCGATTAGTTCACTAGTACACAACAATAGAACCATCAGGTTTAAACCACAAGCACACGCTCGAATACTTAGCACATAGCAGGGCTCCTGTCACTCTCGGCCCTTCAGACCAGAGTCCGACCAGACCTCTTGTACCCCCTATCTTTCTCCCTTCTGTTTGTAACCCCACAACAAACTTTGAGCACCTAGGCTTAGGAATAAAGTCACTGACCGACTCAAACTAGACGTAGGGCACATTGCCTAAACCAGTATAAAACTTGTGTCATTGAGTCCTAGGCCACCTCCGATCACAATGTACAACAAAACTATAAATATTTACGTGTTGGTCACTTTTGTACTGATAGTTGGCACCATCCGTGGGGAAGACGTTGTGCGTTCACACTTTTGGTCATCGGATGGTCCACTTTTCCGCCACCTTTGCCATGGCGGGCTCAAGCGATATGACTCGCTTCGGCTCACTGGAGTTTCCCACACTCCCACCTGTTGGGATGTGGGTTCCGCCTATCTTCGATCCATCCTAGGCCTTCCCCTTCGGAAGCCTAGACTATGTCGCTGACCGGCTCGGCGTACTACACCTCCATGAGGAGGCACTTGTTCCGGTGCCCATCAGAGGGGTGCCCTCCCTCAGCTCTGGGACACACGACGACTTCAATGATAAGGCGCCTACGCTTCATTCCAAGCAAAGTCTCTGCTCAAACCCCGCTATGAGTAATGTACATACTATTGTTTACTCACTATTTGCTATCTTCCGCTGATTATCCGAAGGGACCTTGTTGTCCCTACTGCGACCGCCATGTGACCGGTTCCCCAATGGCCTCGTGTCCCCCATGGATGCATACGCCCGGGGGCTTCAAAGGATGCCGGCGCTACCCCTCTCACGTTCGAATTCGTGGGGATGGCAAGCTATGCTCCCACCTATTTCCTCGACCTCATGGATGATGATGTTGAGAGTGATGTCTCCAGCATTGACGACATGGCACCTAGCCACTGTCCATCCCGGGAGTGCGCTATGATGGACGCTGGTGGTAGCAGAGCCCTTACAGACTCACATCCCTCTAGACCCTCGTACGGGGACCCTTGCGCTCACATGAGAGCACTGTGAGGAGCTACGACAATGGCAGCACAACCAGCCACCACCTACGCCGGCGCCCTCGATGTACCACACTATGCCCCAGGCGCATAAACCGGTGAGTAGCGCTCAGGGTCACGCCTGCCAGGTCCAGTGCAACATCATGGATAGGGGAATGATCCCCCATAGTTCACTCGGGCTGACTAGAACATCGCCGCTGTGGCAATGCTTCTACGTGGTCTTCCCAAGCCGAACAACCCCTAGGAAAGGGCGATCCACTAGAACCTCCGGGCAATCCACCAGAACCTCCGGGCACTGGTGGAAACTGCCGTTGTTCAACAGACGGAGAGCTCTGCATCATGACACCGACTCATGGCCCCTTTCCCCACCAAGGGAGTGGGGACACACTAGATGAATTGCTCCACCTACTCACAGCTATAGCCATCGAGCGCAGCACAGAAGGCTGCATCTACGCCCTGGCTAGACCTGGCGCTTGCTCCACACCGACCACCTATATGCGAGCAGCTCAGACCAAACCAAGATGTTCGCAGCGTCATCAGCAACCGGTGTTGGTCCCGACATGATGATGGCATCCATCGAGCAGCAGTGATGGCAGGCGACACAGAACCCAGCCAAACCATCATGAGGAATGGTGAAACACACCCTAGGCGCGGTCATCAGTCGGATGATCAGAGTCCTAGCCCGGATGGTCCGGGACCACGGGCCTTTGCCCGATGCATCCAAAGAGCGTCGCTCTCGCAATGCTTCAATGGAGGCTGAGGCTAAGGCAAGGCCAAGCGCGACGATTAGGATGAGGGCCCCTCCACGTAGAGGGACAAACAGAACAAAAAAGATCATCGCCGACCAGCCAACCCCGCATTGGTCGCCATGGTTGATCACACAGACAAGCAGCCCCCAGTACGGACGACTAAAGGGGGTGTAGCGGGCAAAGGATCCGGATGACTAAAGGTCCCTATATGGTGATCGAGGTGATCCGATCAGATGCCTACTGTCTGAAGGACGACAACAGCAACGTTCTCACCAACACTTGGAACAGCGAACAGCTACGTCGTTTCTTCCCCTAAAATTCAGTCTTATCATTTTTTACTTAACGTTTGCTGCCATAGAGCGCCCCGACCCGAACACTTTTGGCCTGGTCGCTCGGGGGCTCCAAGGGGTTCGACGTCACCCTCTTTTTACTATCATATGATAAATACATTTTTCCCCAAATGAAAGGACAGTCCATTCCTTTAATTACCATATGTAACTCTGCTTTAAATATTCCGACCGATCGCACCCCGCCTCTACCTATGGTTATGAGTGGCTTAGCCTCATGGGCCACACCCAGGCTCTTAAGGTTGCAGCCTACGGTGTGAACAGACAGGTGCGAAAAAGAAGTGAATAAAAAACAAAGTTGTGCTAAGGTAAAAATAAGGAATGGACGGAACAAGCTTCCCTGAATGAAGTAGTTCCATCACAAAAGCATTGTTACTTTATTCATAAATACACAAAAACACTTTGCATAGGGGGCTCCCCCACAACATTATCTTCTACATTTGCTAAAGTAGTTTTACTACTTCTACTATGGCTCCATGGCGGCATCGACTACCTGCTTGTCCTCTAACTAGGCAACATTCGGCTCGATTGGAGGTGGGGCAGCGTCCACTTTCGACCCATCTGCAGGTTGGGTGATGTCCTCCTGATGCACGCTTCCGGCCATGTCCACACGGTGAGCATCCATCACCCACTGCACGGAGACTTGCTCAGCCAACAACTTTGCATGTGGCGGCAAGCTCTCCCCGAGTGACTGGATGTCCTCCATGCTACAACCATTGGCATGCCCACTGCAGATGGTGGCGAAGTCTAGGTCTGGGTGGTACGTCACCACCAAAGCCAACACCCCCGATGCTCTATAGAACAGCCCATCAGTGATGAGGGCCCAGACCTCATCTGGAACCTTCACCAGCCGGATAGCGGGCGCGCTCGTACTTGGCACTGACCCAAAGACCTCCGAGACGATGAGCTGGGCAACATTACATATCTGGTCAAGTTCCCCCTCATGAGCACATTGCTCTTCAAGGGACTTAGCTAGTGCCTCCACATTCCAGCCAAACGTCGCTTTGGCCATCTCTAGGTCCTACTCCAATGACTCCTCCTTTCCACCCAACTCTGGAAAGAGGACGATAAGCTCAGAATCAAGCTAAAGGAAGAAATCAACATGTCGAAAGTAGAAAAGGTACTTACTGAGGTGGGTGTTCTCGAGGATGGAGAGTCCATTCACCTATCGGGTCACCTGCTCACGTAGCCGGGTGTTTGCCTCCTCCGTCCCCATCACTCGGCCCCGAAGCACGAGCACTTCCTGGTTAGCCTCCCACCGGGCCTTTTGCTCCGCATCTAGGGTCTCTAGGGCTCTTTAGAGTGCCGCCTCGGTGTCTGCTAGGGACTTCTATAGCTCCGCCTTGGTCTCCACTTGGCGGGCCTTTGCCACCTCAAGCCCCCGCTCGGTAGCAGTCGCCCGTTCCACCACAAGCACTTCCATCACCCGCACCTCGATCACCTCCGCCGCTCGGTCCTAGGACTCATGGCGGGTGGACTCTAGCTAACGCTCAAGCTTGGCCATCTAGGCATGCTCCATCTAGAGGAAAATGGGACTTGAGGCATGACATCTCCTCTAGACCCTGCAAAAACAAGAAGCAAGCATGTTGAGACAACTGACAAAAGACCAAGGGGTCAAGGATGAGCGTGGGAAACTCATCATCGTGTCACAGTGTAGGTCGACCTTGACCAACTGCTGGACGGACTCAACCCGCTCCTAGGCCTCCTCAAGCTTCACCATAGCTTGGCGAGATTGGACTCCATGGCAAGTCCTCTCCCCCAAGGATGTCCTAGAGCTGACACTCCTATGAATCCCAAAGGATGAACTGAACCTTCATCGGGTCCTCCGGACAGGGCCACTCCATGTCAGTCTCCTAAAGCCTACTAGTGGGCCCAACCCCCGACCAGACCACCGCCAACCCTATGACAACACCGGTAGATCCAGCACATCATCTGCTTCGTCGTCAGAGGGGATCTCTACCACCTCGGTTTCATGGGCCACCAGCAGGCATTTCAGCTCTATCCTGACCGCATCTCCCCAGCCCTAACCTAGAAGGTGAGCCATGTAGCCCTCTGCCTAGCAAGGCAGGGAGCCTGGTCTCCCTCTCCTCTCCCACCATAGCCAGTGGAGGAGGGACCGCAAGGGACACCTCTGACACGGCCTCCGTCGTCACCATCGGGATCACCACCAACACCGTCGCCGCCACTGCTGCCGTACTAGCGACTGGCCCAGAGGGCACTGCCCCAGAAGGGAAGGACTTGTCGCCACCACCCTACTCTCCCCACTGCTCACCATGGCACGCAGCAAGGTGGGCCTCCAATCCTCCTACATGGGAGTTGGGGCGATGCTCAGCCCTGACAGCATTCGGCTGCTATCAAAAAGGTATAGGTCAATCGCACACCAAAAAAACTCAATAGCAAGATTGAAAAGAAACAAAGAAAGGCATATCGAGATGTAAGCGGTATGACTCTAAAACCCTGACCCGATGACAATGGGCCAACAGGGCGAGGACTGCTCCCGGGCCTTGACCCATGCCCCCTCACTTCAACCGGGGGCGAAGTTGACCCAACCACCTCCTACCCAGCTCACAAATCAACATGACCTTCAGCTCGAGGCACGCTGGCCAGAGCAGCTAGTGGGGCATCCTCCTGCTGTGAGTCACATGCTAGCGCCAACCCCAATGACACACGGGTGCAAGCCTATGCCTCTGACCACCTATCGTGTCCCGTCACACCCACGGCAGGTAGGGACAAGGCCGGCGACACCTCAGAAGGGCACGGTGACCACATTCGCTTTGCCTCCCATTCACCAACGGTGTCCATGCTCGCAGCATGCTTCCTTGGCATAGGAACATCACCATGCCTCTCTGCCTCTTGCTCACCACCGGTGGATGTGGCCTTAGGACCGCAACGCTCCGCCGAGGTCACAATGACCACCCAGCTTTCCTCCTCCTTGGAGAAAATCATGTCATCCCCCACCTCTATGGGGTCCTCTAACTCGAGCTCTGACTCGACGTCGCTCCTATTTTCCTTGGCCTTCACGCGCCGGGCGATCTCCTTCTCCTTCTCATACTTCCGCCGAGCCTCCTTGGCTTTCTTCTTCTTCTTAGCATCCATCGCCTCCTTTTGGGCGGCTTGCTGAACAAATTTATTCATGATGCCATATTAAGCCAAAATGAAGCTTTCTTGGATACATTCCACAACAACATGAAAGAAGTGATTCATGGTTGTCCAGTTGGTCAAGTTGGGCTGGCTTATTATAACATTCCAGATCCATCGCCCCAAGGGACTAATTAAGTTGGTACCAGCCATCAAGAAGCACACTAGCTGGTAATGGTGATGTCTAGGCAGTTTAGGGTTCATCTGAACAAACTCAAGGAACTACTGCAAATTAGATATAGTACAATCCTAGACTATCAGTACAACATGTGCAACAGCCAACAGGGCAAGGACAGAACTAGGTGATCAATTTTGGCACATCAGATCACATACCGTCGTCGGCTCAAAAAATAGCACCATCAATGCAAAGGATCTATAGAGATATAGATCCTTATGACCACAATCAGAGACTCCAAGCAGCAAGCCAGCAAAGGACCTAGTAGATAGAGGTTCCACAAGGATATCACTATGGATCAGACTATAATACCCTTCACATGATTCCAAATCTAGGGTATCAAGGCACATAGGATTCGATCCATAGATGGGTCAGCAAGCACAGAGAAATCAAAATTCAAATACTGATGAGTTGCTGCTGAAGGTGACCGAGATGATGAAAAATTAGTTTGACCTAAAGCCAAAAGGGTTGACCTTTTCGTACAAATGCCCATATCAAGAATAGTGTGATTTGGTCACTCTTCCCATAAATTATAGGCTCCCAGAATTTGCTAAGTTCACTGGCCAAGATAGTACAAGCATGATAGAACATGTCAGTCGGTATCTTACATAATTGGGCGAAGCATCAGTTGAGGATGCCCATCGAGTTTGTTTCTTCTCCTTGTCCTTATCAGGGCTAGCCTTCACTTGGTTTTCATCACTACCAGTCAATTACATTGCCAATTGGGCTGACCTAGAGAAGAAGTTTCATACATATTTTTACACCAGGACTGGAGAAAAGAATATTACCAATCTGACAACTATAAGACAGAAGACTAATGAATTGGGCACTAAATTTCTTTAGAGGTTCCGAGAAACCAGGAACTTGTGCTTCTCCTTAAACTTGGCTGATGATCAACTAGCTACTTTAGCTGTTCAAGGAATGTTGCTAATGTGGAAGGAAAAGCTGCTGGGACAAGAATTTGATAACTTGGGGTAATGGACTCAATGAGTGGCCGCGCTCAATAGCCAATTCTAGAGTATGCGCAGAGATACCTGATTTCAGAAAAGTACCACAGTGGCCAAGGCTTACAATCCATACTCAGTCGATGACGGCTATGAAGATGAAGAAGAAGAGGTTGCTGTGGCTGAATGGAATTAAGGCAAGAAGATAGTAATGGTGCCAAATCCTTGGGGAAGAGGAGTTGATGAGAGCTAAGACTTTGATGTCACCGAATCAGATAAGCTCTTCAATTTCTTGCTTGAGAAAGGGCAGATCAAGTTGCCCGATGGTCATGTCATGTTGCCCCTTGATTAGTTGAAGAACAAGAAGTTCTACAAGTTCCATAATGCTACTTCTCATTCCACCAACGAATGCAGAATTTTTCGGCTGCATATACAGAGGGCTATTTAGCAGGGGATGCTCAAATTTGATACGCCTTGGAAAATGAAAGTTGATGATAATCTTTTTCCGGGACATCAAAACATGGTTGATGTTGGGCTACTCAAAGGAAAGACTAAGGTCCTAACATCAACCAAATCAAAAGAAGCTAGAATAGTTGATCCCAAGATGCAAATATTGGCCGACGAATATGGGGAAATTAAAAGACGTCGCGATGAGCAAAAGAGCCGATATAAGCAGGGAGGAATGTCAAAACCAGGGATGACAAAGCTGCGAGTTACGTCTTAGATTCTATTGAATAAGTGGCAGCGCCAGAAGGAAACGAATTATCAGCGTTGGTTAAAGGATCAAGAATACCAGCATCAACTAGAAAGAGAGGTATGAAAGGAAACATGCCGAATTACATTGGAATTGTCCTTTCTTCAGACATTGCTGGAATGAAGGTTTGAAGTTGCCTACTAGACACGACTGTCCAGAATGCAGCAATCAGTATTGGGAGTTTAGGGAATCTCAAACCAACTGCTGGTTTATCCATACTCAAGATGCATATCATCATAATAACATGGATCAGCGCTTGAAAAATGGAAGTGTTCGGCTAGGGAAAAAGTTGTTGACCAGGACTGGGCTGATTATGAAGAGGAAGGCAATGAAAGAAAATATGTTTGGCAGGAAGGCCAATGATGTCCAGAAGGTTTAACAAGAAGCCAAAAGAGAAGGGTGCAACACCTAAGGAATAAAGAGATGGAACAGGCTCAGGCATTCGGTAAACCTCAAGCATGGCGTACCAAGCAAACAGCCGATAGAAATCAACCATTGGCTAATATTCAAATGGCTTTTCTGTTATCATTAGAATTCAGAGCTCCGGTAGATCAAGGCATTTATTCGGATTTCGATGAATCGAAGTATGAGGAGATAGTTGACAAGTTAACGGTTGTACAACAAGCAATATTTGACAAACCAAACAAGCATCGTCACTTAAAAGCTTTATATATGAAAGGTCTTGTTGATGGAAAGCTAATGAACACGATGTTGTGGAGGGAGGTGCTTCTGTCAATCTTATGTCTTACACCACTTTTCGTAAACTTGGTAAAGGATCAGGAGATCTGATGGAGACTGCCATGATGCTTAAAGATTTTGGAGGTAATGCATCTAAGACCCGGGGGGCAATAAATGTTGAACTAACAATCGGGAGTAAGACTCTGCTCACCACATTCTTCGTCATCGATGGAAAAGGGCCATACAGTTTGCTCCTTGGTCGTGATTGGATCCATGCAAACTGTTGTGTGCCATGCATTAGTGTTTAATTCAATGGCATGGAGATGGTGTCGAGGTGGTTCACGCTGATGAATCTATGAGCATCACAACAGCCGATCTAGTCTTTTGGGAACTAGGAAACTTTGAATGTTTTTCTGGCAAGTTATGGGAAGGAGGCTTCATTAAGATCAGCAATGAAAGCCAATAGCCGATGCAAGCGGTCAGCTCTGAGAGTTTGTTTTAGTAAAAGTCACGGCTTCATGTCAGCCATTGGATTAAAGGAAAACATAAGCATTGAGTTCTAAGTATGGGTTTAGGCCAACGTATGTGGATGCTGAGTCAAATTGTAAGTGTGATTCAGAGTTAATGGATTTCTTAAAGTAGTTCCGTTTCACTTAATAGAACACTTGACCTAGGTTGATTAATCGTTTGACCTTTGATATGAAAAGTTCTATGGGATGTTATCCTAACATCTGATCAACACTTAATAGCCGATTCGTTCTCAGCTCTAATAGCCGGTACCAGGAGGGTATCGCCTCTAGTTCAAAAAATAAAAAAAATCTTTGAAGATGTGAAAGCCGATACGATATGTATCGCCTATAGAGCAAAAACAAAAGGAAAAAACAGTCATACACAAGGGCATTGCACTAAGGCGCATTCATGAAAGAGGAGTCTTTGTTCATTGGTTCCCCCTAAGTACAATCTAGTCGAAGATTTTGTTCACCACATCCTGAGCAGATGTGATGTCGCCGCTATGGTGAATTCTTCTATCAAGTCCTCAGGGCCATCGCTAATCGAGAAGCCAACCTCCATGGCGTGGAGGTCATGCACGGTCTAGACCTATGCCACAGTTAACGCCACCGACACGATGTGACAAATGCTGTGGAGGTCAATCTCCTAAACATGGGCTAAGATGTCTTGGAGACGAGCATCAATGAGGGAACCCTGAGCATTGACGGCGTCCGTGGCCGCATTCACCGCCAGTTGGAGAGACTCCAACTGCACCATTTGAGCTAGCAATTACAGAAGACTATCAAGACAAAGGCAATGGAAACTAGAATAGAAACATTCATGGAACTCATCTTACCTACTACCACGGTGTCAGACTTAGCCAGCCACGCTCGAACAACGCTGGCCTCCTCCTCAGCCGCATTAAGGGCCGCTTGGAAGACCCCTAGACGAATCTTAAGCTAGCCATTATTTCGAATCACCTCAAAATAGCAGTCCTCGGCCACCCTCCATTCTCGAAAGAAGCACCAGGCATCGTCGCTGTTATACAAATTGGAAGAATCCGACGATGAAGCCAGCGTGGAAGATGCAGCATCAGCGGGTTTGCCAGTCCTAGGGAAAGGATGAAGGTTGTCATTCACAACGAACCTATAGGCAAGTTAGAATATATCATCATCATGAATAGAGGTCACCAATCTCACCTCATGCATCAGAGACACAGGTTCATTGGCATGTCCTCTTCTGGGATCTCCTCCTCCATGCTCTTGCCTCGGTTGTCCTCGCTGACCATGCGAGATGATTGGATTTGTGGAAGGAAGGAAGAAAACCACTACAGGGTTTTGGTAGGTGGAAGAAGGCAAAGGAACAGTTGTGGATAGAGATGTGTTTGAGGCCAAAGCCCTCGGCTGGTATTTGAAGACATGAGACGAAGAGGCGGATGCCTCGGGACGCGCAAAAGGCAACCATTGTTAATAGAAGGCAAAACGCCACTTCACCAATGTCGAAGAGAATACGACGCCAGATGACTAAGGATAGAAGATCGAAGGGCTCTCTAAATAAAGGCCATATTTTTAGACCTAGATAGAATTAAAACCAAGAGTCTAGAATCAGCTATTTTCAAAATCGGCTCTTTAGCCGGAACAAAGAACCTGATCTTCAAAAATGGAGAAGGGAGATAAGACTCTGGAGAAGGCTAGGGATGAATTACCCTTGATGGCCAAGAGCAAAAGAGCTGATAGAGTCTCCTTATGAACTCGTGTATAGCCATAATACAATCCCTCCTTAGGAAGTTCAAACTGGATCGAGGTGCGTTATGTTGCAGAGCAATTTATCAGCCGAAGTCTACAAGAATTTTGTGATGAGTGACTTAGAAGACTTGAGTTGCCTTCGACTGCGTGCTCTTGAAAAACAATGAAGCCCATAAACCAATGATTGCAAAATATTACAATTAAAAGGTCAAGAATGAGCAATTCTCTGAGAGAGATTTGGTCTAGAGAGTAAAATTTCTGATCAGGTCAAAGGACAGCAAATCTGGCAAAGTGGTCACCTAATTGGGAAGGACCTTATTGGATCAAGCGTTGTGCGCCGGGTAATACTTATATTTTGGAAACACTGAAAGGAGAAGAAGAATTCAGCAGAGCAATCAAATGGGGAATATTTAAAGGAATATTACCCTAACGTTTGGATTAATACTTGGCAACCAATTTGCTTGGTTGTCAGCTCTAATAGCCGATACCAGAAGGGTATCGCTTCTGGTGCGAAGAGAAACCTAGAGGGGTAAAAGCTGGTACAATGTGTATTGCCCGCAGGAGCAAAGCAAACACAGACAAAGTGATGCATATAATATGAAGTACTAAACAAAAGAAAAAAATCACTCAAGACGGAGAAATTATTTGCTAATATCACCTATTATAAACTACGGGCCAGAAAACACTTTGGGTACTATATCATCGGCCTAGGAGATAAAGGCTATGGAGTTAGTAGCACTAAAGAAGTCCTTAATCAGGCGTTCATAATCCCCAAGGTGCACCACGGCTGGAAAACCATGGGGAAGGAACCGAAGCTCGTGGCTAGAATGAACTTGCGCAGAAGCCAACGCCATGGTAGCACCATGGCGAATGCCATGCAAAGCGACCTCCCTGACATGGATTGGGATGTTGTATAGGCAAACCATCAGGACGACACCTCTGGCGTTGACGAATCCCATCGCGTGCTCTGTAGCCAATCGGAGGCTCTCCAGTTGGGTAGACAAATGTAAAAGATTCAAAGGGGAGATGATCAGAGTCTTGAAGATGAAATTGAAAGGGAGCAAAGGTTATGATAGATATCTCACCCATAATCCTAGCCTCGGCCTTAGCCAACCTATACTCCACTAAATCAGCCTTGGGAAATGATCGACATCGAACCATGGCCTGAGCCGATTCTACGAGGGAGAGACATTCAACGATACTCTAGCCATGCCGATCAATGGAGGCAAGCAAATCATCGTTGTCAATCCATCTCCTTTCATAACAAGGGAGCGGGCAACGAGCTATTAACGAAGAGGACCCTAAAGGCCGAATGGAGTCAGTCCTATTCCCCGAGGCAGTTGGGGCACCATGAGTTGTACCCTCCTGAAGATGAAGGCGCTAACATGATGACGCAGATCCATTGAGGGCCTCCTTAGCAAACTTCTTGTTGTTCTCCATGATCTCAAACCTACGGAGAAGTAGGAACTATACTAAGGATGCAGAAGGTTTGAGGTGAAGCGAGTTGTTTTTTGATCCCCAGTCGTGCCCTGTATATATAGCCTAGGAAGGTAGAGAGATAGATTTCACCAACGGTGTGAAATTGAAATCAGATACGGAAAAGGATTGATGCTCCAAGAATTCATGGAGCAGATAACAAAGAGATAACAGATTTGGACTTATTGCTCTCCCAAGTTACAGAATGTCATGGGATAGATGCAAAAGATTTACATCGACCAGCAATCAACCCATCAAGGCCTCTTTGGATTGAAGGAAGTTCGAATCCCCACAGGGTCGAAAGTCATCATAAACCAAGTCACATCAGCCCATTAATAAAATTACGATAGGGAAGGAAAAGACTGTCTGTCTAACAGCTGCCTAGCTGATTTCTCAAAGCCGCTAGAAAGAAGCTTGTGGCTTTCCCGTTGGGCATTTGATTGAGCAAACAAGGGGAAAGTGTCCACGCATTTTAGCCCTTGCAAACACTAGAACAACTCTATGAGCATGGAGAGAACCTAGGCGATATCACAAGGATTCTTCTAACTGCAGTAGCTGATTCTCTTGCTCGACAAGGTGCTAAGATGGGAGACACAATCACCATATGCACAAGAATTCTTCTAGCTGCTCGAGATCTTCATAGCAAAAGGATAGACCATGGAGGGTCTAGCAGAGTAGGGAGCACTCGAGGAGGTAGGTAGAAGAGAAACATGGCTAAATTGTTGAGTTGCTCTCGCTAGGGTCGGATAGACATTTTATAGCCAGCCTAGAAGGATGAATCCAAGTGCCCATGAAGCAATGATGCTCTCATAAAAGTTTTGAAGCATGGGCTCATGAGCTGACATAGATGACGACAAATAGTAGACCCCAGATCAAGATTCTTTACCCATGACTACAAACCAATCGGAGGCACGGACGTGATAATTTTGGAATAAAATTACTTTTATCCTAAGATTGGGGGGCATGTGTTTACACCAAAATTTAGAAGGAGAGTCGTAGGGACTCGAAAGCTCCCAAGATCATGTCATCAAGGAATTAATTATGTGCAGATTGGAATCAGCTGATTCGAATGTAACATCGGAATCAGCTTTCTTCAGATAGCACTGGCAGATGACGACAAAGGCTATGATCGGCGCCAGGATAAGGCATGTTGGACTCTACAAGAAGGTAAAGATTAGAGTCCAAGTTATCTTAAATTAGGAATGTTTTCTCGTAGGACTAAAGATTGTGATGAGTCATGCTTAGATAGGAGTCATGCATAGGTTCTGGGTATAAATATCAAAACTCGGCTATTGTAAAACACACAATCAATCAAATACCAGTTATTTACTTTTTCCGACTTCGGTCACCCCTTAGGAGTAGGAGTAGAGTAGATCTCGACGAGTTCTTCAGCAAGTATGGCAGCATCGATCCGGTTGACCTCCACTGCTTGTCTGTAAGTACCATCATGGCTTATACCTCTGTTCGTATGGCTGCATCGATCCGGTCGACCTCCACTACTCGAACTAGATTAAGGTCAAGTTACCGACAGGAGCTCTGATTTATTTGCAATTTGCGTAAGCAAGGGAGCTATGATTTGTAAACTAAGCAATCTTATTTCATGATGTTGCAAGATGTGTTTTGTACTTGACATTTCTTCTTCTGGATCGTTGATTCGAGCACTTGTTTTTGCAGGGACAGGGACGGGGACCCCATTGGGGATGCTTTCCCCGCTCGGGTTCGGGGATGGGGAGAGAACATGCCCCTTGAGCTTTGACGAGGATGGGGACATGGAAAAGTTTCCCCCGTGGGGACAGCAATGGGAGAGCTATACCCGATGGGGAATTCCCCATTGCCATCTTTACGTGTGACCCAGCACGTGCTCGCATGGTGGCCCCTAGATATGGCCTATGCAGACACCGGCCCATGCGGAGATGGCCCACGCTAAGGAAAGCCCCCCCGCGCTTGCGATTTTGCAAAAGAGACCGCGAATTCCTCACAATTTACAACTAAGTACTAACACTATTTTCTCCTCTCTCAGACCTTCTCACTTAACCCCCCGACTTCCTTGGAATTCCCCCGCGTGCATCCCCGGCTAACCCATGCCAAGCGGCAGGGTGAGCAGTGGCATAGGGTGGCCACGCTAGACACCAGACACCTATACTGGCTCGTTGGTCAGGCCGACATTCAACTATGGTCCCACCGCCTATGCCGAGCAGCGACGTGTGGCGGCGGGACACGTTGGAGTTAGCTATGGCGGCATGCGGCCATCCACGATGGTGGCGCGACTGCCTCGGTGATCCAGAGCACCTAAGGACCTAACTGGCTAGCGAGTGAGCATTAGGAGACTACCGTGGACCTAGCCAGGTGGTGGGTAGAGAAGAGGGTGATGGAGAAGGGCTGGCCACGTGCGGTTGAGCTGTACAGTTGCGCACCACGGTGGCACGGTCGTGTCAGCGACGACAGGGAGGTGGTAGCGGTTTGGCTAAGGCGTGTAGGGTGAAGAGGGAGTCAAGGCAAAGCTAGTGGTGCAGGTGAATTGGTTCAGGATGGGCGGTAGGAGGGCTACCCTCGACATTGGCCGAGCGCGGGCTTAATGCCACGACGGCGGGGAAAAGCTCCAAATTGGAGCTTGGCAGTGCCTTCTTCATGGTTGGGTGGGGTCGGGCAGCAAGAGGACGTGACGGTGAAGCTGTGGATGCGATGAATTGAATGGAGGTGATCGATCGCTGGGTAATTTGGTGGCGTGGCTCGACGGCGGACAGCAGAGAGAAAGCGGGAGACGGGGTCGGCAGGTAGGCTCAGCACGGCCTTGCCTTGGCGGGATGTGATCAGTGCGATCAGGGCATCACACGCGTGAACGCAGTCATATATGCACGTGCGTCCATTGATCGGCATGGCCCGCGCGGCCACACTGCCATAAATGGTAAGGCGACGGTGAGCTCCACCACGTGTGCGCGGCAGCGGCGAGCACCAAACCGGGCCAGCAGAGGGGTAGGGGTGCTGAGGGAGGCACGGACGTGATGGTGAGGCAACGGCACCTACAGCTGCTACATCATGGCATGAGACGGGTCGGCAGGGCGGCAGTGCGACGAGGCAGGCGGCCACGCCGCTGGACCGTGCGAGCAGCAACAGCGGCTCCACACGGTAGAGCTAGTGACAGGGTAGTCATAGTTGGCCATGCGTGGCAGCGTGCGTGCGCGCACAAAGCGAGCCGGCATGGCGACGTCGCGCCCCCGAGACTCGGTGACCACGCTCACCCGGTGAACTAGCCCGAAATCACGTCTTGCACGAATTTTAAAGCGCCTATAACAACTAAACGGTTGCTTCTGGACCTAAACCGTCTTCACCATGCTCAAGATGGCATGTGAGGCTACCAACCCGAGCTAAAACACAACACCATCCCTTAATTCGATTTCACAAAATAAATTGCCAAACATGGCATTGTCTTGTTGTCTATAAACTTGAAAATATTCTGTCTTTGAGCTGAACTTGATTCCAAGTTGTATTTCTAGTCCATTAGAAGCATTAGCTAGCGAAGTTATTTTTCAACAGCAAGGATTTTATTGTCATCTACAAAGTCCATACTCCAAACTTTATTTAAGTGTCACACACATGTTCTATAATGCTTTTGCTTAATAAAAATTGTTTTCAACCCTACTTGATATACATGAGCTATTGAATCAACTTTTATTTAACATTTTTATTAGTCATTTTAGGTTACAAGAAATTGATCTACACACTTTATCACATGCTTTATCATATAAACATGATGCTCATAATATGGTTTAGTTGTTTGTTTAGGGTGTCACACCGAGGGTGTTACAAAGATGGATCAGGACAAGGAAGCAATGACCCAATGTGAGTCATACATGCATTGCTGCCCAATTCCATTTATTTATTCCAATTATTCATATTTACTTGTACTAACATTTTTTTTCTAACAAACATTAAGTGTAAGTGCAAGTGCTAGTGCTAGTGCTAGTGCAAGTGCAAGTGCAAGTGCAAGTGCAAGTGGTACTGCAGCTGCAAGAGAAAGGGGAAGGGGAAGGGGAAGGGGAAGAGGAAGTGGGTCAGCGGAGGCCAACAATGAGACAAAGTAAGACAAGCCAACATTGCTTCTCTTTACTACATATTTTAGTAACTTTACTGACATGATTCTTCTCTTTTTCATATAAAGTGCAAGTGCTTCAGAAAGGGGAACGGGAAGGAGCAGAAGAGCAACAACTTCTGGGAGGCTTGCTACTTTGTTGTGTTTCGATGTTTGATATGTAGCTCACTACTAGTTGCCTAGAGAACTCACTAGTAGCTCCTACTTTTGTTTGACATGTCATTTAGACCTATACGTTAGTGTTTGACATGTCATTTGGACCTGTATGTTGGCTTCTATTGTGGTACTACGGTGACATGTTGCATGGATCTGATTTATATATACTAGTTGTGTGATATTAAATTGTGTTAATGTGGATTATCAGCTGAAATGCTGTCGAAATTTTCTAAAAAATCTGTATAAAAAATGTCAACTGGTTGTTTGAAACTAGGGGTAAAAACATAAATAACATAATAAAACAGGGATAAAAACGCATGGGCAAAGTTGTTCAAAAGTTGGTTAGGCAGTTAATTGATAAATTGCATGTTCAAAACAATGGTAAAAACGCTTAAGCCCCAATTGATAAAGTAGTTGTTCAAAAGTTGGTTAAGCAGTTAATTGATAAATTGCAGATTTTTCAAAAGTTGATTAAGTAATTAATTGGCACTGAGCATGCAGTGTATCGATTATGCACATAAGCTTCTTCTGGTTTATTTGTGACCATAGATATACTATTGAGCAACAGCCAGTTGTTTGGAATCTGAAATACTACAGATATTATTTGGCCTTGCAGAGCTGAATGGATAAATTATGTACATGTACGTACGTACTACATTATTGAATTGTTATGATCAAATAGATTTATGCATTGCAATTCAATATGTCCACTGCTTTTCTGTAGAATTTCTTCAGACTTCAGTAAACTATTGACCAGTATATAATGTCCACAACCTTGCGCTTGCCTCAATGTGAAATGTGAAAGTGATAGGATCATTCTTTATCAAGCTTAGAGATGAATATATAACATCGGACATTGTAAGCAGCATATGATTTTTTGCTGCATTATACCTTTTTTGTTTTTAATGATTACACAGGACTGTACTTGAAACAGAAGGAAGAGAGAGAGAGCTGAAAAGGTGGATGGTCATGGATTGGAGGGTGCTTCATCGGCTGAGCAGGTAGTCTGAAGGCTGCATCTATTTCAATTTTGAACTGAATAAACTGGTTTGTTTTAACTTAATAGCCATCGTTATTTGCAAGCAGACTTTAGTCAATGCCCTAACGCAAGCAAGAGAGCATTTGGCGAAGTCTCTTCTCATGTGATGCTGTGCTTTATATTTTGGGGTGACGATGGAGTATCTATTATTGTGTCTGGATAACACATTCTTTTTGTTAGCAATGGAGAAAGAAAAATGTCTCAAATCTTTTAATGTGTAGAATGGCATGTTGTTTCCAAAATTCTCATGTTCATTTGTAAGTGTTTCAAAGTTGTGTAGCATGTCCAAAATTCTCATGATCGTTTCCCTGACTCCATAGCTATTAGCTTGAAGTTATTGGAACTTGATTTAGCTTGATGTGCTTATCCTTAATCCAACCTCACTATTCTCTATTCGGCCTTCAGTTATCTCAACAAGGCTGGCGGCCTTGAGAGTGGGAAGCATCACCCTTACACAGGGACTAATGGTAAATGCTCAAGTATGAGGGAGGGTAACGAGGGATCTAGAGCTTGTGCACAAGAGCCACCGCACTGTGACAACTCATTGTTGTGATTCTACCTTTTGGATCATCTATTGTTTGTCATGATAAATTATTTTACGGGAAAGCAATTTTGGTATTATTTTCTTCTTGTTACAGACGCATATTATGGTATTATTTTATTCCCGTTGCAACGCACGGATATGATCCTAGTACAAACCATAAGTTTACAAGCCATTTATTCAAGTATTACAAACCATGTTTTTTGCCTTCTTAGACATAGTAGGGTAGCAATACTAACATATTATACAACATGCAAAAAGGTCATCCTGCCCAAGGATGAGTCACATACACATCATCTACTCCTGGAGCTTCTGGATGGGTAAGATTCACCGGCTGTCCCATTAATCCACTCATTGTTTGCTGGGACGCGTGGTTATGTCGATCATGGGGTGGCCTAATAAGGTCTCCCACAATCGTCCGGAAACAAGCAAGGTTCATCTACTATGTCTGCTAGATTGAGGAATACTGGCTCTCCGGTCACTCAGAGCAGGAATCGGGCTGGATACCTTAACTCCTCCAACTCTGTTGTCAATTGCTCCAACTGTCTTCGAGCTATGTTTAACTTGAAGGACATACGCCGGTACGCTTGAATGAGCTCCGACATCCTCCAACTCTCCATCACCTCATCATAGATAGGATGTGGGTATAGAACTTCATTAACACTCCCACGAACTTGGTAAGGAAAGTAGCTAAAAGTGTAGGAATTGTTGAGCTCCGAGTATCTACGTCTAAGGCATTCAACAGCATTATAGGCGCAATGTTGGACTGCAGCTTCAGGAGAACTCCCTATACCAATAAAGGTACGAGACCTTTCAGCTCGGCCTTCCATCAGATGTGGGTGTAGAAAGACACTAGCAGAGTATTATACAAGACTAGGGCCTATTTGAGTCGAGTAGACGGTGTACTCCGGTGCAATGGAGAAGTTAGCACGCCACATGAGTTCCCGAAGAATGGCTGGAAAACCTTCAGTACCCCCTCGTCATGAAAACCACTGTTCCCTGAGACATCTAAAGCAAGCATGAAGGGAAGTTAGATGTAACCTTTTTAATCAAAATGCGAAAGTATTACAAACCATAAGTTTATAAACCATTTATTTAAGTATCACACACCATAGGTTTTGTGTTCTTAGACATAGTAGGGTAGCAATACTAACATATTATACAACACGCAAAAGGGTCATCCTTCCCAAGGATGATTCACATACACATCATCTATTCCTGGTGCTCTTCCTCTAGAACCGTCATACAATACGGGCAAAAACCTACCTGCTGCTAAGGTTCACCTGCAACAGGGGTTAACAAACCCTGAGTACTGAATTGTACTCCACAAGACTTAACTGGCTAAAAGAGAAGACTCCAAGGGTATCCATGCTTAAGGGGATACAAGGAGGTCCAAGTAAGAATCAGGAGTAACTTTGCAATAAAAGTTCATTACAAGTGGATCCTTACTTTCAATGTTTTAGCTAAAAATTAAGTCATTATCAGGCTCTTCTAAAGTACCACAGATATCAAACCCAACTTCTACTAGAGGAAACATAGCAGGGTAGTCAGGCTCTTCTGAAGTACCACATATATCAAACCCAACTTCCACTACCACTAGTAGATGTTCTTCCTCTGGAACTTGATAACCTTCCACACACTCGTTCACTACACGTAGCTATGATGCATGCCTAACATAATGAGTTGCATGAGCATATGATGAATGAAAGATGCACACATGTGTATCGGTGAATGCAAACAAAGTTAACAAACTTGGGTTCCTTCACGGTACAACTAGGTTTAAACTTATCAAAAAACATTTAATTATTAACCAACAAGTTAATTATTTATTTAATAAGAAAGAATTTAACTTCCCAAAGAACCGTAGTTTTTTTCATGTTCCAGGGTTCCACAAACACTAACACATAAAAGCAATTTAAATATTTATTTAAGCCATTTAAGCATTTATTAAATAAAAGGCATAGACACACTTAAATCAATTAAGAAAATAAGATTTTTCAAAACAGGTGTCCATTAATAAACATTTATACATTTTTATGCTACAGAAAATAAATAACACGTATCCATTAATAACATTTATGCAGTTTTCATCGCACTGTTTTATGCCAACAATTATTTTTAACATGCAGAGTACATCATAACAAAACAAGTTTCACATTTTTAGAACGTTTCTACATTTTTCTATGCATTTTACAAGAAACTGCACAGAATAAACATTTTCTGAAAAACTTAAACCGCTGGAAAAACGTTGTGTACCCACGCCAAGCCATCCATTGAGGCTGACAGACGGGACCCGGGTCAGCGCACGGTGCGCCGCCGCGCAGCCGCGGGTGCAGCGCGTTTGGCCGGCGGGTTCTCGCCGGTGACACGCCCAAGGGGTTGGTTGGGCGGTTAGGGTTTCGGAGTGAGCTCAACACCAGCCATGGCGGCAAGGCGGCGCCCGGCGCGATGGCGCGGCGGCGGACACGACGCTACCGGGCCTAATCGGCCTAGATAGGGTTCAGCACACGTTCAAGCAGCTCACCACGACCTGTTCTTCCCGACGGACAAAGCGAAGGCGAGGCGGCGACGGCTGCAGACGACGACGGCGGATGCGGCGGCGCGAACTGGCGGTCGAGGCGATGTTCTGGCGTGTCCTGTGCACCAAACGCGAAACGGCCGAGCCGATAAGCATCAGGACATCAAGCAAAGCTAGAACAAGAGAAAGAAGGGAGAGAGACGCGCCACAGAGTGCTGTCCACGGCGAAGGAGCTCACGGCGGCGAGACGGACGGCAGCGGAGAAGAACCGGCGCTGGGGACGACTCCGGCAACGAGAGGCGGCGCGTCTGGGATCAAACGATGCGCACGGACGAGGCGCACCTGGCTGCAAGAGTAACTGGACGGAGGTGGGATGGTTGTGGCGAATTTAGCCGGCAAACCGAAGGTGGCCGGGGGCGAGCAAAAGGGGAAAAGGGAGAAAGAGTCGGCGGCTCGACGCTAAAACGGCGAGGGCGAGGTGTCCGCGGCTTCTCCAGACTCGCCAGCTCCAGCTCGGGCTTGGACACGCAAGCAGCTGCGCGTCCACACGCGAGGAAGCGGCGCGAAGGGCGGCGGCCGTCGGCAAGCAGCTGCGTGGCATCGGGACTGGGGTCTGGCCGTCTGGGGAGGAGGGGAGTCGCGGAGCCGCGCTCACCCACCGCTCATTGTTATTTACTTTGGATCGTCTAGGTGCGGATCCAGTGGTTAGTTGTTTCCTGTTGAATTATGAGTTTGCTTCGGGATAGGAGACAGAGAGAGATGTAGAAGTATCTGACTGTCGGAGGAGCTCCCTGCCTTCACTGGTTTGTCGATGAAGATTTGCGCTAGGCAGCGATGTTTGGTGTAGGTGTGAAGACCGGTGGTGGTGGTGGAGGCAGTGGTGCTTCCCGCCGCTGGCAGTGCCACCCTTTGGATCGGATTAGGGTTAGGACAGTGGGATGTGGTGGCGGCGAACCTCGTACCGTGTGCCGTTTGCCCCACCTCCTCTTTATAGGCACTGTGTGACGGGGGCCCACTAGCCACGAGATGGCTGGACGTCCCCGATCAGGACGCGGTCAAGGGGTCCGTCTCGACCGTTGGGTCAAGACGAATGAGATCAATTCTAACATTCTCCCCCTTGATCTCAACTCATACTTTAACCTTAAACTTTGACTTTAATCCCTTTCGCTTTTATTTGTTCCATCACAGATTAGTGTATAGAGCATGCTTCATCGTCACGGTCAATCGCCGATAGACTTAACAGCTACAATACACATCTCTCTTCTGAAACAGATTCTTTAACTTTGGACCCTTTATTGTCCGAAAATCATAGGCTATACCATAAACCCATGTCGACTGTGTGTTCTCTAAACACACTGGGTGGTAAGCCTTTTGTACGCGGATCCACAAGCACTTGCTTGTTACTTTTATGTTCAATATTTTTAGTATGATTCCGGACTTTCTTCTTCACAACGTACAATTTTATCGTCAATGTGTTTGGCAGCACACTTGACCCGTTGTTATAGGAGCGAACTACTTAAATGGTTATTGCTGTTGTATACCATTATCAATTCCGAGTGTAAGTTCTTTTAACCACTTCGCCTGTCCTTTAAGCCTCATATCAAGCTATACTGTGGGTATGCATCCTTGATGACACCACAACTGTTTCTTTGGAGCTTTTCCACAATAAAACTCCAACTATGAGTGTTAGCTACTATGTGGGTTTCACTAAACATCTCGCCAAAATTTAACATTTGTACCCACAACTATTTGAGAGTACTTATTCTTTCTTACTCACCATGAGGCCTATAAATCTTTGCACAATTGCAAAACATTCTCATCTCCATTCCAGTGATCTATATCTAGACTGGACTTCTGCCAAAATATCCCGGATACATGAACTATGTCAGGGTAAGTTCTTGCTTATAAGCATTCATTAAGCTTCCAACAGCTGAAGCATATAGGACGTCCTTTTGATCGATCTCATATTCATTCTTGGAACACTGAAAGTTCCGAAAACTATTACGCTTTACTTTAGAAACAGGCGCAAGTTTACTCACATATATACTTTATTTTTTTTAGAATCTTCTCTAAGTATACACTTGAGACAGTTCTAATACCCCTTTTCCTTTTATCTCGATAAGTTCCAATTCCTGGAACGAATGATGCTTTACCAAGACCATTCTTATTGAAACTTGAGGACAAGAACTGCTTCTTCTCCAACAGTAGATTAACACCACTACTAGCGAGTAAGGTGCTACCCACATGCAGGATTAGGAAAATAAATTTCCCATGTTTAAACTTTGCATAAATATAATTGTCCTCTACATTCTCTTTAAAACCCAAACTTTCTTATTGTACTGTCAAACTTCAAGAACCACTGTCTTGAAGTTTGCTTTAATCCATAAATGGATTTCTTTAGGCAACATCCCTTTACGTTCTTTTTCTTCTACGACAAAACCTTTTGAGTTATGCCATGTAAACTTTTCCATACAAGTCCCCGTTGAGGAATGTGTCTTTACATCCTTTTGATGTAACTATAAATCGTAATGTGCCACTTACACCATTATGATTCTAAAAGAATCATTGCATGCTCATTATAATATATTCTTTCTCTTTGTGTAAATCATTTCACCACAAGTGACGCTTTATAGCTTTTAATATTCCCTTTTGATATCTTTCTATATTCCCTTTGGAGTCATCTTTGTCTTGTAGACCCATTACAGCCTACTGTTTTGGCTCCATTGGGAATTTTTCTTAGTCCCAAACATCGTTGGTATTTCATCTTCCTTTACTTCTTGCCATTTAGATGAGTGAACGCCCTCTCATGGCTTTTCAAATGAGGTGGAATTATCCTCTATTTGAATTTCTTTCTTATTCTTTGAGACCTTCTGAGGCCTCGTGGCACTTCTTCCGTATGGGGCTATTGTTGCTCTTTATTGCCAAAAGGCAAATGTTCTACAGCCTCCCGTATCATAAGATCCTTGTTTACTTATTCATCTTCTTTAAGAGCTAACATCAGGTGTTGTATATATCATACAACATCAACATGTATTAAGCAATTTGTTGCTCTAAACACTGTAGTGGATATGTAATCCCACTTCTATTCAAGCTTTAGGTATCTACATACCATGCTCCCCCAGATTACTCCATCTTCTGTAAATATGGTGTATCTTCAAATTTCTTATTTTGGGTTTAATCTGTCAAAAAACTCATACGGCGCGTTTAGTACCGCCTTGATGACTCTGAACTCGTCCAGTATGAATACTAGCCGACTATGCTATCTTCCCATCGGAACTATAAAAAATCCAGGAATTTAGCTATTTCTTTACTTTAGGGGTATCATTATTATGACCGTCTTACTCCCTCAATGATCACATTCATCTTTTATAGATCACTTTTACCTTCAATGCATAGTATGCATTGCATTATCTGAAGTATGGGGAAGTATCTTTCTTAATCTTACATTTCTCCCCCTCGAAATGTGGTATGAACTTTTCTACCACAATTTCAAAACATTTAGAACTCTTGTGAATGAGGAAACTTTGATTACTTACTTCATCCACATGATTACATCATGCAAATAAAATTCGTATGGGAGTACATTTTCCTCATTACACTTCAAAACTCAACATAGTCTATTATTATCAATACTTCTGCAAGTCACACTTGCATATCATTCTTATCTCTTGGTTCACATGCAACTTTCTTTTGTTCTCAAACTCATTGAGTACTTATGACCATGACACAATCAGAGTGTACGGTAAATACTAGAAAAGCATAAGAGCTATCCCAAACTTCTCTCCATGTGCGGTATCTTTCTTTAGAGCATATGAATCATCACATCCTCCTCCCGCCATGTGGGATAAGTACTGTGACAAACTCTCCCGCCATGCAAGATTGGTTAACATATGTACTATGCCAACTTTACCCCGTCATGCGGGTATTTTCTCAAACTTTTCCCGCCATGCGGGTACTATCACAAACTTTTTTCCGCTATGCGAGATATTCCTTTGAACGGACATAATTGTCAGGATTGGCTCGTGTTCAATCATCAAATTCAGAAATAAATCCGAATATTCTTTTAACACACATGTTTAATCCAATGTTAGTCAAATTAAACATGTATATGACTTTTACAACTCTCATAAGTGAAACTGAAAATAAATTCTTCTCCACAGAGAGTACATAAAAGACATTTCTCAATGAAGACTCTCATTGATCTATCTTTTTTTCTTGGATCAATATCCTAGAATTCTTTTCTTTTGAACCCATTCTTTAAAGAGAGCACAGTCCCTTAACCAATGGTATTCTATCATACATAACTTGCCCTTAGGCATTTCATCATCTGAGTCACAAGTACCCAGCTCATTTCTCTTTCTGCCTTCAAGAATGAAAGCATGTATGTCTTTTGTCTGAAAAATATTCAACAATAATGCTCATTAAACTTTGAAAACTTTATGTTCTATTCTATATCACCGTTGGGCAGAAATAAAATAAAACATCATTCTTCTACATTAATTCCACATCACCGTTGGGCAGAAATGGAATTAACGTATAGAAATTCAATAATCTTGAAAACATAGAACTGCTCCTCAAAATTAAATTCTCCCGTTGGTTCGAATTTAATTAGAAGACAATCAACTTCATTGCAGCAGAAACATGAAAATACATTTATCTAGTTTAAGAGCATTCCTTGAACTTTATCTATTCTCTGAAAATTGGTCATTTTGATGCAAAAATTATCAGAGATTCAAACTTTAAACATAAAACTCATAGAATTATAATATTGTTATCATCAACGTTGGTCAGAAAATAACAATACCATAATTTAACTTTAAACTTAAACTCATAAATAAACTTATAATATTGTTATCATCAATGTTGGTCAGAAAATAACAATATTATAATTTATCTTAACTATCAACCGACTATTCCTCCAATTAAAAATTTCCAGTTGGTTCTAATTTTAACTGGAGGATAAACTTTTCATCATTTACTGAATAACTATAACTGCTCTTCAAATTAGAAGACAATTAACCTTTAACTTTGCAGCGGAAACTTGACAAAATTTCTTTTCCTACTTTTCAGAAGCATTTTACTTTACTCATCTGTTCTCTAAACAAATTATCACGTTGGATCAAATTTGAGTAGAGATAAAACATTTAAACTTAACTTTATTCATTCAAAATAGCTTCTGAAAAAAAAATAAACTAAAAAATTCTCCTTCTTGTTCATTTGGCCCGGAGGCCTGCTTGGCCCGAAGG
Organism: Miscanthus floridulus; assembly: GCF_019320115.1. Taxonomy (NCBI): domain Eukaryota; kingdom Viridiplantae; phylum Streptophyta; class Magnoliopsida; order Poales; family Poaceae; genus Miscanthus; species Miscanthus floridulus. Next base: position 159,929,178 of record NC_089580.1, read on the forward strand.
CCTGATCTCTTGTTCGGCCCAGCAGCCGCTCGCGCAGCGCGCACCCGCGCCCAGGCCGCAACCTGGGCCTGGGCCTGGAAAGTGGCATCCCACCTGGGCTCTATTCGGCCCGACCGTGCTCAGCCGTCGATGGAGATCGGACGGCCGTCCGCGCCCAGCGGAGGATCAAAAGGCACCCGCGGCCGCCGTTCCCCTAAAAACCCTAGTTCATTCATTCCCTCCCCTTCTCTCTCTCGCGCCGCACGCGACAGCGGCGGCAGCCGTGGTGTCCGTCGGCGCCGATGAGGGGTGGTGCCGACCGAGCTTGTCCGGCTCCCCTTCCTTTCTTTCTCGTGCGTCTCTCTCTCTCAGCAGCGCGACGCATCTCGAGCAACAGCGAGCCGCGCCGGAGGAGAAGACAAAGACGGCGCCACCGCAGGCCCTCTTGCCGGTGAGCGCGCTCCCCATCGGGAGAGCGCGCCGCCGTCAAGCGGCTCTGTGTCGGCGCCCTGTACCCGTACCCGCGCGGATGCATCTCGGCGACGAACACCGGCGCGGTCCGGTCTTTCCCGCACGAGGAGAAGACGAAGACGGCGCCACCGCAGGCCCTCTTGCCGGTGAGCGCGCTCCCCATCGGGAGAGCGCGCCGCCGTCAAGCGGCTCTGTGTCGGCGCCCTGTACCCGTACCCGCGCGGATGCATCTCGGCGACGAACACCGGCGCGGTCCGGTCTTTCCCGCACGACGGCGGAGATGGCAGCGGTGAGGTAAGCCACCGGCCTTGCTTTTCTTTTCCCCCTTCTGTGTTTCTCCTTTTCTACTCGGATCCAATCCGATTTGGGGACGGGGATTGGAATTAGGGTTAGGATTTCGGCAAGTTAGGGTTAGGGCCGATTCGATTCACTGTTCTTCTTCCCCATGAGTTTTCACGGATTTAGGGAAAAACCTAGTCTGTATGCTCAGATCCGAAAGGATCTAATCCATCTCTTCCCGCGCGTTAGCAAACCGGCGGCGGGTGCTCCATCCCGCGTGAGGCGGTAATGACGGCGGTGGGAAAAACTTCCCCGGACCGTCCAATATCTTTAGGGTTTCATTTTCTCCTCCGAACCGAAGTTCGTTTCTTTTTCTTTCCCTTCTTCTTTTCTTTGCCCCGATCCGGATCCACATACTAGAGAACCAAGCTCCGATGCCATTGTTATTTACTTTGGATCGTCTAGGTGTGGATCCAGTGGGTTAGTTGTTTCCTGTTGAATCATGAGTTTGCTTCGGGGTAGGAGACAGAGAGAGAGATGTAGAAGCATCTGACCGTCGGAGGAGCTCCCTGCCTTCACTGGTTCGTCGATGAAGATTTGCGCTAGGCAGCGACGTTTGGTGTAGGTGTGAAGACCGGTGGTGGTGGTGGAGGCAGTGGTGCTTCCCGACGCTGGCAGTGCCACCCTATGGATCGGATTAGGGTTAGGACAGTGGGATGTGGTGGCGGCGAACCTTGTACCGTGTGCCGTTTGCCCCACCTCCTCTTTATAGGCACTGTGCGACGGGGGCCCACTAGCCACGAGATGGCTGGACGTCTCCGATCAGGACGCGGTCAAGAGGTCCGTCTCGACCGTTGAGTCAAGACGAATGAGATCAATTCTAACACTCATCACTCCCGGGCCGGCACAGGCTGCGAGCGGCAGCGGAGTGGGCTGTGTGTCTGGCTTCGTTTGTCGGCCTGCGCGAGCTTTCTCCGTGTTCCCCTCCGCAAGTCGTTGGTGGCTGGCTGATGGATGGGATTGGCGTTCGGCCGTGGAAATAGAATAGTCTTTCCGTTGCGTTCACTCTGCTCGCCTTTTTCCCTTTCTCCCCTTCACCTTTCTCTCTCCCCTTTCTTTCCTCTCTGTCTCTTCCCTTCCTTTCCTCGTGGCGACGACTGGGCGAGTGCCGCCGCCCTTCGCCAGGTCTTCGCCGGCGACGAGCACCTACAAGGTATGCCCGGCCCTTCTCCTCCCATCCTGCTGTGCGCAACCGAACACCCCAAACCCTAGCGTAAGCTATTCGTATTCGGATCTGACCACAGGTATATACGTACACGATACCTACTAGCTTGGAGTTCTTGCAAAAATTATCGGGTGTACATGTGCACACCCATGCCCTCTACTGGGCGAGTGAGTTGGATTGGTTTGGTGGTTTATTGGACTTGGAGCTGAAGTACGAGCTCTTAGTCTGCACGGGGGATTTCTTGTTGGATAGGGGCATCAGTGACCGACTGACCGCAGAGGAATGGAAATATTTAGGTGCAAATAGAATAATAAGAAGGAAAAAATTATGAAGTAGATTTCTTTCCCGTTTATTCGCCTCTAGAACTAGGTTGGATGAGATTAACTCACGCGAGTTTGTTGTGGCCTTGTGGGAGTTATTACTAAACCTTGTGGCAATGAAATATTACCAAAAAAAGAAGAAGCTTTACGGAATGATGTATATAGAAGCTCTATGGTGCAGTAGTGGTTCACCTGATGCATAATAATATGTTTTATAATGTGTTCTGGATGGGGTTTGGTGTGGCCTACCTGTGAATGGAGTTGTTCAACTAGTTATGCATCTGTGTTGATTGGAGACAGTAGCATGTTCATTACCCCTGAAAAGGAGACTTTTCTTCAGATGATATTTTTTCCTGTTTGTCTTCTTGATTGACAACACTGACATGCTTCTATGTGCATAGGTGACCCTATTCCTTTTCTTCAATCGGTGTATAATCTCCCTTTGCTCCGATCAAGCTTTTCAAACATAATAAGCAAATAGTCTCTGCACGTGATTGCCAAAATTAGTCAAGACGGGTGCTCTTTGCTGCGTGGCCGCTAGGCCACATGGGACAAAGTCTGACCCTGCAAGCAGAGATCGTTCTATGGATCCCACTGAGCCTCGTTGGCGCATAAACTCTAGCTTCTCTCCTCCAACGTCAAGGAGATGGGACTGCCGCTATTCATCAGATGGATTGCCCCACAGAGTTCATGATGCTCCTCATGATCACCCACCTTATGTTTCATCACTATCATCCCATAGCAAAGGAAGCAGAAGTGCATTTGGCAGTGATCAGTACCTCAATCACCATCATTCTGTGTCTGATGGAGCACTTTCTTACTTTGGGAGTCCAGCTGACAGCCTTCAGGCTCCACGCTGGACACCTTCTCTTCAAAGATTTGATCTCGGTGAATTCTCTACCCCTGCAGGAGGTATGTACTTTTCATTTATATGGCAGATCACTGTTAGCTCAGCAGCTAACTTTTTTTTCTATTTTCTTATATGTTTGTCTCTTCATAGAATTGTGACTTGTGAGTTAGACTGAATTTGACGCGTCCACTGGAAAGACTAACACAGTGTGCTAAATTATTTTGACTGGAAAAAATGCAATATCTTCCTTGTTTAGTCAATCTTCTACAATTTTGTATCTACTTTGAAAGTAAATTTGATTCTTTTACAAACATGCCTACCATTGCATTATCAGTGGGGGGACTGTAAAGTTATAATTTGATTCTTTATTTGACACTTGTGTAGCTTCTATTCAATTTACCAGCTTTTTCCTACTGGACTTGCATGGCTACACACTCATTCTTATAATCTTTTCTATTGGACGTGTTATTCTTTTCATATATTATATATGCTCTGTTACTCAGCAAGTCAGCATGCATTCAGTTGTATCAGGTTTACAAATGGTTATGGCTTGTTTGGTTTTGCATCGAGTTGAACAATATTTAAGCCCAAATAAGAGTAGGCTTCTTTATTGAATCATTGTTTGTCCCTTCCCCAGACCCCACTCATGTGAGAGCCTCCGGCACTGGGTCTGCCCTTTTTTTATGCCTTTTGTTATTTACTTTCGAAACAAATTTGGTTCAATACAAACATTGCTTTACATTGCATAATCAATGGGGAACTTGTAATTTGTTTCGTTTGGCCACTTCATTGGTACTTTTTTGCATCATATTCTTCTTTGTGTTAACGGTTAAGACATACCCCTCCATTCCAAAAATGTATGTTGTTTTAGTTTTGTCTAAGCCAAACTTCTATAGTACCAAGTTTGACCAGGTTTCTAGAAAAATATATTAACATCTATAGTACCAAGTAAATGTACTATCAAGACATTTTCATGGTGGATCTAATGAAACTAATTTTGATGATGTAGATATTGGTGCATTTTTCTATAAAGTTGGTCAAAATTAGAGAAGTTTGACTTAGGACAAAACTAACATGACCTACATTTGGAACGGAGGGATCTCCTACTGTGCTTTTATGGTCATACACTCTTGTTGCTTATAATGTTTGCATTGGGTTGGGTGTATTACTATTTCATACATTATATGCACTGTTAGCCAAAAATGACCAAGTTGTATATGTTTGGAAATGTTAATTCTGCCTTGTTCTCAATGTTTGCTTTCAATGAGTCTACTGGGTAGTGCTATTTTCTTCATTGTAAACATTGGAGTTGATATTAATGGTATGCAAGTCAAATACTGTTATGCCACAATTTTTCCTTCTTCATTCATGACTACTAGATGTTTTCCTATAATCCTACACAATTGTAGAAGCAACTGAGACTTTCCTGTGTTTCTTGTATTCCTTTGGTATCTTCCTGTTGAATTAACCGTTGCTTTACTCATTGAACCAGGATCAAGACCAGAAACTTCTGACTATCCACAGTCAAGTGAGGTAAGCTACATCTCGTCTTCTATGTGTTAGCTCCACATTCCTTTGACAATTGGCATAGATCTAATGCAACTAATAAATAATTTTGCCGTCTGCTATCACAATTCTGACTTTTATGTTCATCTGCTGCAGAGGCCACTGACTGCCACAAGCAGTTTCAGTTCTGCATCCCCATTTTCGGAATCAAGCCAGCTAGCGTTGTCTAGTAAACAACCAGCCCCATATCTACCTCGCAACCATACGGGCAGGCGGTCTTTCATGTCTAAACCAGTGTACCCACTTGTCTTCCGGAATCCTGTGTCAGAAGCAGAAGCGTGCAGGATGCTTGAGGTTAGTAATGCTGGGCGAGCAACACCAAGTGATGACAGCCAGGCTTCTCCTCTTTGGCGTCACAGCTTGGCGAGTCCAGAGCTCAAGTTCCATAATGCACTGAATGAACTTGGGAAGATGGAGGATTCACCTGAACCGAACACAAGCTCAAGACAGGAAGGGTTCAGATGGAGCAATGCCAGCAGTTATGATTTTGGATACGATGGAGATGCCGTTGACATTTCAGATCATATCAGTATTGAGTCCCAGAGATCTCCCACAAGCTCAGTGAGGTTCCTGAAGTGTGGGCTATGCGAGAGATTCCTGCGCCAGAAATCACCCTGGACCTCGAACCGGATTGTTCGAAACGCCGACATGCCAGTAGCAGCAGTTCTTCCTTGCCAACATGCCTTCCACGCGGATTGCTTGGAGGAAAGCACTCCCAAGACAGAAGTCCATGATCCACCCTGCCCGCTGTGCACGCGAGCCACCGAAGACGAAGGGCATGTGTCATTCTCAGAACCTCTGCACGTTGCCCTCCGGTCTGCTCGCAGCAGGAACCTTTCATTGGGCGGTGGTGCTGGTGGGAGTAGCAGCAGCGCAAACCCTCCTTGCAGTGACCGTGGCTTGAAGAGGAACCATTCTGCTATCGTGCCGAGACGCGGTGGCAGCTCATTGTTCCGCAACCGCTTCAAGAAGCAGTTCCCCTTCAAAGCAAGGATTGGGAAGGAGCTCTTTGGCGGCAGGGTTTTCAGCAAGGTTGGATCGACGTCGTCTTCAGGTCAGCGGGACGATCATCGACAGCAAGAGCCAAAGCGTGACCGACCCATGAAGTAGCTAGAACTTAGTGGCACAGAGTACATGTGTTGTGTGCCCTCCTGATATTCTATCCATGCCATCAGTTATCATATCTAGTATAACCTAAACCTATAATAGCATGCGAAACTTGGCATCCATGCGCAGTAGCCAGTCGTCCAAGACGGAGCTCTGTATGGAGGCTGCTTGCACTGCATGTAGCACCCACCATTGGCTAACTATGAGGTGTATTTTGGATCGGTACAGTAAGAATCTATGGCCTATGATTAATATGTTGTGCATGTTCCGCTTGATCCGCTTCACATGTTGACTTGACCAATTGGAGGTATGGAATTGATAAGCATTCCCCCTACTTGTTGCTCACATGTGCAGCATGACCACGTGCTGCCGCGCTACCCACGCCGTGCAGCCTTGCTTTATTAGGACATGCCGTCAACGGGCGCGGTTAGGGCACCTCTTCCCTACTTGTTGCTCACAGATGTTTTGGTTCACGCGTAGCAGCGCTTCTCGCCGACGAGAGCATGCGCGAGTTGTCTGGCGTAACAACCGAAGACGCGTGCGTTTAGGAGTGAACAGTTGGGACTGGAATCGGTGCTATTTTGTGGATTACGCGAAGCCTTTTTCTTGTCAGCGTCGACGGTCGACCGCGAATGCCCCCGGGGGGTGGTGGGCTGGTGGCTTTAGGCCTTGGGCTTCGGAGGGCTAGCTCATGCAGACCGGGCCAGAGGAACCAACGCTATGACTGTGAACGGCGGAACAAGCCGAGCCTCTGTATAATTTTTTTTAATTTTAACACTTTCTGGAAACTAATTTTAAATCTAACACGACTGTTTTTTTTAACTAACACTTTTGGCCGTGCCTATTGCCCTGGCGTGGCCAAATGTCTATGCCGCGCCATGCATGGTGGCGCGGCATAGGGCTGACGTGGCAGTAACCAGGTCCGCTGACCGCTGACGGAGCAGGTCCTGCCGCGCCACCGATCTTGGCATGGCAGTGCCACGCCACGGAGCATGGCGCGGCTGTGCCAAATAAAACCCCGTTGTCAGTCATGCCTGCCCGAGCAGCAAGCAAGCTTGGCCGTCACGCCCGCCGCCATCCCGGAACGCGTCGCGCCGATAGTGGGAGTTATTATAAGTATTGCTTAACGTAAAGTCAATAATGAATTTGTTTCTATATTTTGTTAAATTTTTTTCATGACCGAATAGAGAATTTGATAAGCCAATGATATTTTTGGCCCCACATTGTAGGATCAGCGGCGACGCGACCATGGACCCCGGCTTCCTCGACCCCTCGCGTAAGACACCGGCCACCGGCGTCGAGATACCCCGGGACTGCCGGTTTTCAAACTAGTTGCTACTTAATCTCGCAAGCAGTGATGACGCGACGCATTGAAACGGGTATGAAGCAAATAACATAAGTTGACCAGCTGCCACATAACATTTTAATTGGTTTGACATAAGTTCGATATAACATAACCAACTAAACCTGCAAGTTTCGGACGCCAATAATAGTTCGACTTAACAAACTAAGACTCAGGAGTGTAAGGATCCCTCGAACGCCTTTGTCTCTTCGGATTTGTTGGCAACACATTGGAAGCGTAGCCAACGTCGGTGTGGTCGCGTTGCCGGTACGTACGGCTCGTACCCTGCAAGTATGTGATATGCATGATTACTTAAAATTCTTTATGATCGTTAGTTTATGTAGCCTACGTATTTAAAAAAACTACCTTTGTTAGTACCTGTAAGGCTCCTTGGGTACCAAGCGGGGCACCACCTAGCTGAGACATACCGATCTCGTCCTGCGGCCAATCTTCCCACTGGTCGTCGTCGGCATCGTCGTCCTCCTCGTCTTCGGTTGCAGGGTCCTTGCCAACGCTATGATGTGGTGGTGTACGCACCATGGAAGTGGCACCTGTCATCTGCTAAGAAGAGCCGGCTGATGTTCTCAAAGAGGCTGAAGATGTGGCACCCGACCGCGCCGGGAGTGGCGGTTCCTCATAAGGAGTGTCCATGCAGCTCAGCTTCTGAGCTAGCTTCCTGCAGCTCTTCTTCACCTTTTACATAAATAGACATTAGAGTTAGTGCATTTTCCAAACGCATATACACTGAACAAATATTTTTGGAACGGACAAGTTTATGTTTACCTTCACAAAAGCCGCGAGAATGCCTGGCCCTAGCCCTCTAGACTCGTGAAGCCGGTACGCTGCTTTGTTGGATAGCCTCGACAATTGTGTCGCCTGGGTACAGAAACATGGTTGAATAGTTTTAGTATACATACTTAATACCAAATGGATAACAAATTGTACCATTTAAGTATTGTACCACGTATCTTTGTAGCGGAGCTCTCTGTAGCTGTGTGTCCTCTCTAGTGGCAATGTCGTATACATCTTCGATCACATCTTCCTCCGAGTCCTCGTCAATTGCTTCCTTAGTGTACGGGGGCTTGATATGTGTCCTCGTAGACCTGTGAAGCCAGCGCAGGTACTCGTCGAAGGTGTGCTAGTCGTGTGGAGGATCCGCATGGATTGGCTGTCGTTCCCTGGTCTCCCACAAGTGGATGTGCGCGTTGTGTGTCACGCACCAATCCTTGGTCTTGTACCTCTTCCTGCGGTCATACCTGCAACAAAACGATGTTAGTTATGCCACACACACCTCTGAATTATAGCTCTGTTATTAATGGATAACTCACTCCTGCAATCCTTGGTTGGTGGAGTAAAGCGGTGATGGACAGCCTATCATTCTTTCAAACTGTCTGCAGACCCTGATGGGCAAGTGAATCTCGACCACGTGGAAGAAAATAAGAGGGACGTTGCAGCGATACTCGTCTGACTCGTCCCTAGTGACAGGACTGAGATAGTACTGGAGCTTCGGAGCATCCCAAGGACACCAATGCACCTGAAATTTTGTAATTGAGTTAGGTTGTGATATAGTGTAGATCAAACAAGACACAGGTACGATAGTAAAGAGAGCGTAACCTGGTGTTGTGTCAGGACATCGAGATCATCCGTGTACTCCCTGTACTTGCATCTCGCATTCCCTCTAACTAACTCTGATTTCGTCTAAATAAACAGAGCTGTAGGGAGTGTATCCTATCCGTTCCATTGCTGCATTGAACACGATAATGAATTAGCCATTAATAAACTCATCATATGTAACCATATCGAAGAATATAATGAACCGAAGTACTTACCGGTAAACCAGTACTAAGTGGCCTCCCAATGGGCCATCGTTCCCAACACCAAACCTGGAGTAGGTATGAGCAACCCTCAAGGTTCGCGTACACTGAGGTGCGACGGTAGGCAACGCATAGCTGTCGATATGTCCATGTCAGGACTGCACTGCCCCAGCTGTACGCCGCTATGTTCTCCCACGGCTAGCATAGTATGTCAAGGAAGATCCAACAGATGGTGTTGCCCGAGGCGTCTAGAAAGAGGAAAGCACCAAGAAAGTGCCGGAGCTAAACTCGAGCGAACCTGTCGATCTGAGCCTCCTTAGCCTGTGGGTCCAAGTAATCAAAGCACTTCGTGATCTAGGACGATGAAACACTAAAAGTTTTCCTAAAATTTACCAAACAAAATGAGACCCGATGGCTGCAGAAAAGCAATATAAGTATTAAATAAGCTTTAATTTCTCACTTATTTTTCTTGTAAGCCTCGTCATCCGGTGGAAGAAAGCCAGTAAACTGAGCCACCAACTCCCTCCAGTGATCGTTGTTAACTATCCTTGTCACTGGAAGTCCCCCCAACCGAAGGCCAAAAATAGCCTTCATGTCCTTCATGGTCAAGGTCATCTCGCCACAAGGTAGGTGGGACGTGTGGGTCTCAGGCCTCCACCTGATATAAGAATAGAACGGTTGTTACTTGCCTCAAATTTGTTACAAGAAAGTTTACGTACAAAGAATACACTCGCACCTGTCTACAGCTACAGTAAGTAGTGCTGGGTTAAGGAGCGGAAGACCGTGGTTGACAACACGGACAAGCTCGAGGAAGCTGGCACGTCGTATGTACGGTTGAAAGGTCCTAATGGCTAGAGGGGGGTGAATAGCCTAATAAAAATTTCTACAACAACACTTAACAAAAGGTTAGACAATTATAAGGCGAAGCAAGTGTTGCGCTAGCCTACTAAAAATGCAAGCCACCTACCACAATTCTAGTTTAGATAGTATCGATTCACATAAGAGGTATGACACTACCCTATGTTAGTGTGCTCTCAAAAGCTAACAAAAGAGCCACACCAACCAAGCAAGCAAGCTCTCACAACTAGTTACACTAAAGAGCTTGTCAACTAGTTTGCGATAATGTAAAGAGAGTGATCAAGATAGTTATACCACCGTATAGAGGAGTGAACCAATCAATCACAAGGGTGAATAACAATGAAGACCAATCACCTCGGAATCAAAGGATGAACACAATGATTTTTACCGAGGTTCACTTGCTTGCTGGCAAGCTACTCCTCGTTGTGGCGATTCACTCACTTGGAGGTTCACGCGCTAATTGGCTTCACACGCCAAAACCTCAATAGGGTGCCGCACAACCAATCACAAGATGAGGATCACACAAGCCACGAGCAATCCACTAGAGTATCTTTTGGCTCTCCATCAGGAAAAGGTCAAGAACCCCGCACAATCACCACGATCGGAGCCGGAGACAATCACCACCCTCCGCTCGACGATCCTCGCTGCTCCAAGCCGTCTAGGTGGCGGCAACCATCGAGAGTAACAAGCGAATCCCACAGTGAAACACGAATACCAAGTGCCTCTAGATGCAATCACTCAAGCAATACACTTGGATTCTCTCCCAATCTCACAAAGATGATGAATCAATGATGGAGATGAGTGGGAGGGCTTTGGCTAAGCTCACAAGGTTGCTATATCAATGAAAATGGCTAAAGGTGTAAGCTTCAATCGGCCATGGGGCTTAAATAGAAGCCCCCACAAAATAGAGTCGTTGTACCCCTTCACTGGGCACAACGCGGGGTGACCAGACGCACCGGTCCGATCGACCGGACGCTAGCCCTCAGTGTCCGGTCACGTGATCCACGCCACATGTCCCCTGCTTCAAATACTGTTCATTAGATTTCAACGGTCATCTCTTGACCGGACGTAGCGCACAAACTGACCGGACGCTCAGCCTCCAGCGTCCGATCGTTTCTAGTAAGGTTCTAGAAATGATTTTCTTTGACCGAACGCGTCCAGTCATGCTTGACCGGACCCTGCCAGCGTTTGATCACACAGTGACTTTTCTCAGCGCTGCCTAACAACAGGACCGGACCCTAGACCTCAACGTCCAATTAGTCCAAGACCCAGTGTCTGGTCGATGACCGATGCTGGCGTCTACACTGCCACACTTGACCGGACGCGCTGGTTCCACATGGACCAGCGTCCGATCACCTTATGACTTGCGAGACTAACTCTTTTTCACATTTAACTTCTTCACCCTTGCTTAAATGTGCCAACCACCAAGTGTATCACCTTGTGCACATGTGTTAGCATATTTTCACAAACATTTTCAAGGGTGTTAGCATTCCACTAGATCCTAAATGCATATGCAATGAGTTAGAGCATCTAGTGGCACTTTGATAACCGCATTCTAATACGAGTTTCACCCCTCTTAATAGTACGGCTATCAAACCTAAATGTGATCACACTCTCTAAGTGTCTTGATCACCAAAACAAAATAGCTCCTATGGTTTATACCTTTGCCTTGAGCTTTTTATTTGTTTTTCTCTTTCTTCTTTCCAAGTCCAAGCACTTGATCATCATCATGGCATCATCATTATCATGCTATGATCTTCATTTGCTTCACCACTTGGAGTGTACTATCTATCTCATGATCACTTAATAAACTAGGTTAGCACTTAGGGTTTCATCAATTCACCAAAACCAAACTAGAGCTTTCAATCTCTCCCTTTTTGGTAATTGATGACAACCCTTTCACAAAGATATGAATTGAAATTCAATTGAATCCATGTTGCTTGCCCAAGCATATTTACCATGTGCAAAGAATGTGGACAAGTTTCATGAACCCCAAATAGTAGCAATTGCTCCCCCTACATATGTGCTAAGAGTTTGGATTGTAGCTTGCACATATGCTTAGATAGAAAATATAGGAGACAATGTCTACCAAATGATGCTAAAATATAAAAGATGGACCTTTGAAGTGTGATACTAATCGGAGTGCACCATTATACCATCCTTAGCACCATGGTTAGCTCTATACCACTTGGAAACATACTTTGAAAAGATGCCACTTGTAAAAACTTACTTGGAAATGAAAGTTATCTAGTGATTTCATTTCATCATTCAATCTTACAACTAACACACATCACACAAGCATGGATATTTTAAATTTAAAACTTATGCCGTGCAAGCAAACATATGAAATGCACATTCAAATGCACCATACAAGTTCATGAGCTTGCTCCCCCTACTTATGTGCTCAAAATTTTAATTGATTCCTTTCCTTTGTCATATCTCTCCCTCTATGTCAAATTCTCTCCCTATGTCCAAATTCTCCTCCTTAGTTGTCTTTTCACCACCTTAGTACGCTAATATATCTTTTGTCTTTCTCCCATGTACTAATATCTTTGTTATTTCTCCCCCTGTCACTTATATCTTTGTTTCTCTCCTCCTTTGTCATCAATGACCACAAAGGCTTAAACTTTAGATAGGTAGAGATTACCAATGTCAATCAATGGGGTGAGGATCATTTTCCCAAATTTGGTCCAATCTAGATCATGTGCCAAAGATATTTAACTCGGTTTGATCCAAGGACAAGCTTCTTCACACCTCCAAGTAAGGGTTATCTTGTACCATGTTGAGTTAAACACTTAGAGCTCATTTTCTAGATCAAACACTAGGTTTACAAGCCCATAAACATGTCATATGCTATCACTAGATTAAGTCAAGCATAGAAGCAATAGTGATACCATATAAACATCAAATTCATTTAATTTTCATGAATGAGCCTAATAAAATAGAACCACTTGAAAGGTTCTAATAAAATTGAGAATGTGACTAGATGCACTAAACATGTCCTTAGCAAGGATGTATGTCATGCCAATCAACTTTTACCTTGGAATGCTCGAAGGAGAGGCATGTCATATAAGTGGGGGTTGCATCAACATATATTTGAGAAATCCAATATGTTCAACTCATTCCTTAGCTTGCAAAACCTTTTCTCATCCAATGGCTTGATGAATATATCGGCAAGTTGATCTTCGGTGCCTACACTCTCAATACAAATGTCATCTTTTTGTTGGTGATCGCTTATGAAATGGTGGCAGACATCAATGTGCTTTGTTCTTGCATGTTGAACCGGATTGTTGGTCAACTTGATTGCACTCTCATTGTCATATAGCAATAGCACTTTCTTGAACTTGATTCCAAAGTCACTCAAAGTAGCCTTCATCCAAAGTACTTGTGCACAACAACTACCGGCGGATATGTATTTGGCTTCGGCAATTGATAATGCAACACTATTTTGCTTCTTTGATGACCATGAAACAAGCGATCTTCCCAACAATTGACATGTACCCGAGGTGCTCTTCCTTTCAACCTTGCATCCTGCATAGTCCGAGTCAGAGTAGCCAACTAGCTCAAACTTGGCTCCTTTGGGATACCACAAACCAACATTTGGTGTATACTTCAAGTACCTCAATATCCTCTTTGTAGCCGTCAAATGATTTTCTCTTGGTGAGGCTTGAAATCTTCCACACATGCATACACTAAACATGACATCCGGTCTTGATGCGGTCACATAGAGTAGGCTTCCAATCATGGACCGATACAACTTTTGATCCACCATGTTTTCACTTACATCACTATCCAAGTTGCCATTAGTTCCCATTGGTGTGCTAATGGCTTTACTATCAATCATTCCAAACTTTTTGATCATGTCCTTGATGTACTTGCCTTGACTCACAAATGTACCATTCTTCAATTGCTTGATTTGAAGACCAAGAAAGTAACTCAACTCTCCAATCATGGACATCTCAAACTCATTAGCCATCATCTTTTCAAACTCATCACAAAAGTCTTAATTGGTTGATCCAAATATGATGTCATAAATATAGATTTGCAACACAAATAAATCTTTTCCAATCTTCTTGATGAAAAGAGTGGTGTCAACCTTGCCCATTGTGAACCCTTTAGAGAGTAAGAAGTCCCTCAATCTCTCATACCATGCTCTAGGTGCTTGTTTCAAACCATACAAAGCCTTCTTCAACTTGTATACATGGTTGGGCTTCTTGTCATCTTTAAAACTAGGAGGTTGCTCAACATATACTTCTTCATTGATGTAACCATTGAGAAATGCACTCTTGACATCTATTTGATATAGCTTGATGTTGTGGGCACAAGCATAGGCTAGCAAGATTCTAATTGCTTCCAATCTAGCAACCGGGGCATATGTTTCTCTAAAGTCAAGACCTTCAACTTATGTATATCCTTGTGCTACCAATCTTGCTTTGTTCCTTACTACTTTCCCATCTTGATCTTTCTTGTTTCTAAAGACCTATTTGGTTCCAATCACATTATATCCCTTTGGTCTCTCTACTAATTCTCATACTTGATTTCTTGTGAAGTTATTCAATTCTTCATGCATAGCATTCACCCAATCAACATCCTTCAGTGCTTCATCTATCTTCTTTAGTTCAATGGATGACACAAATAAGAAGTGTTCACAAAATGATGCCAATCTTGATCTTATTTGTACACCTCTAGAAATATCACCAATGATAGTGTCCAATGGATGATCCCTTGCAACATTGGTTGGTTGGAGGATTGGACCTTGATTGCTTGCACTTGCTTGATCATTGGATTGAGATGATGTACTAGCCACTTGATCTTGTTCATTGTCATGAGAACCACTTGTACTAGCTTGAGTTGTATCATCTTGCACATTTGAGTTAGAGAGCACTTGCACTTGATCATCTTCATCATCATTCACTTGCCTTGGCCTCAATTCACCAACATCCATATTCTTTATGGCATTTGAAAGCTGAATGCCTCTAACATCTTCCAAGTTCTCATTCTCTACTTGTGAACCCTTGGTTTCATCAAATTCAACATCATGAACTTCCTCAAGAGTACCACTATCCAAATTCCAAACTCTATATGCTTGCTTGTAGTGGAATAACCAAGTAGGAATCCTTCATCACATTTCGGCCGCGGTGAGATTCTCCGGATCACCTATCTTAATTTTGGTTTCTACCACCTTTCACACATTTCTATTGATTGACTTGATATGTATGGTCATCTTTGACTTCCAATAAGGATAATTTGTGCCATCAAATTGGGGTGGCTTCTTGGTGTTGTCGATTTGAGCCATTTTAACACCGAAGGTTGTTAAGCCTCAAATAACAGTGACCTCAGCTCCGATACCACTTGAAAGGTCCTAATGGCTAGAGGGGGGTGAATAGCCTAATAAAAATTTCTACAACAACACTTAACAAAAGGTTAGACGATTATGAGGCGAAGCAACTGTTGCGCTAGCCTACTCAAAATACAAGCCACCTACCACAATTCTAGTTTAGATAGTGTCGATTCACACAAGAGGTATGGCACTACCCTATGTTAGTGTGCTCTCAAAAGCTAACTAAAGAGCCACACCAACCAACCAAGCAAGCTCTCACAACTAGTTACACTAAAGAGCTTGTCAACTAGTTTGCGATAATGTAAAGAGAGTGATCAAGATAGTTATACCACCGTATAGAGGAGTGAACCAATCAATCACAAGGGTGAATAACAATGAAGACCAATGACCTTGGAATCAAAGGATGAACACAATGATTTTTACCGAGGTTCACTTGCTTGCCGGCAAGCTACTCCTCGTTGTGGCGATTCACTCACTTAGAGGTTCACGCGCTAATTGGCTTCACACGCCAAACCCTCAATAGGGTGCTACATAACCAACACAAGATGAGGATCACACAAGCCACGAGCAATTCACTAGAGTACCTTTTGGCGCTCCGCCGGGGAAAGGTCAAGAACCCCTCACAATCACCACGATCGAAGCCAGAGACAATCACCACCCTCCGCTCAACGATCCTCGCTGCTCCAAGCCGTCTAGGTGGCGGCAACCACCAAGAGTAACAAGCAAAATCCATAGCGAAACACGAACACCAAGTGCCTCTAGATGCAATCACTCAAGCAATGCACTTGGATTCACTCCCAATCTCACTATGATGATGAATCAATAATGGAGATGAGTGGGAGGACTTTGGCTAGGCTCACAAGGTTGCTATGTCAATGAAAATAGCCAAAGATGTGAGCCATAGCCGGCCATGGGGCTTAAATAGAAGCCCCCACAAAATAGAGCCATTGTACCCCTTCACTAGGCACACTGCGCTCTGACCGGACGCTTCGATCCATTTGATCGGACGCCAGCCCTCAGCGTTCGATCGCCCGATGGACGCCACGTGTCACCAGCTTCAAACGTTGTTCATCAGATGTCAGTGGCTACGAGGCTAACCGGATGCTCCAGCAAAACTTATCGGACGTAGAAGCCCCAGCGTCCGGTTGTTTCCAGTAAGCTTCCTGAGGCGTATTTCTTCGACCGGACATGTCTGGTCCACCTTGACCGGACACAGACCAGCGTCCGGTGCAATACCCTAGGTACTATGCTGACCGACCAGTTCGACCGGATGCAAGCTGCCAGCGTCCGGTCAGTTGACCGACGCCAGCGTCTTCGCGATCAACTTGTTTTCACTTCTAACTTCTTCACCCTTGCTCCAATGTGCCAACGACCATGAGTATCACCTTGCGCACATGTGTTAGCATATTTTCACAAACATTTTCAAGGATATTATCACTCTACTAGATTCTAAATACATATGCAATGAGTTAGAGCATCTAGTGGCACTTTGATAACCGCATTCCGATACGAGTTTCACTCCTCTTAATAGTACGGCTATCAAACCTAAATGTGATCACACTCTCCAAGTGTCTTGATCACCAAAACAAAATAACTCCTAAAAAATATACCTTTGCCTTGAGCTTTTTATTTTTCTCTTTCTTCATTTTAAGTTTAAGCCCTTGATCATCATCATGCCATCACAATTGTCATGTTATGATCTTCATTAGCTTCTCTACTTGAAGTGTGCTACCTATATCATGATCACTTGATAAACTAGGTTAGCACTTAGGGTTTCATCAATTCACCAAAACCAAACTAGAGCTTTCAATCTCCCCCTTTTTGGTAATTGATGACAACCCTTATACAAAGATATGAATTAAAATTCAATTGAATCCATGTTGCTTGCCCAAGCATATTTACCATGTGTAAAAGGATATGGACAAGTTTCATGAACCCCAAGTGGTAGCAATTGCTCCCCCTACATATGTGCTAAGAGTTTGGATTAAAGCTTGCACATATGCTTAGATAGGAAATATAGGAGTCAAAGTCTACCAAATGATGTTAAGGTATAAGAGATGGACCTTTGAAGCGTGATACCAATCGGAGTGCACCAATATACCATCCTTAGCACCATGGTTAGCTCAATACCACTTGGAAACATACTTTAGAAAGATACCATTTGTAAAGACTTACTTGGAAATGAAAGTTATCTAGTGATTTTATTTCATTATTCAATCTTACAACTAACATTCATCACACAAGCATGGATGTTTAAATTTAATACTTGTGCCATGCAAGCAAACATATGAAATACACATACAAATGCACCATACAAGTTTATGAGCTTGCTCCCCCTACTTATGTGCTCAAAATTTTAGTTGATCCCTTTCCTTTTTCATATCTCTCCCCCTATGTCATATGTCAAGATATCTTTATGTTTCTTTCCCTTTTTCACTATCTTTCTTTCTCTCCTCTTTGTTTCTCTCCCCCTTATCTTTGTTTTTCTCCCCCTTTGTCATCAATGACCACAAAGGTTCTAAATTACTTGTAGGGTCGAGATTATCAATGTCAATCAATGGGGTGAGAATCATTTTGCTAAATTTGGTCTAGTCTAGATCATTTACCAAAGATATTTAACTCGGTTTGATCTAAGAACAAGCTTCTTCACACCTCCAAATAAGGGTTATCTTGTACCATGTTGAGTTAAACACTTAGAGCTCATATTCTAGATTAAACATTAGGTTTACAAGCCCATAAACATGTTATATGCCATCACTAGATCAAGTCAAGCATAGAAGCAATAGTGATACCATATAGACATCAAAATCATTTGATTTTCATGAATGAGCCTAAAATAGAACCATTTGAAAGTTCCTAATATGATTGAAAATATGACTAGATGCACTAAACATGGCCTTAGCAAGGATGTATGTTATGCCAATCAACTTTTACCTTGGATTGCTTGAAGGAGAGGCAGGTCATATGAGTGGGGGGTGCATCAACACATATTTGAGAAATCCAATATGTTCAACTCATTCGTTAGCTTGCAAAACCTTTTCTCATCCAATGGCTTGGTGAATATATCGGCAAGTTGATCTTCGGTGCCTACACTCTCAATGCAAATGTCCCATTTTTGTTGGTGATCTCTTATGAAATGGTGGCGGATATCAATGTGCTTTGTTCTTGCATATTGCACCGGATTGTTGGTTAGCTTGATTGCACTCTCATTGTCACATAGCAATGGCACTTTCTTGAACTTGATTCCAAAGTCACTCAAAGTGGCCTTCATCTAAAGTACTTGTGCACAACAACTACCGGTGGATATGTATTCGGCTTCGGCGGTTGATAAGGCAACACTATTTTGCTTCTTTGGTGACCATAAAACAAGTGATCTTCCCAACAATTGATATGTGCCCGAGGTGCTCTTCCTTTCAACCTTGCATCCTACATAGTCTGAGTTAGAGTAACCAACTAGCTCAAACTTTGCTCCTTTGGGATATCACAAACCAACATTTGGTGTATGCTTCAAGTACCTCAATATCTTCTTTGTAGCCTTCAAATGACTTTCTCTTGGTGAGGATTGAAATCTTGCACACATACATACACTAAATATGACATCCGGCCTTTGATGTGGTCACATAGAGTAGGCTTCCAATCATAGACCGATACAACTTTTGATTCACCATGTTTCCACTTGCATCACTATCCAAGTTGCCATTGGTTTCCATTGGTGTGCTAATGACTTTACTATCAATCATTCCAAACTTTTTGATCATGTCCTTGATGTACTTGCCTTGACTCACAAATATACCATTCTTTAATTGCTTGATTTGAAGACCAAGGAAGTAACTCAACTCTCCAATCATGGACATCTCAAACTCATTATCCATCATCTTTCCAAACTCATCACAAAAATCTTGATTTGTTGATCCAAATATGATGTCATCTACATAGATTTGCAATACAAATAGATCTTTTCCAATCTTCTTAATAAAAAGAGTGGTGTCAACTTTGCCCATTGTGAACCCTTTAGAGAGGAGGAAGTCCCTCAATCTCTCATAACATGCTCTAGGTGCTTGCTTCAAGCCATACAATGCCTTCTTCAACTTATACACATGGTTGGGCTTCTTATCATCTTCAAAACCAGGAGGTTGCTCAACATATACTTCTTCATTGATATAACCATTGAGAAATGCACTCTTAACATCCATTTGATAGAGCTTGATATTGTGGGCATAAGCATAGGCTATCAAGATTCTAATTGCTTCCAATCTAGCAATCGGGGCATATGTTTCTCCAAAGTTAAGACCTTCAACTTGTGTATAGCCTTATGCTACCAATCTTGTTGTGTTCCTTACTACTATCCCATCTTGATCTTGCTTGTTTTTAAAGACCCATTTGGTTCTAATCACATTGTGTCCCTTTGGTCTTTCTACTAATTTCCATACTTGATTTATTGTGAAGTTATTCAATTCTTCATGCATAGCATTCACCCAATCAACATCCTTCAAAGCTTCATCTATATTCTTTGGTTCAATGGATGACATAAATGAGAAGTGTTCACAAAATGATGCCAATATTGATCTTATTTGTACACCTCTTGAAATATCACCAATGATAGTGTCCAATGGATGATCTCTTGCAATATTTGTTGGTTGGAGTATTGGAACTTGATTGCTTGCACTTGCTTGATCATTGGGTTGAGATGATGTACTAGCCACTTGATCTAGTTCATTATCGTGAGAGTCACTTGCACTAACTTGATTTGTATCATCTTGCACATTTGAGTTAGAGAGCACTTGCACTTGATCATCTTCATCATCATTCACTTACCTAGGCCTCAATTCACCAATATCTATATTCTTTATGGCATTTGAAAGTTGAATGCCTCTAACATCTTCCAAGTTCTCATTCTCTTCTTGTGAACCCTTGGTTTCATCAAATTCAACATCATGAACTTCCTTAAGAGTACCACTATCCAAATTCCAAACTCTATATGCTTTGCTTGTAGTGGAATAACCAAGTATGAATCCTTTATCATATTTCTTGTCAAACTTGCCCAATCTTGTGCCTTTCTTCAAGATATAGCATTTGCAACCAAAGACCCAAAAATATGCAATGTTGGGCTTTCTACCATTCAAGAGCTCATATAGTGTCTTCTCTTTCAATCAGTGACAATAGAGGCGGTTGCTACAATAGCAAGCCGTGTTGGTAGCTTCGGCCCAAAAGAATTGACTCATATTGTATTCACTAAGCATAGACCTTGCCATATCAATAAGTGTTCTATTCTTCATCTCAACAAGCCCATTTGATTGGGGTGTGTACTTGGCCGAGAATTGATGCCTAATTCCAAATTCATCACATAACTCATCAATTCTAATATTCTTGAACTCACTACTATTGTCACTTCTAACTCTCTTGATGGTTGTTTCAAACTCATTATAAATGCCTTTGACAAATGATTTGAATGTTGCAAATACATCACTCTTGTCCACTAGAAAGAATACCCATTTGTATCTAGTGTAGTCATCCACTATCACAAATCCATATTTATTTCCACCAATGCTAGTGTATTGTGTTGGCCCAAACAAATCCATGTGCAATAACTTAAATGCTTTGCTAGTGCTCATCATGCTTTTCTTAGGGTGGGTGTTTCTAACTTGTTTGCCAGCTTGACAAGAGCTACAAAGCTTATCCTTTTCAAACACAACATCTTTCAAGCCTTTAACTAAGTCATGCTTAACCAATCTATTCAATTATTTCATTCCAACATGACCAAGCTTTCTATGCCATAACCAACCCATGCTAGACTTAGTGAACAAGCATGTAGACAATCTAGCTTCACTAGCATTGAAATCAACCAAGTATAGATTCTCATATCTAAAGCCTTTGAAGATCAAATTAGAGCCATCTACACTTATGATTTCTACATCATCTACTCCAAATATGCATTTGAATCCAAGATCACATAATTGAGCCATGGATAGCAAATTGAAGTTCAAGCTCTCTACTAGCAACACATTGGATATGCTCAAGTCATTGGATATTGCAATTTTACCAAGCCCTTTGACCTTGCCTTTGCCATTGTCACCAAATGTGATATTGTCATAGCCATCATTGTCATTGATGTTGATTGAGTTGAACATTCTTGCATCACCGGTCATGTGTTGAGTGCACCCACTATCAAGAACCCAATGCCTTCCTCCGGCTTTGTAATTGACCTACAAAAAAAGATCAATTCTTTTTAGGTACCCAAACTTGCTTGGGTCCTTGAAGGTTAGTTACTAGGCTCTTTGGTACTCAAATGGCTTTCTTCTTTGAGTCCATCCATGGTTTACCAATGAACTTAGCCTTTACACCATTTATACCCTTAGTAAGCATATAGCATGAATCATGCTTAAAGAAGGATACATTAGCATTTTTACTCTTGTTTTTGCATTCTTGCTCTTTGTGACCAACTTGCTTGCAACTAGTGCAAAACCAACCATTGTTCTTCACAAAACTAGTCTTATGAGGAGCAAAGGTCGCCTTGCCTTTCTTGGGGGTATAGCCCAATCTCTCTTTGTAGAGAGAAGCTCTTTGGCTACCCAAGCACATAAGCAAGCGGTCCTCACCACCATAAGCCTTAGCTAAGGTGTGAGTGAGCTTAGTGACTTCCTTCTTGAGGTTCTCATTCTCAACCACTAGTGAGGTGTCACAAGTGAGACCATCACTACTAGATGAGGTAGAAGTGGAAGTGCTACAAGAAGGGTTAGTAGGAGCAACAATGATAGGCATAGATAGTTATTCATCTATTATATCACAAGTTAAACCTACATTGCAAGTTTCAACATGCTTCTTTTTATTTTGTTCATCAAGCAAAGAGGAATGAGCCATTTCAAGCTTTTTGTGAGCTTTATCAAGCTTCTCATTGGCTTCCTCTAGCCTCTCATGAGATGCATTGAGCTCATCAAAGACTTGCTTAAGGGCTTTTAGTTCCTTACGTAAGCTTTTGCATTCCCTTCTCTTGATATCAAAGTGTTCTCTAGCATCTTCTAGCATGTCAATTAATTTATCTTTAATAGGTTCATCATCATCACTATCACTATCATTTTCATTTTCATGTTCATTATCATCAACATGTTCTTCATCACTTTTATCATCACAAGATTGTACCTTAGTGGCCTTAGCCATGAAGCATGATGAAGATTCGAAGAGAGAAGGCTTCTCATTGATGGCAATGCTTGCCAGAACCATCTTCTTGGTAGTCTTGTGATCATCACTATCATCATCATCATCACTTGAGGAGTCATCACTATCCCAAGTGACTACATATGAACCTCCCTTCTTCTTCTTGAAGGCCATCTTGTCCTTCTTCTCTTTCTTTTCCTTCTTGTCCTTCTTCTTATTCTTCTTGTTGTCATCATCATTGTCACTATTGTATGGGCATTGAGCAACAAGATGATCTTTACTTCCATACTTGAAGCACCTTCTTGACTCTTCTTTGTTCTTGGATGAAGACTTCTTTCTTCTAGTACGGTAGCCCTTCTTCACCATGAACTTGCCAAATCTCTTGACAAATAGAGCCATCTTCTCATCATCATCATTATCCCAAGATTCATCTTCTTCACTTGAAGTTTCTTGCTTTGCTTTGCCCTTGGATGATGTGGCTTTGAATGCCACGCTTTTCTTCTTCTCATCCTTCTTCTCCTTCTGTTCTTCCTTCTCATCATCATCTCTATAAGTATCATCGATCATTATATCTCTCAACACTTGGTTTGGTGTCATGGTGTCCAAACCACTCCTCACTAGAATAGTGACCAATGTACCAAATCTTGAGGGTAAACATCTCAAGAACTTGTGGGAGAAGTCTTTGTCCTTCACCTCTTCTCCAAGTGCTTTGAGATCATTGATAAGCACTTGAAGCCTATAAAACATCTCCGGCACACTCTCATCCTCCTTCATCTTGAAGCTTGTAAACTTCTCTTTGAGAATGTAAGCCTTTGCACCCTTCACAGCTTGAGTGCCCTCAAATGATTCTTCCAACTTCTTTCAAGCCTCATGAGCCATCTCAATATTCTTGATTTGCTCAAATGTTCTCTCATCAATTGCATCATGAATAGCACTTAGAGCAATGTCATTGTTTTGGAGAAGCACTTCTTCGGCCACGGTGAGATTCTCTGGATCACCTATCTTAATTTTAGTTTCTACCACCTTCCACACCTTTTTATTAATTAACTTGGTATGTATGGTCATCTTTGACTTCTAATAAGGATAATTTGTGCCATCAAATTGGGGTGGCTTCTTGGTGTTGTTGATTTGAGCTATTTTAACACCGAAGGTTGTTAAGCCTCAAATAACAGTGACCTCGGCTCTGATACCACTTGAAAGGTCCTAATGGCTAGAGGAGGGGTGAATAGCCTAATAAAAATTTCTACAACAACACTTAACAAAAGGTTAGACAATTATAAGGCGAAGCAAGTATTGCGCTAGCCTACTCAAAATGCAAGCCACCTACCACAATTCTAGTTTAGATAGTGTCGATTCACACAAGAGGTATGGCACTACCCTATGTTAGTGTGCTCTCAAAAGCTAACTAAAGAGCCACACCAACCAACCAAGCAAGCTCTCACAACTAGTTACACTAAAGAGCTTGTCGACTAGTTTATGATAATATAAAGAGAGTGATCAAGATAGTTATACCGCCGTATAGAGGAGTGAACCAATCAATCATAAGGGTGAATAACAATAAAGACCAATCACCTCGAAATCAAAGGATGAACACAATGATTTTTACCGAGGTTCACTTGCTTGCCGGCAAGCTACTTCTCGTTGTGGTGATTCACTCACTTGGAGGTTCACGCGCTAATTGGCTTCACACGCCAAACCCTCAATAGGGTGCCGCACAACCAACACAAGATGAGGACCACACAAGCCACGAGCAATTCACTAGAGTACCTTTTGGCGCTCCGCTGGGGAAAGGTCAAGAACCCCTCACAATCACCATAATCAGAGCCGGAGATAATCATCACCCTCCGCTCAACGATCCTCGCTGCTCCAAGCCGTCTAGGTGGTGGCAACCACCAAGAGTAACAAGCGAAATCCGCAGCGAAACACGAACACCAAGTGCCTCTAGATGCAATCACTCAAGCAATGCACTTGGATTCACTTCCAATCTTACTATGATGATGAATCAATGATGGAGATGAGTGGGAGGACTTTGGCTAGGCTCACAAGGTTGCTATATTAATGAAAATGGCCAAAGATGTGAACCATAGCCGGCCATGGGGCTTAAATAGAAGCCCTCACGAAATAGAGCCGTTGTACCCCTTCACTAGGCACACTGTGCTCTGACCGGACGCTCCGATCCATTTGACCGGACACCAGCCCTCAGCGTCCGGTCTCCCGATGGACGCCACGTGTCACCAGCTTCAAACGTTGTTCGTCAGATGTCAACGGCTACGAGGCTGACCGGACGCTCTGGCAAAACTGACCGGACGCTGAAGCCCCAGCGTCTAGTCGTTTCCAGTAAGCTCCCCGAGGCGTATTTCTTCGACCGGACGCGTTAGGTCCACCTTGACCGGACACAGACCAGCGTCCGGTGCAATACCCTAGGTACTGTGCCGACCGACCAGTTCAACCAGACGCAAGCTGCCAGCGTCCGGTGCTTTCAGACCTAGCGTCCGGTCAGTTGACCGACGCCAGCGTCTTCGCGACCAACTTGTTTTCACTTCTAACTTCTTCACCCTTACTCCAATGTGTCAACCATCAAGTGTATCATCTTGTGCACATGTGTTAGCATATTTTCACAAACATTTTCAAGGATGTTAGCACTCCACTAGATCCTAAATGCATATGCAATGAGTTAGAGCATCTAGTGGCACTTTGATAACCGCATTCTGATACGAGTTTCACTCCTCTTAATAGTACGGCTATCAAACCTAAATATGATCATACTCTCCAAGTGTCTTGATCACCAAAACAAAATAACTCCTACAAAATATACCTTTGCCTTGAGCTTTTTGTTTTTCTCTTTCTTCATTTCAAGTTTAAGCCCTTGATCATCATCATGCCATCACAATTGTCATGTTATGATCTTTATTAGCTTCTCTACTTGAAGTGTGCTACCTATATCATGATCACTTGATAAACTAGGTTAGCACTTAGAGTTTCATTAATTCACCAAAACCAAACTAGAGCTTTCAACGATGCGTAACGCTCGTCCCACTGGTACGCCCTGGTGTGCGTGCGGAGGCCTTAAAGGAGGCAGGGCCACCTCTGCGTCGTTGTCACTCAAGATATGTGCTCAGTGCTGATTGTCGTACTCCACCTCAAGAATAGGGTAGAACGGGTGCTGCGTGGGTGGGGCCACCCTGTTACAAAATTGATAAAAAAACGTTAGAGTATTCAAATTAACATTATGTAGCATTGTAAAATTTGAACTACTTGTTATGTAATACGAACACAATATGAAAGCATATGTATATATTCAAAGTAACATTAACAGACATATCACACACTTATAACATAAACAACTTCACTAGGAATATAAGCATTTGACAAAACTTCATGAAGTCATCAAAATCAACGTATCACGCACTAGTAAGTACCGACGTTTGTAAACTAGTAGGTATACCCAAAATCTCTAACTAAATAACTAACTATAAACTAATTAATAAATACCTAATCAATCTCTAAACCTAAATTACAAACTATACTAGAACACACAACCTTGAACCTAAAAACTACCTACGTAAATCACAAACAAATTCACTAACCTAACTATCCTAAATCAGTAAGTATCCTAAATTTGACAAACTATCATAAATCAATAACAATCATAAAACCCTAACTATCCTAAATTACTAACTATCATAAATCACTAATTATCCTCGATCACTAATTATCCTAAAATAATAATAATCAAAATAACATGAAATCGAGAGGGAGGTACCTTAGGAGCTGACGGCCTTGACGCGCCGGCGTTCGTGGCGCGGCCGGCGTGGGCGTTGCGCGGCCGGCGCGGGCGTTGCGCGGCGGGACTGGCCGGGCGCGGCGTGGGCGGGCGAGCGCTGCGCGGCTGGAGTGGCCGGGCGCGGCGTGGACAGGCGGGCACGGCGTAGGCGGCCGTGGGAGCTGCGCGGCGGCGGGGCAGAGGCGGCTGGCGGCGGGCGGGCGGGCAGGGCAACGGACGTGTGAGCGGCCTCGCTGTGGGGTTTTATTTGGCGCAGCCGCGCCATGCTTCGTGGCGCGGCACTGCCGCACTAAGATCGGTGGCGCGGCTGGACCTGCCCCGTTAGCGGTCAGCGGACCCGATTACCGCCACGTCAGTCCTGTGCCACGCCACCATGCATGACGCGGCACAGGCATTTGGCCACGTCAGGGCAATAGGCGCGGTCAAAAGTGTTAGTTAAAAAATGGTCATGTTAAATTTAAAATTAGTTTCCAAAAAGTGTTAAATTAAAAAAAAATCGCCTCTGCACAGTCAAGCGTGGGCGCGTGGCGCTTTTCGCCTGCGAGACGCAAGCCGCCATCCCTCCCTGATTCCGGCCTCCGCGCACAAACTCGGCTGGCGCATCAGCGAGCTGAGCTCGTTTATTTTATTTTATTATTATGCCAAATAATAATAATAATAATAATAATAATAATAATAATAATAATAATAATAATAATAATAATAATAATAATAATAATAATAATAATAATAATAATAAAACATCCTGAGGTGCACGCAGCTCGCCGGTGGATATTTTGACGATTGACGCCCGCCCCCGCGGAGCGAGTGATGACTTGCAGCGGAACGGCACACCGTGCGTGAGAGGTGCAGGTACGAACGAAGCCAGGCGTTTTGCACAGTTGTGCACTTGTGCTGGAAGCCTGGAAACAAAACCTCACGGTTCACGGAATCACGGTCCTGCCGTCCAAATCTCAGCTGATCTAGAGGCGCGCGTGATTTACTTGGTCTTAATTTTACACCTCCGAAAGGGTAAAAACACCTAGATATAGTAGGTAAACAAAGAAGGAAACAGGCACCACCAGCAGTAGCCGTCTAGAATGACCCACTCTCTAGAAGCGAGAATACCGGTGAACTAGCCGTATTAGGCCAGTCTCAATGGGGATTTCATGGCCATGTTACCAATGCATCTATATTTTGGAAATAGTGCAGAAGAGTTTCATCCCTATGAAACTCTCTCTACTCCCATGAAATTCTTATCATCTCTCTCTTCATCAATACGGTGCCACATCAGCCTATTTAATGCCCATGAAACTCTAATGAAACTCCATTGAAACTGGCCTTACTCCTACATTGAGAATCATTTAGCCTGCGTGACCTTGGTGCATTTCCCGGTTGACTCTCGAGGGAGAAGAATCTGCACATGTTGTCGTGCTACTATTACTACCACCGGCGTTTCTGCTGACCTAGGCCATGAGCCCATGATTCAGAAGCTTCCATATCAGGCCGGCCTCTAGAAGCCATGGTACGGTGCTATAGGAATGGTCTGTGGACCAAGCGCACCGAAATGTTGGCGCATCCGTTGAACTGAAATGGGTTCAAGTAGTCAAGTCCAAATTATATATCATGACTGTATTTTGTCTCCAACTATAGAATTTGTGTATAATAAATAATATTGTATGTTTCCAACTAGATTTACTACAAAAAGATGTTTCATAATTAGTTTAATGGTACTTATTTATATTATAAATATTAGTATTTTTATAACTTTGATCAAATTTCAAATCATTTAAGTGAGAATTATATTCTTTCATGGACATAGGGAGTACTTGTGTGCTAGAGATGGATGCAATTCATTTACGAGCACCCCAAAACACTTTTTGCTGCGTCCAGTATTGGCGCGGCCTTCGAATCAAATGGAGATTTAACCGCTGGTCTAATTGTTTGAAGGAATGCTTTGTTTAAAAGGGTACGGACATTGAGTAGTTTTGTCCGTTGTCCATGGTGTTTTCTTCTAGTAGTTTTCATATGACAACACCTAGACAGTGTACAAGGACATGGAAGTACACTCTATCCAGTTGGTACATAAATAGTTAAATATTACCACTTTGGTCTTACCACAGGTTTCTGGTGAATGATTCAGGGCCGGTTTGGATTACATCCCGGGCAACTTGCCTTCCGCCAGAAGCTCAGACGCCTGGGGCTGTGATTGCTGTCTGGATGAGCGCATGCCTAGGAGGGTAAGAAGCAAACAGGCGTATCGCCACACTGTTCGGCTTACTCCATATTCAGCTTGTTCGGCTTTTTTTCAGTCGAAACAGTGTTTTTCTCTCACAACAATTCAGCTGGAACAGTGTTTTCCAACCAGTTTCAGCTAAGTTTCAGACCAGCGAATGGGTCCATTGTCAAAAGGGGAACAAGGTCGGTACACGTGGGATAACCCATGCATTATGTAGCACTCACTATGTCCCAAAATAAATGCACATTTTGATAGAGGCAAGATAATTTAGATTGCTTTTTTAGTGAAGTAATATCCAACCTCGATGGCAAGATGTTTTGCATTTTTTAATAGAAATTTTAAGAGTTCTTCCATTTCCTAGTGTGCCTCATGTTGAGGAAATGCTGCTAGGGAAATAATTCCTTATGTTGGCAGCGTGAAGATTCTCTTTTTCCTGTGGTCATGTTCGCTTCTCTTATAATCTGCCTTTTTCAACTTGTTTTTTCAGCCGAAAAAGCGTTTTTCTCTCACAACAAATCAGCCAGAACAGTGTTTTGGTTTGTTTTTTTCAGTGAAGCGAACGGGGCCTATCTTTTGTTATAAAACCTAAGACACTGTCTGGATCTATTAGCTGCTAATAGTTACTAGCTAGA
Organism: Miscanthus floridulus; assembly: GCF_019320115.1. NCBI lineage: Eukaryota > Viridiplantae > Streptophyta > Magnoliopsida > Poales > Poaceae > Miscanthus > Miscanthus floridulus. The sequence continues at coordinate 159,958,116 of NC_089580.1, forward strand.
TAATATTAGGTAGCTAACTACTAGCTGGTTTTGACCAACTAGTAAGATAGTTTTTAGTTGGCATTCAACTAACAACCAGCTAAACCATTAGCTGGATCCGTTTGGATCCAAAGATACTAATTATTAGCGGTTAACTATTAGCTCCCTAGATCTAGATAGGCCCCAAGTCATTTACATTTGTCTTAAGTCATTTCCTAATTTTGGCCTAAATTTGTAGAAAAAAAATATGCACATTCAATACAAAGTGCACTATCAACATATATTTCATAGTGAATTTAATGACAAGTTTGATATTATAGACGTTCATGGATTTTTTTTGGGAACTTTATTAAAGTTAAAAAAAAGTCAACTTCAGATAAACTAAAACGGCTTACTCCATCTAGTCAAACATACTTATCATATATGATTCTCGACCATCTTCTATATGTAACTTTGCCTAATATATTCTTACAATCCTCTAAATTTATGAGATTTCGCAAGTATTTTTCAATACAAAACTAGGCATATGTTTTGTATGTTTCTACACTAAATGGTTCAACAAGTTGTTGAGGCTTGTGTTTTTTATGGTATAATTAAATCTTAGGGATTTGCTATGTGTAAATCTTATCATAAACAACTTTTTTTTGACAGGGAGAGTACAATTGTGGAACGGAGACGGTAGCGCTGTAGGTAGCGCGTGTTTAGTTCCAATCCAAAATCCTAAAAAGTGCTACAGTACCCATCATATTGAATATTTGCGGCCCGTGCATGGAGCATTAAATGTAGACGAAAAAAAAACTAATTGTACAGTTTGGTCGGAAATTGCGAGACGAACGTTTTAAGCCTAATTAGTTCATGTTTGAACACTATTTGCCAAATAAAAACGAAAGTGCTACGGTAGCCAAATTTCCAACGCTATTTGAAATGCCGTGAACCGCGTCCACGCGCAGCCAGGGCAGGCGCAAAATCAAACGCTGACGCATTCCGGTCAATTCGTTACGCCCGCCAGCCATCCACTGACTTCTTCTTGGATTTCTTTTACCTTCCGCATCCCTAGTATCGCACACCTCTGATCTGACCTCTGCCTCTCCCTGCACCACAACTCCACAGGACATCCACGTGCCGTGGTTCTCCACACCCTGAGCTCTCCTCTCCCGCTCCCGCAAGCAACAGCCAACAGAGCATCGCGCTAAAGCTCTTCCCCTTCGAACTCCCCGCCAATCCCCTGCAAACGACCAAGCGACCACTCCAAATACTTGGCCACGTCTCTTGTAAACTCCAGCCAGGACAAAATCAAGTGATGATCCCTTCTTGTTCCACAACCTCGCTGATTCCAATCTTATCTGCGCGCCGCGCTGCTTAGTTGGCGGCAGCGAGTACGAAGCAAGAGCGCACCAGCATGCGACCGGAACGGCCATTGCCGCCGCTGCCGCCGTCACAACAGACGGAGGAAGCGGCGGGAGCACCAGGAATGGACGTGCCCACCAGGCTGCCAGACCCGGTGCCGTCGCCGATACTGAGGCACTCGTCCGCCAACTCGGTGAGGCGGTCGCGGTCGCTGCGGTCCCTCATGGCCGACTCGCCGTCCGTCACCTTCGCAACCAATAACCTCAGGTCGGGCTCCAAGGCCGAGTCCACCGCGTCGTCGCTCGAGAGCTTCCGGTTCCACCGCGACGAGTCCGCGTCGGGGACCCCCGCCGGGCTCGGGCGGGTGTCCACCAGGCGGTCCGCGTCCGAGCGCGCCGGCTCCCAGCGCGACCTCCGCGACGAGGACGCGCGGTTCGTGTACATCAACGACGCGGAGCGCACGAACGCGCCGCCGGCCGGACTCCCCGACAACTCGATCCACACCACCAAGTACACCATTCTGACCTTCCTCCCGCGGAACCTCTACGAGCAGTTCCACCGCGTGGCCTACCTCTACTTCCTCGTCCTGGTGGCGCTGAACATGGTGCCGCAGCTCGGCGTGCTCACGCCGGCCGCGTCCGTGCTCCCGCTGGCGTTCGTGCTCGGCGTGACGGCGGTGAAGGACGCGTACGAGGACTGGAGGCGGCACCGGTCCGACAAGAACGAGAACAACCGCACCGCGTCGGTGCTGGTGGGCGGCGTGTTCGTGCCCAAGCGCTGGAAGGAGGTGCAGGTGGGGGAGGTGCTGCGCGTGGTGGCCAACGAGACGCTGCCGTGCGACATGGTGCTGCTGTCGACGAGCGACCCCACCGGCGTCGCCTACGTACAGACCATCAACCTGGACGGCGAGTCCAACCTCAAGACTCGGTACGCCAAGCAAGAGACGATGCCCACGCCGGCCGAGGCGCTCGCGGGGGTCATCAAGTGCGAGAGGCCCAACCGCAACATCTACGGCTTCCTCGCCACGGTCGACCTCGACGGCCGCCGCGCCGTCTCGCTTGGCCCCTCCAACATCGTGCTCCGCGGGTGCGAGCTCAAGAACACGGCCTGGGCCATCGGCGTGGCCATCTACACCGGCCGGGACACCAAGGTGATGCTCAACAGCTCCGGGGCGCCGTCCAAGCGCAGCCGCCTGGAGACGCACATGAACCGCGAGACCATCATGCTCGCCGTCGTCCTGTTCCTCCTTTGCGCCATCGTGTCGCTCCTCGCTGGCATCTGGCTCGGCGACCACGGTGACGAGCTCGGGGTGATCCCCTTCTTCCGCAAGAGGGATTTCTCCGTCAAGGACGACCCGGACGCCACGTACAACTGGTACGGGATGGGCGCCGAGGTGGCCTTCACCTTCATGAAGTCGGTGATCACCTTCCAGGTGATGATACCCATCGCGCTGTACATCTCCATGGAGATCGTCAGGGTCGGGCAGGCTTTCTTCATGGTGCAGGACAAGAACATGTTCGACGACAAGCGGCAGGCCAAGTTCCAGTGCCGCGCGCTCAACATCAACGAGGACCTGGGGCAGATCAAGTACGTGTTCTCCGACAAGACCGGCACGCTCACCGAGAACCGGATGGAGTTCCGGTGCGCCAGCGTGCACGGCGCCGACTTCGGCGACACTGCCGGCGGCGGCGACGCCGACGACGGGCATTCTGTGACCGGTAAGCAGCATTCAGTTATTTGGTTCAGTTTTTTTTTTTTTTTTTGGCCTCATTATTTGGTTCAGTTGAACAAATATTCTCATTCATTCAGTCTGGTTGACTAGTCACCGAGGTCGGCGGTTTTAGCATTGTTAAACATAATTTTATTTTTTTATATAAAAAAACACTCTGTTTCGCTGACACTTGTATGTTGCAATGCTAAAATTGTCACCATGCTCCATTCCCAGCGCACGGGCTTGGAAATCCGATAGAATGAGGGTTCTGATAACGCTGACCAACAAATTGTCTTTTATAACTACCGGCGGCATTTGGACCAACTAGAGATTGTGAAATGCGGCTTCTAGCTTATTCAAATTCAAACAGGCCGATAGCTTTTAATAATCTCTATCCAGTCCAGGTTGTGACAATTTCACAAGTCATCTCCCTCTAGCTTTCGTCAGCTTTTTACGATCCACAATCTTGAACCAGTTTTTCGCAATCTGTAACCTATATATACGCAGCTTTAATCATGCTACACTGTTCACCGTAATCGATACTGTCACTGTTTGAATAAGCCTTCGATTGCACTTTTCGACCCACACGGGCAAAAGCCTCTCCCTGGCCCCTGCAGTGACAAAGGCAAATGCATACGAAGCTGAGATTTCTGAAGCTTTTGTCACTTCTTTTAATCACAGGGAGTGGATTGAAAAGGCCATGCGGTTGCTGCAGCTTTTGTTGTCATGCATTTGACCGTCCGTCCTTGATCAATGATCATCCCTTCCCTTGCAACGCCAATGATCACACGGTCCAACCACGATCGCTAATTGCCCTAGCTGACATCCCTATCTGATAGGAATTACCAAACCTTCCAACTAATCCAACACATATCTATCTAATCTATCATACTCCGATGTCTCGATAAGTCGATAGTGATGAATCGTCATCTTTCGATTAGTTTCCTGGACTTAGAGCCTGACACGGTCGACAGAGCAATTACCCGGCCTAATGAGTGCGTCAGGCTGCTTAAGCAGTACTCTTTGCTGTCGCCTGTCAACCATGTCATGATTCATGAGATTCATTTTTTAAAAATCATGTTTCGACAGAAACAACAGCAATGCAAACATTTCTCAGTTTCAGCAAATGTGCAGTGCCAAAATTTCTGAACCTGAGATTTTTTCTGTGTTGCGCTTGCGCCTTGATCAGGGGAGGACGGCGTTGTGCTGCGGCCGAAGACGGCCGTGAAGACGGACCCCAAGCTGGTGGCGCTGCTCAAGTACGGGGCCGGCGCGAACGCCGACCGCGCCCGCGACTTCTTCCTGACGCTGGCGACGTGCAACACCATCGTGCCGATCGCGGTCGACGCCGCCGCGGCGGGTGCGAGGCTGCTGGAGTACCAGGGCGAGTCCCCCGACGAGCAGGCGCTGGTGTACGCCGCCGCGGCGTACGGGTACACGCTCGTGGAGCGCACCTCCGGGCACATCATCGTCGACGTCTTCGGCTCCAGGCAAAGGTACGTGCCGTTCTTGCTTCAGTTGGCTGCTATTACATTGCTGTTCTGTTTTGGTGAATTGTTTGTTTGCTTGTTGCTTGCTTTCGAGTTGATCGCGTTGCCGTTCTGCTGGTGATTGCACCTTTAGTTTCTCTTTGTCCAGTTCTATGTTGTTCTGGATAACAAGGCTAAGACTCGTCGTAGCGCATAATAGGGCGGCGCGATGGGGTTGATCATTGGTAGCAACACGTAGGCAGGTGTCGGGATTGATGGCGTCGCATAGGACAAGGGGGAAACAAAAATACGAGGAATATGTTTCTCCCCCCAATGGTGTCACCAAAACTCGGGCCCGTCCGGCCTGATACGTAGTACGTTTCTACTGCATTTGTGATGATCAGCGATAGGAGACCTATGCATGCGCATGGATTCTACGCTGATTAGCCTCGTCAGGGTTTTGCACACCGGCAGATCGAGAGTGACTGACCAATGAAAATCGTCGCCCCAGTTCGCTGGTCTGCCGTGCACAGACCACCGGGGGGCACCACGTTTTTCAGGGCAGGGGCACTGTACTTTGACGCTGAACATCTTTTTAGCATGGCGACACGCAAAATCAGTGTTATTATTCTGTCTGTGGAGCAGTTGCTGGTTGGTAGTAGCAAATTGGCTTTGCGGTGGCTCAAAGCCGCCGGCCATCACGGAACGAGAATTTGGTTGGCCCCTAGGGCTTTTTTCTAGGGAACGACCAGGCGGCTTAGTTAGTTATACGAGTACTACAGCCAAAACCGTCGGCTTCCATCAGGCATGAGGCATCACATCGGCAGAGAGAATAGACGATTCAGACTAGCGACCTTTAGCTTTATTTTAGCCTCTAACGCCAGCCAAGTCTGAAAGTGACGAGGATTATATATTTATTCTTCAGTATCCGGGCCCAGCTGTTACTTGCTCCTACGGAGTACAATTCAATTCAGAAATCAGAAGCCTGCAGCTAGTAGCCTATTGACGCTGCGGGCATGCATAGTTTTGGTTTGCATGTACCACACGTAGTTGCAATTCCAGGTATCAGATCAGCACCTCGGCACGTTTAGGTGAGCGAGAACGGTGCGCTGGATTTGACAGGTTGACGACCCCTTAGCTAGCACGCACGCAGGCCACGCCTTCAGCAATCAATTCCGATAGAAAAAAGAAACTAAACGATGGAATGATCACCGAAATCTTTCGACCCCATCTAGAAGTGCATTTCCGATAGAGAAAACTAGACGATGAAATGATCACGAAATCTATCAAGTTTCAACCCCATCTACAAGTGCATCACCATCCTCTCAATTAATGGACATGTGCGAGGAGCGAAGACTAAAAGGAGTGGAGGCCATCAACGTATCCAGTCCCAGATTGGCTCGCGAAGCTTCTACTGGCTTACATGCGGAGCCCAGGCGCGCCAAAGCACACGGGATGCGTGTGCCATTCACATGTGCGCGTGCGGTACTATTCGCGTGGCTTATAAGCCGTACTTTTTTAGTTTGCTTCCACGATTATCATATCACGGCCGCGCGCAGCCCGTCATCATCGGCTGATGGCGCCCTATTGGATGATACTACAGTACATCACGTAACAAATCTGAAAAATATAGGAGCTCCCAAGTTCTGAACAAGTCAAACCCGGCCCGGCGACGGGACCACGGGCCATGGCAACAACGCCACCAGCACGGCCTTTTCGGGTGGCGCGGCCAGGATTTGACTGTTCGGTGCGGTGCGGGTGCGGGCGGCCGATGGGAACCAGACGGCCGGGATGCTCCCGTGCTCCACAAGCCATATCCGCGCCCCCACTGCCGGCCGCGCCCCGCACCCCGAACACGAACAGGCCCCAGACCAGACGGACGGCGCCCACGAGTCACGACTCGCGACCGCGAGGTTTCAAAAAATTCCCCGTCCTGGCCAGATGTCTAGGACCTGTCACCTGTTGCCAACCAAGCTGTGGCCTGGACGCTGGCTGCCCCGCGCGCGACACGGACACGGACACTGACGCGCACGGCCGCGGCCGGCGGCCCCCCTCTGACTGCGTCACCCGGCCGCCGGGCGCCAGATGTCGCGCGCGCTCCACCACTCACCGCGCTACGGGACCCTCCTGCTGCCGTGCTGCGTGCGTGGCCGGCGGGCCGGCCGCCGGCGTGATGGACCAAGACTTTTGGTAGCATCGTGCGCTAACTGTGCCGTCCGCTCGGTCGATCGGTGTTGGCGTGCCGTGTAGGACGGAGCGAGGCTCCGGCGAGACTAGGCAAGTTTACCGTGCTTGCCATGCATGGTTCACCCGACGTTGATTAGTCTTCACTTCCACCCGTGGCGTGTCAACTGCAGTGGATTCACAGGAGAGAATTTACAAGGTCAAGCCATTGACCGCGTTGCGAGGCCATGGCCGCAGCGTAACCCTGCAACAACCTACTAGTGGTGCACTACTCCTACAAGTCTGTCTTCTCAGTTCTGATAGCACGTGGACGCCTAAGGACTCGTTTAGATTGCGAAAAAATTTCAAACCGATGAATAGTACCACTTTCGTCTTATTTGACAAATATTGTCCAATCGTGGACCAACTAGGCTCAAAAGATTCATCTCGTGATTTCCAACTAAACTGTGTAATTAGTTATTTTTTTTACCTACACTTAATACTCCATGCAAGCAGCTAAAAATTGATGTGATGGAGAGAAAGTAAAAAAACTTAGAATTTGGGTGGCATCTAAACAAGGCTAACTTTGTTCCAGCGCCCTGGTTCGTTAAGGAGTCCAGGCTTCCCGTTTTCCTTTTAGCAGCAGGTTTGACTTGGTTTAGATTAATTAGTGTTACAGCCACCACCGCATGATTCCAAGAGATCCTTTCCTTGATCACATCTTCATCATAGGGTTGTCTTTTTCCACTCTACTATTGTTTTTAGCTGGTCAATTCTGGACAACTCACCACGCGGATCGGAGAGATACTCCGCAGATGGACTTTCCTCTCGTCAAACATGCATGAACTTCATTCACAAGAAACCCAAAGACGCACTTAATAACGAAAAGAAAAACACCCAACAAACAAACAAACTGGGAGTATTCTCCAATGTAGCGATCAACGTTGGTTAGTAGACGAGAGGATATATACTCACTCCGTCCCAAAATTAATTAGGCTGTTCGGTTGGCCTGAAAAAAATAAGTCAAAATATTGTTCCGGCTGAATTGTTGTGAAAAAAAAATATTATTCTAACTAGAAGATACTGTTCATGTAAACAGTGCCCGCGTGAGTGGGATGGCCAGCACCAGCCCAGCCCTGCCAGCCAGCCGAACAGGCGGAACGTCGTTCTAGCAATGGGCATGAATACCAACGAGTAAGAGAAAAGACCAGAATACTCCTACTCTATCCTGCTCTCCTCCCCGTCCCCATCTCGATGTAGGTCGCCGACACGCCTGTCGTGCCCAGAGCCCAAGCCCTACGCCTCCCGCCGGTGGAGGAGAAGAGGAGGGGGCGCCGCCCTGTCCCGTCCTGCCGTCCGCCTCAACGCCGGCTACCACCTCCTTGACGATGGTCGTCCCCACGCTGGCAGATCCGCTTCCGCCTTGACGCCGACAGTTGTTCCGCCTCAGCGCGCCTCCGCCTCACCTCGATGACGACGGCCCAGCAGCACGCGGCCAGCTGGGCATGGATCTCGGCGACCGACCAGGCATGGATCTCGCGCGACGGCTGGGTGTGGATCTCAACCATGGCCGCGACTGGATCTCAGCAGGGCAGTGGATGAGGAAGAAGGAAGGGAGTAGGGCCCGCTCGGGATGCGCATCGACGCTGGCCTGCTCGGGAGGCGCCGCCGGATTCGCCTCGGCTTCAGGCCGCTCCACCTCCACATCGGTCGATCCGCTTGGGGAACCACCGCTGCACCTCCACGTTGGTATGTTTCGTTTGGATGCGAACGAAGGTGAGAAACAAAAGCAGTAGGCCTACAGCCTTGTCCAGGTGGGACCAGGGTCTAAAACGGCAATTTTTGTGGGACAATGGACGAGAGCTTGAACCACAATTTTTCTGGGACAGCGGGAGTATATTTTAACAAACATGGAATTTTCCTCACGCCAAACCTGCTGCTATCGTACAAGCCTGTTTGTTAGTACAATATATGGAGTACGAGTACTCTAATGTCTGCCGTTTTCCTGGAAATCTTCAGAGGAAGAAAGGAAAGAAATGGCACATTATTTTGTCCTCTCCTACTAGCTCAATCCATCGTCGTACAAGCAAGCTCTGATTCATCGTCCTATATGCATGCATAATAAATCCACGGATAGTATAGATAAAAAAAAATCCAATCATAAAACTCTCGTTGCAGAGCAGAGATGGATTTTTTTATCAAATCTATACTGCTGTAGGATATGGCGTGGTCAGTTCGTAGTGGGGTTCGGTCGGTCGTCCACCCAACCGTCCAAAACTCTGAAGTTGAGGACGATGCCTACAGTGCCACATCTCTTCACGAATTCAAGTCCGCACAGTGCACGTTCATTTTATGGCAAGTACGTACACCTACCTACTGTGACTAATTGATATATATACTGTGCTCCGTATCTATCAGTTGCCGACCCATTCCTTCATCCTGACCCAACACACCAGTATCCTCCAATCCAAGTTTCACGAAATCTGCATCGATCGATCGCGATGGCTCGAATTTTTTTTTACGTATTTCTCTGCCACACACACACCAGTAGTCATCAGTCATCACCGGACCACTCAAAGCACAAGTTTCCTTTTTAGGCCATGTTTAGTTCCAAAAACTTTTCCTAAAAAATGATATAGTAGCTCTCACATCGAATCTTGCGATACGTGCACGGAGCATTAAATGTGGACGAAAAAAACTAATTGCACAGTTTGGTTGGAAATCGCGAGACGAACATTTTGAGCCTAATTAGTCCATGATTAAATACTAATTGCCAAATAAAAACAAAATGCTACAGTAACCAAATTTCTAAATTTCACCCAACTAAACACACCCTTATCAAAGGTGCCAAGAAAACGTCAGGCACTGCTGCCAGCCAGCCTGCCACGCTCTGATCCGGTCATGGTTAGTACGTATTCCCTCCGTTACAAATTATTGATTATTTTTTGGTTCTTTATGTATCAAGACATATTATTTATTTAGATGCATAGCAAAATAAATATATCAAAATAGTCAAAATAATTTATAATTTAGAACGATACTCCGGAAAGTCAAAACATTTCACCAATACCACACTGTCATCTCAGTCATCCATCAGCTGGAATTGTTTTTTCAGAAACCAATAGAACCATGCAAGCTCTGCCAAGAGCTTGCACGTTTTCTATATCATGCATGGCCCGTGGCATCGGTCATGCGACTTGGACAGGGCGTCGAAGGTCCAGTCTAGTGGCGCAAGCACGGTCTTCATGCATGCATGATCCGGCCGGTACTAGAAGCGGACGAGGGATGGGGATGACCCGCCACGAAGTTTCGTCCAGTTCGCTAGGCATATAAGTCGTATTTTTTAGTTAATAAATAGTATTTTTTCTCACAACAAATCAGTTAATAATACTTTTAATTATGACTTATCAGCGAAGCGAACAAGATATTTATAGTGCGCTAATGGACGTAGTTTATGCGCGGAAAAAGTCCCTTTCAGTCAAGCCTTACTAGTAGTTAGAGGGAAGGCGGCTTGATGTCAACTGCTCCCTGCCCAAGCCGCTTGTCCGCAAGTTGACCCCGACCCGGCGGCTTAATGGAAGATTTGTGCGTGGCTTATCGTGTGGATTAGGAGCAGCTCGTTGACAAGATTCTCTACTGATAGAATAATGGGGCCCGGATATTATACACGTCAACTTGTTTTAGCGTGATCGCAACTCGCAAGCCTAGCTGGCCGTGATTTCGAATCGAATTCAAAATGGTGGAAAAAGAAGTACCTACGTGCGTGCGGGCACGGCAAAAGTCAGCAAGTCAGAGATCCTATTTTCGTAGTACAAGTACAATACAACCTTGTGTGATTGCCGTGCAAGTAATGCAATTCTGTCATTCTTTCCTTTTCTTTTTTTTTTCCTTAGAACGGTTTATGATTAAGACGTGGAGCTGTTTAAAGCATGATGACAGATGACCCCAGCTAATATCACATGGCAGGGTAATTCATTCATAGTAAATGATAGTACAATGCGTGACAAAGTGAGTAATTTTTCTACTCCTCTGTTCCAAATTATAAGTCGTTTTGATTTTTTTGGTTTATCCATTTTGTTATGTATCTAGACGTATTATTATATCTAGATGCATAGTAAAATAGATGTACAAAAAAAAAATCAAAGCATCTTATAATTTAGAACGGAGGGAGTATATAAGAACATCCAATGAAAAAAGAAAAACATTGGCTAACACTTTGCTCCACTGATTAAGATGTTTATATCTAAAAGCATATATCCTATTTGCCGCGCACTATATAATCATCAATTCATCATATGGCCTATAATAAATTTAATAAAAGTCTATGCCAGATTTTAAACGCCATGGCCAAAACCATTTCCAACGATCCACTTCTCCCTTTCTTTCCGTCTGCGCTTCGCTTCCTCCTCCCCGGCCTGCGGAAGCCGGAGTAACGGCGCCCTGGTGAAAATCCAATCTTTACACCCTAGTTACTACCAGGCGTCCGCCTCGGCCAACCACCGGCGCCTCCTCCTCCACGCTTGCTTTTACCTGCCAAAACCCAACTCGTCTTCCGCCAGACTCTGCTCGTTGCCCGTTTCCCTCCCTCCCCTGTTCCGCTCCCCTGCTCGCTCAGGCCCGAACAAGGCGACCGTCGCCCGACCCCGACCCGCCGCTCCAAAACCCGACCTTCACGCGCGCGCCGGGAGCGGCATGCCCGGGAACGCGGGAGCTGGGACTCCGCGGCGGCTCCCGCTCGTCTGACGCCGCGCCCGGTCAGCAGCGCCTACGCCTCACCTCGCGCTCGCCCGCCATGGCCGAGGACCACGGGTCGTCGCGGCACATGTCGGCGTCGCAGAAGGAGCTGGGCGACGAGGACGCCCGCGTGGTGCGCGTGGGCGACTCCGCGCGCACCAACGAGCGCCTCGACCTCGCGGGCAACGCCGTGCGCACCGCCAAGTACTCGCCTCTCACCTTCCTGCCGCGGAACCTCTTCGAGCAGTTCCACCGCCTCGCCTACGTCTACTTCCTCGCCATCGCCGTGCTCAACCAGCTGCCCCAGCTCGCCGTATTCGGCCGGGGCGCCTCCGTCATGCCGCTCGCCTTCGTCCTCCTCGTCACCGCCGTCAAGGACGCGTACGAGGACTGGCGACGCCACCGCTCCGACCGCGCCGAGAACGGACGCCTCGCCGCGGTCCTCTCCCCCGGGGGCGGTGGCGCCCAGTTCGTCCCGACCGAGTGGAAGCACGTCCGAGTCGGCGACGTCGTGCGCGTCGTGTCCGACGAGTCGCTCCCGGCGGACATGGTCCTCCTCGCCACCAGCGAACCCACCGGCGTCGCCTACGTGCAGACGCTAAACCTTGACGGTGAGTCCAACCTCAAGACGCGCTACGCCAAGCAAGAGACGCTGTCCACGCCGCCCGAGCGCCTCGCCGGGGCCGTCATCCGCAGCGAGCGCCCTAACCGCAACATCTACGGCTTCCAGGCCAACCTCGAGCTCGAAGGGGAGACCCGCCGGATACCGCTCGGCCCGTCCAACATCGTGCTGCGCGGCTGCGAGCTCAAGAACACGGCCTGGGCAGTCGGCGTGGTGGTGTACGCGGGGCGGGAGACCAAGGCCATGCTCAACAACGCCGGCGCGCCCAAGAAGCGCAGCCGCCTGGAGACGCACATGAACCGCGAGACGCTTTTCCTCTCTGCCATCCTCGTCGTGCTCTGCTCCATCGTCGCCGCGCTCTCCGGCGTCTGGCTGCACACCCACGAGGAGGGGCTCGAGCTCGCGCAGTTCTTTCACAAGAAGGACTACCTGCGCCGCGACAAGGACAATGACTACCGGAACTACAATTACTACGGCATCGCGGCCCAAATCGTGTTCATCTACCTCATGGCGGTCATCGTGTTCCAGATCATGATACCCATCTCGCTCTACATCTCCATGGAGCTCGTCAGGCTGGGGCAGGCCTACTTCATGATCCGAGACACGAGGCTGTACGACGAGTCCTCCAATTCGAGGTTCCAGTGCCGGGCTCTCAACATCAACGAGGACCTAGGCCAGATTAAGTGCATATTCTCCGATAAGACCGGCACGCTCACGCAGAATAAGATGGAGTTCCGGTGCGCAAGCGTTGACGGTATCGATTACAGTGACATCGCACGGCAGCGGCCTCCTGGTAGTATGGCATCTCCCTTATCCCATCAATTCTTTTGATTAGGAGAGCCATCGTTGGCAATTGATTACTTTTGATTCATAGCAGAGGGTGATCGGATTTGGGCGCCAAAAATATCGGTGAACACCGATCCGGAGCTGGTGAAGTTGATCAGGGATGGGGCTGATACCGAGCAAGGGACGCAGACTCGAGAGTTCTTTGTCGCCCTGGCAACGTGCAACACCATTGTTCCCATGATCGCTGATGGTCCGGACCCTAAGAAGAAGGTGATTGATTACCAAGGCGAGTCACCAGATGAGCAGGCATTGGTCTCTGCCGCCGCTGCATATGGCTTTGTGCTAGTCGAACGAACATCGGGCCACATTGTTATCGACGTCCTTGGTGAGAAGCTGAGGTATTTGACTGAAACATTCTTCTTGCGATAGATAATGTAGGCACTGATTGACACTTTTCTGTGGGGTGCGATTCACAGATTAACAGCATTAGAAATAGGGACACCGGGAAGTGGAGATTTCATTGCTCCCGGCTACGATTGGTTTCTGTCTTTTAGTAGGTCACAAACTTTTGTTGTTTGTGGCCGTTGCTTGCATCTTGTTTTGGGGGCCTGTAGTGCAGACTGCAGACAATTGGTGGTGTCTTTGGTTCTGGAACAGACGGAAAACTGTTTCAACTACTACTTGAATTAGCATTGTACCCTGAATGACTCCTGTTTGTCTTGCAATGCATGGATGATGGATTTGCCTACTGCCTTTGTACATGTATAAGACTAGTCCTTGTTACCATTTTTTTCAATTTCACCTTAGCATTTTTTTGTGTCTCCGGCCTTTCGTATTTCCTACAATATTTGCTTAATTAATTACCTTTTTACTGGACTTGATTTGCAGATATGATGTCCTTGGTCTTCACGAGTTTGACAGTGATCGCAAGAGGATGTCTGTTATAATTGGCTGCCCTGATAAGTCTGTCAAGCTGTTTGTAAAAGGCGCAGATAGTTCGATGTTTGGAGTCATTGACAAAACTGTGAATTCAGATGTTGTCCAATCAACAGAGAAGCATCTCCATTCATATTCGTCATTAGGTCTGCGAACACTTGTCATTGGTATGCGGGAACTTAGCCAAGAAGAGTTTCAGGAGTGGCAAATGGCTTATGAAAAGGCTAGCACCGCACTACTAGGAAGAGGAAACCAACTCCGCAATGTGGCTGCCAACATCGAGACGAACTTGCGTCTATTAGGTGCCACTGGAATTGATGACAAGCTGCAGGATGGAGTACCTGAAGCAATTGAGAAACTAAGGGAAGCAGGGATTAAGGTTTGGGTGTTAACAGGCGACAAGCAAGAAACTGCCATCTCCATCGGCTATTCCTGCAAGCTTTTGACAAGGGACATGACACAGATTGTAATTAACAGTCGCTCAAGAGACTCATGCAGGAAGAGTCTAGAAGATGCAATCGCCATGGTTAACAAATACCAATCATTCTCGACAGACCCCCAACTTAGGGTGCCCCTTGCTTTGATTATTGATGGTAATAGCCTTGTCTACATTTTCGATATGGATTGGGACGAGAAGGTATACTATCATACTAAAATCTTACCAACTGAGTAAATTCTATTGTCAGCAACTCATGAATTTTCAACTTTTCAGCTTTTTGAAATCGCTATAGCTTGCGACGTCGTCCTATGCTGTCGTGTAGCTCCACTTCAGAAGGCTGGTATTGTTGATCTCATAAAGAAGCGAACAAGTGACATGACTCTAGCTATTGGAGATGGTACGCCTTCTTTAGTTATATTCTAGTTCAGAACTTCATCTATGTTTTTTTTTTCGCGAGTAAAAAATCTGAAAAGATGCACATTTTCAGGTGCAAATGATGTATCCATGATTCAAATGGCTGACGTTGGCATTGGCATCAGTGGGCAAGAGGGAAGGCAAGCTGTAATGGCCTCAGATTTTGCCATGGGGCAATTCAGATTTTTGGTTCCTCTATTGTTGGTTCATGGCCATTGGAACTACCAGAGGATGGCCTACATGATCCTATATAACTTCTACAGAAATGCTACTTTTGTCTTTGTGCTATTCTGGTAAGCACGTTACCATACTTACTACTACTTGGTTCAGTCTGCATAAGGAACACATATTAATTCCTTAACCATTTCAGGTATGTACTTTACACTGGTTTCACCCTGACAACAGCAATAACTGAGTGGAGCAGCGTGCTATACTCCGTGATATATACTGCTGTCCCTACTATTGTTGTTGCCATTCTCGATAAGGATCTCAGCCGCCGGACATTGCTGAAGTATCCCCAACTCTATGGCCCAGGGCAGCGTGAGGAGAATTACAACCTGAGGCTATTCATATTCATCATGATAGACTCCGTCTGGCAGAGCCTTGCATGTTTCTTCATCCCTTACCTTGCATACAGGAAGAGTGTAATTGACAGTTCCAGCCTCGGAGACCTATGGACACTATCTGTGGTTATTCTTGTTAACATTCACCTGGCAATGGATGTCATCAGATGGAACTGGATTACACATGTGGCAATATGGGGTAGCATTGCTGCGACATGGATTTGCGTCATGATCATAGATTCTATACCAATCATGCCTGGTTTCTGGTAAGCACGCATTCTATCTGTTTTCTACACTCATATGGAAAGTATGTTCACAGTTACTGAATCGGTAATTGTATGACAGGGCAATCTATAAGGTGATGGGAACTGGGTTGTTCTGGGCACTGCTGCTTGCGGTAACCGTTGTTGGGATGATTCCTCATTTTGCCGCAAAGGCCTTCAGTGAGTATTTCATCCCCAGTGACATCCAGATTGCAAGAGAAATGGAGAAGTCGCAAGATTTCCATGATGTAACTCATCCAGAAGTTCAAATGAGTACAGTGAGTAGAGCTTAGTGTAGGGGGTTACACAGTGATCTTTTGTTCATTCGAGTAGGTTAGCTCTACACCTTTCTTTGGTTCTTTTTGTTGTGTATAAGCAATTCTTTCAGCAGTGGGCAAGCTTTCTTGATGCTTGCTCCCTCGCCAACTATCCAAAGGATAGGTCCCTTGTACCATTCCACCAGCCAAATTTTGTTGATTTACATGAAAGGAGATCGTACAGGAGTTAATTGTACAAAATAGAAACTGATCGACATGTCTTATGATGGTGTACAGTTCAGTCACTAGAGTCGATTGTACAGATTCAGAAATCGCACAAGCTATGTTGCAGCCTTATCTAGTTTCAGACTTTCAGGCAGCGTTTATCGACTCCAGTAAAAGTTTCAGACCAGCGAACGGGGCCTAAGTCGAGTTGTGAGCTACTTGTTCCACGCCAGATAAAGTTGACAACCTGTTTTTAGGTGAAGCTTCAAAAGGTGGTAAAGCTTCAAAAAGTGTGTTGACGCGAAGATCTGTCACACACCAGTTAGGACTAGATCGACCGGGTCGCTACGGACCGAAAGAATGCACTTGATAACTATCACACTTACGTGGTGAAGAACAGAACCAATCACTTACGTAACGAAGAATGGCTAGTTTACGAGCAAACTAGCAAAGAAAACGGTGAAGCTCTCATCCGGGAGGGATCCAGTCAGGGCAAGGACATCGTCGGATTGCCCTAGGTCAGCCCGCAAGCTAGGACGCCATCCTTGCTAGTCGGATCGAGGTATGAACAATGGCATGAGATTGGGAAAAATGATTTTTAATATATAATAATTGTAAAATATCGATCGGATGTTGGATGTCTCAATCAGCATGTACCGCTTATTTTATAAAGAGTAGGAGCTGTCTTATCATGTTGGAAAACCGATATGGTACTATTCTTATGTCGCTCTATAGAGTTTTTCGTATTTGGGTCAAACTATTGTGGGTCAATTCTGAAAGTGACTTGGACCCAATTTAGTCATCAACACAACCCAGAAGGTCTTTCAACAGCTCCTGATGTTCATTAAAATCTTATCCACTCCATACAAGAGAACAACGTAGACATTGAGGGCCCTAAACTAAGCTATGGAGGTCCACGCCTCCACCTCTACCAGAGGAGCATAGCGAGACACAAGACATCAACCAATTCATCGCTCATATCATGCTCCATTGCCAAAACCTCTACCTAATGTTCAACCTGAGTCAACACTATAGCCCAACAGTGCAGAGGAAGCCACTACATCAACCCATATTAATACAAGCGATAGCCAACATAAAAGTAACAGATTGGCCAAAAAGGCTAAGAAAACCTTAGGAAAAAAATACAATTCAATTAGCACAAAAAGTGTTAGCTAAGAAGTTAGGTTAACTTTAATTCCACCACCGGCTATAGTTTCTAAGGAAGATATTTTCGGCTAGCTTGTATGATATTTTGAATGACCATTGCCAAAGCATAGGTAATGGGTCTACCCTAGGGAGGCGCAAGGATTGTTTATGGACCAAGGAGGGCCGGTGCATGAGAGAGACAGCGAGAGAAGGTGCAAGAAAGAAGGGGGCGGCAGCCTGGAAGGAGAGGAGAAACCAAAGAAAATTAATCCCTAAATATTTCTTTCCTTTACAATAAAAGGCCTATTCTATAGCGAAAACAATCAGCTATCATACTAGACCAATGAAACACAACTTCTTGTTGTCGTAATAATCATTTCATCATGTGTTAATTTAAACCATGCCATTATAAATAGTTTGGAGATCTGCTATTATAAAACTCGATCCGCGGCGGGTATTTCATTAAGAAGAAGATCTTCTCACGCAGATTGAGAAAATCCCCGAACCCCAGCCCCACCCATATACAGCGGCACCGCATCCCCGTGAGACGGGACTGCCACAGGCCTGTACTTTAGCGTGGGACAGACGAGGAGATTTTTGTACCCTCAGGCCTGAAATTCGCCCCCGAGGGGGATCGAACTCAGGACCTGAGGGGTGCCTCACGAAGCTCCGACCATCTGGTCTAGAAGCCTATTCACATATTTTGGAATTATCTCATTATAATTCGTGCCTTACTTGAACTATGCCACTTTCGATATTTTAGACAACTTTGGACTCACGTATAGACGATTGTATTTCTGTATTCCCCCAAATGAACCTGCTATGATGTCTTTCTCTACTACTAACATACAAGACCCATGCATACTCCCTTTCCTCCCACATCCCACCTCCATCACCTCCTCAATCCAGCCATGGCCACCCTCATCAGCCCAACCTAAGCTCATGGGCAGTTCCTTAATTCATCATATTAGAGACCAGACGAGATCTGACTTGCTTGTAGAAGCAGAAAGAGGTGACAATTGTAAGTGTGATTTTCACTGATCCTAAATTAGTTGTTTCGGATTCGTTGGCCAAATTGGCCAGTTTGAGACGGCTTGTTGATGCATGTCTCTCTTGCCCTTCATAATAGTTGAATGGCATCCCATAAAGAGGTTGACTAGCAAGTGTTGTTGATCTGCTCCTAGATTCATCTTGAGGTAAAGTAGCATATTCAGATCCAACTTTTTCCCCTCAATATTATCAAATTTAGCATAAATCTCACCAAATTTATCATCTACGACCTTCATTAGAGTTTTCTTTACAATCCATGAGCATCTGTGCATATTGATCCATTGTAGGAGGGGTAGGAGCACTTACATTATAAAGAGACCGTGACCCTTAAGGGAGGAGTGAGTTGGGTCACTGAAAAACTAAGGCCCCAAAACCACTTGTAAAAACTTATACAAGTTTTGGGAGCATGCGGTGTACGCTTGCAAGTGTCTTAGACTAGGCTCCACTAAAAATGTCTAGTGCCCTCTGAGCCTTGTTCCCTTGTGTTCATTTGTCTGGACTGAAGATTGGGGTGAACAGGATGAGCCCCTCGGTCTCTCCAGGTTGCGTGTTATATAGGGAAGGAATAGCCTCTTCCGTGGCACATACAGAGGAGTTTGTTACAATAAGAACTCTTCTATACTTGGTCTACAAGATCCACTAACAACCCGAGATTACATGCATGCTGTTCAGCAGTCTTGGGCGCATGGCCCGGCCTAACAACCTAGGCTAACAATAGGCTAACAACTCTATCGTCTAACACCCCCGCTCAATCTCAGCCACCGGTAAGGCTGAGATTGAACCGAAACTCTTTCATCTTGTAAGCTGACATCGGCTTATTGCTTGTGTTGATGAACCTGATATCAAGTAACTTCTGAGCAACCCGCTCTCTTACAAAATGGAAATCAATTTCAATATGTTTAGTCCTAGCATGGAATATAGGATTAGCTGAGAGATACTTGGCGCCCAGATTATCACACCACAGCCTAGCAGCTGGGGGATGAGGAACTTTCAATTCTTGCAAAAGCTTCTGAACCCACATCATCTCTGCATTTGCATTTGCAAGAGCTTTGTATTCTGCTTCGGTGCTAGAGCGTGATACTGTAGTTTGTTTGCGTGCACACCAGGAGATCAAGTTACTTCCCAGAAATACTGCAAAACCTCCTGTGGACCGCCTGTCATCAATGCATCCAGCCCAATCTGCATCTGAGAAAGCACTTACCAGCATAGATTTAGATCTCCTGATTTTTAACCCAGTATCACACGTACCGCGCACATACATCAATATTCTTTTTACTGCACTCCAGTGTACAGTAGTAGGGGCATGAAGGAACTGGCATACCTTATTTACTGCAAAGGAAAGATCAGGCCTTGTGAGAGTTAGGTACTGTAGGGCTCCAACCATACTCCTATACCGGCTTGAATCCTCTGTCCCAAGTTTATTTCCACTTTCAATACTTAGCTTCTCCGAAGTACTAAGAGGAGTGTCAATGCAATTTTTCATTCCTGTCTTGGTGAGAATTTCTGACGCATACCTCTGTTGGGAGAGCAGTAGACCGTCCTCCAAACTTTTCACTTCAATTCCCAAGAAATAGTGCAAATCACCAAGATCTTTGAGTGCAAAGTCTGACTGCAAATTCCTCAACAACGCATCGGTTGCTACTTGAGAGGAACTGGCAACTATTATATCATCCACATAAACCAAGATAAACATTGTACAACCACCCGTGTTGAAATAGAACAAAGAGGTGTCTGCCTTTGATGGAATAAAACCCAATTGTTCTAGCTTACCACATAGTCTCGCATACCATGCCCGATGCGCCTGTTTCAAACCATACAGGGCCTTATCTAGTTTGCAAACATAGCTAGGATGTACCTTATCAGTGTAGCCAGGTGGTTGTTGCATATACACCTCTTCCTCCAACACTCCATGGAGGAAAGCATTCTGTACATCTAGCTGCCTCAGTGACCAACCTCTTGACACTGCAATAGACAAAATGAGACGTATAGTGGCAGCTTTAACAACTGGACTAAACGTGTCCTCATAATCTATGCCATATTGTTGCTTGTATCCTTTGGCTACCAGACGAGCCTTGTACCTGTCAATGGTGCCATCGGCCTTCCTCTTAATTTTATAGACCTATTTACAATTGATAATATTTTTACCTTTTGGCCGAGGCACTAGGTGCCACGTTCTGTTCCGAAGCAAGGCTTGATATTCATTGTTCATTGCACTTACCCAATTTTTGTCACTGAGAGCTTCAGATACTGCGGTTGGCTCTCCTGTAGATGACACCGCAGTATTACACCATCGGACAGTGCCATCTGTAAACACCTCGGGCTTGCTTATACCCTTTTGAAGACGTGTAACAGGTCGCTGTCCACCTTGAACTGTAGAAGTGGGCAGCACAGAAGATCCACCAGTGTCAATATCAGTCGTACCTAACGTCGTACCTGAAGCCGTACCGGAGTTGGTCTCCCCCGCTCCGGATTGTGCCGCAGAGTGCGGAACTATGGATGCCGCAGGTGCTGTCGGTGTAGATCCCAGGGGCGATTCGCCTGCGACTCCACCTGAAGAATCAGCTAACGATGCCGAACCCACATGATTCTCAGTGCCCGTCTTGTCGCCATCCGGGCGCATGAAGTAACGTCGTATCTCCCTTGTTTGTACAGCAATTTGATCACCGTTTTCACCTGTATCATCAGAATCTCGAGTAGAACTCGCAACAGGGTTAGGAGTAGACACAGTATGGTCAAGTATTGTTGCATCCCCAAACGTGCTACTAGAGTTTAACAGGTTTTCTAGAAGGAGGGAGATTTCGGCACAGAGGCGGGCACCGGCATTCGAGTGGAGTTCAGCGAAAGGAAAAACTCGTTCATCAAATGTGACATCACGAGAGATATAGACTCGCCCTTCAGAGAGATCCAAACACTTGAACCCTTTATGCATGTTACTATACCCAAGGAACACACAACGCTTGGAACGAAATTGGAGTTTCCGGGCATTATAGGGCCTTAGGTTTGGCCAAACCGCGCACCCGAAAGTACGGAGAAAGCTATAGTCAGGCTTTTGATTGTACAAGCGTTCATATGGTGTCTCACCATTAATCACTTTAGATGGAAGGCGGTTAATGAGAAAAACAACAGTGAGGAATGCCTCATCCCAGAATTTCAGAGGCATGCTAGAATGAGCGAGAAGAGTGAGTCCCATTTCAACTATGTGTCGATGTTTCCTCTCAGCTGACCCGTTCTGCTGGTGTGCGTGTGGGCATGAGACACGGTGTACTATACCAATGCGCTTAAAGAAGGAATTAAGGGCCTGATACTCTCCTCCCCAATCTGTTTGGATGGATCTAATTTTCTTGCCAAATTGACGCTCAACCAACTGTTGAAATTCTTGGAAACATTTAAACACATCTGACTTATGACACAAAAGATAGATCCAAACAAACTTAGTATGATCATCAATGAAACTAACATAAAATGTATGGCGACCCACAGATGTAGGCGCCGGTCCCCACACATCAGAAAACACAAGGTCCATAGGACTCGATGAAATAGTACTGGAATGAGTATAAGACAATTGATGACATTTGCCTTGTTGACAAACATTGCAAACAAGATTATTCAAAACTCTAGAAACTGGAAGCTTATGGCGGCTAGTAACTTGCTGGACAACCTGAGCCGAAGGATGACCTAGCCTAGCATGCCATAGGGAACTCGATGGCGTGACACCAAGAGCTTGCCGTGTGGCACCAAGCATTTGTTTATTCGGGGACCTCAAGGGATAGAGACCCTTCTCACATCTGCCTTTGAGAAGAGTTTTCTTCGTCTGCTGTTCCTTAATAGAAAAATGATCCGGATGAAATTCAATGAAAACATTGTTATCACGAGTTAAGCGATTTACTGAAACTAGATTCTTACTGGCTTTAGGAACATGAAGTATATTTCTCAGATGAATTTTTGTAGTAGGGGAATGCAACACACTGTGACCAATGTGATCTATCTCCATACCTGAACCATTGGCGGCGTGCACCTGATCGCCACCATTGTACTTATCCCGGACAGTCAACCTCTCCAGATCGCCGGTGATGTGGTCGGTGGCCCCGGAGTCAACGTACCAGTTGGTGTCGATGTCGTAGGAGCCAGTGGACGCCGCAGATGCGCTCTTCTGAGCAGGCCCGGTGAAGCTGTGGTCGAACCACTTGAAACAGCGGACAACCATATGTCCCTCCTTGTCGCAGAGCTGGCAGAAGACGCCTTGCTGGAACGTGGAGCCCTGGCCACGACCTCCACCGCCACGACCAAAACCACCGTGATTTCCGCGGCCGCCACCATTGCGGCCTCCTCCTCCACGCCCACGCGAAGGATTGCCACCACCGCGGCCCTTGGATGCGACGTTCGCAGAAGACTAATGTCCGCCGCTGTTGCGCATGTCAATGCGCTGCTCATGGGTCACGAGCCGTGTGTACAACTCCTGGACGGTGATCGGCTCGGCACGAACAGCCACCGTAGACACAACAGGATCAAAATCCTCGCTGAGCCCGGTGAGTATGTAGGAAATCAATTCCTCGTCTTTGAGCTTCTTCCCGGCCGACGCCATATTGTTAGCCAGGCCCTTCATCTTGGAGTAGTACTCGGCGATGGAGGACGACCCCTTCGATGCGATGGCGAGCGCCATCCGCGTAGTGATGATCCGCGCCCTCGACTGGGATGCGAACATAGCCTCAATGGCGGCCCATGCCGCGGAGGCCGTGACTTCAGTGGAGATCTGGCCGAGGATCTCCTTTGACAGGGACGCCAGCAAATAACTTAGGACCTGCTGGTCCTTGGCGACCCAAGCCTCGTACTCAGGATTGAGCACCTGCTCTTCTTCATCGTCTTTGGTGTTTTTCTTCGCCGGGAACTCCGACGGCGTCTTGGCGTCGGACTTGATGAACTTCGCCGCTTGAGCCCCCCTGATCGCGGACAGAACCTGGGATTTCCAGGATTGGAAATTGTTGCGCGTGAGTTTCTCCGTCACCGGGATGAGACCGAGACCGAGAAAGGCCGCAGCAGCTTGCGCGGAGGAAGAGGGGAGCGCCATGAACAAGATCCGCTAGGAAACCGGCTCTGATACCATGAAGATTGGGGTGAACTGGATGAGCCCCTCGGTCTCTCCAGGTTGCGTGTTATATAGGGAAGGAATAGCCCCTTCCGTGGCACATACAGAGGAGTTTGTTACAACAAGAACTCTCCTATACTTGGTCTACAAGATCCACTAACAACCCGAGATTACATGCATGCCGTTCAGCAGTCTTGGGAGCATGGCCCGACCTAACAACCTAGGCTAACAATAGGCTAACAACTCTATCGTCTAACATGGACTTCACTTATATAATATTTTGGGCCTTTTGCTTGCCTTCTAGGTTTCCAATACTCCTATTTAATCTTCATTTGAGGTATCGATTTCTCGATCATCACCAAAGCCTAGATCAAGCCTCTTTGCATCCTATGGACTAATGCATCTTGTTTAGGGTTAAAGATGCATAAATGTAGATGTATGATTTTGAGTTGATTGAGATTCCCTCAAACGGCCGTGCCTCTATATTTATAGAGTGACATTATTCCGTTAGGAAATGTTTACAACTTCAAAATTCGCAAAGATCCTAACTTCTCGGATTCTACCAAATGGCCAGAGTCGATGCAAAGTCGTAGGAAAACTGCTTAGGCCTGTTTGGCTGCATTATAATCCAAACACAATCCACATGAAATTGGGGTGAGTCAAAGTGCAACCAAACCAGCCATTAGGTGGTTTCGTCAGATGTGGCTCAATTTAGCTATCAACAGGCGGTGATCAGCAAGCAGGTACAGATTACATTGAGCAAGCAGGGGCTCATAAGCTATTGGGCCGTGTACTCGCCAATCGCCATACTCTGCTATCTTCAGAAGTTAGTTTTATGCAACATTAATTTTTTGCCCACTCAAATAAACCCCTCATCATCGAAACAACACGACTACATGATCAACAGTAGTTCCAGCATCTGCTGGCTCCAATTTCTCAACACATAGCTCTAGAACAGTGATATTTAATGGTTTTAATTAAGCATCAAGGCATCTAGACAACCTCCATCCCATTAGGCAATGAAACTTAACATGCAACGATTTTATTTCAGTAATTTTTTTGTTGAAAGAAAAATCCATTTATCAACTTGACAATTACTGTCACACAGGTTTCAACATAAACTAGACTTAAACGATTGGGATACCCAACTTGTTCCCCACAGCAAGAACGCATCAGTCCGATTACATGGTAAGTTTGAGACGGCTTGTTGATGCATCTCTCTCTTTCCCTTCATAATAGTTGAATGGCATCCCATAAAGAGGTTGACTAGCAAGTGTTGTTGATCTGCTCCTAGATTCATCTCGTCGCATGCCACGGGAACCATCTTCCACTTCTGGTTGAGGCCGCCGTTCCACGGGAAGACAAGGATTGGCGTGCCGTCATGCGCGCCTCCGGCGTCAGGCACGGCGTTGGCCGCGTCGAGGACGAAACCGACGTCGCTCACGGAGCGGAGGCCGTGGAACCCCTCGCCAAGGTCCTCGCTCTGGGTCTAGAGCAGCGCCACGTCCACGGAGTCCGGTTTGTGGCCGGCGAGGCCAACCTGCGGCGAAAAGAATATGAGAAAACCCTGCGTCACGTAACACGGCAAGGTTGACGATCACCCGTCTCCTCGCGCGATGGAACGAGAAAAACACGGACGGACGTACCAGCTCGCTGCCGCTGTAGCGCCTCAGCGCCTTGCCGGTGGCCCAGTTCACGAGCGCGAACGCGAGGTGTCCCTCGTCGTCCGTGACGCGGCCGGTGTTCCGAAAGCTCTGCACCCAGCGCTGCAAAGGCAAGGGAAACACCGTGACGTGTGTGTGTGAGGAACGCCGCGCTGCAGAAACCGAACAAAGCTTGAGGCACGAGCGGCGAACGACCTGTCGCTGGTCCTTGTCGTCGGCGCGGGCGAGGACGGCGGTGCCGTCACGAACAGTGAGGCTCAGGTCCTGGCCGCTCTGGCACAGGATTCGCAGTGGCCGCGCGTGCTCCATGCCCTTGTACCACAGCTGCATGACAGAATGCAAGACAACGAACGCGTTTGCGAGTGGGAACATTAGAGTAGAGCAGCGCACTGCAACGTACTACTTCGTTTCTACAGTAAATGGGACGCATGCATGGGCGCCGCAGGTTGGCAACGGTACCGGTACGTTTCTTCGCGTTTCATTACGTTGGTAACGGTACCGGATGAGTTTCAGATGAAACTCTGTTGCTCTCTCTCCTCATAAATATCTTGCCGCCTGTTTAGTTCCCAAAATTTTGCAAAATTTTTCAAGATTTTCTGTCACATCGAATTTTTGGACGCATGTATGAAGCATTAAATATAAATAAAAAATAAAACTAATTACACAGTTTAGACGAAATTCACGAGACGAATCTTTTAAGCCTAATTAGACTATGATTGAACACTAATTGCCAAATAACAACGAAAGTGCTATAGTACCATTTCTCAAAAAATTTCGCCAACTAAACAAGACCTAAGTAGATTTGTTGATGCGTAATAGCTGTAAATGAGAATGAAACTCTGATAAAATCCTCACTGACACTGACCTAATCAGAGGGGTTTGGAAGTTGGAACGACCCTGCTGCAAGGAGTAAGGGGGTGTTTGATTCTAGAGACTAAAGTTTAGTCTCTGTTATATCGGATGTTCAGATGCTAATTAGAAGGACTAAACATGAGGTAATTATAAAACTAATTACACAGACGGAGACTAATTTACGAGATGAATCTATCAAGCCTAATTAATCTATCATTAGCACATATTTACTGTAGCACCACATTGTCGAATCATGGACTAATTAGGCTTAATAGATTCGTCTCGCAAATTAGTCTCAATATGTGCAGTTAGTTTTATAATCAGTCTATATTTAATACTTCAAATTAGTGTCAAACATCCGATGTGACATGGAGTAAAATTTAGTCCGTGGAACCAAACACCCCAAACACTGACCTGCTGCCAAGCGTAAACACCAAGAAGGGTCGACAAAGGCACCGGCCCGTCGGGGTCGAGGCCCATTAAGTTGCTTAGGTCAGTCTTAACGGGCAAACGAGTTTCATTTCCATTTATGTTGTAATAACATATTATCAGCAAAACTGCTGAGTTGGCAGGGTATTTGACGAGGAGAGAGAGGAGGAGAGTTTGATCAGGATGAAATCCATCTCGCTCGAGTACCTAGGCGATGAAACCGATCGAAACCCCCAATGAGGCCGTCAAGTTTCATTCCAACTCGCTCATCCGGATCTCGGGCGACACAATTCACCGTCGCGGTGCCGCCTCCCGCCCCAACACACCCTCGTGTAGGCAGCGTGACGACGTCTACAAGCATTGCCTGTTCCACGGCTGCCGTAGGGTGAGATGGCGAGCGAAGGGGCGGTGCCTGCAGCGTCAAGTCACGGGAAGAAGGGCGCCGACAACTCCACGGTGTCTCCATCTTCTCTAGCTCCGCGGCTGCGGCCCACTTCGCCACTATTTGTTGCGCCACCTTCAGTTGCGCCACCTCAGGCAGGATTTCCCTTCCTGTTGCAGCCGCCGCCACCTCGACTTGATGGAAACCGTGGGGAGTTTAAGAGAAAAAGAAATGGTTCAATATGACTCCACTGGCATGAAACACATGATCTCGGTTACCAATGGCGGACCCAGGGTCCTGCAACTCTGGGCGTCCGCCCGGGCTCCTATGCCATCACACGCTTAGCTACCCATTACATTACGCTTTGCTGCAAGTTTAAAATACGTGATAATCGAATTAGCGCCTTGAGCTTTGCCCAGGCTCCATCTGAGCGATGGGTCCACTAATGTCGGTTACATAATATAAATCTATGGCCACCACAACTCAAGGTTCAATATTATCAAGAGACTACACAATCAGAGGAAGCATACATTACACGTATTATCAAGTTGATACATCTAGTTATTTGAGACTCGTATTTCAAACCTGATATTGTGAACTGAATCACTATTCGACCATGTTTCACCTAGGTTGAGAATCAAACGTTGCAACTAAATTCTAACTAGTAATAGTGGACGCATTTGTCCACGGTCGTCACCACTACAAGCTTGGACAGACTCCTGTCGTTCACCCACTTTGCTGGATTTTGGCGGGATAACATGGCCATTGCAGTCCTTTAGGCACTTGCAAAACAAAACAACATCACCGTGAGTATGGAATTGTACTATGTAGGACTTACTCAAACACTATATAAAACAGTATGCATTTGGTATTAGTAAGGAATAATATTGGATTTGCATAAAGGCATTTATACATAAAAGAAAAGTTCTCCAATCAAGCTACAAGCCAGCATAGCATAACTTTAAGCATTAGCATGAACATTAGCATAATGGTGGCACTAGGAGGCTATTTGGATGCTAGCCTTTATTTGCCACAGCGCAGGTGTGGGGCCACAAATTGTGGCGTCCAAATTCGCCGCCACAGACTGTGACGACATTCCTGAAGCTTTTAACTCTTGCGTAGGCGCGTAGCTGTGGCCACCTCATCTTACTCACCAACCAAGCAGGGGACAAAATTGTTGCGGCGGTCATATATGTGGCATGACACATTGAGGCGGGGAACAAAACAGCATCTAGATCTTCCACGAGCCCTTCATCACACAAATACTTTGGATCTAGGAGTCAAGAACATGGTCACAAGTCATAACCAAGTACTTCATCGCACAAATGTCCCTGCAAGAGGTACAAGTATACTCACAAGAGAGCGAACGTCACCGCCCATATGATCAATACGATCGTCAATACATAAGGGGTAACTCATCGCCTCAATCTTTCACATACCCCGCCAACCCCGTCCTGATGAATGAGTGAGATGTGTCATAGAGTACTACCTTTCTAGCTACTCCACACCTCAAATCGCACTGAATCCATGAAGTGACCCGATCACGATACAATACTAGACTTATCGACCCCATACTTGGCAAGTACCTCCATCCAAAATTATAAGTCATTCCAACTTTGAAAAAAGTCTAAATAACTCCTTAACGTTTGGCTGCTCGTCTACTTAACACCCTCACCTATAATACCATGTATTGAACACCTTAAACTATTGAAAACCAGATATATATAACCTCCTAGAGTGGTTTTGCAAACCAGTTCTGCTGAGTTGGCATGCCACGCAGGTTTGGATTGCCACTATGGACATTTGGGCCCATTTGTCAGTTCACCGACCTCCTTTCTCTCTCAGTAGCCGCCGCTGAGCCTCCTGCGCTTAGCGAGCTGTGCTCGCCGAGCTCAATGACGCCCCACGCCTGGAGGCTGGAGCCCCCTCTTCCACCACATCGGCAAGTGCTGGATGCAGAGCGCGACTGCGGCTGTCGCTGGCGTGGGCTGGTGGCTCGGGCGCACCGCATGGTCCTGTATCACGCACGTAGAACGCCGCCGCGCTCTGCTGTATCACGTTGCTGATGGTGTCGCTAAATACAAATAGGCACAGCGTCGAAAACGAAGCGGACACTGCACGCCGCGGGGCGGCCGTGTCCACGTTGCTCATCAGGATCCTGGGTGCGCCACCCACGTTGGCCTCGTACATGTCCATGTCAAAGTCCAACCCGCCGAGCGCCGCCTGGCCGAGCGGGCCGAACGACGCCGGGAAGACCGACTTGGTGGCGGGCGGTGGCGGCATGGCCGCGCCGACGATGTCCGGGCTGTTGTTGAAATTGCGGAGTGTACTGGTGAGTGTTGCGCGCGTTTTGGTCCAGGAACCCGTGCGCGCTGCAGCTGTGCGGGCACTGCACATTGCCGCCGGTGTAGGCGCGGATGCTGCTGCCCAGCATCAGCTCCGGCTCCACGGCAGTGGTCGGCGCGCTCCTCTTCTGGTAGAACTCAGCGGCTTCCTCCTTCATCAGCGCCGCGGGCGCGGCCATGAAGAACATGTTGCCCGCATCGTCGTCCATGGACGACGACAATGAAAGGTCCACGAACGCGGCGGCGTTGGAGGGTGGCTGCTGGTTCTGGCCGGTGTCTTTGCCGTCGGCACGGTCGTGAGGCCGGTGCGCAGCACGGTCGTGCAGCCGGCCGGTCGCGCGGAGGAAGGGTCCGTGTATCGATCACAGCTGTGTACTAGCGTACTAGTAGCACATATACTCCGAACCTGGTGTAGCAGGTTCTGCAGTAATCGTGGATGGCTACAACGCGGGGCTGCTGCTGCCATATCAGTTGCTGGCGGACTGGACCTGGAAGCAGCCTGGCACGAGGGAGGCCTCCATCTGCAGCGAGAGCAGTGGTGTGCACGGTGAGCCGCGGCAGAGAAGGCACACAAAGGCTAACGGCAAAGGTCGTCGCGGACAGGAGGCATAAACGGCCGTGGCGTGGAGCCGTGACGCGAGGCCCACCGCCCACGCCGGACACATAGGGCATGTAGGATAGAGAGACAGCTGCTATATGTAAGTTCTTAGAATTTACAACATAGACTGTTGAATAGATAGCGCATATAATTCACAGACGGTTGTTGTCTATTTGGCTGTCCACAAACCGTTTAATGATTGCATGTAGCCATGATCACTTATGAATATCAATCCTATATACCATTGTGTTGCTAATTGATACAAAACAAATCCTTCAAAATAAATCATATATATTATATATATATAATATAATATAATATATTTCATAAACTAAATATAACATACGTCTTCTTCCTCATAAATCAAATATAGCATCAAGAGATGGATGGTTCATGCTTGTTGCCTATATAGGGTACGTATAATTGTATTCCAGGTGTATTTCTTCTTTTGTTTTTCTATAGAAAAACAACAAGGTGACATGGGTGTGACCTTGCTCGTCCATTACACAGCACGGCAAGCACAGAGCACACAACAATGATCAGTATTTTTCAGAAATTTAACTGGTTGCAAGAACAAAGAAAAATATTCTGCCACTCAGCACCAAGAATCACAAGAAGTTTTCCAGAAGAATAGCTTTGAGACATAGCAAAAAAAAATTGATCTTAGAACTGACAGGGAAATAACAATTCATATCTCGTTAGAACAGTTCTTTTCGTCAGAACAGATCTTCACAAGGAACAGAGCAACAAGATTGATGACTATAGAACTCGTTGGTGGAGGAAGCCATAGTCAGATCGACCATCTGCTCATGCGCCACTGCTGCCTCATGGTTGCTGCAGATTTGGGGAGGGAAGGAGCTGCTGTTGCGAATCGACAGGGCAGTGGGGAAGAACTCGCGCGCACGGAGCAAGAGGAACTCGCGCCAAGTTTTGTCGCAGGTAGATCCCCACGCAGCGACGTCCCATACAACAGGGCTTCTGTCGTCGCGTTAGCCTCGAAGCACGTGCCGCTGCCGTCACCTCACGAGGGGACGACTTCCCTCTCTCGCTTCATTCAATGCCGCCGGAGGGGGTGTTTTTGCAAATATACATCTCTACAGACGACACTACGGCGTCCATTGTACGTGCCCTTAGAGGAGCATGTCTAGACGCTTGGCGTGGAGCCATGACGCGAGGCCCACGCTTGGCGTAGGGCACGAGCAGGCTCAAGTTGAGTGTGTCTGGCTTCGGCTCTGACCAGTTCGACGAGTCAGATTGTGGCGAGAAGAATCAGATGATGCGCTTCTTCAATTGGTTCTTCTTCATCTCGCTCGCTGCTGGCCGTCACCGTGCTCATCTATACATCTAGGACAACAACCTGGGCTACCGCTGGGGCTACGACGCTTGCACCGCCGCCATCGCCACTGCGTCGTCTTCCTCGCCAACACCCACTACAGGTACCGATTCAAGCGTCCACGACAAATTGTCACAGAGGGGAGAGGGCATCGCAGATCTCGCTGATCTTGGCAGCACAACGTTGGCGGGCCAGGACTCAAGGCCTATGAGGCGCGCGACAACACTAAGGGCAGCGGTGGAGGCGAGCACACGAACGAGAGGCTAGGAAGGGTTCTAACTTTCTTAGAGAATCAAGGAATCTCAAGTTTAACCAAATTTATATAATAAAATAATAACATTTTTTATTCTAAACAAGTATCAATAGATTCTTTATTAATTATATTTTCATAATATATACCTGTTTGATGTCATAAATTTTTATAATTCTTTCTATAATTTTAGTAGAACTGAGATTTTTTTTACTCTCTAAAAAAGTTGGAATGACTTATAATTTGAAATGGAGGGAGTAGTCTATAAAAACGATGAGAGAGTCACTACGTCAGATGCAAAAGTTCATAACCAACCAAGAGCATCTCCAAAAGTTTTCTAAATCCCTTCCTAATCCTTGTTTTTTAGTAAGATGAGAAAAAAAACCATCTCCAACAACTACTAATCTATCCTCCTAATTTTTTAGAACTTGGAAAAAATCACCCTGTTCCGCGTAAAGTTACATGCTTGAAAGTCCTAGTTTAGTTTTGGATAATTGATAAAACCTAGCACTAACCTTTGTCATGAGTTGTGATATGAGCTAGGTTGGTGCAATCCAAGTATGGAGCATGGTGGTACTCAAGAGAAGGCGATGATCACATGTGATGATGATCAAGTGCTCAACTTGGAAAAGAAGAAAAAGAAAAAAAACGAGAATGTAAGGAAAATGGACCTTTGGCCCATTTACTTTGGATTTTGGTGTTTGATGACCAACACAATCAAATTGAACTAATGAATTTGCAAGTGTTTATTTTGTAGTTCAATAGGGTGCAAGACGTGACTTGGACGAAGGTGACGTGGTGATCCGATGATCAACACTTTAAGAAAGACCTTAGAAGCACAAGAGAAGACCCAAGATATCAAGCAAAGTCCAAGCACGAAGATTGGAACTAAGCCGTACGCAAGATCGTGAAGAAATGAGCTCACTATGGTGACCGGATCTTAGACCGGACGCTGGCGGCAACCGACCGGACGCAGGACAGCAGCGTCCGATCGATTATAGTAAGGTTCCAGAGCGGCAAATCTGCGACCAGACACGTCCGGTGGCAGGCGACCGGACGCTGGCCAGCGTTCGATCAGTGTTTTGTCGACTCAACGGTCGGGACGACCGGATGCGTCCGGTCAGGATGACTCAGCGTCCGATCAGTAGCAGAATTGCGGGAGTTCGACCCCAACGGCTACTTTCTCAGTGGGGCTTATAAATACAACCCCCAACCGGCCATTTGAGGGGAGTGGAGCTGAGGAAACATACTAAGGGTGTTGATACACCATTTTAGTGATCTCCACTTGCATAGAGCTTATTGATTCATTAGGTGATTAGCGTAGGTGCTTTGTGAAGTGCTTAAGTTGATTAGACCACCGCTCATACGCTTGCTCTAGGTTTAGGCCTAGTGTTTAGTGAGGTTTGCATACCTCTTGCTACCCGGTGCTTGCGAGCACCATTGTTGTACATCGGAGGGGCTTGAAGTCTTGCGAGAACACACCAACCGCGTTTGTGGTGTGGCCGCCACCGTGTACCAGAGGGAACAAGGCCCGCGGCGTTTCGGCCGGAAGCTTGATAGTGAAGGCGGTGAGGAGCATCCAGGAGAGGCTTGCCGGAAGGCACGTCGGAGACCCACTTGCGCATGGGGAAGGCCCGAGGCTATCCACGGAGTTACCCGACCGGGAGCATGGCCCTTGTAAGGGATTCCTTGCGAGGGGCTCCAACGAGGACTAGGAGGAAGCTTGCGCGCTTCTCGATACCTCGGTAAAAATACCAGAGTCGTCGACGGGAGTTTGCATATCTCTACCTTGCTCTTTAGCTTCCGCATTTACATTGATTACTTTACTACGTTTGCGGTAGAGATAGCAACACACTAGCAAAACCGTAGTTGCACATTTAGATAGTTTATCTTTTACATAGGTTTTGCTAAGGTTAGAAAAAGAGGCCATAGTTTAGAGTTCGAATTTTTAAGTTGCCTAATTCACCCCCCTCTTAGGCGTCACGGTCAATTTCAATTGGTATCAGAGCCGGTTGGCTCATTTTGGACCTTTGGCTTAACCACCGTTGAGCCGACGCTATTTAGAGTGGTTGGGATGGATACCGCTAGGCCTCCGCACTTTGACGTCACTAACTTCCCATTAAAGATATGAAGGCACGCCAAATCGGCGGCCTTTTAGGGTGTCCACGTACGCTTTTTTTATTTGGTGCGTTAGATAGAGATTCCACGGCTCAGATGAGATAGGTGAAGACGATAGCGGTGGCGCATAGTAAACGACGGTGATTCTCGACATGCATGCATGGTCGGTGCCTAACATGATGGTCGGCACGCATCCTCGCATGGCGCTGGGACCTTGCATGTATGCAAAAGCTGCTGACACTTGCTTGCTTCACGGGATTACTGGTTGCCCGCAAAAAAAATATCTCGTCCCCTCCCATCGGCATCCCATCGCCTCCTCCGCTCTCTCGTCGTCGCTGTCGCCCTGCCCTCTTCCTTCCCCTGCGCCGCTGCTCCGCCTCTCACAGCGGCGCCCCTCTCCATCGCCTGCAATGGCGGTGCGCCCTCTCCAGCGCCTGCTCCGCCCCCTCTTGCGGTGGGGAGATGGCGACCCCCTACGCGGCGCACCGGCGCGAGCACGCCCGAGCGGTTGGTGCCCCTCGGCACGGCGTGGTGCCGGCGGCGCAGCGTGGCCGGTCTGGTTCCTTGGCGAAACCCAGCGATGCTCCTACCCATGGGTACCATGTTGGAGGTCCGCTCCTCCTCCCGCTCGCCTTCCACGCCTCCATCCAACTCCTCCAGCTTCCTACCCCGCGGCTGTCCGCCGCCACCGCCGGCCGACCAAGCCCCACCCCGACTCCTTTACGATTTTGTGAGATTTCTCCATTCCCCTCTGATTCATGCCTATATAGCTTTGTGAGTAATCGTTTGCCGTTTATGGCGGTGGCCTGCGAGGGCTGCGCCTATGGCTGCGGCGGCGCCTGGCCGGCGGCGGAGCGTCATCTACGACGGCCGGCTGGGCTCGCGCCGGTGCGGGCATACGGCAGCGGCCTCGGCGTGCGGCCTCACCTAGGATGGGCCCCACGCGGAGGCAGCGCGGCGACGCGGGGCCAGCGCGCAGCGGGCCGAGCGCGCAGCGCGGCGGCGTAGCGTCCCGACATCATGGCCTTAGCAATGGCGGTCTCCCACGCGAAGGCGGCACGGCGGTGCTGGGTGAGTGCTCTGCCCGGCACGGTGGTGCGGCGGTAGGGTGGGCCCCCTGGGTGGACGTGAGCTCAGGCGAGCCCCCTCTCTTCTTTATCTGTATGGCTGCACCATGGGGTGCTCACTGGTGGCTGCTTCGGCGACTCCACAGCTGGATCTGGTGCCTCCATGCCCGATCCGGTGCCTCCATAGCCAGATCCATCCATCTTGGTAAGTCTCCTCATCTCCTTTCTTCTTGTTTGCCTGCTTCTATTTTCTTTAAGTTGCATCATGACGCTCCGGGAGGTCCAAAACCGTGGCGGCCTCAACACACGGGGCGGTGTGGGAGCCCCGCCGGTGGCCGCGAACGCGCTTGCCCCACCGAGATCCGCCAGCACGTCGCCCCCATCGACGCCGAACTCAGCAGGAGGGCACCGCCCCTACATCGGGTCCCCTCCCCTTCATCTTCCTCTCATCCTCTACACTCCGCATCATGTGATTTCTATAGCTTTCGATTTGGTGTGTGCAATTTCATGTTTTTTGGTGATACAAATGTTCTTTGCAACATGTGCTAGGAATTTTTCCCAACATATGGTCCTATTTTGTAATAGGGGCAATAAGAAATTAATGTACCAATAGCTTGAAAACAGAACATCCAGAGCATTTTTTTTATCAGACAGACACATTCACAGTTGGTTTGGATAATGGAAATGTAGTTTCAAACACGTTGCTACTGATGTATATTGTTGCCTGATACATGGTGTGAATCTTGAAGGTCTCTCTGACCTGTTTGGATCTCTCCAGGTTACACCCAGACATGCTGAAGAGCAGAACAAAAGAAGTGGAATTCTGCACTAATACGTCATGGATCATGTTTGCTCTATCCTTGCTTCCTTTCAGAACATCCCTTTACTGGGATTGTAGTAAAAATTTGTCATTCGCAACATATGTGGATCCAGTCTGACTTTTGCAGAGAAGATTACAGCAAGCCAAATCGTACATGTCCTGCAAAATATGTTATCTGCTTTATGTAGCATTATTTATGATGAGATTCCTTTTCTAACGCAGAATAACTATAGTGCTATGATCTAGGGACAGCATGAGGTACAGCTGTTTATGCAGTCTTAGATTTCCTTCAAGAATAATCTCATCTAGACTTTTGGACTGCACTTTTTAAGCTTTTACATAATGCTTACTGTAATATGGGCTATAAGAAGTTTATGCAGCCTTAGATTTCACTGACAACTCATAATTTACACACATTTAGTTTACTGTCATGATTGTGCAGTGCATACTTCAACTTTTAACTAATGCTTCATGTATTAGGTTTCTCGCTGGGTCCTTCTACAATTTACAGCGGCATCAAGACTTCCTCTGGTAGTATGCTTGCTGTTAATCTACCGCCGTTTATATGAATATGAGCCCTGTTTTTACTTAAGCATTCACAGCGGTCTCTACGCAATGGCCTGCACCCTGCCTCAGATCTCCATAAATTGTTTGCTTTGCTTTCTTATGCCAACCCATAAAATTAGTGTTCTTTCTTTAACTGAACTGATCTTTTTTGTTAGGCACCAACTCTACCTGGTATTGCCAGTTATTTCTGTGAATGTTCTCCTTCTATGCTGAATGGCGAGCCTCAGGCTGTGAACTTACCTATAGTCTCTTCCTCTATTGGTGAATGCGGGACTAAGCTTTGCATAAATAAGTTCATATACACACTGCTAAAAAATGTATAACACATGCTAATGTGCTGCTAATGAACAATAGTGTTATACCAATTGTTCTTAGTAGAGGGAGCCGTTCTGTTTAGTTTTTCTTCTATGTTTTTAGCAGCTACTAGGCATGGATATGTTCCAAAAAAAATTCTCATATGCCGCACTTTAGCTGTTCCTGTTGCTGCATCAGGCATGGCCATATGTTGACATATTGCCTTTCTACATTTAGTTGACCATTCTACAGCCATTCCAAGGAAAAAAACGTTTCCTTTATGTCTGATCCCTTCAATTGATATTTTTATGCGAACTGCACATACTTTATTACCACAATAATTTTGATTATTGCCCCCTTCAGATTTGCGGTTGCAGGATGCGACTCCGTATCTTCAGTTTTGGGATGCACGATGTTCACTGTTGCCATCCCATTTTTTTATGTAGTCAATTCCTGGTAAACATCTCATAGATACAAGACTGTATTTTTTTGCTTCTTTTGATTGGCAATTCTTTCCTTATCTGGCCCATTTCCTACTCAGTGCTTATTCTTCAATGTGTCCTATTGGTGCCTTCTTGTGTCAAACATCACCAAGAATATATACAGATATCAATCGTTGTGGAACTTCATGTCGTTAATGCTGATAAAATTGCAATGTCAGTGAGCCTTGGGATAGGAGGGTTCAGCATGGGTGCTGCCACTGCCCTCCACTCTGCTACATGCTATGCTGATGGGAGATTCACAAATGGCATTGCCTATCCGATCAACCTCCGCGTTATCGTTGGTTTAAGTGGCTGGCTTCCTTGCTCAAGGTGTGCCTTCAACCTTCTAATTTCCGGAAAACATGGTTATGTTAATACGTTTTCTTAAAATGCATCCTGAATAGACTGCTCTTATGTTTACTTGTTCAGGACCCTAAGGAGCAAGATTGAGAGCTCGCAGCTTGCTCTTAGAAAAGCTTCTAGCTTGCCAATCCTGCTCAACCATGGAATAGGTTAGCATTGATGTGGGGATGCGCCCGCAAATTGTACATATACATACACCCGTACCAGACCATATGGTTTTCGGGCTGCCCGTTTTGTCTGTAGTAAAGGTCCATCCAAACCCATTGGGCTGCGCCGCCACCTCCCTCCCGCGCGAGAAATTTCTCCTCATTCCTCCAGGGTATCTTGCGAAATCTCCAGTAATCCTTAGCTGCCACTGGTTAGTTTGTGCGCTCTGATTGATTTCTCGTTTGGTTTCGCTTCGTCGCATCCTTTCTGTTTCCCTGCCAGTGTTCTTATCTTGTTCGTGCTTCTTGGGGAATCACAGTCCACTGCTCGCCCGACCGGAGGGAGGCGGCGCGTCGAT
Organism: Miscanthus floridulus; assembly: GCF_019320115.1. Taxonomy (NCBI): domain Eukaryota; kingdom Viridiplantae; phylum Streptophyta; class Magnoliopsida; order Poales; family Poaceae; genus Miscanthus; species Miscanthus floridulus. The sequence continues at coordinate 159,995,372 of NC_089580.1, forward strand.
GGAGCACGGGTCGTTGACGGACTCGACCTCATCAACCTTCTCCATCATGGCGGAGGACCACACCCTCGCCAGCTCCGCTAGATTCGTCCTCAACCAGGAGTAAGTGAAGGCTTTCTTCTTCCCCTTCTTTGTCCAATCTCCAAAGAATCAGTATCTATTTGCTTGTTATCTGCGGATCGTTGTGATTATGCTGGCATAGTCCAATAGATGAAACAGAGCGTTCTTGGAGGAGGAAGTATCCCTCTTTAGTTTGTTCATGGTTTTTTGCGATTTGTAGGGGTTTAAGGTTCCGTAACAGCTGATGGGAGGACGGTCAGTTATGTCTTAGTTTTGAGGGTCTGTTGGTGTTTCTACCTTGGTTGCATATCTAACGCCATTTTGATAAGAGACACGAATACAATTCTTGTAGATGACCATGGTCCATGGTTTTTGTTGTCATTTTCTGGGATGATGCACTAGAAGAGTTAATCACCAGAATGTGATTTTTGCTTAATTGTTGCTACATTATTTCACTTCAATTAGGTCGGCCTGTCCTTGTGGGTCATCACTATGAAATTTAGTTGGAAGGGAGAACTTCTGTTGCTGCCAGAATTTGATGTTTTTAGTTTTGTGTTTTAGAAAATAGGTCGATCTATCAGTGCAGATCATGACTACGAGACTTTGTCATTGCTCTCTTTAGATTATGTACCTCCAGCAAACACTGTTACCAGATTATGACAACAAAAGATGGTGCTTAGAGGATAAAACAAGCAGCAAAGTAGTAGGAACTTTAGTATGTATTTGTGATTCTGCAGACTGGTCTTTATGGAGTAGTTATTGGTGTAAAATGATCTTTTCGCTACATTTCTAGGTTACTAGAGGGATACTGTAATTTCTTCCTCTCCCTGCTATTATCGCTAGCAACCACAAAACATTAGCCTACTTTGGACATTACCATTGTTCTGTTGATATGGTTGTCGATCATCAATTTACATTGGTTTGTGCTTCAACCAATTTTAGCCCAGTTTTCAGTTACCTTTACTATGCTTTGTTTTATTCCATAATAAGTACACACCCTATTGAAGAGAACTGGACATCTCAATCAAGTCAGGTAACCTTGCAGCTTTACTGTTGCCCCTTTTTTTTCCTTACATTGCCTAAACACTAAGGCACTCTTAAAGCTTTTACTTTCTTCTCGTACATACAACAAGTCCCAATGCACTCTTAAAGCTTTAATATTTTTGTTTGATACACACACTAAGTCTCAAGGCAATGTTTAGGGCCTACTTGTTCTAGTTTGACTCTTAAAGCTTTAGCTTTTTTGTTTGAATAATGAATACACACTCTAGCTCTCAGGGTGATGTTTAACGGTTTAATGTTTAGAAAATATATGATATCTAGATTGTTGTGTCAACTCCAAAGGACCATCCTCGCAAATGATATCACTATCTTCATGCTAAAGCCATTTGTTGCATTAGAGTTTCTTGAGAAGGTCGGCCTTGCAGACACTTGATGTGCCAGAAATATTGTATATTTTGGAATCGAAGGCTAATAATTTTGTATATATTTACTTTCTTATTGTCTTTACAGCCCAGGGGTAGCATTTTGTGGATACAGCATCCCTCATCCTGCTGAGAAGAAAGTCAACATAAGAGTTCAGACAACAGGTACTACAAAGTGGCACATTATCCTGACATTGTGTCATTCCCTTTGGTCATTGCTGAATAAGTGAATATATTGTAAAACTGTTGTATCGATTTGTCCTCCGTTTAATGGTTATTGAGTGAATTTGCAAGAATCACATTTTATTGTGCTCCTGGCTACTCCCTATAATCTCTAGTTGACTTGTAGGTACATAGATGTTTTTTCACTTTGTCTAATATAATATATAACTATTATTATGGTGGTGATGATGGACTGAATCATGTATCATGTATTTTGGGGAACTTACCTGATGCTGCACTGAATCAACTATTATATCTATTATTATGATGATGCACTGAATCAGCTATTATGGTTCTAATATAACACTATGATGTGTTTTGGGGAATTTGTTGATTGTTTCTTCCCAGAGATTACACATCTAATATATTTAATATATTGTTTGTTTCGAGTGTTTGATTCTAAAATGCAACATTGATGCTACAATTTATGCTCAGCTCGGTTGACTAAGTGGTGCCATCTCATATTCTCATTCCCACTAAATGACCTATCAACAGTTTCTTTGCTGCTCTAGTTCCTCAAAAGGGTGCTCACAGCCTCACACTCCTGACGCCTGTTTATATTGGCAGGAGATGCAGCAAAGGATGTACTGAAAGATGCTTTGCAGAATCTGATGATTATGTGCCAACATGTCAGAGGGACATTGGACAACGCCGTGGCTAACCATAGAGCAAAAAATACTACTACAGAAGAAATGGATGTTGATCGGAAATAGAATGAACGCAGTGTTTGTTGAGGCCAACACAATATTCTATGGCTTTTAAGCTGATTTTGCTAAAATCTTGGTGCTGAATATACACTGTTACTTCAAATCATCTTAGCTTGCAAAAGTTACTGCTTTGGAGAGTCTGGAAGCTCGGAGCTCTGTCATTATTCGAGTTGTCTGATATAGGTGTAGTGGTTGTATTCATTGGCTTCCTTTTCTGTAACACTGAAACTAGCATACTTACTTTGAGCAATCTGTATTACTATGATGACCTAAACAATATTGTATTATGGTGAACTAAATTTGTACAACGTTATGGACTAAACACAGTACTCGAAAATCCATATTGATGCTCCAACATCAAACTCTTCAACAAATATATTTGCAGTACTCTCAAATGTTGTAAAAGCCTCATCTAGTCATCTACCATGATGGTACACAGAGAATATCATTGATCATCCACAGACTGAATTTGACATGCTACCAGTAAATTATATCAACCATACCTCAGCACTGCTTGCATACAGAATATACAATTATGGGGCTGAATTTTAACATCAACAAGAAATGTTGAGCAATTCACAGATTATTCGTAGGAGACCAACATCAAGGGCAACCTGAAGTTTGAAGATCACTAATACTTCGTTTGCACAAGCTTATTGAGTACTGAGAAATAATAGCACACCATACAGTTATCAAGGACGTGGCACGTTTTCAAAGCAACTTACCTGATGCTGACTTGTGCTCCACATTCCACTAATAACGCACAACTAATCCAAACATGGCTACGATGCATGAAGAATACAGCTCAGGGAAAAAAGGGGATAGTAACATATTAGAACCCTAGCATGAGAAATGGTACAATGATGCTTGAAAAGAATCTAGCTAAAAAGAAAACCCTAAACACCGCCGATTGGTCGAGCATCACCAATGGACGCAAGCTGAGGATGACCGCCAGGTGCATATCCCGAAATAATAAACATCAGATCCATAGCTATTAGCCTTTTCCAGTGTCATTCACGCAATCCAAGTGCACTTCTCCTTTCTTGGTGGAGATGACAGCCACACGGTGGTGGCAACTGATAGAACCCACAAGAACGGAAGGGTGAAAAGAACTAAGTACGAAGAGGCCCAGAGAGAGAATCCCGGCCCACATTGGGGTCTTTGTGTTTCAGAGACAAGTTGGCAAACTGCACACCAAGGTCTCTGCTGTTACTACGAACAAGAGCAGGAACTTGTTGCTGCTGCTGTTGATGTTGCTGATATAGGAACCTGAGACGACCAATTTCCCGCTCAAACATCTCCTGTTGAACTGCAAAATTGAGAAAGAATGTTCAAAGTTTTTCTTCTAATCAGAATAACAAAATCTTAGCAGGCATTCAGTATCAACAAAGCAATGCACTGCTTCTGACGAACTGAAAACTAACGAAAAGAAGATGCCTTCTGATTAGATACTTCATATGTAAAAAACCATGTTACCTTTCCTTCCCATATTTTCCCATTTAATATACCAAAGAGACTAACTTTTCATAGCAACGCGATGAGAAAACATATTAAGATATATGAGCCATATTTTTCAAGATTTTTCCTATACCAAACACATCACCCGCAGCGAAACGCGGGCAGCAGTGGCTAGTACTATAAAGCTAGAATGACTTGCCACCTTGAGGCGGTTGATTTGAGTGCATGAAGAGTCACTCGTGATGGGATGAAACCCATCAAGAATCCCGAAAAACCCACAAAGAGTGATGAAAAAGAAATGCACTTCAATGCTAGAGCTAAAAATTGCTTGTTTGAATCACTTAGTATGGATGTTTTTAACCAAGTGTTCACCTTAAATACCGCACATGAAATTTGGTTTAAACTCCAAGAGCTCCATGACGGCACAAGTAATGTCTGTGAGCAAAACATTGTCTAGCTAAGCAAAATCATGATTCTTTTACAATGAATGATGATGAGCTTGTTCGTGATATGTATTCTTGTTTGAATCTAATTATCAATGAGCTCCATTCTATCGGATTATTAAAGCTAGATGATGCGGACATCATGAGGAAGATCATCTCCGTGCTACCATAAAAGAAATATACAAGCATCATCACCATCCTTCACAACATGGAGGACTTGAGCAACATGACCCCGGGCATAGTCATTGGTAAGATAGTGGCCTTTGAAATGTCACGTAAGATGGGTCAAGAAGAAGCTTCTTCATCAAGCAAAGGCAAAGCTCTCGCATGTAATGAGAAGAAGATGAAGGGCAAGCAAATTAAGGCAAGCTCAAGCTCAAGCTCCTCAAGTGAAGATGAAGAAGAAGATGATGATGATGATGAAGATTCAAGTGATGATGATCAATCTTCCTCCTCCGCCTCCGACCTTGATGAAGAATCAATCAAGCTTATCAACAAGGTGGAGAAGATGATCCAAAGGCTCAATGTCAAGGGTATGCCCATCCAAATTCAAGATCTTATTTTTACCAATCAAAGAAATGAGCAAAGAAAGAGAGGATGCTATGGATGCGGCGAGTTGGGGCACTTTGTGGAAGTTTGTCCAAACAAGCCAACACCCAAGACAAAGAAGAAGGTATGCAAGAATCAAGCCCTCACATCAATAAGGTCATGGGATGATTCTTCAAGTGAAGAAGAACCCCATCACAATAGGTGAGGCCACAAGCACTCATCATCAAGCTCTTCTCGTGTGTGCCTTATGGCACGAGGTAACAAAAGCTCTTCCTCTAGTGAGAGTGATAGTGATGATGATATGCCTTCTTATCATGAAATTGTGCAAGAAAATCTTAAATATGCTAAAGCTATCACTAGTCAACAAAAGAAGCTCAAAAGTTTAAAAGAAAAGCTAGATAGTTCATAAAAAGCATACAAAACCTTGCTTGAACAATATGAGAACTTTGCTAATCTTAATGTTGAACTATCTACTAAAATTGAGAAGCTTGAGGCTAGTGCAACAACAAATGCATGCATAATAAATGATGAGCAACTTGTAAAGAAAAATAAAAAATTAAAAGAAAAGTTAGCTAGCTCACAAGAAGCATATAATTGTTTGCTTGCTAAAATGGAAACCATGTGCAAACATTGTGATGAGCTAACTAATAAAGTTGCTAATCTTGAAGCCGTTAGCACAACCCCCATCAAGGCATCTAAAAAGAAAAATTCCATGGTTAACATATCAAAAAGGGATGCCTCTACTTCTTGCAATGATTTATGTTTAGACTCACCTTTGTGCAACCAAGTTTGTGTTGAGAAAGTTGTTGTAGATACATGCACACAAGAGGTTGCAAAGGAGAATGAGCAACTCAAGCAAGAAGTAGCTCGCCTCACCAAGGACTTGACTCAAGTGAAAGGCAAGGCGAAGCAAACCCAACTTCATCAAGATAACACCATCAAGGGAGTGAAGAAGCTTGATGAAGGACAAACCGTGGTTTGTTACATGTGCCACAAGGAAGGTCACAAGTCCTATGAGTGCAAGGTGAAGAATGGGGGAGGAGCAAATAAGAAGGAGAAAAAGCAAACAAGCAAGCTCTCCAACACCTACATCAACAAGGTGGACAAGAAGGCCTCCACACCTTATCTCTTAAAGAAGAAGAAAAATGACAAGGTGGTGGCCATCAAGGTGAACAAGCAAGCCAACATTGGGGTTAAATGATTTTGGGTGCCAAAGGAAATCATTTCCAACATGAAAAACACCAAGAAAGTTTAGATCCTGAAAGGGAAGTGAGAAGTCCGTTGGACTTTGGGGAATTTAGAGACTTGGCAAAGTATGGGTGCATTTCATGGGGTGCTTCATCATGGACAAAATCATTGCCAAGTGGGTAAGTGAATACTATGGACCCAAATTCCCCTTCCCATGTTAGGTAACTAGATGTTATTACTTTTTAATTGGTACATCTTTCAATTGGTATTTCTTACAAATTGATATCTTAAGCATCTAGTTACTCTTCATGCCTAGGTTTGCATTTGCTTGCTTATATCTTTTGTCATGCATACACTAGGTATATCTTATGGTAGGCTTGCTCGGTCTCTTTTTAAACCCTTGGAGCAAACCTACATGGTTCAAAATTGTTTAGGAGCACGGCACATAGCTTGTCTTACTATTGTTCATCTAATATGTGCCAAAGTCCAAATTGTAGATAATCTCTCCCGAATATCATTTTTGAAAATGATTCTCACATTCATGAGATGTCATCTTTCAAGTAGTATTTTGATTCGAAAATCAATGTGCATGATTCCTACAAAGTGTTCCACATTTATGTGCACATATTTAGGGGGAGTAATTCTACAACTTGGATGCCTTGAGACTAACACTTTTTCAAAAGGTGTACATTTTTTAGACCTATCACATGTGTAGTAGTCTCATTGTAAGGAAATTGGAGTCCCCAGAGTTAAGCATCATTCTTCAATTGGCATAATCATGTTGATTTCATTTCATATTTATATGCTTTCTCCATGCATTATATCGATTAAACTCTCTTGTGCAATAAATTGCTAATTATGCATATGCTTTGCTTTCTACCATATGTATGCATACATTTAGGGGGAGCTTAGTCTATATAATGTGAGAGTCAAATTTTGTGATCCATTTCATTCTATACACAAAGGATCATGAAATTTGACCCTCCTTTGTGCTACTAATGTCTTCCTTTTCGGTGTTTGATGCCAAAGGGGGAGAATTTGAAGGACCAAAGGCAAGCATCAAGTTGATGTCTACAAGTGGTAATGGTCCGAGAAAGGGAGGAAAGTGGATTATGGATTAGACTAAGTAATGGTAAAATTTGTAGGAATCCATAATGCCACATGGGGATTTTTGCAAGGGCAACATAACCTTTCATTTAGTTTTAATTGGTATCTTACAATTGGTATCTTTAAGTATCAAATAAACTTGCCCTTTGCATTGTATCCTAGCAAGTAGGTAGTTTTTAACTTCCAAATTTTTATTATTTGCTTGCTTTGGTCGTGTTGGCATCAATCACCAAAAAGGGGGAGATTGTAAGGAAAATGGACCCTTGACCCATTTACTTTGGATTTTGGTGTTTGATGACCAACACAACCAAATTGGACTAATAAATTTGCAAGTGTTTATTTTGTAGTTCAATAGGGTGCAAGACGTGACTTGGACGAAAGCGACGTGGTGATCCAATGATCAACACTTTAAGAAAGACCTTAGAAGCATAAGAGAAGACCCAAGATATCAAGCAAAGTCCAAGCACGAAGATTGGAACCAAGCCGTACGCAAGATCGCGAAGAAATGAGCTCACTATGGTGACCAGATGCAGGATTGAACGCTGGACAAGCAACCGGATGCTGCGACCGGACGCTGGGCAAGTGGCTCGGTAGATAGGCGACCGGATCCTAGACCGGACGTTGGTGGCAACCGACCGGACGTAGGACAACAGCGTCCGATCGATTATAGTAAGGTTCTAGAGTGGCAAATCTGCGACCAGACGCGTCCGGTGGCAGGTGACCGGATGCTGGCCAGTGTCCGATCAGTGTTTTGCTAGCTCAACGGTCGGGACGACCGGACGTGTCTGGTCAGGACGACTTAGCGTCCGGTCAGTAGTAGAATTGCGAGAGTTCGACCCCAACGGCTACTTTCTTAGTGGGGAAATACAACCCCAACCGGCCATTTGAGGGGAGTGGAGCTGAGAAAACATACCAAGGGTGTTGATACACCATTTTAGTGATCTCCACTTGCATAGAGCTTATTGATTCATTAGGTGATTAGCGTAGGTGCTTTGCGAAGTGCTTAAGTTGATTAGACCACCGCTCATGCGCTTGCTCTAGGTTTAGTCCTAGTGTTTAGTGAGGTTTGCATACCTCTTGCTACCCGGTGCTTGCGAGCACCATTGTTGTACAATCGGAGGGGCTTGAAGTCTTGTAAGATCACACCAACCGCGTTTGTGGTGTGGCCGCCACCGTGTAACGGAGGGAACAAGGCCCGTGGCATTTCAGCCGGAAGCTTGATAGTGAAGATGGCAGGGAGCATCCAGGAGAGGCTTGCTGGAAGGCACGTCAGAGACCCACTTGCGCGTGGGGAAGGCCTGAGGCTATCCACAAAGTTACCCGACCAGGAGCTTGGCCCTTGCGAGGGGCTCCAACGAGGACTAGGGGGAAGCTTGCGCGCTTCTCAATACCTCGGTAAAAATACCGGAGTCATCGATGGGAGTTTGCATATCTCTACCTTGCTCTTTAGCTTCTGCATTTACATTGATTACTTTACTACGTTTGCGGTAGAGATAGCAACACATTAGCAAAACCGTAGTTGCACATTTAGATAGTTTATCTTTTGCATAGGTTTTGCTAAGGTTAGAAAAAGAGGCCATAGTTTAGAGTTTGAATTTTTAAGTTGCCTAATTCACCCCCTCTTAGGCATCACGGTCAATTTCAGAGAAGATCAAGGCAAAGGAATAAGATTGGTTTTTGTTTTGTACTGAAGACACCATAGAGGGTGTGAGTGACTTAGGATCGATAGCCGTACTATAAAGAGGAGAAATCTTTGGCTAAACGGCTTATCAAGTGCCACTAGGTGACATGATTCTTGCATATGCATTTAGGAACCTAATGTGCTAACTTTGACCCTTGTAAAATGCTTTAAAAATGCTAACACACACATAGGTTCTACACTTTGTGGTTAGCAAGTTAGAAGCAAGGGCGAAACGGTTGAGGACTTAGAAAAAGAAAAGGAGGCGAAGGGTGCTGACCTATAGGAACTCTGGTTGGCCTAGAGGGGGGTGAATAAGCCTGTTAAAACAAACACTCAAACTTTTATCAAATTCACCTAGCGGCACTACCGCTCTGAAGAGTGGCATTGTCGGACTGTGGCACTGTCGGGCCAGAAAAGCGGCACTGCCGCACCTACATACAACTTCGAATCATAGTTCAAAATCCATGAACAAAAACTTAGATCGGAGAAATATCCTATCTTACTGTAGGTATGACAATCACAGATCAAGAGCTAGAAGTGGTAGGAACACCACACACAAGTAGATCGACTAGAAACCCTAGTAATCACCTCAACCACAATATGTCATGCAAGTAATGTAAATCAAGCACAAGTGCCACAATAATTTATCCCATGGTTTGGCTCGCCACCAAGGCTTGCCTACCTCCACATTGTTGAGGTTAGCCACTAAGGCTTAGGGCTTTCCAACCCTTCCTTGTTCTCAAATCAAGAGACTTAACTCTTGAGATGAGGGGTGAGTTTACTAACTTCAAGAGATGGTTACAAACCCCCGGGGTTGCCACACAAGTTGGCAAGCTCCACGTGCGACACTCTAGCTAGCTAGGAGACAAGCTCCAAGAGTAACAAATACAACCGTCAGCGAAAATATGAACCAAGTGCTCTTTAGAGTTGGGGAATTAATGGAGCTGCTCTCTACTTGAGTTTTGGACCCTTTTCCCTCAAGGATTGATGGGGAAATCAATGGATTTGCTTGGGGGCTTGAGGTCAACAATGGAGGAAGAGAGAGAGAGAGAGATCTCCTACTCTATTTTTGGGCATGCTAAAGTGAGAAAGAAGTGGTAGATCAACGTTGGGGAGGAAGGAGAAAGGTATATATACCCCCTAGCCCCCAACGGTCACCGCGCCCAAGGGGTCAGGCGAGACGGGGCCCATGGTCTCGAGGTCGGGCGAGATGGAGCCCATGACTTTGGGCGAGATGGAACCCATGTCCTTAGGGTCGAGCGAGACGGAGCCCGCAGCCTCGAGGTCGGGCGAGACAGAGCCCGCGACCTCGAGGTTGGGCGAGACGGAGCCCGTGACCTTGGGGTCGGCCATGACCTTTTAATGTCTCAGGCCATCCAAGGAAGTCAGCATGGGCACTAACTTCCTTGTGCCGTGACTCAACTGCGGTAGTGCCTCTCTTCAAGTGCGGCAGTACCGCACCACACAAACAACAAGAGTAATAGTGAAGTATAGACTGTCTTGACTGTGAATCTAAGGATGCATGTGGTTATTTGAGCACTTGGTAGTACATATTGGCTTAAGCATTGTATCCCCCTTTATAGTACAACTTTTCCTATACTCAAATTCAAAATATAAAAGAATTTAAACCTCCTTTGAGTTTGAAGCCATCTATATTTATAATTGGGGGCTCCTCCATTTCGTGTAGCATCCTCGAATATGAATTCCTTGCTTATCATCTCGATAAATCTCATTAGTTCTCTAATTGCGTGGTCATTATCACTAAAACCCATAGTTAGGGCTTGATTGCACTTTCAGTATCTCCCTTTTTGGTGATTGATGATAACCTAATTAGAGCTTACAAAGATATGAAATAAATACTGAGATTTTCAAGCCATGGGTATAGAGCCTCCCCCTAAATGTGTGAATAGAGAATTGAATTCTCAAATTGGTATAAGAAGCCAAGATTCACATTTTAGTGAAAATGATGAGGCTCCCCCTACATCCATGCTCCTGTGGGGTGCTACATACTGTGTCAGGTATGTAAAACGTGATGCAAATGACAGTTTATGCATAATATGGTTTGCTGTTGCAACTAGGTGCGACACTGCCGCACCAGAGTGCAGCACTGTTGCACTTGCTGTAACAACATAGATCAGAATAGACACCATATATCATGTGATACATATAAAGATATGCATTCTGGCACAATTGTATCACAAGCAACATCATAGATTAATATATGTCCATATCCCACACATATATAAAGTACTTAAGTAGCATTATTACATAAATAGAGTTTCTAATGGACTCTCAAACTCTCACCTAACGAAGACTACTCTAAATGGATACGAATATGACTCTAGCTGTAGCAACCTCCTCTCCATGGCATCGAAGCATCGAAAAGGTTGTTGACCCCTCTAATTTTCTCCTCCTTTGGCATAAAGCACCAAAAAGAGAAGAAAAGAAGAAAGATCAACACTCACTCCTCATCTTCTTGGATCATGTCCCAATCAACATAATCACCACCAGCAGCTCCACCAGCACCTACGACGTCCTCCTCTCCACCACCATCATCATTGTTGTCATTGGAGGAGGAAGAAGAAGACACCACCGCCCTCCCTTGGCGATGAGTGGTCAAAATGTGGCACTCACGCCTGGTGCTCCTCCTCATGGACTACAAAGTGGATCTTAAACTAGTGTGTGGATCAAGCTCTGGCTCCTCCTCCTTATCCTCATCTTTTGAATCTATCTCAAAAAGACTAGGGAGGTCATCAAACCTCAACGGTGACTGAACTAGAGAAAGAGGTGGCAGCCCTACATGCTCTTTAGCCTCCTGGTTGGCTTCATGGTTCTCCAATCGGTCCTGATATATGGTCCTCGCTGCATAAGTGCATGTGGTTAAGATGTCCTTGATCCACTTCCCAAATTTCTCCATCTTCTTTTCCTTGCGAGGCCTAGAGTGGGATGACTTAGGCACATCCTCAACCGATAGAGAGCATCTCACTACCCTACTAGCACCTGCCCCTTGGATCTTCTCAATTTTGTAGACAGTGTGAAGACCATCTTTCTCAAATCTATAGCCAGTGACCCTCTCAATCATAAACATGAGATAGGAGGCATAGGTTATCCCCTTTCTCCCATCCTCCATGGCGTTCTTTAGCTCACGCCACATGAAGTGAGGGACATTAAACCTGTCACCTCTAGGAGCAAATCTAGCAAGCACATTTCTCATATATCCATGAAGATCAGAAGCTACTCCATCCTTGGGATTGATAGTGTGCCTGATCAAATTATTTAGAATGTAATAATAGCTCTTTAGGCCACTGACTTTCCCATCTGCACTTCTCCTGTCAATCCACATATAGGTAATATCATGGATCTTAGCTCTAGCCTCATCATGAATATAAGTGAAGCCCCACTCCTCCTCTCCAAAACTAAGGATCCGACTAAAAGTCACAAAATCAACTCTATAATGCCGCCCCTCAGTCATCCAGTGAATTTCATCAGTTTAGATGCTATAGAAGAAAGTGGCATGGAACTAGGCTAGCACTTCCTCATTCTAATTTTATCTAAAACTCATAACATCAGTGAGGCCAAATAACTCAGAAGCCTTGATCACCTTATTGAATTCTAGCTAATTATTTGCCTTCATCTCCTCCCAATCAACATACTACATCTTGACAATTTGGATTTCTTGGAGTTGAAGTTCATAGATGCATAGAAGTTGGAATAAAACTCATTCCAAAACTTGTAGTCTATCTTCAAATCCTTTGGCTGCTCATAGGGATTGTTCTCACATGCTTCCTCCACCATCTTCAGCTTTCCCACATAGTTGAGCATGGGATGAGCACATGTGTCAATAGGACACCTCATGACTACATCCTCAGAATACTCTCTGTTGTAGCTCGTGTCAAACTCCTCAAGATGGGGTGGAGTAACTAGGCAAGCACCTAGAGGAAGGGTGTGGCCAACCCTCTCTAGATTCTCCTCCTTCTGGATCATCTAATCTCTCCTCCCCCTATCTCTAGCAACATCTTTTCTTGTTGCACTGCTGCTACCCCCTATGGTCTTGCCACGACCACGATGAGGCATTTGCTTGTCTCGAGGCTCTGTCATCTTCCTCTTCCCTCTCTGGTCATCATCACCTCCGAAGGCCATCTTGGTTCACGTAGATTGAGGAGGAAGGAGATGAATTGGCTCCATCCATGAGTTAGGGCTGCTGCTGATGATGACGTAGAAGAACAACAACAGGCCACGACAATGCTAGAGGTGGTAGCATGGCTGGACAGAGCGGCAGCGGCGACTGTGCATGTGTGGAGGAGAAGAGAGGCAGTGGCTAGGAGATAAGAGAGGAGAGGGTTACCTGGGGCTAGGTAAAATAGGTAGAAAAGATGGGCCCCCATGGTAACAGTTGATATGGGCCGAATTTTAGTTGAAATTAAAAGTGTGGCACTACCGCTCGCCACGTGCGGCACTACCGTAGGGCAGGCGCGGCACAACCACACTCCCCAGTACAACAAATATAGCTACTAACTAAATACCTCTATATATATAGGATATGGACACATATCTCAAGCACACTATGATCAGCAACAAATAATCAATACAAACAGTGATCATAATGCACTTGTTTCTTATGATAAAACATTTTAAGCACAATATTTATACTTTTGCAATTCATTTCTCCTATCCATGCTAGTTCATCAATCAAGGTGTGCTATAGTTCAAACTATGTTACAAGAATCAAGAATATTTAGCTCACTACGCAATGCACAAAACCTTGACTCATAAAGAGGCTTAGTGAAGATATCGGCTAGTTGCTTTTCGGTGCTCACATGGCTAATTTTGATATCTCCTTTGGCTTTGTGGTCTCTCAAGAAATGATGCTGGATGTCTATGTGCTTAGTTCTTGAGTGGTTTATGGGATTGTTGGCTAATTTTATGGCACTTTCGTTGTCACACAATAGTGGGATTTTAGTGAAGTGACATCCGAAATCTTGAAGGGTTTGCCTCATCCAAAGTAGTTGAGCACAACATGCACCGACTGCAACATGCTTGGCCTCGGTAGTGGAAAGGGCTACGCATTTTTTTCTTTTTAGAACTCCAAGACACTAGGGACCATCCAACGAATTGACATGTCCCCAAAGTGCTTTTTCGATCTACTTTATAACCGACGTAATCAGAATCCGAATACCCAAGTAGATCAAACCTAGAGCCCTTAGGATACCAGAAGCCAAGGTTAGGAGTGTGTACTAAATATCTCAAGATTCTTTTAACGGCCACTAAGTGACACCCTTTTGGGTTAGCTTGAAATTTAGCACACATGCACACACTAAGCATAATATCGGGCCTAGATGCGCACAAATAAAGTAGAGAGCCGATCATGGAGAGATAAACCTTAGTATCCATGGCTTTCCCTTCATCATTGAGATCTAGATGTCCATTAGTTGGCATGGTAGTTTTGATAGGCTTGGCATTTACCATGTCAAACTTCTTGAGCATATCATGGGTGTACTTCGTTTGGCTAATAAAAGTTTCATCCTTCACTTGCTTGATTTGAAATCCAAGGAAGAACTTCAATTCGCCCATCATGGACATCACAAATCTCTTGGTCATGATCCTATTAAATTCCTCATAAAAAGAATGATTAGTACTACCAAATATTATGTCATCGACATATATTTGGCTCACAAATATATCTTTGCCAACTTTATGAGTGAAAAGGGTAGGATCGGCTTTGCCTATTTCAAAGCCTTGTTTAAGCAAGAATTCCTTAAGGCATTCATACCATGCTCTTGGTGCTTGCTTAAGCCCATAGAGCACCTTTTGAAGTTTGTAGACATGGTTGGAAAACTTGTGATCATCAAAGCCCGATGGTTGCTCAACATAGACAAGTTCTTGAATGGGGCCGTTGAGAAATGCACTCTTCACATCCATTTGATATAGCTTGAAGTTATGATGAGTGGCATAGGCTAGAAGGATTTGGATTGCTTCAAGCCTTGCCACTAGTGCATATGTTTCTTCAAAGTCCAAGCCCTCTACTTGAGTGAAACCTTGAGCAACCAACCTTGCCTTGTTCCTTGTCACCACTCCATTCTCATCTTGCTTATTGCAGAAGACTCACTTGGTGCCAATGACATTGGTATTGGATCATTCCACCAAAGTCCACACTTGGTTTCTTTCGAAGTTATTGAGCTCTTCTTACATGGCCATCACCCAATCTGGGTCTCCAAGTGCTTGTTCTACCTTAAGAGGCTCCAAATAGGAAACAAACGAGTAATATTGATAAAAGTTTTCTAAATGTGAATGAGTTGTTAACCCCTTTTGAAGACTCCTAAGGATGTTATCAACAGGATGATCCTGTTGTATGGTTTGCCTTAGCCTTGGATGCTCAATGGCCTCTTGTTCATCTTCTAGATTTTCATCATCATCTTGCTCAAACATGGGTTGTAGGTTTTGTCCACGAGCTAGAGTTGAATCAGCTACTGCTGACTGTGTAGGTGCAGCACTACCACCCTCAAGTGCGGCACTGCCATGCTCTAGAGTTGTAGCAGGTGTTTGCTATAGTATAGCATCAGGTACGCCAGCGAAAATAGGTGCAGCAACAACTTGAGGAACCTCCACTTTAGTGGCTTCATATTCTTGTGGTCTAATATCACCAATTGCTAATTGCTTGATTGCTTCACATGGTAGATCCTCCTGTCCTACAACACTTGAATCAACTTGCTCCACTTGAGAGCCATTAGATTCATCAAATGTCATGTCTACCATAATCTCAACTCTCCCGAAGGTTTTGTTGAAGACACGGTAGACATGCTCATTTGATCCATAATCAAGAAGAAAACCTTCATCAACTTTAGGTGCAAACTTAGAGATTTTGGGTTTCTTGTTAAGTATGAAATATTTGCACCCAAACACTCTAAAGTAGGACACCTTAGGCTTATTATCGGTTAGAAGCTCATATGAAGTTTTCTTCAACTTCTTGTGTAGGTAGAGGCTGTTGATGGCATGGCAAGCGGTGTTGACGGCGTCACATCAAAAGATGTTCAGCGTCTTGTACTTATCTAGCATTATTCTTGCCATGTCAATGAGTGTACGGTTCTTCCTCTCTACTACACCATTTTGTTGAGGGGTGTATGGAGTTGAAAACTCATGCTTGATGCCCTCTTCATCAAGAAACTCCTCAACTAGAGTATTCTTGAATTTGGTCCCATTATCGCTTCTCACTTTCTTGATGGAAAGACCGAACTCCTTTTGAGCTCTTCTAACAAATATCTTCACCTTCTCTTGAACTTGGCACTTGTCATGCAAGAAAAATACCCAAGTGAAACGGGAATAGTCATCAACAATAACAAGACCATATTTGTTACCCTCGATACTTAGGTAGGCGTCCGGTCCAAAGAGATCCATATGTATTAGCTCCAATGGTTGCTTGGTGGTCATGATGCTCTTTGGTGGGTTAGGTGCTCCAACTTGCTTTCTGGCTTGACAAACGCTACAAATCCTATCTTTCTCAAAGTGAACATTTGTTAGTCTAAGGATGTGTTAATCTTTTAGAAGTTTGGCCAAGTTTGTCATCCCAACATGGGCTAGTCGGCGATCCCAAAGCCAACTAATGCTAGATTTTGCCACTAAACAAGTCTCAAGCTTAGCTTTATTTTTGTTGAAATCAACTAAGTAAAGCTTGTTCTTTAATTGACCCATAAAGACAATAGAGGAATCCTCCCTTCTAAAGACTTCCACACCCTTATCTAAAAAGAGACAATTGTAGCCCCTCTCACACAATTGAGAAACAGACAACAAATTGTAACTCAATGAATCAAGATGTAATACATTTGTAATTGAATGCTCAAGGGTTATAGCAACTTTACCGAGACCAATCACATCCCCCTTTGAATTGTCTCCAAATACAATATTTTCATTTGAGTGCGTCGTCGGGGAATATGATGAGAACATACTCCTTTCTCCGGTCATATGATTTGTAGATCCACTATCAAGCATCCAACTTGATCCACCGGAGGAGTATGCCTACAAAACAAGTTTAGTTGCTAGATTTAGGTCCCCAATTTGACTTGGGGCCTTGCATGTTAGTCACAATAATCTTAGGAACCCAAATAGAAGTATTTCTATATATGTTGGTTTCCTTTGCAACATATTTTGCCACCACTTTCCCACTGCTGTTGTTCCTCAAAACAAAGCATGATGTCAAGCTTTGTCGAGGTGCATAAGTCTTCGGTTGATAGGCATACTTATTCTTGGTGGCCCACACTAATTCCTTAGGCTTCTAGAAAACTTGTTTCTCCTGGTACATCTTCTTCTTGGGCTTAGTTTGATTAGGAGCAGAATTGGTAGCTTTCCCATTTTTGCGGGGCATGGCACTGCCGCCCTTCATTGCGGCACTGCTGCTCGGGTACACTGCACTGCCGCTGTCTGTGTAGGCTGATATGTACCATTTTTCCCTTCCTCTCAAACTGCACACACTCATAGCCATTCACTATCCTTCTTCGATTTGTCTTGGCTCCTTTTGTGTATCCAAGCCCATGCTTGATTGAGGGATGCCTTCGTTGCTTGAATTATGGCCCTTTTCCAATGATTTTATTAAGCCTAGCAATCTCCTTTTTTATAGCTTCCATGTTTGCAAGGTTAGTGGACTAGACATTCAAATCAAGATTAAAACATTTTCCACAACCTTGACTAGTGGAGGGAGTAGAGGTTTCCTTTGCCTTAGGGAGATGTGAGTTGCTATCCCAAAGAATGCCATATTGCATCTTAAGTTCTTTGTACTTTTATTCCAAGTCACAATACTTTTTCTTGAAAGCTTTATTTGCTTTCTTTGTAATAGCATGGTCATCTTGCTCTTTAGCCAAAGCCTTGCGCAAGGATTCCACCTCACTTCTCTCTAATACAATAGCTTCTTTGCTAGCAATGTAGAGATCCTCTTGTTGGAATAGAGTCTCTTCTCTAGATTCTAGCTCGGCTTGGACACTCTCTAAATCCTTCATTAGCTTAGTGATGAATAATTTAGTCTTTCCATCCAAATTTTTAGTTATCATGTTTATTTCTTCATCACTAGATTCATCATCACTAGAGCTATCACTAATATCACTACTAGAGATATCACTAGGAAGTGGAGGAGATTTGGCCTTTGATTTGAATTTTACCTTCTCACCCTTTGCCATGAGACAAGTGTGAGGGGAGTAGTAGTCATCATTAGACATGTTGTTGAAGATCCTTGGTGTAGGGGATGACTTGTGAATAGCAATGGTTACAACCTTCTCATCCTCCTCACTTGTGCTCTCTCTAGTTGAGTCACATTCATGCCCAATATAAGCCTCTCCCATGTTTTTCTTGCTCTTTCTATGTTCGGCCTTGTCCTCTTTCTTATCCTTGATCTCATATGGACACTTGGTAATGAAGTGATCGGTGCTTCCACAATTGTAGCATGTCCTCTTTTTCTTGTTTGGGAAGCTTCTCTTCACTACCTTGTAGCCTTGCTTCTTTAGCCCCTTATGATACCTCTTCATAAAGAGAGCAACATCATCAACTTTCTCATATTGATCATCATCATTTTCACTTTCACTTGAAGATGATGTGCACTCTTTCTTGAACTTGCTTGCTTGCTTTGGGCTTGCTAGTTGAAGCTTGCTTGTTGATCTTGGACTTGCTTGTAGAGCCTTGCTTGCTTAATTTGTTGGCCTTGAGAGCTACATCTTTGATCTTGATACCCTCTAACTTTGCTTGGAATTCTCTTAGTTTCTTTCTCTCATTTGCTTCTTCTCTTTGCATGTCAAAGGTCAAGATCCTCCCAAGTACATCATTTGGTGCGAAGTACTCAAACTTCTTCTTATCTCTAATTAGAGTCACTATGGTCTTATTTCTAGGTAAATAAGCCTCCAATATAATCTTGACAACTTTGTGATCATCTAGCTCATCACAACCATAGCCTCTAATCTTGCCCACCATTGTCATCAACCTATGAAACATCTCTTGTGGCCTCTCTCCATCCAAGATTACAAACCGGTTGAGCTTTGACATCAACAAGTCAATTCTGGCCTTTCTCACTTTGTCAACCCCTTCATGTGCTAGGTGTAAAGTGTCCCATATTTACTTGGCAACATCAACTCCAATCACTCTATTGTACTCATCACCATCGAAGGCACTAAGCAACACACTTGTGGCTTAACCATTGAGATGAATGATTCTCATCTCTTCTAGTGTTGGGTTCTTGGGATCAACCGGTGGCTCAAATCCATTGCAAACAATCTCCCAAATACCGGGGTGAAGACCTATAAGATAGGCTCTCATCAAGTGCTTTCACTTGGCAAAGTTAGTTCCATTGAAATGAGGTAACTTGCCCATGGGCACATTGATGAAAGACCTCCGATCATGGTTAGTCATAGGAATAGAAGAATAGCTAAAGGATATGGCGGCATATTTGTTGTTGTCGGCCTTATCCTTTCCTTTCTTCTCCTTCTTGTTCCCCTTCAACACTTGGTATAACTCATCGTCATCTCCATCTTCAGAACTACTTGATATGCTTGATGATGCACTTGTTGCCTTCTCTTCTTCTTCCTTCTTCTTCCTAGCTTCTCTTCTTTTTCTTCTTGCTTCTCTCTTGAGCCTTCTTTCTTCTTTCCTTTGCTTCTTCTCCTCTAACCGCTCCTCCTCCTTCTCTCTTGCTTCTCTTTTTAGCTTTCTTTCTTCTTTCCTTCTTCTCTCATTCTCATTGAGAGCTCCTTTGGCATCGGTAGCCTCAAGATGTGGTAGCATGGTGTTGCTTGCTGTCGACGCTCTTAGCTCGCTGCTATCCGTGTCAACATCCACCCACTTCACACCACTAGTTCCTCCTCTGGGCTCCATACCTCACGCGGTGAAGCGTATATGAGGTAACCTACTCTGATACCACTTGTAGGACTCTAGTTGGCCTAGAGGGAGGGTGAATAGGCCTGTCAAAACAAACACTCAAACTTTTATCAAATTCACCCAACGGCACTACCGCTCTGGAGAACAACATTGTCGGACTGCGACACTGCCAGGCCAAAATAGCGGCACTACCGCACCTACAGACAACTTCAAATCATAGTTCAAAATCCATGAACGAAAACTTAGATCAGAGAAATTTCCTAGCTTACTGCAGGTATGACAATCACATATCAAGAGCTAGAAGTGGTAGGAACACCCCACACAAGTAGATCAACTAGAAACCCTAGTAATCACCTCAACCACAACATGTCATGCAAGTAATATAAATCAAGCACAAGTGACACAATGATTTATCTCGTGGTTTAGCTCGCCACCAAGGCTTGCCTACCTCCATGTGGTTGAGATTAGCCACTAAGGCTTAGGGCTTTCCAACCCTTCCTCGTTCTCAAATCAAGAGACTTAACTCTTGAGATGAGGGGTGAGTTTACTAACTTCAAGAGATGGTTACAAACTCTCTAGGGTTGTCACACAAGTTGACAAGCTCCATGGGCGATGCTCTAGCTGGCTAGGAGCCAAGCTCTAAGAGTAATAAACACAACCACTGGCCAAAACTTGAACCAAGTGCTCTTTAGAGTTGGGGAATCAATGGAGCTGCTCTCTAATCGAGTTTTGGTCCCTTTTCCCTCAAGGATTGATGGGAAAATCAATGGATTTGCTTGGGGGCTTGAGGTCAATAATGGAGGGAGAGAGAGAGCTCCTGCTCTGTTTTTGGGCGTGCTGAAGTGAGGAAGAAGAGGCAGATCTATAACACCCTCAGTATTACATTGTATAATCTTTTACTAAAACACTACACGAGCATCATACTTATGTGTAAATGTATGAAATATAACGTGTAAATAAATTCCTATGACTTGAAACGCTTATAAAAAACGTGAAACAAATGTTATATTTTATGTCGCTTTATATTGATTAGAGTTCTAAATGAATTTTTATTAAACGAAAATGCTATAGAACGCATACCCGACACTTTAATAAAGTTTGTAGTACAAACTTTGTAGGTGGCGATGAAATACTTGCGGTCAAGAACGGGATTCACTAGATAGCTTGCTTAATAGCTTGGAAATCGAAGTTGACGCAAATCCGAACAAAAACTTAGCCATTTTCTTAAGTCGAAGAATGGGTCGACGAAGCTGAGTTTGGCAATTTTCGTAGAAGAATCGGGCTAAGTAGTGTCATGGTCTTAGGGTTTGTTTTAGTAGCTTGATATACCATCTCGAGCATAAAATAGTTGGTTTAGCAATTGAAGCATTGAGGTGGGTTTTTGGGATGCTTTAAAAGCGTGCAAGACACGTTGTTGAATGGTGCCAGGGTCTGGCCATGGTCACTGGGTTTAGTTCGGCTTGGGCGCTGCACTAGCCTACCCCTGGCATGCACGCATGCACTTCTGCATGGGTCTATACCACCATTGCCATGCCCTGGCACACGCTCCTGCATGCATGCACACCGCGCCAGCAAGCCTAGCTGCTTTGCCTGCCGTTACGTCTGCCTGAGCCACGCTGCTCGCTGTCACGCCGAGCTACATACTCAGTTGTGCTGTGCTCTAACCGTCACTGCCACATGGTCACTGCTGCCATTGACCCTTCGTGGCTACACACGCGTGGCTTGCCCGCCTGCCCTGGCCATCATGTCCGCGCGTGATGCATCGCCACGCTACCACCTCCTTGAACTGGCATCAGTCTCTACGGCATGCTATGTCGAGCCGCCGTCGTCTTATGAGTCATGGCACTACGGTCGCACATCGTTGTGCCAGACTCATACGCGCACATGGAGCCATCGCCGTCGCACTGCCGTCCTCTCTCAATTAGAAAATGCGCCACACCAAGCTTCCCATCCCGTCGCCTTGAATCACGTCGACCGAGCCGCGCCAAGGCAAACCCATAGAGCGGGCCCATCTCCGTAATTGTGCACATCTAGAGGTCGAGTTAGGGTCCAGCTTCGCACCAAGCTTGCCACTATTGCAACCGTACGGTGTCAGGGCTTCAATTGGAGTTTCCCCCCGCCGTCAACCCCTTAAGTCCGAACACTATCATCTATCCAATTAGCCTTGCGTAGTCCACCTCCTTCCAATTAACCATGCACCCAACTAGCCCTGTGAGTTAGCCAATGATTGGAGTCGTCCCGGCAAGCTTTCATCCTACAGTGAGGTAATGCAGGGCATTCTCCTCATGGCGGTCTGCCATGGCCGTCAAGGCGGGTGCTTGGCTAGGACATTGCTCCTTGATCCTTTGTCTCAATTGAGCGCTACAATTATGTCTCCTTGACTCGGTTGACTTGCTCATGCAACAGTTTCGCCGATGGAGCAGTTGGTCGTCGGGAACGCCTTCGCCACAATCGACTTGAACTGGAGCCACCCCGTGCTCATGGCCAACCATCTTGCCGAGCCCCACAATGTCTTCTAGTCTATCCTACACATATCTGGTGAGGTCCTCTTGCTCCTAGGGTAGGTGATTGAGCTGGTTAGGGCCAAGGCTCGTCGGAGCACATGGTCGCCTCTGGCGAACATAGTGTAGATGCGGTGTATGTGGCCGGCTCGTTTAGGAGTAGGACGAGCATGTCTAGGACCTCTAGGATGTTACTAGTACGCTAGGTATGGAGTCTAGGTAGTGATGGTAGCGTGGTGTTAGGTGATTTCGCCGGCGTCACTGTTGCCGTGGCTAGACCCCGCCACGGTGCATGGCCACACCTATGCGTTGCACCATTTTTAGTGCAAAATACCTCTATCGATGGCGCTTCGCTCATAGAGTGCTAGGGAGGTGTAGGTTGAAGTCGAGGAGGCCTATGCTCGCCGGCCTTTGTGAAAGCTCTAGTTTGGTTTTGGTTAATTGATGAAACCCTAAGTGCAAACCTCGTTTATTAAAGTGATCATGAGATAGGTAGCACTATTCCAAGTGATGAAGCAATGACGAAGATCATGACAATGGTGATGGCATGGTTATGATCAAAAGCTTGAGCTTGGAAAAGAAGAAAGAGAAAAACAAAAGGCTCAAGAAAAAGGTATAAAATGTAGGAGCTATTTTGTTTTAGTGATCAAGACACTTAGTGAGTGTGATCACATTTAGGATAGATAGCTGTACTATTAAGAGGAGTGAAATTCGTATCAAAATACTGTTATCAAAGTGCCACTAGATGCTCTAATTCATTGCACATGCATTTAGGATCTAGTGGAGTGCTAACACCCTTGATAATATTTGTGAAAATATGCTAACACATGTGCACAAGGTGATACACTTGGTGGTTGGCATATTTGAACAAGGGTGAAGGAGATAGAGATGATAGAGGGTCAGTCTCACTGTTTTACAACTGATTGGACGTTGGTCTCAGGGGGACTAGCGCGTCCGGTTAGTCGTGGCAGTGATTACCTAGCGTCAGTCATGTGACCAAGCGCTGGGCCTCTGACTGACCGGACGCTGGAAGGCTACGTCCGGTTAGAACTAACGTAGCTACACAGAAGTCAGGGTAACTGACCGGACACTGGCTGTGTCCGGTCAAGTACCATCGGATGTGTCCAGTCGAAGAAAACCGGTTTTGGAACCTTACTGTAAACGACCGGACGCTGGAGGTTCAGCATCCGGTCACTTATGGTAGAGCATCTGGTCATTTCATAATCGTTGGGATCAGACAACTCCTATTGAACATAGGATGACATGTGGCCGCCATCGGGCGACCGGACGCTGAGCCCTACGTCTGGTTAGTAGGACCGGAGCATCCGGTCACCCCGATCAGTTCCCAGTGAAGGGGTACAACGGCTCTATTTTATGGGGGCTTCTATTTAAGCCCCATGGCCAGCTCAAGCTCACCCTCCTTGCACATCTTCATTGATATAGCAACCTTGTGAGCTTAGCAAAAGTCCTACCACTCATCTCCATCATTGATCCATCATCTTTGTGAGATTGGGAGAGGATCCAAGTGCATTTCTTGAGTGATTGCATCTAGAGGCACTTGGTATTCATGTTGCGCTGCGGATTTCGCTTGTTACTCTTGGTGGTTGCCACCACCTAGATGGCTTGGTGTAGCGGTGGAGGATCGGCACGAGTTGGTGATTGTTCGTGGCCGTCTCTGGTGATTATGAGGGGAGTTGTACCTTCCCCGACGGAGTGCCGAAAGGTAACTCTTGTGAATTGCTCGTGTCATTGAGTTACCTCACTTGTGGGTAGGTTCTTGCAGTGTCCAATCGTGTGGACGAGGTTTGTGCAACACCTCTTAGCTATCGAACCACCAAGTGTTGGTCGACACAACGGGGACGTAGCGTGTTGGCAAGCACATGAACCTCGGGAGAAAATCAGTTGTCTCTTGTCATTTGCATTCTCCCGGTGATTGGCGTAATCTTCATCTTGTGATTGGTTCATTCCTCAGCACGGCGGTATAATCACCCTACTCACTCATTTATATTCTTGCAAACTAGTTGTGGCAAGCTCTTTAGTGTAATTAGAATTGAGAGCTTGCTTTGTTATTTTAAGTTCATCTAGTGGAGCTCTTTAGAGTAGCAAGATTGAGAGCTCTTAGTGAGTAGTAACTTTGCAAGTTGTGTTCTTAGTAATCATTGCAACTAGAATTGTTGGATAGGTGGCTTGCAACCCTTGTAGAGCTAGAGCAAGTTTGTATTTCGCTATTTGTCATACTAATCAAACTGCTCTAGTTGATTTGTAGATTTTTAAATAGGCTATTCACCCCCCCTCTAGCCATATTAGGACCTTTCACTTTGGCCGGAGATGCCACGACCTCTGTTGAGTTTTGGCCAGGGACTTTGTAATGCAAATTCGAAGTGAACCGATGGGTTAAGTGTGAGAGTCAGTGAGAGAGGGGAATAGTGGAAAGGACTGCGGTTCCATTTGATTGGAAGCCGAGGGCTCTTTTGCATAACGCGGCGTGCGCGCGGGTATTCCTTCCGTGGGCCACTGTCGTGCGTGGGCCATGCCGAGCTAGGCCGCACCGGTGTGCTATGCGTGTGCGCGTGCGGGCATTGCGCTGGAGTGGGCCGAGCCGCTCGCTCGCGGGCCGTGCAGGTAGAAATCGGTTTTTCATTTTCTAGTGACTTAACAAATATTTATTTAATTTAGTTTTGAGCTAAACTTTGAAAAATGATAGTAAATTCTGTATATGTCCAAAAATAGTGAAATAAAATTTGTTAGGTTCAAAAAAATGCCATCTATCTGTTAGTGTAGTTAGTTTACAGTTAGCTATGATAATGATAGGTTCATAAATTCGATTTAGAAAGCTTTGTATTACTTAGCTTAATATTTGTAGGAATTTTTGTGGCAAATTGATGATAGATTTAGCCATGAAATTTTTACAGTAAGATCATTAGATTATTATGTGCTCACTGTAATTTTTATAGCCATAGAGTAGGTTGATAAATAGAGTAGCTCGTGCCCCTTGTTTTTATCATATATAGAGTAAATCGGTATTAAGAGTAAGAATACCTTTAGTTGCTAAGATAATATATGTCATGCTTAATACATGTTAGTGGTAACAGTAGGTAACTTAGCACCTTAGTTGGTAGGACTAGCTTAGTAGCTTGATAGATGTATTTTATTTTAAGAGCTACTGTTGCCGTATTACTAAGTG
The DNA here is from genome assembly GCF_019320115.1 of Miscanthus floridulus. Taxonomy (NCBI): domain Eukaryota; kingdom Viridiplantae; phylum Streptophyta; class Magnoliopsida; order Poales; family Poaceae; genus Miscanthus; species Miscanthus floridulus. Next base: position 160,020,738 of record NC_089580.1, read on the forward strand.
TTGCATTATCATTTCATGCACGTAGATCACGAGTTGGTAGAATTCATGCCCATGGACGAACAAGATTACGAGGAGGTCATTAAGGAGTATGAGGAGGAGATCCTCGTGTAGGAGAGAGCCCCAGAGCCTTTTGGTGCTGACTTTGTTGACCCACCGCCTGCCCAAGGCAAGCCCCAGTGCATAACCCATATTTTATGATCACTGAATATATATGATGTGCATTTATGTTACATGCATTTTATGAAAACTACATGCATAAATATATCTATCTATGAGTCCTACTAGTATAGGTCGAGTAGCTACTATGCTCAGGGTTTTGGTAGCATGAGTAACCTGCCGTATTGTAACTCGTTCTCATTACTGGATCCTTGGGGAAAATGTGTGTAACAGAACCGCCCAATTTATACAAGATCAAGTACGGCTGTCCTCGCTAACACATTGACACACACATACTTTCACTTATATAAACCCGGTAGTCCGCCGAGTGTCCCGAAAGACCTCGGTAAATCAACATCACAACCAAGATCGCATGATCAAGCAAATACACATCACATACACAGAGTTGCAGCGAAAATAATATTACAAATGGGTTTACAAATAAAAGTACAAGTTTGGGTTTCAAAACTGTTTAGTGAAAACAACATAGCTTTCAAATGATTACATTAATATAAGTTCCAAATATATTGCTAGCATAAGTGACATCATCCTACAAAAGCATATATATGAGAAGTAAGTATAGAATCACCGAGCCCACCGACGGTTAGCCACCATCATCAACAGGTCGAGAACTCCACCTGCAACATGGTGGGATAAACCCTGAGTACTCGAATGTACTCAGCCAGACTTACCCGTCGAAAACCAAAACAAATGACACCAAGGATCATGCATAGCTTAATTTAGTGGATCTGGCTGGACAACCTTGTTGCATAAAAGTTTGAGTAACCATTAGCATTATTCACCTGTACTAGCAGTGACTTTTAGCCATTACCTACCATCTATATTAGCACCTGTACTAATCAATCACTTGATTAAGTTGCAAACAATAATAACCGTATCATGTATTTCATGGCTCATTGTCATTATCATCATCATCATCATCATTTAACCATATCTTTAAATTTAGTGAATCTACGTTGCCGCTGCTCAGTCAAGTTCTCACTATTCGGGAGAGACGGCGATTCGAATCGATTCCTATCCAGCTGGAGGGGTATTCCTAAACACCAACCCTGCTTCCCCCGTCAGGGTCGCAAACAAGTCACCGTTGGTATGATTCAGGAGTCGCGAGTCCAAACAAATCGACATTCTCAGAGAACCACTCTGCCAAGGTTGTTCAGGACTCTAACCCACCTTGGACTTATGCCAATGGCTCTCCGCACATCCTTACTACCTCCAGAATGCATGCCACTGCTCGCGTCCCCGGCCTGAGTCGAGCTACTAGGCTTCGCGGTCGGAATGACTTATCCGGCCAGCTAAGTGTTAGGCTGCGTTCAACATGACATGAGGACGTACAGCGTATCGGTCCTTAAACGACATAGGCAGGGATAGATTCACACCCAAGACCTCCATGCCTTGTTGCTGCACTACCGTCATCCTGTCCGGTCTCCATTCATTATTAACACATGGTTCTTTTTCATGATAGCAATTATAGCCAACCGTGACCAGAGCTCATCCTACATCTCGCAGGTGATAGGAAATCACCTGACTTCTACCGGTCTAAGCATAGCTAAGCATCATTCGATCCTACACTTAATTAGGATTCATAGGATTTTATCTGGACAAGGTAAGGATATAATACAACAATTGGTTCCAACCAATTCCTATACTTAATGCATCATCAACAATAAGAGATACTCAAGATATTTGTAAAAACATGGGAGACTTAGAATGCTTCGGGGCTTGCCTAGGATCCCACACTAAGTCATTGTTAGTTAGACGACACTCGCTAAGTGAGCATCTCCCGTCCTAGCACTTGTCCAGTCCTTCCACCTTTGGGATAGGTCCACCATACACCGTCTTCAGGTTCGGCTCCAACATCACGTCCTTCACGTGGTTCATCTAGCTCACCTAGATGAGATGCAAGATGCATGTGTATGAATGTGATGAATGGTAACACAAGATGCATCACATAAGCATTCAAGACAAATACAAGATTATGCAAGACATAGACACCAATAGCATTTAACTAACATCACACAACTAACTATAGAGAGCAAGCTATTCACATCAAACCAAACATCGAGATAGCAAGTACATCAAGCATGGCATATTAGTTTACTTAAGTTCTATTCAAATCACTTTAACTTACCAAGTTTAGACAACCTAATATACAATTGCTCATCTTCAGTTAAGGGCCTAGCATCTAAATTATCACATCAACTCATATCAAGCAAACAAGTTATTCACGGCAATCACAGAGTCAAGGCTGCAAACAGCAGCAGCTAATTTTACTCATAACAGGAGTTGTACTAATCCAAAAGACATTCAACAAGATAATCTGGAAAGCTTATGGAATTTTCTACAATTCATCTTTAATCATCTTAGCATGATTCTCAAGTTAACTAAGTCAAATATACCCATTTACAGAAACTTATCCACAATTGACAGAGAGCAGCCATTTCTAAAACCCAACTTTAAACAGGCATAACTCACAAACTACAAGGCCAAATACCACCAAAGTTTAACAGAATCTAGATACATGAATTATATACAACTTTGTTATTATCACCAAAAGCTCATTCAAATCCTAACTAGATCAAACACTAGCATCTTTCAGATCTGCTCAGAATATAATTAAAACCTGACAGAAGACTTAAAAGTCATGTACCTCCTACACTATCAGGCCTATGGCCTTACAATTTGAACACAAGCAAGACCATGAAATTTTATACAACTTTTGTATTCACTACAACCATAGAAAACATCATTTACACCACAAAAATAATTGCACAAGCAAAACTGCAAATGCAATCCAACAGCAGTGGTATAGAAAACTGATAGGAACTTCAGAGAAGCATAACTGGAGTTCTAGACCTCCAACAAACATGAACCATAACTTTTTGAAAAGATTAGGAAGTTACATACAACTTTATTATTCTCATCTTAAGATGATTCTATAGTTAGAAGGGTCAATTAATCCAATAATTGCATCTCTATCCAAAACATAGACAGAAACTAATATGCCACTTTAAATAGCTATAAATGGAGTTATATATGTCCAATAAATGTAGTTCTATACTTTTTATAAATATTAACAAATTATAAACAACTTTGTTAGAAACACCTAAAGCTAATTCTACTATTAAGAAGGCCCCACAATAAGAACAAGGAAACCCTCTCTGGGTTTGGGCAGAAACAGCCACAGAGATTTAAGCAAGTATAACTCAAGATCTACTTAACCAAAAATCATGATATTTAGCTTTTTGAAAATCTTAATAAAATTACTACAACTCATGTATTATCATGAAGTCATGATTAATAACTTAACTAAGCCAATTAATTCAAACATGAAGGACTATTCAGAATAGGAGCAAAGCAATATAGTACATTTGTTATTTTTATAACTCTTAAAATATAAATCCTACACTTCTTAAATTTTTACCAGACAACAACAATCACCTTGTGAGCACTCCACAAAAATTTCACATTTATTTGAGCAAAATAACTACAGTTATGAAAAAGACAAATACAACTAGCATTAAAAACCTAACTGCATAAATCAATTTTTACAGCTAAACCTTTAAACTAAAACATGTAATATTATAGATCTAGTGCATAGATAATTTCACAAGGATTCGAAAAAGTCCTAATTTGCTATTTTACGATTTTTCTATGAATTACTATGAATTTCCAAAGTTCAGCACAGAATATGCATAAAAGGAAAAACATAAAAGAAAACAGGCCACGACAATGCTAGAGGTGGTAGCATGGCTGGACAGAGCGGCAGCGGCGACTGTGCATGTGTGGAGGAGAAGAGAGGCAGTGGCTAGGAGATAGAGAGGAGAGGGTTACCTGGGCTAGGTAAAATAGGTAGTAAATGATGACCCCCTAGGTAACATGCTGATCATAGGCTAAATTTATAGATTGAAACTTCAAAGTACGGCCACTACCGCCAGTGCAGGCGCTTGGCACAGCCGCTACTTCCCACTAGGACTCAGTAAGCTTTAGCTACTAACTACATACCTTCTATATATAGGATATGGACACATATCTCAAGCACACTCTATGATCAGCAAAAATAATCAATACAAACAATGATTATAATGCACTTGTTTCTATGATAAACCATTTTTAAGCACAATATTTATACTTTTGCAATTCATTTCTCCTATCCCACGCTAGTTCATCAATCAAGGTGTGCTATAGTTCAAACCACAGTTACGAGATCAAGTATATTTAGCTCACTACTGCAAAGCACAAAACCTTGACTCATCAAGAGGCTTAGTGAAGATATCGGCTAGTTGCTTTTCGGTGCTCACATGGCGAATTTGATATCTCCTTTGGCTTCGTGGTCTCTCAAGAAATGATGTCGGATGTCTATGTGCTTAGTTCTTGAGTGGCTTATAGGGATTGTTGGCTAACTTTATGGCACTTTCGTTGTCACACAAGAGTGGGATTTTTGTGAAGTGACATCCGAAATCTTGAAGGGTTTGCCTCATCCAAAGTAGTTGAGCACAACATGCACGAGCTGCAACATACTCGGCCTCGCTGAGTGGAAAGGGCTACACAATTTTGCTTTTTAGAACTCCAAGACACTAGGGACCAGTCCAAGGAATTGACATGTCCCCGAAGTGCTTTTTCGATCTACTTTGCAACCGGCGTAATCGAATCCGAATACCCAAGTAGATCAAACCTAGAGCCCTTAGGATACCATAAGCCAAGGTTAGGAGTGTGTACTAAATATCTCAAGATTCTCTTAACGGCCACTAAGTGACACTTCTTTAGGGTTAGCTTGAAATCTAGCACACATGCACACACTAAGCATAATATCGGGCCTAGATGCGCACAAATAAAGTAGAGAGCCGATCATGGAGCGATATACCTTAGTATCCATGGCTTTCCCTTCATCATTGAGATCTAGATGTCCATTGGTTGGCATGGGAGTTTTGATAGGCTTGGCATTCACCATGTCAAACTTCTTGAGCATATCATGGGTGTACTTCGTTTGGCTAATAAAAGTTCCATCCTTCACTTGCTTGATTTGAAATCAAGGAAGAACTTCAATTCACCCATCATGGACATCTCAAATCTCTTGGTCATGATCCTACTAAATTCCTCACAAAAAGAATGATTAGTACTACCAAATATTATGTCATCGACATATATTTGGCACACAAATATATCTTTGCCAACTTTGTGAGTGAAAAGGGTAGGATCGGCTTTGCCTATTTCAAAGCCTTGTTTAAGCAAGAATTCCTTAAGGCATTCATACCATGCTCTTGGTGCTTGCTTAAGCCCATAGAGCGCCTTTTGGAGTTTGTAGACATGGTTGGGAAACTTGTGATCTTCAAAGCCCGGTGGTTGCTCAACATAGACAAGTTCTTGAATAGGGCCATTGAGAAATGCACTCTTCACATCCATTTGATATAGCTTGAAGTTGTGATGAGCGGCATAGGCTAGAAGCATTCGAATTGCTTCAAGTCTTGCCACCGGTGCATATGTTTCTTCAAAGTCCAAGCCCTCTACTTGAGTGAAACCTTGAGCAACCAACCTTGCCTTGTTCCTTGTCACCACTCCATTCTCATCTTGCTTGTTGCGGAAGACCCACTTGGTGCCAATGACATTGGTATTGGGTCATTCCACCAAAGTCCACACTTGGTTTCTTTCGAAGTTATTTAGCTCTTCTTGCATGGCCATCACCCAATCCGGGTCTCCAAGTGCTTGTTCTACCTTAAGAGGCTCCAAAGAGGAAACAAACAGAGTAATATTGACAAAAGTTTGCTAAATGTGAACGAGTTGTTACCCCCTTTGAAGACTCCCTAAGGATATTATCAAGGGGATGATCCAGTGTATGTTTGCCTTAGCCTTGGATACTCAATGGCCTCTTTGTTCATCTTCTAGGATCTGCATCATCTATCTTAGCTCGAAGATGGGTTGTTAGGTTCTATCCTACTGAGGCTTGGAAGTCGAAATCAGCTGCTACGAGACTGTGTAGGTGTGCACTGCGCCCTCAAGTTGGCATGTCGTGCTCTAGAGTTTCAGTAGGGGCTTGCTGCAGTGTAAGCATTAGGTAAATTCAATGGAAATAGGTGCAGCACAACTTGAGGAACCCACTTTCACAGTGCTTTCTTCTTCTTGTGGTCTAATATCACCAATTACTAATTGCTTGAATTGCTTCACATGGTGGATCTCCTCCTTCCTACAACACTTGAATCAACTTGCTCCACTTGAGAGCCATTAGATTCATCAAATGTCATGTCTACCATAATCTCAACTCTCCCGAAGGTTTTGTTGAAGACACGGTAGGCATGCTCATTTGATCCATAACCAAGAAGAAAACCTTCATCAACTTTAGGTGCAAACTTAGAGATTTTGGGTTTCTTGTTAAGTATGAAACACTTGCACCCAAACACTCTAAAGTAAGACACCTTAGGCTTGTTACCGGTTAGAAGCTCATATGAAGTTTTCTTCAACTTCTTGTGTAGGTAGAGGCGGTTGATGGCATGGCAAGCGGTGTTGACGGCAGTCACACCAAAAGATGTCCAGCGTCTTGTACTCATCTAGCATTGTCCTTGCCATGTCAATGAGTGTACGGTTCTTCCTCTCTACTACACCATTTTGTTGAGGGGTGTATGGAGTTGAAAACTCATGCTTGATGCCCTCTTCATCAAGAAACTCCTCAACTAGAGTATTCTTGAATTTCGGTCCCATTGTCGCTTCTCACTTTCTTGATGGGAAGACCAAACTCCTTTTGAGCTCTTCTAACAAATATCTTCACCTTCTCTTGAACTTGGCACTTGTCATGCAAGAAAAATACCCAAGTGAAACTGGAATAGTCATCAACAATAACAAGACCATATTTGTTACCCCCGATACTTAGGTAGGCGACCGGTCCAAAGAGATCCATATGTATTAGCTCCAATGGTTGCTTGGTGGTCATGATGCTCTTTGGTGGGTGAGGTGCTCCAACTTGCTTTCTGGCTTGACAAGCGCTACAAATCCTATCTTTCTCAAAGTGAACATTTGTTAGTCCAAGGATGTGTTCATCTTTTAGAAGTTTGGCCAAGTTCCTCATCCCAACATGGGCTAGTCGGCGATGCCAAAGCCAACCCATGCTAGATTTTGCCACTAAACAAGTCTCAAGCTTAGCTTTACTTTTGTTGAAATCAACTAAGTAAAGCTTGTTCTTTAATTGACCCATAAAGACAATAGAGGAATCCTCCCTTCTAAAGACTTCCACACCCTTATCTAAAAGAGACAATTGTAGCCCATCTCACACAATTGAGAAACGGACAACAAATTGTAACTCAATGAATCAAGATGTAATACATTTGTAATTGAATGCTCAAGGGTTATAGCAACTTTACCGAGACCAATCACATCCCCCTTTGAATTGTCTCCAAATACAATATTTTTCATTTGAGTGCGTCATCGGGGAATATGATGAGAACATACTCCTTTCTCCGGTCATATGATTTGTAGATCCACTATCAAGCATCCAACTTGATCCACCGAGAGGAGTATGCCTACAAAACAAGTTTAGTTGCTAGATTTAGGTCCCCAATTTGACTTGGGGCCTTGCATGTTAGTCACAAGAATCTTAGGAACCCAAATAGAAGTATTCTATATATGTTGGTTTCCTTTGCAACATATTTTGCACCACTTTCCCACTGCTGTTGTTCCTCAAAACAAAGCATGATGTCAAGCTTTGTCGAGGTGCATAAGTCTTCGGTTGATAGGCATACTTATTCTTGGTGGCCCACACTAATTCCTTAGGCTTCTAGAAAACTTGTTTCTCCTGGTACATCTTCTTCTTGGGCTTAGTTTGATTAGGAGCAGAATTGTAGCTTTCCCATTTTTGCGGGGCATGGCACTGCCGCCCTTCATTGCGGCACTGCTGCTCGGGTACACTGCACTGCCGCTGTCTGTGTAGGCTGATATGTACCATTTTTCCCTTCCTCTCAAACTGCACACACTCATAGCCATTCACTATCCTTCTTCGATTTGTCTTGGCTCCTTTTGTGTATCCAAGCCCATGCTTGATTGAGGGATGCCTTCGTTGCTTGAATTATGGCCCTTTTCCAATGATTTTATTAAGCCTAGCAATCTCCTTTTTTATAGCTTCCATGTTTGGCAAGGTTAGTGGACTAGACATTCAAATCAAGATTAAAACATTTTCCACAACCTTGACTAGTGGAGGGAGTAGAGGTTTCCTTTGCCTTAGGGAGATGTGAGTTGCTATCCCAAAGAATGCCATATTGCATCTTAAGTTCTTTGTACTTTTATTCCAAGTCACAATACTTTTTCTTGAAAGCTTTATTTGCTTTCTTTGTAATAGCATGGTCATCTTGCTCTTTAGGCCAAAGCCTTGCGCAAGGATTCCACCTCACTTCTCTCTAATACAAAGCTTCTTTGCTAGCAATGTAGAGATCCTCTTGTTGGAATAGAGTCTCTTCTCTAGATTCTAGCTCGGCTTGGGACACTCTCTAAATCCTTCATTAGCTTAGTGATGAATAATTTAGTCTTTCCATCCAAATTTTTAGTTATCATGTTTATTCTTCATCACTAGATTCATCATCACTAGAGCTATCACTAATTCACTACTAGAGATATCACTAGGAAGTGGAGGAGATTTGGCCTTTGATTTGAATTTTACCTTCTCACCCTTTGCCATGAGACAAGTGTGAGGGAGAAGTAGAGTAGTCATCATTAGACATGTTGTTGAAGATCCTTGTGTAGGGGATGACTTGTGAATAGCAATGGTTACAACCTTCTCATCCTCCTCACTTGTGCTCTCTCTAGTTGAGTCACATTCATGCCCAATATAAGCCTCTCCCATGTTTTTTCTTGCTCTTTCTATGTTCGGCCTTGTCCTCTTTCTTATTCCTTGATCTCATATGGACACTTGGTAATGAAGTGATCGGTGCTTCCACAATTGTAGCATGTCCTCTTTTTCTTGTTTGGGAAGCTTCTCTTCACTACCTTGTAGCCTTGCTTTCTTTAGCCCCTTATGATACCTCTTCATAAAGAGAGAAACATCATCAACTTTCTCATATTGATCATCATCCATTTTCACTTTCACTTGAAGATGATGTGCACTCTTTCTTGAACTTGCTTGCTTGCTTTGGGCTTGCTAGTTGAAGCTTGCTTGTTGATCTTGGGACTTGCTTGTAGAGCCTTGCTTGCTTAATTTGTTGGCCTTGAGAGCTACATCTTTGATCTTGATACCCTCTAACTTTGCTTGGAATTCTCTTAGTTTTTCCTTTCTCTCTTGCTTCTTCTCTTTGCATGTCAAAGGTCAAGATCCTCCCAAGTAACATCATTTGGTGCGAAGTACTCAAACTTCTTCTTATCTCTAATTAGAGTCACTATGGTCTTATTTCTAGGTAAAATAAGCCTCCAATATAATCTTGACAACTTTGTGATCATCTAGCTCATCACAACCATAGCCTCTAATCTTGCCCACCATTGTCATCAACCTATGAAACATCTCTTGTGGCCTCTCTCCATCCAAGATTTACAAACCGGTTGAGCTTTTGACATCAACAAGTCAATTCTGGCCTTTCTCACTTTGTCAACCCCTTCATGTGCTAGGTGTAAAGTGTCCCATATTTACTTGGCAACATCAACTCCAATCACTCTATTGTACTCATCACCATCGAAGGCACTAAGCAACACACTTGTGGCTTAACCATTGAGATGAATGATTCTCATCTCTTCTAGTGTTGGGTTCTTGGGATCAACCGGTGGCTCAAATCCATTGCAAACAATCTCCCAAATACCGGGGTGAAGACCTATAAGATAGGCTCTCATCAAGTGCTTTCACTTGGCAAAGTTAGTTCCATTGAATGAGGTAACTGCCCATGGGCACATTGATGAAAGACCTCCGATCATGGTTAGTCCATAGGAATAGAAGAATAGCTTAAAGGATATGGCGGCATATTTGTTGTTGTCGGCCTTAGCCTTCCTTTCTTCTCCTTCTTGTTCCCCTTCAACACTTGGTATAACTCATCGTCATCTCCATCTTCAGACACTACTTGATATGCTTGATGATGCACTTGTTGCCTTCTCTTCTTCTTCCTTCTTCTTCCTAGCTTCTCTTCTTTTTCTTCTTGCTTCTCTCTTGAGCCTTCTTTCTTCTTTCCTTTGCTTCTTCTCCTCTAACCCGCTCCTCTCCTTCTCTCTTGCTTCTCTTTTAGCTTTCTTTCTTCTGTCCTTCTTCTCTCATTCTCATTGAGAGCTCCTTTGGCATCGGTATCCTCAAGATGTGGTAGCATGGTGTTGCTTGCTGTCACGCTCTTAGCTCGCTGCTATCCGTGTCAACATCCACCACTTCACACACTAGTCTCCTCCTCTGGGCTCCATACCTCACGCGGTGAAGCGTATATGAGGTAACCTACTCTGATACCACTTGTAGGACTCTAGTTGGCCTAGAGGGAGGGGATGAATAGGCCTGTCAAAACAAACACTCAAACTTTTATCAAATTCACCCAACGGCACTACCGCTCTGGAGAACAACATTGTCGGACTGCGACACTGCCAGGCCAAAATAGCGGCACTACCGCACCTACAGACAACTTCAAATCATAGTTCAAAATCCATGAACGAAAACTTAGATCAGAGAAATTTCCTAGCTTACTGCAGGTATGACAATCACATATCAAGAGCTAGAAGTGGTAGGAACAACCCCACACAAGTAGATCAACTAGAAACCCTAGTAATCACCTCAACCACAACATGTCATGCAAGTAATATAAATCAAGCACAAGTGACACAATGATTTATCTCGTGGTTTAGCTCGCCACCAAGGCTTGCCTACCTCCATGTGGTTGAGATTAGCCACTAAGGCTTAGGGCTTTTCCAACCCTTCCTCGTTCTCAAATCAAGAGACTTAACTCTTGAGATGAGGGGTGAGTTTACTAACTTCAAGAGATGGTTACAAACTCTCTAGGGTTGTCACACAAGTTGACAAGCTCCATGGGCGATGCTCTAGCTGGCTAGGAGCCAAGCTCTAAGAGTAATAAACACAACCATGGCCAAAACTTGAACCAAGTGCTCTTAGAGTTGGGGAATCAATGGAGCTGCTCTCTAATCGAGTTTGGTCCCTTTTCCCTCAAGGATTGATGGGAAAATCAATGGATTTGCTTGGGGGCTTGAGGTCAATAATGGAGGGAGAGAGAGAGCTCCTGCTCTGTTTTTGGGCGTGCTGAAGTGAGGAAGAAGAGGCAGATCTATAACACCCTCAGTATTACATTGTATAATCTTTTACTAAACACTACACGAGCATCATACTTATGTGTAAATGTATGAAATATAACGTGTAAATAAATTCCTATGACTTGAAACGCTTATAAAAAACGTGAAACAAATGTTATATTTTATGTCGCTTTATATTGATTAGAGTTCTAATGAATTTTTTATTAAACGAAAATGCTATAGAACGCATACCCGACACTTTAATAAAGTTTGTAGTACAAACTTTGTAGGTGGCGATGAAATACTTGCGGTCAAGAACGGGATTCACTAGATAGCTTGCTTAATAGCTTGGAAATCGAAGTTGACGCAAATCCGAACAAAAACTTAGCCATTTTCTTAAGTCGAAGAATGGGTCGACGAAGCTGAGTTTTGGCAATTTTCGTAGAAGAATCGGGCTAAGTAGTGTCATGGTCTTAGGGTTTGTTTTAGTAGCTTGATATACCATCTCGAGCATAAAAATAGTTGGTTTAGCAATTGAAGCATTGAGGTGGGTTTTTGGGATGCTTTAAAAGCGTGCAAGACACGTTGTTGAATGGTGCCAGGGTCTGGCCATGGTCACTGGGTTTTAGTTCGGCTTGGGCGTGCACTAGCCTACCCCTGGCATGCACGCATGCACTCTGCATGGGTCTATACCACCATTGCCATGGCCCTGGCACACGCTCCTGCATGCATGCACACCGCGCCAGCAAGCCTAGCTGCTTTGCCTGCCGTTACGTCTGCCTGAGCCACGCTGCTCGCTGTCACGCCGAGCTACATACTCAGTTGTGCTGTGCTCTAACCGTCACTGCCACATGGTCACTGCTGCCATTGACCCTTCGTGGCTACACACGCGTGGCTTGCCCGCCTGCCCTGGCCATCATGTCCGCGCGTGATGCATCGCCACGCTACCACCTATCCTGAACTGGCATCAGTCTCTACGGCATGCTATGTCGAGGCCGCCGTCGTCTTATGAGTCATGGCACTACGGGCTCGCACATCGTTGTGCCAGACTCATACGCGCAACATGGAGCCATCGCCGTCGCACTTGCCGTCCTCTCTCAATTAGAAAATGCGCCACACCAAGCTTCCCATCCCGTCGCCTTGAATCACGTCGACCGAGCCCGCGCCAAGGCAAACCCATAGAGCGGGCCCATTCTCCGTAATTGTGCACATCTAGAGGTCGAGTTAGGGTCCAGCCTTCGCACCAAGCTTGCCACTATTGCAACCGTACGGTGTCAGGGCTTCAATTGGAGTTTCCCCCCGCCGTCAACCCCTTAAGTCCGAACACTATCATCTATCCAATTAGCCTTGCGTAGTCCACCTCCTTCCAATTAACCATGCACCCAACTAGCCCTGTGAGTTAGCCAATGATTGGAGTCGTCCCGGCAAGCTTTCATCCTACAGTGAGGTAATGCAGGGCATTCTCCTCATGGCGGTCTGCCATGGCCGTCAAGGCGGGTGCTTGGCTAGGACATTGCTCCTTGATCCTTTGTCTCAATTGAGCGCTACAATTATGTCTCCTTGACTCGGTTGACTTGCTCATGCAACAGTTTCGCCGATGGAGCAGTTGGTCGTCGGGAAACGCCTTCGCCACAATCGACTTGAACTGGAGCCACCCCGTGCTCATGGCCAACCATCTTGCCGAGCCCCACAATGTCTTCTAGTCTATCCTACACATATCTGGTGAGGTCCTCTTGCTCCTAGGGTAGGTGATTGAGCTGGTTAGGGCCAAGGCTCGTCGGAGCACATGGTCGCCTCTGGCGAACATAGTGTAGATGCGGTGTATGTGGCCGGCTCGTTTAGGAGTAGGACGAGCATGTCTAGGACCTCTAGGATGTTACTAGTACGCTAGGTATGGAGTCTAGGTAGTGATGGTAGCGTGGTGTTAGGTGATTTCGCCGGCGTCACTGTTGCCGTGGCTAGACCCCGCCACGGTGCATGGCCACACCTATGCGTTTGCACCATTTTTAGTGCAAAATACCTCTATCGATGGCGCTTCGCTCATAGAGTGCTAGGGAGGTGTAGGTTGAAGTCGAGGAGGCCTATGCTCGCCGGCCTTTGTGAAAGCTCTAGTTTGGTTTTGGTTAATTGATGAAACCCTAAGTGCAAACCTCGTTTATTAAAGTGATCATGAGATAGGTAGCACTATTCCAAGTGATGAAGCAATGACGAAGATCATGACAATGGTGATGGCATGGTTATGATCAAAAGCTTGAGCTTGGAAAAGAAGAAAGAGAAAAACAAAAGGCTCAAGAAAAAGGTATAAAATGTAGGAGCTATTTTGTTTTAGTGATCAAGACACTTAGTGAGTGTGATCACATTTAGGATAGATAGCTGTACTATTAAGAGGAGTGAAATTCGTATCAAAATACTGTTATCAAAGTGCCACTAGATGCTCTAATTCATTGCACATGCATTTAGGATCTAGTGGAGTGCTAACACCCTTGATAATATTTGTGAAAATATGCTAACACATGTGCACAAGGTGATACACTTGGTGGTTGGCATATTTGAACAAGGGTGAAGGAGATAGAGATGATAGAGGGTCAGTCTCACTGTTTTACAACTGATTGGACGTTGGTCTCAGGGGGACTAGCGCGTCCGGTTAGTCGTGGCAGTGATTACCTAGCGTCAGTCATGTGACCAAGCGCTGGGCCTCTGACTGACCGGACGCTGGAAGGCTACGTCCGGTTAGAACTAACGTAGCTACACAGAAGTCAGGGTAACTGACCGGACACTGGCTGTGTCCGGTCAAGTACCATCGGATGTGTCCAGTCGAAGAAAACCGGTTTGGAACCTTACTGTAAACGACCGGACGCTGGGAGGTTCAGCATCCGGTCACTTATGGTAGAGCATCTGGTCATTTCATAATCGTTGGGATCAGACAACTCCTATTGAACATAGGATGACATGTGGCCGCCATCGGGCGACCGGACGCTGAGCCCTACGTCTGGTTAGTAGGACCGGAGCATCCGGTCACCCCCGATCAGTTCCCAGTGAAGGGGTACAACGCTCTATTTTATGGGGGCTTCTATTTAAGCCCCATGGCCAGCTCAAGCTCACCCTCCTTGCACATCTTCATTGATATAGCAACCTTGTGAGCTTAGCAAAAAGTCCTACCACTCATCTCCATCATTGATCCATCATCTTTGTGAGATTGGGAGAGGATCCAAGTGCATTTCTTGAGTGATTGCATCTAGAGGCACTTGGTATTCATGTTGCGCTGCGGATTTCGCTTGTTACTCTTGGTGGTTGCCACCACCTAGATGGCTTGGTGTAGCGGTGGAGGATCGGCACGAGTTGGTGATTGTTCGTGGCCGTCTCTGGTGATTATGAGGGGAGTTGTACCTTCCCCGACGGAGTGCCGAAAGGTAACTCTTGTGAATTGCTCGTGTCATTGAGTTACCTCACTTGTGGGTAGGTTCTTGCAGTGTCCAATCGTGTGGACGAGGTTTGTGCAACACCTCTTAGCTATCGAACCACCAAGTGTTGGTCGACACAACGGGGACGTAGCGTGTTGGCAAGCACATGAACCTCGGGAGAAAATCAGTTGTCTCTTGTCATTTGCATTCTCCCGGTGATTGGCGTAATCTTCATCTTGTGATTGGTTCATTCCTCAGCACGGCGGTATAATCACCCTACTCACTCATTTATATTCTTGCAAACTAGTTGTGGCAAGCTCTTTAGTGTAATTAGAATTGAGAGCTTGCTTTGTTATTTTAAGTTCATCTAGTGGAGCTCTTTAGAGTAGCAAGATTGAGAGCTCTTAGTGAGTAGTAACTTTGCAAGTTGTGTTCTTAGTAATCATTGCAACTAGAATTGTTGGATAGGTGGCTTGCAACCCTTGTAGAGCTAGAGCAAGTTTGTATTTCGCTATTTGTCATACTAATCAAACTGCTCTAGTTGATTTGTAGATTTTTAAATAGGCTATTCACCCCCCCTCTAGCCATATTAGGACCTTTCACTTTGGCCGGAGATGCCACGACCTCTGTTGAGTTTTGGCCAGGGACTTTGTAATGCAAATTCGAAGTGAACCGATGGGTTAAGTGTGAGAGTCAGTGAGAGAGGGGAATAGTGGAAAGGACTGCGGTTCCATTTGATTGGAAGCCGAGGGCTCTTTTGCATAACGCGGCGTGCGCGCGGGTATTCCTTCCGTGGGCCACTGTCGTGCGTGGGCCATGCCGAGCTAGGCCGCACCGGTGTGCTATGCGTGTGCGCGTGCGGGCATTGCGCTGGAGTGGGCCGAGCCGCTCGCTCGCGGGCCGTGCAGGTAGAAATCGGTTTTTTCATTTTCTAGTGACTTAACAAATATTTATTTAATTTAGTTTTGAGCTAAACTTTGAAAAATGATAGTAAATTCTGTATATGTCCAAAAATAGTGAAATAAAATTTGTTAGGTTCAAAAAAATGCCATCTATCTGTTAGTGTAGTTAGTTTACAGTTAGCTATGATAATGATAGGTTCATAAATTCGATTTAGAAAGCTTTGTATTACTTAGCTTAATATTTGTAGGAATTTTTGTGGCAAATTGATGATAGATTTAGCCATGAAATTTTTACAGTAAGATCATTAGATTATTATGTGCTCACTGTAATTTTTATAGCCATAGAGTAGGTTGATAAATAGAGTAGCTCGTGCCCCTTGTTTTTATCATATATAGAGTAAATCGGTATTAAGAGTAAGAATACCTTTAGTTGCTAAGATAATATATGTCATGCTTAATACATGTTAGTGGTAACAGTAGGTAACTTAGCACCTTAGTTGGTAGGACTAGCTTAGTAGCTTGATAGATGTATTTTATTTTAAGAGCTACTGTTGCCGTATTACTAAGTGTTGCATTATCATTTCATGCACGTAGATCACGAGTTGGTAGAATTCATGCCCATGGACGAACAAGATTACGAGGAGGTCATTAAGGAGTATGAGGAGGAGATCCTCGTGTAGGAGAGAGCCCCAGAGCCTTTTGGTGCTGACTTTGTTGACCCACCGCCTGCCCAAGGCAAGCCCCAGTGCATAACCCATATTTTATGATCACTGAATATATATGATGTGCATTTATGTTACATGCATTTTATGAAAACTACATGCATAAATATATCTATCTATGAGTCCTACTAGTATAGGTCGAGTAGCTACTATGCTCAGGGTTTTGGTAGCATGAGTAACCTGCCGTATTGTAACTCGTTCTCATTACTGGATCCTTGGGGAAAATGTGTGTAACAGAACCGCCCAATTTATACAAGATCAAGTACGGCTGTCCTCGCTAACACATTGACACACACATACTTTCACTTATATAAACCCGGTAGTCCGCCGAGTGTCCCGAAAGACCTCGGTAAATCAACATCACAACCAAGATCGCATGATCAAGCAAATACACATCACATACACAGAGTTGCAGCGAAAATAATATTACAAATGGGTTTACAAATAAAAGTACAAGTTTGGGTTTCAAAACTGTTTAGTGAAAACAACATAGCTTTCAAATGATTACATTAATATAAGTTCCAAATATATTGCTAGCATAAGTGACATCATCCTACAAAAGCATATATATGAGAAGTAAGTATAGAATCACCGAGCCCACCGACGGTTAGCCACCATCATCAACAGGTCGAGAACTCCACCTGCAACATGGTGGGATAAACCCTGAGTACTCGAATGTACTCAGCCAGACTTACCCGTCGAAAACCAAAACAAATGACACCAAGGATCATGCATAGCTTAATTTAGTGGATCTGGCTGGACAACCTTGTTGCATAAAAGTTTGAGTAACCATTAGCATTATTCACCTGTACTAGCAGTGACTTTTAGCCATTACCTACCATCTATATTAGCACCTGTACTAATCAATCACTTGATTAAGTTGCAAACAATAATAACCGTATCATGTATTTCATGGCTCATTGTCATTATCATCATCATCATCATCATTTAACCATATCTTTAAATTTAGTGAATCTACGTTGCCGCTGCTCAGTCAAGTTCTCACTATTCGGGAGAGACGGCGATTCGAATCGATTCCTATCCAGCTGGAGGGGTATTCCTAAACACCAACCCTGCTTCCCCCGTCAGGGTCGCAAACAAGTCACCGTTGGTATGATTCAGGAGTCGCGAGTCCAAACAAATCGACATTCTCAGAGAACCACTCTGCCAAGGTTGTTCAGGACTCTAACCCACCTTGGACTTATGCCAATGGCTCTCCGCACATCCTTACTACCTCCAGAATGCATGCCACTGCTCGCGTCCCCGGCCTGAGTCGAGCTACTAGGCTTCGCGGTCGGAATGACTTATCCGGCCAGCTAAGTGTTAGGCTGCGTTCAACATGACATGAGGACGTACAGCGTATCGGTCCTTAAACGACATAGGCAGGGATAGATTCACACCCAAGACCTCCATGCCTTGTTGCTGCACTACCGTCATCCTGTCCGGTCTCCATTCATTATTAACACATGGTTCTTTTTCATGATAGCAATTATAGCCAACCGTGACCAGAGCTCATCCTACATCTCGCAGGTGATAGGAAATCACCTGACTTCTACCGGTCTAAGCATAGCTAAGCATCATTCGATCCTACACTTAATTAGGATTCATAGGATTTTATCTGGACAAGGTAAGGATATAATACAACAATTGGTTCCAACCAATTCCTATACTTAATGCATCATCAACAATAAGAGATACTCAAGATATTTGTAAAAACATGGGAGACTTAGAATGCTTCGGGGCTTGCCTAGGATCCCACACTAAGTCATTGTTAGTTAGACGACACTCGCTAAGTGAGCATCTCCCGTCCTAGCACTTGTCCAGTCCTTCCACCTTTGGGATAGGTCCACCATACACCGTCTTCAGGTTCGGCTCCAACATCACGTCCTTCACGTGGTTCATCTAGCTCACCTAGATGAGATGCAAGATGCATGTGTATGAATGTGATGAATGGTAACACAAGATGCATCACATAAGCATTCAAGACAAATACAAGATTATGCAAGACATAGACACCAATAGCATTTAACTAACATCACACAACTAACTATAGAGAGCAAGCTATTCACATCAAACCAAACATCGAGATAGCAAGTACATCAAGCATGGCATATTAGTTTACTTAAGTTCTATTCAAATCACTTTAACTTACCAAGTTTAGACAACCTAATATACAATTGCTCATCTTCAGTTAAGGGCCTAGCATCTAAATTATCACATCAACTCATATCAAGCAAACAAGTTATTCACGGCAATCACAGAGTCAAGGCTGCAAACAGCAGCAGCTAATTTTACTCATAACAGGAGTTGTACTAATCCAAAAGACATTCAACAAGATAATCTGGAAAGCTTATGGAATTTTCTACAATTCATCTTTAATCATCTTAGCATGATTCTCAAGTTAACTAAGTCAAATATACCCATTTACAGAAACTTATCCACAATTGACAGAGAGCAGCCATTTCTAAAACCCAACTTTAAACAGGCATAACTCACAAACTACAAGGCCAAATACCACCAAAGTTTAACAGAATCTAGATACATGAATTATATACAACTTTGTTATTATCACCAAAAGCTCATTCAAATCCTAACTAGATCAAACACTAGCATCTTTCAGATCTGCTCAGAATATAATTAAAACCTGACAGAAGACTTAAAAGTCATGTACCTCCTACACTATCAGGCCTATGGCCTTACAATTTGAACACAAGCAAGACCATGAAATTTTATACAACTTTTGTATTCACTACAACCATAGAAAACATCATTTACACCACAAAAATAATTGCACAAGCAAAACTGCAAATGCAATCCAACAGCAGTGGTATAGAAAACTGATAGGAACTTCAGAGAAGCATAACTGGAGTTCTAGACCTCCAACAAACATGAACCATAACTTTTTGAAAAGATTAGGAAGTTACATACAACTTTATTATTCTCATCTTAAGATGATTCTATAGTTAGAAGGGTCAATTAATCCAATAATTGCATCTCTATCCAAAACATAGACAGAAACTAATATGCCACTTTAAATAGCTATAAATGGAGTTATATATGTCCAATAAATGTAGTTCTATACTTTTTATAAATATTAACAAATTATAAACAACTTTGTTAGAAACACCTAAAGCTAATTCTACTATTAAGAAGGCCCCACAATAAGAACAAGGAAACCCTCTCTGGGTTTGGGCAGAAACAGCCACAGAGATTTAAGCAAGTATAACTCAAGATCTACTTAACCAAAAATCATGATATTTAGCTTTTTGAAAATCTTAATAAAATTACTACAACTCATGTATTATCATGAAGTCATGATTAATAACTTAACTAAGCCAATTAATTCAAACATGAAGGACTATTCAGAATAGGAGCAAAGCAATATAGTACATTTGTTATTTTTATAACTCTTAAAATATAAATCCTACACTTCTTAAATTTTTACCAGACAACAACAATCACCTTGTGAGCACTCCACAAAAATTTCACATTTATTTGAGCAAAATAACTACAGTTATGAAAAAGACAAATACAACTAGCATTAAAAACCTAACTGCATAAATCAATTTTTACAGCTAAACCTTTAAACTAAAACATGTAATATTATAGATCTAGTGCATAGATAATTTCACAAGGATTCGAAAAAGTCCTAATTTGCTATTTTACGATTTTTCTATGAATTACTATGAATTTCCAAAGTTCAGCACAGAATATGCATAAAAGGAAAAACATAAAAGAAAAAAAACACTTTTACGTCGGGAACCCTAAACATTTCACGAACCGAAGAAGCCCTGAAAAGTAAACTCATGTCTCTGGCTATTTGACAACGGAAACCTTGATACTTGTTTCTATTTATACTTCAGCCCCTCTTCTTCTACAGACCGAACACACGAGAGACAGAGGAGCGCTGTTGCCGTCGGGACCGGCCAGTGGCTGCATCGGCCGGCTGGGAAAAGGGCACCGTGGCAATGGGGGGCCAGCCAGCTCGGCCGTGGCCACACCCTAGCCATGCCCTAGCCCAGACTCAGCTAGCTGGGGCCTACTGTGCCCGGCCACATGCGCATGGAGGGGCTGCGCCCATGGCTGCCCATGGCGACGAGCGGTCCCCGGCAGCGTTGGATCAAACAAGCACGCGTGCCATGGTGGAGAAGGGAGAAGGGAGCGACGGTTGGAGTGAGCAGCAAGGCATGGCACCGCAGAGGGGCAAGATGGTGGTTGGGAGGAGCTCTGCCACTTGGCAATGGCGGCCAAGGCCACGGCGCCCGCGGTAGCAGAGCGGGGGAGGGCGAAGGCGTGCGCGAGGGAGTGCCAGAGAGAGCCAGAGGACGTGGAGAGCTCGGGCGCTCAGTTTGGAGGAGCAGGGAGTGAGGCAGCGCGTGGCGCAGAGCTTGGACATGCGTCAGCCATGGCGAGGCGCACTCTGGTGCATGGCTGCCACGATGCCATTTCGTTGAACACGTGGCGCGCGCGATGGAGCCCGACTTGGAGTCCATTTTCAGCATATTTCGTGCACATTCGGACCTTGGTGCCAGTAGCAAAGTTGCTCTACTCTGGATGCTCTACAAACTTGATTAAGGCTGCATGGTCATTAGAGCTCTTCATCAGTAGGTAATTAAGCCACAAACTGCTAGTGTCAACACCTTGATAATGGTCACGGAAATTCACTTTCGGGGGTCAAAACTCGGTCAAACTCAGTGCAACTTTTTGCATGCGCTTCTCCATAATATAACCTTCAACTTTTATTTTTGGACCAACTCAAGTTGCTTAACGAATTTTGGAGAACATGGAATGCCAATGTCGTTGCTTAGCGAAACTCTAGACTTAGAATAATTCTAAGTGCTGAAGACTGCAGCAGAATCAATCTTGTGACCTTTGTTTGTCAAGCTTAGAGATAGATTTAGACTTGGGTCCTTAAATAAAGTTTGTAGTACGCAAACTATACTACAACTTTTATTTAAGGTCAAACCTTGTATCTTGAATATAAACCATTCTTTTACTTTGGTCAAAGCAGCATCTCGTTAACCCTAGAATTAGAGTTTTCGACCAATTGAGGCCTTTTCTTGACATGTGCTCAACACAAACCCTTCATAACTTTTGTTGTAGAGTTCAATTAGAGTCATTTAGGCAAGGTAGCAAGGTTTGGTTGATGGCCTATAATTCCCTTCACTTACTAGCACAATTCAAGCAAGAATGTAACTCATCATTTCATGCGACTTCTTGATTCCGAACTTCATGAAACTTTTCCACGGGTCTAGATGGATGCATGTGGATGTAATGTACATGGAATAAGCATGTTTAACATTACTCTTGCATAATCTTAACAAGGGTCCATATGTAAGCAAATGTGCGTGGCCCAAGTTTAAGTTGGAGCTCCGTCATGTAGATTTGATCTTGACACCTTCATTACCACTTGACATGTAATGTTTGAGCTCAAACCCATTGCTTAACTGGTGACAAACACCTATGGTGTTACAATGTGGATCTTTTGGGTTCTCCCTTGGGGTGTGCATGACGGATACCGCCCACTATAGCTTGCTTTTCAGGTGCTTAGTGTTTGGTGGAAGACGAGCGCCTTCGTAAGTGTGTTATTTTGGGTGGTTCTGTCACAAGATCACTGTTGGGGAGGAAGGGGAAAGGTATATATACCCCCAGCCCCCAACAGTCACCGCACCCAAGGGGTCGGGTGAGACGGAGCCTGTGGCCTCAAGGTCCGACAAGACGAAGCCCACGACCTCGAGGTCAGGCGAGATGGAGCCCACGACTTTGGGCGAGATGAAACTCGTGTACTTGGGGTCGAGCGAGATGGAGCCCGCACCCAAGGGGTTAGGTGAGATGGAGCCTATGGCCTTGAGGCCGAGCAAGATGGAGCCCGTGTCCTCGAGGTCGAGCGAGACGGAGCCCATGACCTTGGGGTCAGGCGTGACCTTTTAATACATCTTGAGCCATCCGGGGAAGTCAGCGTGGGCGCTAACTTCCTTGTGCCATGACTCAAGCGTGGGAGTGCCGCACCACGCAAGACAACAAGGGTAATAGTGAAGTGTAGACTATCTTGGCTATGAATCTGAGGATGCATGTGGTTGTTTAAGCACTTGATAGCACATATTAGCTTAAGCATTGTGTCCCCCTTTATAGTATGACTTTTCCTATACTCAAATTCAAAATATAAAAGAATTTAAATGTCCTTTGAGTTTGAAGCCATCTACATTTGTAATTAGGTGCTCCTCTGATTCGTGTAGCATCATCAAATATAAATTCCCTGCTTGTCATCCCAATAAATCTCATTAGTTCTCTAATTATGTAGTTATTATCACCAAAACCCACAATTAGGGTTTGATTGCACTTTCGTGACCAAACATAGGGGACCTGCGTGTCTAGTCCTAAAACTTGGCTCTCAGGCAGTGGTGCAGCATTGACCAGATGCTGCACCTAACTTAGCCAATGCATCTAGTCCTATTGTTCTAGAGGCAGCGTGGAGCAAGGCGCGATTGGACGTAGGCACATTGTGGTGATCGGACGTGTAGGAGAAAAGCAAATGCGCTGACGTATGCTGATGTCCCATGCATGGAGGCCAGTGTTGACTGGATGCTCAAGCGTGTTAGGTCGCCTCTGACTTGATGCACCCAGTCACTAAAAAGTCGCTCTAGGAGTTTACTGATCGGACGCTGAAGGGTTGAGCTTTAGGTGGTGCAACCTATGTGTCTGATCATCAATTGTCTCACGCGCACGTTGGCGACTAATGGCTATATTTGAATCACGTGACGTGGTGAGCGCTAAGTGTCTCAGGGGAGCAATCAGATGCTGGGCCGACGCGTCCGATCAACCCGACCGGCGTATCCAGTCATCTCACAAAAACCCCCTCCTTGACTCTAATGGCTCTATTCATTTGGGGAGGTCTATAAATAGTGTGTGGATAACTTAGGGGATGGTTCTCTTAATACTTTGATATACTTGACATCCTTGTGAGTCAAAGCAAACACCTCCCACTCATCTCCATCATTGATTCATCATCATAGTGAGATTGAGAGTGACTCCAAGTGCATTTGCTTGAGTGATTGCATCTAGTGGCACTTGGGGATCGTTGTGGCTGTGGATTTCTTATTTCTCTTGGTGGTTGCCGCCACCTAGATAGCTTGGAGCAACAAAGGAGCTTTGGCATGTGTTGGTGATTGTTTGTTGCTGGCTCCAGTGATTGTGAGGGGTCTTGCACCTTCCTCGGTGAAGCACCACAATGTAGCTCTAGTAAATTGCTCGTGTCATTGAGTTACCTCACTTGAGGGTAGGTTCTTGCGGTGTCCAATTGTCTGGATGAGGTTCGTACAACACCTCTTAGCCACCAAACAACCAAGTATTGGTCGACACAATGGGGACTAGCATGGCAGCAAGCACATGAACGCCAGGAGAAAAATTGACTGTCTTTTGCCCTTTGGTATTCTCCCGATGATTGAATTGGTATTCATCTTGTGATTGGTTCACCCTTCTATGCGATGGTATAATCACCCTACTTACTCATTTCTATTCCCGCAAACTAGTTGTAGCAAGCTCTTTAGTGTAGCTAGAATTGAGAGCTTGCTTTGTAGCTTAAGTTCTTCTAGTGGAGCCTTACTGTAAACAACCGAACGCTGGGGGTTCAGCGTCCGGTCACTTATGGCAGAGCGTTCGGTCATTTCATAACCGTTGGGATTAGACGACTCCTATTGAACATAGGATGACACGTGGCCGCCATCAGGCGATCGGACGCTGAGCCCTGTGTCTGGTCAGTAGGACTGAAGTGTCCGGTCGCCCTGATCAGTTCACAGTGAAGGGGTACAATGGCTCTATTTCATGGGGGCTTCTATTTAAGCCCCATGGCTGGCTCAAGCTCACCCTCCTTGCACATCTTCATTGATATAGCAACCTTGTGAGCTTAGCAAAAGTCCTCCCACTCATCTCCATCATTGATCCATCATCTTTGAAAGATTGGGAGAGGATCCAAGTGCATTGCTTGAGTGATTGCATCTAGAGGCACTTGGCATTCATGTTGCACTGTGGATTTCGCTTGTTACTCTTGGTGGTTGCCACCACCTAGATGGCTTGGTGCAGCGGTGGAGGATCGACACGAGTTGGTGATTATTCATGGCCATCTCTGGTGATTGTGAGGGGAGTTGTACCTTCCTCGGCGGAGTGCCGAAAGGTAACTTTAGTGAATTGCTCGTGTCATTGAGTTACCTCACTTGTGGGTAGGTTCTTGCAGTGTCCAATCGTGTGGACGAGGTTTGTGCAACACTCTTAGCTGCCGAACCACCAAGTGTTGGTCGACACAACGGGGACGTAGCGTGTTGGCAAGCACGTGAACCTCAGGAGAAAATCGGTTGTCTCTTGTCATTTGCATTCTCCCGGTGATTGGCATAATCTTCATCTTATGATTGGTTCATTCCTCAACACAGCGGTATAATCACCCTACTCACTCATTTATATTCTTGCAAACTAGTTGTGGCAAGCTCTTTAGTGTAATTAGAATTGAGAGCTTGCTTTGTTATTTTAAGTTCATCTAGTGGAGCTCTTTAGAGTAGCAAGATTGAGAGCTCTTAGTGAGTAGTAACTTTGCAAGTTGTGTGCTTAGTAATCATTGCAACTAGAATTATTAGATAGGTGGCTTGCAACCCTTGTAGAGCTAGAGCAAGTTTGCATTTCACTATTTGTCATACTAATCAAATTGCTCTAGTTGATTTGTAGATTTTTAAATAGGCTATTCACCCCCCTCTAGCCATATTAGGACCTTTCAAGTGGTATCAGAGCTATGGTAACCGTTTGATTGAAGGCTTAACAACCTCGGTGTCAAATTATGGCTCAAGTTGTGTTCAACCATGTAG
Source organism: Miscanthus floridulus (assembly GCF_019320115.1). Classification (NCBI taxonomy): domain Eukaryota; kingdom Viridiplantae; phylum Streptophyta; class Magnoliopsida; order Poales; family Poaceae; genus Miscanthus; species Miscanthus floridulus. Next base: position 160,045,964 of record NC_089580.1, read on the forward strand.
GGGACAAACCACCGTTCTTTGATGGCACATCCTATTGTTATTGGAAGAGAAAGATGAGAATGTATCTTGGTTCAATAAATGATCAAGTATGGGATGTGACCGAGAAAGACTATGCTATCATTGATCCCAATGATCCCACCAACCAAGACAAGATCAACAAGCAATGTAACACAATGGCTCTCAACACCATATATAATGCTATTTATTCCAAGGTGTTTGAGCAAATCAAAGATTGTGAAAGAGCAAATGAGGTGTGGAGGAGATTAGAGGAAACATATGAGGGCACACCGGCGGTAAAGAGTGCTAAGTTGTACATCCTCAAGGACAAGTTGACAAGTTTCAAGATGAAGGATGATGAGAGCATTCTGGAGATGTTCCATCGATTGTAAGTCATTGTTAACGACTTGAAGGTATTGGGAGAGAAGATCAAGGATGATGATGTCTCTCATCGATTCTTGATGTGCTTACCTCCAAGATTTGAGATGTTGAGATTGCTCATCATAAGAGGAGGATTGAAGGACATTACCCCCAACCAAGTACTAGGTGATGTCATGACACAAGAGACATACCGTGTGGAAAGGGAGGGGTGACAAGGAGGACAAGAAGGAAGAAGAGGATAAGAAGAAGAAGAGTGTAGCATTTAAGGCTAGCTCATCATCATCCAAGAACAAGGGCAAGTCCAAGAAAGAATCAAATGATGATGATGATCTTAGTGACATTGATGATGAAGCCATGGCTCTATTTGTGCGCAAGATGGGCAAATTCATGAAGAAGAAGGGCTATGGTGCAAGAAAGAGAAGAGATCACACCAAGAGCAAAGAGTATGTGAGAAGATGCTACAATTGCAAGAGCCCCGATCATGTTGTAGAAAATTGTCCCTACAATAGTGATAATAATGAAGATGAGAAGAAGAAGCACAAGAAAGATAAAAATGAAAAGAAGGAGAAGAAGGAGAAGAGAATGACCTTCCAAAAGAAAAAGAAGGGTGGAGGCTATGTAGTCACTTGGGATAGTGATGGTTCTTCGGATGGTGTTAGCTCTAGTGATGATGACAAGAAATCTATCAAGAGAGCACTAGCAAGCATTGCCATCAACAAGAAGCTCTCCATCTTCGACACTCCATCGACATGCCTCATGGCAAAGCCTACCAAGGTAAAGTATGATGTGAGTGATGACGATGAATGTGAAAGTGACTCTTGTAGGAATGATAATGATGATGAGGATGAGGATGAGGAGTACGCCAAGGAGGAGCTCTTGGACATGTGTGAGCAAGTGCACGCTTGCAATGAGATGAAGAGAAAGGAGTGCAAAGAATTGCGCAAGAAAGTAAAATTTCTTGAGCAATCCTTTGATGAGCTCAATGCCACACATGAGAGGCTAATGGAAGCCCATGAGAAGCTTGGCAAAGCTCACTCTAAGCTTGAAAAGGCTCACTCCTCTCTCATTGAGCAAGTCAAAGTGGAGGAAGCCAAGAAGAAGCAAGTGATCATATCATGTGATGTGGGACTAACATGTGATCTTATTGATGAATCTATTTTTGTTGCTCCCACTAACACTTCTTGTAGCACTACCACTTCTACTTCACCTTTGAATGATGGTCTCACTTGTGAAAACTCACTAATGGTGGAAAATAAGACCCTTAAGAAGGAGGTGAATGAGCTCACTCATGCCTTAAGCAATGCCTATGGTGGAGATGCCCGCTTGCTAAAGTGCTTGGGTAGCCAAAGGTTTTCTCTCAACAAAGAGGGATTAGGCTATACCCCCAAGAAAGGCAAGGCGGCCTTTGTCACTCCCAAAGTTAACTTTGTGAAGGGCAATGGTTGGTTTTGCAATAGATGCAAGCAAGTTGAGCATGTAGAGCAATATTACAAGATTAATAGAAACAAGCTACCAATTGTATCCTCAATTAAATTTGATTCTTGTTACATGCTTTATAAGGGTGCCAACAGTGTGAATGCTAAGTTCATTGGTACACCAATTATGGGCCCAAAGAAGAAGGCCATTTGGGTACCAAAGACTTTGGTAACTAACCTTCAAGGACCCAAGCAAGTTTGGGTACCTAAAAGGAATTGATCTTCTTTTGTAGGTCAATTATAAAACCAGAGGAAGGCATTGGGTGCTTGATAGTGGGTGCATACAACACATGACCGGTGATCCAAGAATGTTCAATACAATTAATGAAAACAAGAGCAATGGGTTTGATAGTATCACATTTGGTGACAATGGCAAATGCAAGGTCAAAGGGATTGGTAAGATTGCAATATCCAATGACTTGAGCATTTCCAATGTGCTACTAGTAGAGAGCTTGAACTTCAACCTATTGTCGGTAGCTCAATTATGTGATCTTGGTTTCAAGTGCATATTTGGTATGGATGATGTAGAGATCATAAGTGTAGATAGCTCTAACTTGATATTCAAAGGATTTAGATATGAGAATCTATACTTAGTTGATTTCAATGCTAGAGAAGCTCAATTGACAATATGTTTGATCACTAAGTCTAGCATGGGTTGGTTATGATGTAGAGATCATAAGTGTACATAGCATACTTCTGGGTTTTTGGTAGTAAATGCTATATATTGAAGAAAGACGCTAGATTGAGCAAGTTTGAAAAGAAATGTGATGAAGGTTTCTTGCTTGGTTACTCCACTACTAGCAAGGCTTATAGAGTTTGGAATTTGGCTAGTGGTACTCTTGAGGAGGTTCATGATGTGGAGTTTGATGAAACAAATGGTTCCCAAGAGGAAGATGAGAATCTAGATGATGTGAAAGGCACTCAATTGGTCAAGGCAATGAGAAACATGGACATTGGTGAGTTAAGGCCTAGAGTGGTGATTGATGTTGAAGATGACAAGAATCAAGTGCTCTCTAACTCAAATGTGCAAGCTAGTGGTTCTCATGATCAAATCCAAGCAAGCACTAGTGATGGCAATGTGCAAGATCAACAAGGCTAGTTCATCATCTCAACCAAGGAATCAATCGAATGCTAGCAATCAAGTGCAAGTGCTTCAACCAACCAATGTTGCAAGAGATCATCCATTGGACACCATCATTGTTGATATTTCAAGAGGAGCGCAAACAAGATCAAGATTGGCTTCATTTTGTGAACATTTCTCATTTGTGTCATCAATTGAACCTAAGAAGATAGATGAAGCTTTGAAGGATGTTGATTGGGTCAATGCTATGCATGAAGAGCTAAACAACTTTACAACAAACCAAATATGGTAGTTAGTTGAGAGGCCTAAGGATCATAATGTGATTGGAATTAAGTGGGTCTTTCGGAACAAGCAAGATCAAGATGGGATAGTAATAAGGAACAAAGCAAGATTAGTAGCTTAAGGTTACACTCAAGTTGAAGGTCTTGACTTTGGAGAAACATATGCCCCGGTTGTAAGATTGGAAGCAATTAGGATCTTGTTAGCCTATGCTTGTGCCTACAACATCAAGTTGTACCAAATGGATGTGAAGAGTGCATTTCTCAATGGGTACATCAATGGGCTTGTATATGTTGAGCAACCTCCTGGTTTTGAAGATGAGAAGAAACCCAACCATGTTTACAAGTTGAGAAAGGCTTTGTATGGATTAAAACAAGCACCTAGAGCGTGGTATGAGAGATTGAGAGATTTCCTACTCTCTAAGGGATTCAAGATGGGAAAGGTTGACACCACTCTCTTTACCAAGAAGCTTGGAAATGACTTGTTGATAATGTAAATCTATGTTGATGATATCATATTTGGGTCAACAAATCAAGATTTTTGTGAGGAATTTGGCAAGATGATGGCAAGTGAGTTTGAGATGTCTATGATTGGAGAGCTTAGTTACTTCCTTGGTCTTCAAATCAAGCAAATGAAGAATGACACATTTGTGAGTCAAGGCAAGTATATCAAGGACATGCTCAAGAAGTTTGGAATGGATGATAGTAAAGCTATTAGTACACCAATGGGGACAAGTGGAAGCTTGGATAGTGATGCTAGTGGCAACATGGTGGATCAAAAGATGTATCGGTCTATAATTGGAAGCCTACTCTATGTGACCGCATCAAGACCGGATGTGATGTTTAGTGTATGCATATGTGCTAGATTTCAAGCCTCACCAAAAGAAAGTCATTTGAAGGCAACTAAAAGAATATTGAGGTACTTGAAGCATACACAACATGTTGGATTATGGTATCCCAAAGGAGCAAGATTTGAGTTGATTGGATATTCGGACTCCGATTATGCGGGATGTAAAGTTGAGAGAAAGAGCACATCGGGCACATGTCAACTATTGGGAAGATCACTTGTATCTTGGTCATCAAAGAAGCAAAATAGTGTAGCACTTTCAACCGCCGAAGCGGAGTACATTTCGGCTGGTAGTTGTTGTGTTCAATTACTTTGGATGAAGGCTATTTTGAGTGATTTTGGAATTACGATCAAGCAAGTGCCATTGCTATGTGACAATGAGAGTGCCATCAAACTCACAAACAACCCGGTTCAACACTCAAGAACAAAGCATATAGATGTCCGTCATCACTTCATAAGAGATCACCAACAAAAAGGGGACATTTGCATAGAGAGTGTGGGCACCGAAGATCAACTTGCCGACATATTCACCAAGCCACTTGATGAGAAGAGGTTTTGCAAGCTAAGGAATGAATTGAACATACTTGATTTCACCAATATGTGTTGATGCAACCCCATTATATGACATGCCTCTCCTTCGAGCAATACAAGGTATAAATTGATTAGCATGACATACATCCTTGCTAAGGACATGATTAGTGCATCTAGACATATTCCACATTTGAATAGGCTCATTCATGAAAATCAAATGAATTTGATGCTTGTATGTTACCACTATTGCTTGTATGTTTGAAATGATCTAGTGGTAGCATATGACATGTTTGTGGGCTTGTAAACCTAGTGTTTGATCTATAAAATGAGCTATAAGTGTTTAACTCAACATGGTATAAGATAACCCTTATTTGGAGATGTGAAGAAGCTTGTCCTTGGATCAAACCGAGTTAAATATCTTTTGCAAGTAATCTAGATTGAACCAAATTGAAAAATGATCCTCATTTCAAATGGTTTCACCCCAACCTATCTATAATTTGAACCTATCTATACTTTAAGCCTTTGTGGTCATTGATGACAAAGGGGGAGAGAAACAAAGATAAGTGATAGGTAGTGTAGAGAGATAAGATATGACAAAGGAAGGGGATCAATTCATTAATTTTAAGCATACAAATAGGGGGAGCAAGCTCATGAACTTGTATGGTGCATTTGAATGTGCATCTCATATGTTTGCTTGCATGGCACAAGTTTTAAATTTCAATATCCATGCTTGTGTGGTGTATGCTAGTTGTAGGTTTGAATGATAAAATGAAAAACTAGCATGCATAGGATGTCTAATGATTTCATTTCCAAGTATTTACAAGTGGTATCTAGCTATCAAGTGGTATCTAGCTAAAGTAACTAGACTTATGTTCATCATATGGAAACTAGACCCTTACTTGTAATATTGATCTCATGGTGTATTCTAGTTTTTATGTATGTCTAGTTACTAATGGTGCTAAGGATGGTATAATTGTGCACTCCAATTGGTATCACGCTTCAAAGGTCCATCTCTTATACCTTAGCACCATTTGGTAGAAATTGTCTCCTATATTTCCTATCTAAGCATATGTGCAAAGCTACAATCCAAACTCTTAGCACATATGCAGGGGGAGCAATTGCTACTATATGGAGTTCATGAAACTTGTCCATATCCTTTACACATGGTAAATATGCTTGGGCAAGCAACATGGATTCAAATGAACTTTAATTCATATCTTTGTATAAGGGTTGTCATCAATTACCAAAAAGGGGGAGATTGAAAGCTCTAGTTTGGTTTTGGTTAATTGATGAAACCCTAAGTGCTAACCTAGTTTATCAAAGTGATCATGAGATAGGTAGCACAATTCCAAGTGATGAAGCAATGATGAAGATCATGACAATGGTGATGGCATGGTTATGATCAAAAGCTTGAGCTTGGAAAAGAAGAAAGAGAAAAACAAAAGGCTCAAGGCAAAGGTATAAAATGTAGGAGCCATTTTGTTTTAGTGATCAAGACACTTAGTGAGTGTGATCACATTTAGAATAGATAGCCGTACTATTAAGAGGAGTGAAACTCGTATCGAAATGCGGTTATAAAAGTGCCACTAGATGCTCAAATTCATTGCACATGCATTTAGGATCTAGTGGAGTGCTAACACCCTTGATAATATTTGTGAAAATATGCTAACACATGTGCACAAGGTGATACACTTGGTGGTTGGCATATTTGAACAAGGGTGAAGGAGATAGAGATGATAGAGGGTCAGTCTCACTGTTTTACAACTGATCAGACGCTAGTCTCAGGGGGACCGGCGCGTCCGGTCAGGCGTGGCAGCGATTACCTAGCGTCGATCATGTGACTAGACGCTGGGCCTCTGACTGACCGGATGCTGGAAGGCTGTGTCTAGTCAGAACTGATGTAGCTACACAGAAGTCAGGGTAACTGACCGAACGCTGGCTATGTCCGGTCAAGTACCACCGGACGTGTTCGGTCGAAGAAAACTGGTTTTGGAACCTTACTGTAAATGACCAGACGCTAGGGGTTCAGCATCCGGTCACTTATGGTAGAGCATCCGGTCATTTCATAATCGTTGGGATCAGACAACTCCTATTGAACATAGGATGACACGTGGCTGCCATCGGGCGACCGGACGCTGAGCCCTGCGTCCGGTCAGTAGGACCGGAGCGTCTGGTCACCCCGATCAGTTCTCAGTGAAGGGGTACAACAGCTCTATTTTGTGGGGGCTTCTATTTAAGCCCCATGGCCGGCTCAAGCTCACTCTCCTTGCACATCTTCATTGATATAGCAACCTTGTGAGCTTAGCAAAAGTCCTCCCACTAATCTCCATCATTGATCCATCATCTTTGTGAGATTGGGAGAGGATCCAAGTGCATTTCTTGAGTGATTGCATCTAGAGGCACTTGGTATTCATGTTGCACTGCGGATTTCACTTGTTACTCTTGGTGGTTGCCACCACCTAGATGGCTTGGTGCAGCGGTGGAGGATCAGCATGAGTTGGTGATTGTTCATGGCCATCTCTGGTGATTGTGAGGGGAGTTGTACCTTCCCCAGCGGAGTGCCGAAAGGTAACTCTAGTGAATTGCTCGTGTCATTGAGTTACCTCACTTGTGGGTAGGTTCTTGCGGTGTCCAATCGTGTGGATAAGGTTTGTGCAACACCTCTTAGCTACCGAACCACCAAGTGTTGGTCGACACAACGGGGACGTAGCGTGTTGGCAAGCACGTGAACCTCAGAAGAAAATCGGTTATCTCTTGTCATTTGCATTCTCCCGGTGATTGGCGTAATCTTCATCTTGTGATTGGTTCATTTCTCAACACGGCGGTATAATCACCCTACTCACTCATTTGTATTCTTGCAAACTAGTTGTGGCAAGCTCTTTAGTGTAATTAGAATTGAGAGCTTGCTTTGTTATTTTAAGTTCATCTAGTGGAGCTCTTTAGAGTAGCAAGATTGAGAGCTCTTAGTGAGTAGTAACTTTGCAAGTTGTGTGCTTAGTAATCATTGCTACTAGAATTGTTGGATAGGTGGCTTGCAACCCTTGTAGAGCTAGAGCAAGTTTGTATTTCGCTATTTGTCATACTAATCAAATTGCTCTAGTTGATTTGTAGATTTTTAAATAGGCTATTCACCCCCCTCTAGCCATATTAGGACCTTTCACTTTGGCCGGAGATGCCATGACCTTTGTTGAGTTCTAGCCAGGGACTTTGTAATGCGAATTCGAAGTGAACCGACAGGTTAAGTGTGAGAGTCAGTGAGAGAGGGGAATAGTGGAAGGACTGTGGTTCCATTTGATTGGAAGCCGAGGGCTCTTTTGCATAACGCGGCGTGTGCGCGGGTCTTCCCTCCATGGGCCGCTGTCGCGCGTGGGCCGTGCCGAGCTAGGCCGCACCGGTGTGCTACGCGTGTGTGTGTGCGGGCATTGCGCTGGAGTGGGCCGAGCCGCTCGCTCATGGGCCGTGCAGGTAGAAATCAGTTTTTCATTTTCTAGTGACTTAACAAATATTTATTTAATTTAGTTTGGAGCTAAACTTTGAAAAATAATAGTAAATTCTATAGATGTCCAAAAATAGTGAAACAAAATTTGTTAGGTTCAAAAAAATGCCATCTATCTATTAGTGTAGTTAGTTTACAGTTAGCTGTGATAATGATAGGTTCATAAATTCGATTTAGAAAGCTTTGTGTTACTTAGCTTAATATTTGTAGGAATTTTTTTGGCAAATTGATGATAGCTTTAGCCATGAAATTTTTACAGTAAGATCATTAGATTATTATGTGCTCAATGTAATTTTTATAGCCCTAGAGTAGGTTGATAAATAGAGTAGCTAGTGCCCCTTGTTTTATCATATATAGAGTAAATCGGTATTAAGAGTAAGAATACCTTTAGTTGCTAAGATAATATATGTCATGCTTAATACATGTTAGTGGTAATAGTAGGTAACTTAGTACCTTAGTCGGTAGGACTAGCTTAGTAGCTTGATAGATGTATTTTATTTTAAGAGTTGCTGTTGCCGTATTACTAAGTGTTGCATTATCATTTCATGCACGTAGATCACGAGTTGGTAGAATTCATGCCCATGGACGAACAAGATTACGAGGAGGTCATTGAGGAGTACGAGGAGGAGATCCTCGTGCAGAAGGGAGCCCCATAGCCTTTTGGTGCTGACTTTGTTGACCCACCGCCTACCCAAGGCAAGCCCCAGTGCATAACCCATATTTTATGATCACTGAATATATATGATGTGCATTTATGTTACAGGCATTTTATGGAAACTAAATGCATAAATATATCTACCTATGAGTCCTACTAGTATAGGTCGAGTAGTTACTATGCTCAGGGTTTTGGTAGCATGAGTAACCTACCGTATTGTAACTCGTTCTCAATATTGGATCCTTGGGGAAAAATGTGGATCTTTCGGGTTCTCCCTTGGGGTGTGCCTAATGGATACCGCCCACTATAGCTTGCTTTTTGGGTGCTTAGTGTTTGGTGGAAGACAAGCGCCTCTGTAAGTGTGTTATTTCGGGTGGTTCTGCCACAAGATCACTGTTGGGGAGGAAGGGGAAAGGTATATATACCCCCAGCCCCCAACGGTCACTGCACCCAAGGGGTCGGGCGAGACGGAGCCCGTGGCCTCAAGGTCCGGCAAGACAGAGCCCATGGCCTCGAGGTCAGGCGAGATGGAGCCCACAACTTTGGGCGAGATGAAACTCATGTCCTTGGGGTCGGGCGAGATGGAGCCCGCACCCAAGGGGTCAGGTGAGATGGAGCCTGTGGCCTTGAGGTCAGGCAAGACGGAGCCCGCGGCCTCGAGGTCGAGCAAGACGGAGCCCATGACCTTGGGGTCGGGTGTGACCTTTTAATACATCTCGAGCCATCCGGGGAAGTTAGCGTGGGTGCTAACTTCCTTGTGCCATGACTCAAGTGTGGGAGTGCCGCACCACGCAAGATAGCAAGGGTAATAGTGAAGTGTAGACTATCTTGGCTATGAATCTGAGGATGCATGTGGTTGTTTGAGCACTTGATAGCACATATTAGCTTAAGCATTGTGTCCCCTTTATAGTATGACTTTTCCTATACTCAAATTCAAAATATAAAAGAATTTAAACCTCCTTTGAGTTTGAAGCCATCTACATTTGTAATTAGGGGCTCCTCCAATTCGTGTAGCATCATCAAATATAAATTCCCTGCTTGTCATCTCAATAACTCTCATTAGTTCTCTAATTACGTGGTCATTATCACCAAAACCCACAATTATGGTTTGATAGCACTTTCATGACCGGACACAGGGGACCTACGCGTCCAGTCCTAAAACTTGGCTCTTAGGCAGTGGTGCAGCATTGACCGGATGCTGCACCTGACATAGCCAGTGTGTCCAGTCCAGCTGTTCTAGAGGCAGCGTGGAGCAAGGCGTGATTGGACGTAGGCACGTTGTGGTGATCGGACGTGTAGGCGAAAAGCAAATGCGCTGATGTACGCTGATGTCCCATGCATGAAGGCTAGTGTTGACTGGACGCTCGAGCATGTTAGGTCGCCTCTGACCTGATGCACCCAGTCACTAAAAAGTCACTCTAGGAGTTTACTGATCGGACGCTGAAGGGTTGAGCTTTAGGTGGTGCAACCTATGTGTCCGATCATCAATTTTCTCATGCGCACGTTGGCGACTAATGGCTATATTTGAATTGCGTGACATGGTGAGCGTTAAGTGTCTCGGGGGAGCAATCAGACGCTGGGCCAACGCGTCCGATCAACCCGACCGGCGTATCCAGTCATCTCATAGAAACCCCCTCCTTGACTCTAACGGCTCTATTCGTTTGGGGAGGTCTATAAATAGTGTGTGGCTGACTTGGGGGATGGTTCTCTTAACACTTTGATATACTTGACATCCTTGTGAGCCAAAGCAAACACCTCCCACAAATCTCTATCATTGATTCATCATCATAGTGAGATTGAGAGTGACTCCAAGTGCATTTGCTTGAGTGATTGCATCTAGTGGCACTTGGAGATCGTTGTGGCTGTGGATTTCTTGTTTCTCTTGGTGGTTGCCACCACCTAGATAGCTTGGAGCAACAGAGGAGCTTTGGCATGTGTTGGTGATTGTTTGTTGCCGGCTCCAGTGATTATGAGGGGTCTTGCACCTTCCTCGGCGAAGCGCCACAATGTAGCTCTAGGAAATTGCTTGTGTCATTGAGTTACCTCACTTGAGGGTAGGTTCTTGTGGTGTCCAATTATGTGGATGAGGTTCGTACAACACCTCTTAGCCGCCAAACAACCAAGTATTGGTCGACACAACGGGGACTAGCGTGCCAGCAAGCACGTGAACGTCAGGAGAAAAAATGGCTGTCTTTTGCCCTTTGGTATTCTCCCGGTGATTGAATTGGTATTCATCTTGTGATTGGTTCACCCTTCTACGCGATAGTATAATCACCCTACTTACTCATTTTTATTCCCGCAAACTAGTTGTAGCAAGCTCTTTAGTGTAGCTAGAATTGAGAGCTTGCTTTGTAGCTTAAGTTCTTCTAGTGGAGCTCTTTAGTGTAGCAAGTGTGAGAGCTCTTAGTGAGTAGTGACATAGCAAATTGAGTGTCTAGTGATTATAGTAACTAGAATTGTTGGATAGGTGGCTTGCAACCCTTGTAGAGTTGGAGCAGGTTTGCATTTCACTATTTATCATACTAATCAAATTGCTCTAGTGATCTTGTAGATTTTTAAATAGGCTATTCACCCCCTCTAGCCATATTAGGACCTTTCAAGTGATATTGGAGCCATGGTCACTGTTTTATTGAAGGCTTAACAACCTCAGTGTCAAATTATGGCTCAAGTTGTGTTCAACCATGTGGGGGGAAACCACCATTCTTTGATGGTATGTGCTATGATTATTGGAAGAGAAAGATGAAGATGTATCTTGATTCAATTAATGATCAAGTGTGGGATGCGACCAAGAGTGACTATGCTATCATTGATCCTGACAATCTCACCAACCAAGACAAGGCCAACAAGCAACGCAATACAATGGCCCTCAACACCATCTACAATACCCTTGATTCTAAGGTGTTTGAGCAAATCAAGGATTGTGATAGAGCTAATGAGGTGTGGAAGAGATTAGAGAAAACATATGAGGATACATGTAGCACCTAGTTTTAAGAACAAAACCAGATACACACCATATGTAAGCCCAGGAAGTCAAATCTCACATATAGCTACAAATAAGGGTAATATCAATAAACAATGGTCAATATATAATGTACTTAATATATAAAATATAACCTTAGATAGCAAACAGCGGAAAGACAACTCTGATCTTCAGGCAAAGACTCTAAATCCACAGGGACAACTGACTGGTTGATCATAAGCCTAATTCCTCCAGACTAGCAATCTGGTACCCATCTGAGATTTTTATCCAAATAATTGAAAAATAAAGCAAGCGTAAGTACATGTCATACTCAACAAATTTAACATGGGGTTCATGAGGCTCAAAAGGCTAACACTGGTTTAACTATGATTAGCTTTTAATTGTCATAGTTTTAGCAATTGAGTAGCAACAAGTTTATCCACAAGCCCATAAACATATGATCAGGTACACATGAATAATGAATAGCATAAACAATAATTATTAGTGAGCATCTTCATCATCCATATCATTAGTATTCATCATATATTCCATAAATGTTCCAAGACCGCTCGTGACCATGAGCACGGCTGATATACCAGTTTTACACTCTATAGAGGTTGTACACTTTCACTATGAGTCGTGATTTACCTTTTCACTCGAGGTAGCTAATCTCTTGATCCACTTCCAAGGAAGGTCGGTAGGGTTCACTATGAAGCCTTTCAAAGGTTCGTCTAACAAGTTAGGGCCATTAGATTCACTCGGCAAACAGATGTAGGAACCCCCCTGTCGAATGGCACAATTCCATCACGGCTATACACATAAGAGTAGAGGTTGTCCTATACCCGATTCATCAAGCCATTTTTATGCCAATAAAGGTAACCACTAACAAGCTAGAAAAGGTCCTCATACTAAGCTAAAGCCAGAGCCATGTAGCCCTCATAGCTGTACTGTAAGTCCCAAATGATCACTTATAGATAAGTCCTTAGGGAGAGGAATCTAGAGCACCATAAAAACAGCCCAATGCTCTAGCCCCCTGATTCCATATTGCTAAAAAGCATCTTTTAGTGTTTATTGCATATACCATTAGTCAAGTTACAAGATCATGGTCTTTAATTGAGCACTAGCATCATACTGCCCAATGCAATACCCCATAGGTAACAAGGCACAAGGTAACAAAACACTAGAAAATTCTTAGTGGTAGTCAAGGTAGACACATGCAGTATGAATTAAATGATTAAAGGTGAATAGGTAACAAGGATGGTCCCATGCTATACTTGCCTTAAACACCGATCCTTCGGTAAGCTTTAATCTTCAACGTTCTTCTTCTTCTTCTTGATCACCACGTATATCTCACCGACTGGACTTAATCATAAAGCACCACACAAGCATCTATACAATCATACATGAAGCAAACAATAGATCTAAATTAAAACAGTACACCAAACATAAAATTAAGATGAAAAGTTTGTAAAACGAATCTACGTCTCGCTACGAACACATAGCCACGAAAAACACTCTAATCGGAGCTACGGTGAAAAAGATACATCTACCGATAGATCTGCTTAATACGTGAAAAAGAAAACTATAGGCTTCATTTATTTTAACTATATGAAAGCTTATATAAATTAAATTAAATCGAATTTAGATTTGAATTTTAAAACTAAAGTAAAACAAATCATATTTTATTTATAAAACCCAGTTGCATAATTATTAATCAAGATATGATTGAATCCATGAAATTTTAGAAATAGTAACATGGTAACCACTGTTACTAACGCGTAGATCTCGTTGCTATGAATCTAACGCAACTTGAATGGGCTAAAATAGAGTTAAAACGTAGAAGATATAAAATAAACAATATTTCTTTTATTAAAGTAATAGATTAAATCTAACCTCGAATTTTAAAAGTTGAAAACATATATAATAGTAGTATGAACATGTAGATTATGAAATTATGAACCTAACGCAAGTTGAATGGGTCAAATCACAATTAAAATGGAGAAGTTACACATGAAATATGGTGCAATAGCATTTCCGTAAATAAACTGAACTTATTCTTGAATTAAAACAATTAAATAACCTGACTGTGGTTGCTGACTAGGCTAAAACAGAAATAACCGTAGATGACAGGGGCTAGCTTGAAAGATATACAAGACTCACAAAATAGTAGATCGATTACGGAAAAGTACAGGGGTTAGAACGCAAAGTGTGCGTGCACTATGCTGTGGACCGAGTCTGCGGACCGTGAACCGGTGGAGGTGCTGTGAGAGCAGTCCACGATGGACCATGTCCACAAGGGTGTATTTGGAGTTGTATTTCTAGATTTATTTTTCTAAAGGAAAACGACCATAAATGCGAGTGATGTCACGATGACATCAACAAGCTAACAATCAAATTGAATCACGACGACGCATGCACGACCGGACTACTTGCTCATCGGAGTTCATGGAATCGGGGTTCCAAACTTTGGTTTTTAATGGAAAAAGAACAGAGAGGTAGAGGGGACTATGGAGAACTCACCAAGGGACTTAAGATCGGCGGTGAGATCATGGCAACGGCGTGGGGCTTGGCAAGGCGGACGATGACTTCCTGCTAAGTTCGGCGATGGGGTGAGAAGCCCAGAAAGCAAGGGGAAATAATAAAATGGATCGGGGAGATCTACTACCACCAAGTGATGCTCGGGAACTTGCTCGAGTCATTAGAGAGGCTTCCGACGATGGTCATAGCTGCGGTGGTGGGTGACTGGCTCCTCGGTGAGATCCGTCGTAAGCAGGATGGTGATGCTTGTGCTCGGGCGATGCTGCACTAGTGTTTGGGGAAAGCGGCGCTGGTGCGGCTGCTATTTATGAGGGGCAAAGGTGTGGCGTGCAAGGCACGGCAGAGGACGAGGCAACGACGGACACTCGAACGGCGGCGGTGGAGTCTGTGTTGCTCACGAGGTAGGAGGAGGAGCTGACGGGCGGACCCAGGCTGTCAGCGAGACAAGGCGGTGGAGTCCGCTTGCACGGCAGCTTCGAGGCTGGGCCGAGCGGAGAAGAGGAGCTAGGGATTCGGGCGAGGAGGAGAAGGGTGGCCCACGGAAGCTAGGCCGGCGCGGAAGAGCGCACTGGGCTACGACTGAGGGAGAATAGACCGACTGACAAGTTGGGTTGCGGCCCGAGAGAGAGAAGGAGTAAAATTCATTTTCTTTTATTTCAAAACCTATTTCAATATGAACCAAACCAAAATTTGAATAAAATTTTAAATACACTTTTCAACTTAATTAAAAATAAGAAATTTTTGGTAAGTTCTCAAAAATAAATTTTAGAACCTTTTTAAATTCTTTTATTTCTAATTCTCTTTTCTGTCTTTTCTTTAACTTCAAAGTCAATTTTAATTTCATTTGCAAAAGCAATTTAAATCATTTTAAATTCTCAATCAAAACCACTCAATCAAATACATCAAATACAAGGGCATGTATGCACAAACATGTTGCTAAACCTTATGGTTAATTTTAATTTAATAAAAAAATTATTTTCCTATATTTTATGAGCACAAAAATTCCAAATTAAACCATTTTAGCTCTATTTCCAGAAATTAAAATTTTAGGGTGTTACAATACACCTACAGTGAAGAGTGCCAAGTTGTACATTCTCAAGGACAAGTTGACAAGCTTCAAGATGAAGGATGATGAGAGCATTTTGGAGGTATTCCATCGATTGCAAGTGATTGTCAATGACTTGAAGGCATTGGAAGAGAAGATCAATGATGATGATGTCTCTCATCGATTCTTGATGTGCTAACCTCTAAGATTTGAAATGTTAAGATTGCTCATAATAAGAGGAGCATTGAAGGAGATCACCCCTAACCATGTACAAGGTGATGTCATGACACAAGAGACATACCATGTGAAAAGGGAGGGGGTTGACATGGATGACAAGAAGGAAGATGAAGACAAGAAGAAGAGTGTAGCATTCAAAGCTAGCTCATCATCCAAGAACAAGGGCAAGTCCAAGAAAGAACCAAGTGATGATGAAGATCTTAGTGACATTGATGATGAAGCTATGGCTCTCTTTGTAGCACCTGGTTTCAAGAACAAAACCAGATACACACCATATGTGAGCCTAGGAAGTCAAATCACACATATGGCAACAAATAGAGGTAATATCAATAGACAATGCTTAATATATAGCGTACTTGATACAAAGAATATAACCTTAGGTAGTAGACAATAGAAAGACACTTTGTTCTTTAGGAAAAGGCTCCAAATCTATAGGGACAACTGACTGGTTGATCACAAGCCTAACTCCTTCAAGCTCTAGCAATTTGGTACCCATCCGAGATTTTTCCAAGGAATTAAAAAATAAAGCAAGCGTAAGTACACGTCGTACTCAGCAATATAGCATGGGGTTCATGAGGCTCAAAAGGTTGACACTGGTTTACTACGATTAGCATTTTAGAGAGTCAATTTTTAGTATTAGAGTAGTAGCAAGTTCTTAAGCCCCAAATAAACACATGATCATGTAAACAAGATTAATGTATAGCAAAAACAATTCATCATAAGTGAGCATCTATATCATCAGTATCATTAGTATTCATCATCTATTTAGTAATGAGCCTAGGCCACTCATGACCATGAGCATGGCTGATATACTAGTTTTACACTCTACAGAGGTTGTACACTTTCACCATGAGTCGTGAAACCCATATGCCTGGGTTAATTATTCCCAAAACACTTTCAAGGTGAGCAGACAGGGATCACTATGAAGAAATTCAAAGGTTCATCTAACAAGTGTAGCCCGCTAGGTTTCCCCATCAATAAGCATGAACTCCCCTCTAAGGGGTGACTAACAAAAATATAAAGAAACCAAAGTGCACCCTCTTGGCAGGCCGAGAACATATAGATCGGAGCCCCTCTTGTACCTTTCGGTAAGCTACTATGAGCTAGAAAAGGTCCTCAACTTAACTAAAGCCAGAGCCATATAACGCTCATGGTTGTACTGTAAGTCCTGGGGGAATCCACTTACAGATAAGTCCTTAGGGAGAGAAATCTAGAGCACCACAAAAACTGTACTCTAGCCCCCTTATTCCATGTTGCTAAAAATTATATTTTAACATTTATTGCATATACCATTAGTCAAGTTACAGATCATAGTTATTTAATTGAGCACTAGCAAAGTTCTACTCAATGCATAATCCCACGGTGTCAAGGTACAAGGTACAAAAGCTAGGATATCCTTATAGGAATCAAGATAGACACATGCATATGAATTAAGTGACATTAGAGTGAATAGGTAACAAGGATGATCCCATGCTATACTTGCCTTAAAAATTCAGATTCTCAACTAGTCCTAGCCTTCAAAGAACTTCTGTCTTGATCACCAACTTCTTCTAGATCACCAACACAAGGATCACCAACTGGACTTGATCATAGAACACCACACAAGCATCCATTCAATCATACATGAAGCAAACAATAGAACTAAATTAGAATAGTATACCAGACATATGAAACAGCGCATGAAAAGGTTTTAAAGATGTTCAACACGTTGCTATAAACACACAGACGTGAGAAGCACGCTAATCGGAACTACAGTGCAAAAGAAACATCTTCCAAAATATTTACTTTATAGGAGATAAAGAAAACCACTGGCTTCATATATTTTAACTATATAAAAGCATATATAAGCCATTTCAAAGAAATATCCTATTGGAATTAAGTCAAATTATATTTGAAATTAGGAAACTAAAGTAAATTTAATAATATTTTATTTATATATTTGTTGCATATTCATTATTCAAGTTAGGAGTTAAACCATAAAATTCTAGAGCTAGTGATATATTAAACATTGTTACCAACGCGTAGATCTCGTCGTTATGAATCTAACACAATTTGAACGGGTTAAAACAGAATTAAAACGAAGAAACGGTGGAGATCGATCGCTGATTATAGGTGGTGTATTTCTATAGTATTTCTGGATTTGTTTTTCTATAAGAAAACTACCATAATGTGTGGGTGATGTGATGATGATGCCATCAAGCTAGCAAGAGAAAAGTTGGGCACGCAATGGCTGCTCTGCTGGCTCTGCTTGCTCGCGCGATGTAGCGCATTTGTGCATGGGTGTGCACGCCGGAAGGCAGGATGCACGGGTTGGCGCGCTGGTTCAGCAGACTTGGGTCCTAGTGCAGGTGGTGGTGCTATGAACGGGAGCTTAGAGGACATTGTCAAAAGCATAAGGAGAGACGAGGAAGCACGAAGAACTCACCTAGGTCATTCATGGTGGCTCAGAGGAAACAAGGACGTCCTGGTGCTCGATGGGGTGACTCTGTCGCCCTGCTAACAACAGCATCATCAACGCGTGAGAATCAGAGAACGAGAAAGAGAGGAAGAATAGCGCCTGCGGCTTTGTTACCTTGATGTAGGACTCGACAACGGTCTAGGCACGACAGTGAAGCAGCAGAAGTCATCCACGGTGGCGGCGGCGGGTGTCGTCGAGCTTGGCAAGATCACGAGGTTGGGTGCAAGGCCAGGCTAGGGTTAGCGGCGGCACAAAGATGCGAAAATGAGGTGTGGCAAGGGCATCGGTGCTTTATAGGGATGGCTTGATGAACTCCACATGGGAAATCCCAAGAAACATGGGATCCGAGGTGGGCGGTGGCCGATAGAGTCCGTCTCGGCTACGAGAAGGCGAAGACACGACTGACATGCGGGGCTGGGATGACAGCGACTAGAGACACGTGGTCCACACGGTGGGGAAACAAAGAGAGGGGGAGGGTGGCTCGGTGTGGGCTGGTGCGTTTGGGCCAAAGCCGCTTGCCTACAGGATGGGCAGCTGGGGTGCACGAGCTGGGTGGGCAAGCAGGCCAGCTGGACAAAAGAGAGAAGGAGATAGAGAGGAAGGGAAATTCTTTTTTTTCTTTTTCTATTCTGAATTTTCAAACATATTTTCCAAAAAACATATTAATTCAGTTTGAGCTTGAGTCAAAACCAGACAGTACAAAAACTTATATGCACTAGCATGAATGCAAGAACATGTTGCTAAGCCTATGTTGAATTTTACTTTAATGAAAAATTATTATTTCCCTATGTTTTTATGAGAACAAATATTTAATTAAATCATGTTAAGCCTATTTCAAAAGAATAAAAGTTTAGGGTGTTACACTCTTTGTGCGTAAGATGGGAAAATTCATGAAGAAGAAGGGCTATGGTGCAAGAAATAGAAGAGATCACACCAAGAGCAAAGAATATGTGAGAAGATGCTACAATTGCAAGAGCCCCAATCACGTTGTAGTGGATTATCCCTACAATAGTGATAATGATGAGGATGAGAAGAAGAAGAAGGACAAGAAGAAAAAGAAGGAGAAGAAGATGGCCTTCCAAAAGAAAAAGAAGGGTGGAGGCTATGTGGTCACTTGGGAAAGCACTAGTAAGCATCGCCATCAACAACAAGTCCACCATCTTCGACACTCCATTGACATGCCTCATGGCAAAGCCTACCAAGGTAAAATATGATGTGAGTGATGATGATGAATGTGAAAATAATGCTTGTAGGAGTGACGACAATGATGATGAGGAGTACACTAAGGAGGAGCTCATTGACATGTGTGAGCAAATGCACACTTGCTTTAAGATGAAGAGAAAGGAGTGCATAGAATTATACAAGAAAGTCAAATTTCTTGAGCAATCCTTTGATGAGCTCAATGCCACTCATGAGAGGCTAATAGAAGCCTATGAGAAGCTTGGCAAAACTCACTCTAAGCTTGAAAAGGCTCACTCCTCTCTCATCGAGCAAGTCAAGAAGGAGAAAACCAAGAAGGAGCAAGTGATTGTGTCTTGTGATGTGGGACTAACATGTGATATTATTGATGAATCTTTTTATAAGCCCATTATTATTGCTCCCACTAACCCTTATTGTAGCACTACTACTTCCACTTCACCTTTGAGTGATGGTTTCACTTGTGATGCCTCACTAATGGTGGAAAATGAGACCCTTAAGGAGGTGAATGAACTCACTCGTGCCTTAGGCAATGCCTATGGTGGATATGCCTGCTTGCTAAAGTTTTTGGGTAGCCAAAGATTTTCTCTCAACAAAGAGGGATTAGGCTACACCCATAAGAAAGGCAAGGCGGCCTTTGTCACTCCCAAAGCTAGATTTGTGAAGGGCAATGGTCGGTTTTACAATAGATGCAAGCAAGTTGGGCATATAGAGCAATATTGCAAGACTAACAAGAACAACCAACCTAATGTATCCGCAATTAGATTTGATTCTTGTTACATGCTTGTTAAGGGTGCCAATGGTGTGAAGGCTAAGTTCATTGGCACACCAATTGTGGGCCCAAAGAAGAAGGCCATTTGGATACCAAAGACCTTGGTAACTAACCTTCAAGGATCCAAGAAAGTTTGGATACCTAAAAAGAATTGATCTTCTCTTGTAGGTCAATTATAAAGCCGGAGAAAGGCATTGGGTGCTTGATAGTGGGTGCACATAACACGTGACTAGTGATTCAAGGATGTTCAATTCAATCAATGAGAATGAGAGCAATGGGATTGATAGTATCACATTTGGTGACAATGGAAAAGGCAAGGTCAAAGGTCTTGGTAAGATTGCAATATCCAATGACTTGAGCATTTCCAATGTGCTACTAGTAGAAAGCTTGAACTTCAGCCTATTATCGGTTGCTCAATTGTGTGATCTTGGTTTCAAGTGCGTATTTGGTGTGGATGATGTAGAGATCATAAGTGTAGATGGCTCTAACTTGATATTCAAAGGATTTAGATATGAAAATCTATACATGGTTGATTTCAATGCTAGAGAAGCTCAATTGTCAACATGTTTGTTCACTAAGTCTAGCATGGGTTGGTTATGGCATAGAAGGCTTGGTCATGTTGGAATGAAACAATTGAATAAGTTGATCAAGTATGACTTAGTTAGAGGTTTGAAATATGTAACATTTGAGAAGGATAAGCTTTGTAGCTCATAAACTTGTATGTTGTATTTGTATATGCATTACAAATGTTTGCTTACATGGCACAAGTTTTTAAATTCCCTATCCATACTTGTGTGGTGTATGCTAGATTGTAGAAAATGATTGATGAAATAAAAACTAGCATGCATAGGATGATAGTTAGATGTGCCTTGCATGTTTTACAAGTGGTACTAGTGCCTTGCTTATAATATTGACCTCACGAGGTATCTAGTGAATGTGTTTTGCAAGTGCTATCTAACTAACCATGGTGCTAAGGATGGTGTTCAAACTCCGATTGGTATCACACTTCAAAGGTCCATTCTTTACACCTTAGCATCATTTGGTAGCTATTACTCTCCCAAACTTCTAATCCATGCATATGTGCAAGCTTTCAAATCCAAACTCATAGCACATATGTAGGGGGAGCTAATACTACCAATTTGGGTAGATGAAACTTGTCCATAATCTTTACACATGGTAATATGCTTGGGCAAGCAACATGAATCCAAAAAAGAATTCATTGAATATCTTTGTAAATAGGTTGTCATCAATTACCAAAAAGGAGGAGATTGAAAGCTCTAGTTTGGTTTTGGATAATTGATAAAACTTAGCACTAACCTTTGTCATGAGTTGTGATATGAGCTAGGTTGGTGCAATCCAAGTATGGAGCATGGTGGTACTCAAGGGAAGGTGATGATCACATGTGATGATGATCAAGTGCTCAACTTGGAAAAGAAGAAAGAGAAAAACAAAAAAACCCAAGAAGATCAAGGCAAAGGTATAAGATAGATTTTTGTTTGGCACTCAAGACACCATAGAGGGTGTGAGTGACTTAGGATCGATAGCCGTACTATAAAGAGGGGAAATCTTTCGCTAAATGGCTTATGGAGTGCCACTAGGTGATATGATTCTTGCATATGCATTTAGGAACCTAGTGTGCTAACTTTGACCCTGGTAAAATGCTTTGAAAAATGCTAACACACATGCACATAGGTTCTACACTTTGTGGTTAGCAAGTTGGAAGCAAGGACAAAGCGGTTGAGGACTTAGAAAAAGAAAAGGAGGCGAAGAGTGCTGACCGGACATAGGGCAATGGCGCAGCACTGATCGAATGCTACACCTAATGTAGCCAGTGCGTCCGGTCATGCTATTCTAGAGGCGGTGTGAAGCAAGGCGTGATCAGACGTAGGCACGTTGTGGCAATCGGATGCGCAAGCAAAAAACAAATGCGCTGATGTATGCTAATGTCACGTGCGCGGAGGCGAGGCCAGTGTTGATCATACGCTTGGGTGCATCAGGTCACCTCTGACCTGATGCGTCTAGTCACAAAAAACTCGCTCTAGGAGCTTAGTAGAAATGATCGGACGTTGAAGGGTTGAGCATCAAGTGGCGCAAGCTATGCGTCCGGTCATCAATTGTCTCGCGCAAATGTTGGTGGCTAACGGCTATATTTGAATCGCGTGATGTGGCGAGTGCTGAGTGGCTCGGGGGAGCGATCGGACACTAGGCCGGTGTGTCCGGTCATCCTGACCGACGCGTCCAGTCATCTCGCAGAAACCCCCTCCTTGACTCTAATGGCTCTATTCATTTGGGGAGGTCTATAAATAGTATGTGGCTGGCTTGGGGATGGTTCTCTTAGCACTTTGACATACTTGACATCCTTATGAGCCTAAGCAAACACCTTCCACTTATCTTCATCATTGATTCATCATCATAGTGAGATTGTGAGTGATTCCAAGTGCATTTGCTTGAGTGATTGCATCTAGTGGCACTTGGGGATCGTTGTGGCTACGGATTTCTTATTTCTCTTGGTGGTTGCCGCCACCTAGATGGCTTGGAGAAACAGAGAAGCTTCAGCACGTGTTGGTGATTGTTTGTGGCTGACTCCGATGATTGTGAGGGTGTAAGGAAAATGGACCATAGGCCCATTTACTTTGGATTTTGGAGTTTGATGACCAACACAACCAAATTGGACAAATAAATTTGCAAGTAATTGTTTTGTAGTTCAATAGGGTGCAAGACATGACTTGGACGAAGGTGACATGATGATCCCACGATTAACACCATAAACAAGACCCTAGAAGTACAAGAGAAGACCCAAGATATCAAGCAAAGTCCAAGCATAAAGATGGGAACCAAGCTGGACGCAAGATCATGAAGAAATAAGCTCGGTAGAGGTGACCGGCCGGGGTCCTAGGAGGACTGGATGCATCCGATTAGTTGCTCAGCAATAGTAGGCATCAGCAGCTGTGACCGGATGCTAAGCGAAGCAGTGACCGGACGCACCAATGACACTATTCTTCATCACGGCAATGTTTTTAGTGTGACCAGACGTAGCGGCACTAGACGACCGGACACACAAAGTACAACGTCCAATTGAGTCTAGAGAGGTTCCAACATGGCGCCAGCATGTCTGGACGTGTCTAATCGAGTGAAACTAGACTCGGCCCAGAGTCCTATCAATGCGTGCGCTCTAACGGTCGGGATGACCGAACGCATCCGGTTAGGACGACAGCAGCATCCGATTAGTAGCAGAAAGCTGGGTTTCGCCCCAACGGCTACTTTCTCTATGGGGCTTATAAATAGACCCCCCAACCAGCCATTTGAGAGGAGAAGCGCTGAGGAAACATACCAAGGGTATTGATACACCATTTTAGTGATCTCCACTTGCATAGTGCTTAGTGATTTATTAGGTGATTAGCGTAGGTGCTTTGCGAAGTGCTTAGGTTGATTAGACCACCGCTTATGCACTTGTTCTAGGTTTAGGCCTAGTGTTTAGTGAGGTTTACACACCTCTTATCACTCGATGCTTGCACGCACCATTATTGTACATCGGAGGGGCTTGTAATCTTACGAGATCACACCAACCGCTTTTGTGGTGTGGCCGCCATCGTGTACCAAAGGGAACAAGGCCCATGGCATTTTGGCTGGAAGCTTGATAGTGAAGACAGCAATGAGCATCTGAAAAAGGCTTGTCAGAAGGCACATCGGAGACCCACTTGCACGTGGGGAAGGCCCAAGGCTATCCACGGAGTTACCTGACTAGGAGCTTGGCCCTTGCGAGGAATTCATTACGAGGGGCTCCAACGAGGACTAGAGAGAAGCTTGTGCGCTTCTCGATACATCAGTAAAAATACCAGAGTCATCGATGAGAGTTTGCATATCTCTACCTTACTCTTTAGCTTCTGCATTTATATTGTTTGTATAACTCCTTTTGCTGTAGAGATAGCAACACCCTAGCAAAACCATAGTTGCATATTTAGATAGTTTATCTTTTGCATAGGTTTTGCTAAGAATAGAAAAAGAGGCCACAGTTTAGAGTAGATTTTTAAGTTGCCTAATTCACCCCCCTCTTAGATGTCACAGTCCCTTTCAATTGGTATCAGAGCTGGTTGGCTCAATTTGGAGCTTTGACTTCACCACCGTTGAGCCAATGCTATTTAGAGTGGTTGGGATGGATACCTCTAGGCCTTCACACTTTGATAGCACTAACTTCCCCTACTATAAAGCTATAATGTCTTGTCACCTTGAGGCGGTAGATTTGGGTGTTTGGAGAGTCACTCGTGATGATATGAAACCCATTAAGAATCTCGATAAACCCACAAAGAGTGAAGAAAAAGAAATTCATTTCAATGCTAGAGCTAAAAATTGCTTGTTTGAATCTTTTAGCATGGATGTGTTTAACCAAGTGTTCACTTTAAATATGACACATGAAATTTGGTTAAAACTCCAAGAGCTCCATGATGGCACAACTAATGTTCATGAGCAAAAACATTATCTAGCTAAACAAAATTATGATTCCTTTAAAATGAACGATGATGAGCTTATTTGTGATATGTATTCTCGTTTGAATCTAATTATCAATAAGCTCTATTCAATAGGATTAATGAAGCTAGATGATGCAGACATCGTGAGGAATATCATCTTCGTGCTACCACAAAAGAAATATGCAAGCATCATCACCATCCTTCACAACATGGAGGACTTGAGCACCATGACCCCTGCCAAGTCATTGGCAAGATAGTGGCATTTAAAATGTCACGAAAGATGGATCAAGAAGAAGCCTCATCATCAAGCAAAAGCAAAGCTCTCGCATGTAGTGAGAAAAAGAAGATGAAGGGCAAGCAAGTTGAGACAAGCTCAAGCTCAAACTCCTCAAGTGAAGATAATGATGATGATGAAGAAGAAGAAGAAGAAGAAGATGATGATGATGATTCAAGTAATGATGATCAATCTTCCTCCTCCACCTCCGACCTTGATGAAGAATCAATCAAACTTATCAACAAGGTGGAGAAGATGATCCAAAGGCTCAATATCAAGGGTGTGCCCATCCAAATTTAAGATCTCATCTTTACCAATCAAAGAAATGAGTAAAGAAAGAAAGGATGCTATAGATGCAGCGAGTTGGGGCACTTTGTGGAAGTTTGTCCAAACAAGCCCACACCCAAGACAAAGAAGAAGACATGCAAGGACAAAACCCTTACATCAATAAGGTCATAAGATGATTCTTCAAGTGAATAAGACCATCACAAGAGGCGAGGTCACAAGCACTCATCATCAAGCTCTTCTCATGTGTACCTTATGGCACGAGGTAACGAAAGCTCATCCTCTAGTAAGAATGATAGTGATGATGAAATGCCTTCTCTTAATGAACTTGTGAAAGAAAGTCTTAAATATGCTAAAGCTTACACTAGCCAACAAAAGAAGCTAAAAATGTTGCAAGAAAAGCTAGATAGTTCACAAGAAGCATATAAACCTTGCTTGAACAATATGAGACATTTGCTAATCTCAATATTGAACTATCTACTAAAATTGAACAACTTGAGGCTAGTGCAACAATAAATACATGCACAATCAATGATGAGCAACTTGTAAAGAAAAATAAAAAATTAAAAGAAAACTTAGCTAGCACACAAGATGCTTATAAAAGTTTGCTTGCTAAAATGGAAACCATGTGCAAACATTGTGATGAGCTAACTAATAAAGTTGCTAATCTTGAAGCCATCGGTACAATCCTCACCGAGGCATCTAAAAAGAAAAAAATAATTTTTGATATGCCTAAAAAGAATGTCTCTACTTCTTGCAATGATTTATATTTAGACTCACCCTTGTGCAACCAGTTTGTGTTGAGAAAGTTGTTGTAGATACATGCACACAAGAGGTAGCAATGGAGAATGAGCAACTCAAGCAAGAAGTAGCTCGCCTTACCAAGGACTTGACTCAAGTAAAAGGCAAAATTGAGCAAGCCCAACTTCATCAAGATAACACCGCCAAGGAAGTAAAGAAGCTTTATGAAGGACAAACTATGGTTTACTATGTATGCCACAAGGAAGGCCATAAGTCCTATGAGTGCAAGGTGAAGAATGGGGGAGGAGCTAAGAAGAAAGAGAAAAATAAAAAGGAAACAAGCAAGCTCTCCAACATCTACACCAACAAGGTGGACAAAAAGGCCTCCACACTTTATCTCTTGAAGAAGAAGAAAAATGACAAGGTGGTGGCCATCAAGGTGAACAAGCAAGCCAACAATGGGACCAAATGTATTTGGGTGCCAAAGAAGATCATTTCCAACATGAAGAGCACCAAGAAGGTTTAGATCCCGAAAAGGAAGTGAGAAGTCCGATGAACTTCGGATAATTTGGAGACTTGGTATAGTTTTAGGTGCATTTCATGGGGTGCATCACATTGGATCATGTCAATTGCCAAGTGGGTCAGTGAACACTATGGACCCAAATTCCCCTCCCTATGTTAGATAACTACATTTAATTTCTTGCAATTTGAATTAGCATCTAGTTTCTTTTTATGCCTAGGTTTGTATTTGCATGTTTAATCTTTTGTCTTGCATACACTAGGTATATCTTATGGTAGGCTTGCTCGGTTTCACTCTTAACCTTTGGAGCAAACCTACATGGTTTAAATTGACTAGGAGCACGGTACATAGCTTGCTTTACAATTGTTCATCTAATATGTGCCAAAGTCCAAATTATAGATAATTTCTCCCAAATATCACTTTCGAAAATGATTCTCACATTCATGTGATGTAATCTTTCAAGTGGTATTTTTTATTCTAAAATCAATGTGCATGTCTCCTACAAGTATTCCATACTTGTGTGCACAAATTTAGGGGGAGGTTACTCTACAAGTTGGATGCTTTGAGACTAACACCTTTTCAAGCTTATCATGTGTGTAGTGGTCCCATTGCAAGGAAAATGGAGTCCCCGGAGTTAAGCATCATACTTCAAATATCCACCACCTATTGCAAGTGGTATAAATCAAATTGGTTTCCACATGTAGTATTTCTAAACCAATATCATCATGTTGATTTCACTTTGGTATTCATATGCTTTCTTCAAGCATTATATAGATTAAACTCTCTTAAGCATTAATTTGCCAATTATGCATAAACTACATTCTCCATCATATGTATACATATATTTAGGGGGAGCTTAGTCTATATAATGTGAGAGTCAAATTTTGTGACCTATTCCACTCCACATACAAAGGATCACAAAGTTTGACCCTCCCTTATGCTACTAATGTCTTCCTTTTCGGTGTTTGATTCCAAAGGGCAGAATTTGTAGGACCAAAAGCAAGCCCGATCATAATAATTTACAAGTGGTAATGGTCCGAGAAAGGGAGAATAGTGGATTATGAAGTTAGAGGGAGGCTTCAATCTATAATACCACATGAGGACATTTACAAGGGCAAGATAACTTTCCAAAGATGCTTTACATGTGGTATCTTTGAGCATCATATAACCTTGCCCTATGCATTGCAACCTAGCAAGTAAATAGTTTTTCAAAATTCTAAATTTTTATTATTTGCTTGCTTCAGTCGTGTTGTCATCAATCACCAAAAAGGGGGAGATTGTAAGGAAAATAGACCCTAGGCCTATTTACTTTGGATTTTGGTGTTTGATGACCAACACAACCAAATTGGACTAATGAATTTGTAAGTAATTGTTTTGTAATTCAGTAGGGTGCAAGACATAACTTGGACGAAGGCGACATGATGATCTCATGATCAACACCATAAGCAAGATCATAGAAGCACAAGAGAAGACCTAAGATATCAAGCAAAGTCTAAGCACGAAGATAGGAACCAAGCCGGACGTAAGATCACGAAGAAATGAGCTCGGTTGTGCTCAGCAACAGCAGGCGTCAGCAGTTGTGACCGGACGCTGAGTGAAGCAGTGATCGGACACACCGATAACACTGTTCTTCGTCACGACAATGTTTTCAGCGTGACCAGACGCAACGGCACTGGACGACCGGACGCACAAAGTATAGTATCCGATCGAGTACAGAGAGGTTACAGCGCGGCGCCAGCGTGACCGGACGCGTCCGATTGAGTGAAACCGGACTCGACCTAGAGTCCGACCAACGCGCGCGCTCTAACGGTCGGGACGACAGCAACGTCCGGTCAGTAGCAGAAAGCTGGGTTTCGCCCCCAACGGCTAATTTCTTTATGGGGCTTATAAATAGACCCCCAACCGGCCATTTAATAGGAGGAGAGCCGAGGAAACATACTAAGGGTGTTGATACACCATTTTAGAGATCCCCAGTTGCATAGTGCTTAGTGATTCATTAGGTGATTAGTGTAGCTGCTTTGCGAAGTGCTTAGGTTGATTAGACCACCACTTATGTGCTTGCTCTAGGTTTAGGCCTAGTGTTTAGTGAGGTTTGTATACCTCTTATCACTCGATGCTTGCGCGTACCATTGTTGTATATCGGAGGGGCTTATAATCTTGTGAGATCACACCAACCGTGTTTGTGGTGTGACCTCCACTGTGTACCGAAGGGAACAAGGCCCACGACGTTTTGGCCAGAAGCTTGATAGTGAAGACGGTGGGGAGCATCTGGGAGAGGCTTACCAGAAGGCACATCGGAGACCCACTTGCGCATGGGAAAGGCCCGAGCCTATCCACGGAGTTACCTGACCGGGAGCTTGGCTCTTGCGAGGGATTCATTACGAGGGGCTCCAATGAGGACTAGGGAGAAGCTTACGCGCTTCTTGATACCTTGGTAAAAATACCGAAGTCGTCGACGGGAGTTTGCATATCTCTACCTTACTCTTTAGCTTATGCATTTACATTGTTTGCATAACTCCTTTTGCGGTAGAGACAGCAAAACCGTAGTTGCACATTTAGATAGTTTATCTTTTG
This sequence comes from Miscanthus floridulus, assembly GCF_019320115.1. NCBI lineage: Eukaryota > Viridiplantae > Streptophyta > Magnoliopsida > Poales > Poaceae > Miscanthus > Miscanthus floridulus. The sequence goes on from NC_089580.1 coordinate 160,074,771, forward strand.
CATAGGTGTTGCTAAGTATAGAAAAAGAGGCCATAGTTTAGAGTAGATTTTTAAGTTGCCTAATTCACCCCTCCCTCTTAGGTGTCACGGTCCCTTACAGAGGGGTCTTGCACCTTCCCCAGCGAAGCGCAGCAAGGTAGTTCTAGTAAAATTTTCGTGTTATTAAGTTACCTCACTTGTGGGTAGATTTTTGCGGTGTCCAATTGTATGGACGAGGTTCGTGCAACACCTCTTAGCCGTCGAATCACCAAGTGTTGGTCGACACAACGGGAACTAGTGAGCCGACAAGCATGAGAACCTCGGGGAGAAAATTGGTTGTCTCTTGTCCTTTGTTATTCTTCCGGTGATTGAATTGGTATTCATCTTGTGATTGGTTCACTCCTCTACGCGACGGTATAATCACCCTACTCACTCATTTATATTTCCATAAACTAGTTGGAGTAAGCTATTTAGTATAGCTAGAATTGAGAGCTTACTTTGTAGCTTAAGTTCTTCTAGTGGAGCTATTTAGTGTAGCAAGTGTGAGAGCTCTTAGTGAGTGCTGACATAACAAATTGAGTGCCTAGTGATTATAGTAACTAGAATTGTTGATAGGTGGCTTGCAAGGCTTGTAGAGCTAGAGCAAGTTTGCATTTTACTATTTGTCATACTAATCAAATTACTCTAGAGATCTTTTAGATTTTTAAATATGCTATTCACCCCCTTCTTGCCATATTAGGACTTTTCAGCGCTTCTGAGTCGTGCCTATCTTCTCTCCCCACGCGTGTTTATTAGCCAATCTAAAGGTAAAAGGACGTGAAAAGAATAAAGAGTAGGAAAGAGTTCTCGATGTAAATATACAAGAGACAAAGAATATATAAAAGTGGTTAAGATAATTTAGAAATAGTATAGAATTCCTGGTGTAAAATTGTCTTCTATATTTTAGTACTGGATTATTAGAAATTATTGGAGATGACTTTTTTATTTTTTCAATATTTTTTAGAAGTTATAAAACTTCTTATTTTGGTGAAGAAAACATTGGATAGTGTTGGAGATGCTCCAAGCAAGTTATCTTCCGTCTTGCCATCGCCAAGCCTCTCGTCATCATCCATTCTCGGGTTTTTTTTTTTTTTTTTTTTTTTTTTTTAGAATCATGAATCCATTCTCGTGGTCATGTTGTAGCTCTTTTCCCCTTCGCTACCGCCAAACAGGGGAAAAGGCCAACTGCCAACCAGCCCGTTACCGTGAGGCCGTCTCCCGTAGGCCTAAAGCCCGCCTCACTGTGCTCGAACTGGCAGCCTCATTTTTCCTGGGCCTGGTGGCCTGCTGCTGCAGTGCTGCTTCGGCTCTCCTAGACTGGACATCTGGTGGATCGGTGGGCCGTGCCTCATTCTCTCTCCGTCTCTTCTTCTTTTGAGAAACAGACCACCTCATTCTCATCCCTGTTCCGCATCCCCAGCAATGTCCTCTCGCTCTTCTAAGAAAACAATCCAAAAAACGTGGTAAAATTTCGCCACACATTCAGGTCAAGTATCAAGGAACTACCATAAAATTCAAACTTGGCAGCTTCCTACTCCGATTTTTTATGTGCACGCGCCATCCTCTTCCTTCCGAAACTGTTCCCACAAACGTGCGCTTTGCAAGCACATACGTATACATTCACGTCAAAGTCCAAAGCATGTGCTAGTGGTAGACCGGTGGCCAAGCTTCCAAACTTCTGTTATTTTCCAGCTTTGTTTATGATATCAACACACACATACACAGACACGTAGTGGAACACGGGCAGAAAAAAGCTCGGCAGCCAGCTGCATAAGGCTGCGACAGAGATTGACCTAGTGACATGACACCACCGGTGGTTGTGGTTGCTAAACGCGCGTAAAGAATTGATCGGGGCACGAGCAAGAATCCCCAACGAGGCCAGCCATGAGCCAGCCACGGTGGAAAAAGCGCAAGTCGCGTCGTGCCAAGGTGTCCCGCACCGTGGCGACACGCCCGGAACCCACTGCTACCTGGACAGCGCGGGAGGGGAGGGACCCGTGCGCGGCATGCTCCTTTGCTGCCCATGTTCCGGTGTCGCCGCGGGAGCCGGCAGCTAGGCAGCACTGCAGCAGCCTCGTCTTCTCGCCTTGCCAACCGCCGGTCCGCCGCTAGCTAAGCCAATACAAGGCCACCTGCACGCGTGATCCGCCGGCAACTTGGCACGCGCACGGGCGCCATGCCGCGCGCCGCGCGCCGGCGGAACCGGCTCCTTTTTTTGGCCTGTCGCTCGATCGGTGCATCTGGGTCTGCTGCCGAACTGCTTGCCGGTGCACGTATGTCTCGGTCCTCCTGCAGGTTGCTCGACGAGGCAAGAAACGGCAGCATCCGCATCGAACACCCGGTGGTGTCGCGCGCGCGCAGAGCACATGCTGTCTCGTGCAGGCATCGTATGGTAGGCTCCGTTTGCCAGAGCCGAGATGGTGATGGGTTCTCTGCAGGTGCAGTGTGCTCCGGTGATCTATTGGGGCATGTTGCTGTCAACGTCATAGATGTGCTCGCGAGTGATACTGTGCAGGTGCTGTTGGATCGCAGCCTCTCGCAGACGGGGAATCTGCGAGCAGAAGAGTGACGTTACGGTTGTTGACTTTTAGCTGGTTGGTCTGGGTCTGGTATACTCGTCTCTAAATAATTATCGTCGTTGGTCTACGTGCCATAAATTTAACTCGATTTTATTGAAAATGCGTACAATATTTGTATCTTCAAATAAATTAGTTAAAAACTAGATTAAAAATCTTTTCAATGATACTAATTATGTAACATAAATATTAATATTTTTTAATATATATTTAGTCAAAGTTGTTTCTCGGGAAACGAAAACGATAGATATTTAGCGACAGAAAGAGTATGTCTTATATATATTTATATATTTTTTATTTTAACGGGGCATGTAAACCTCTTTTGGAAAATCGTCACCGTAACAAGTAAACATTCTTAGCCGAGGGCACCGACAACAATCAAACCACATGAAAACTAGGACAGTTTTTGGACGAATGTTAGGCCAGTCTCAGCGAGAATTTCATAAGAGTTTTATTTGCATTTAATAGCCTGCCACATATGCAATTTTAATGATATGTCAACGTTTTAATGAAGAGAGAAGAATTGAGTTTCATGGGGATGAAACTCTCTTGACACGATTACCAACTCTCTCTGAGTCACAGAATTAAATGCTTATGAAACCATAGAACGAAACTTTGCATTAAGAGTGGGTGTTTCATCAAAGTTTCATTTCATTCTACATGACATGGCAGTTTTGGAAACAACGACATGAATGACGGTTACTCGGGGACGATATTCACAGCTCAGTAATGAACAAGGAGGTTCAACGGACTCGACAAGTTTCGGACAGCTACTGCACTGGATGTTCGTATGCAATGGATTGGATGAAACCTGAGGACCTCCTTGGAGGGGCTCACCATGACTTCGGCTTTTGCTTTCCAAACTGACTTCATCGACTTATTCTCCTTTGTAGTTAATTTTAAGCTCGGAAGAATAGCTTTTGCTACGTGCAACGTTTTCACATGAAAAGCTGAAACTGTTGTGAACCGCATCAAAGAGAGGTTACTGTGGAACATTTCACCAATTGACTCCTATGTAAACAATGAAAATAAAAGACGAATTTCCTTGTTTAATAATACAATTTTTTTAGACATAATATATACATAAATACCCATATACACTTACGTACACTCACCACATGTGAAGGCCATGTTTGGATCCCTATAGATAGTAGTTATTTGATAATAGGAAAAAGTCTACTTGACCCCCCCAACTATCATACTTGGTCTACTTCACCCCCCAACTATGAAACCGTCTGTTTTACCCCCTGAACTATCTAAAACCGTCTATTTTACCCCCTGGGGCGGTTTTCAGCGGCGGTTTTGCCACAGTAACAGCGGGTTTGCTACAGTGGCGGTGGGTTGCTACAGTGCCCGGGGTTTTGAATTTCTTTTTTTTATTTATTTTTGGTGAATTTTTTAAAAATCATATTAAATCATAGAAAAATCATAAAATGAAAAATCTAATTTTATTGGACTCCACATGAGTAGATCTACATAGTAAATATATAATACGGTATACTTTAGTACAAAATTTTTACTGTAGCCTTAGATTAATTGGAAAATCCAATTTTGTCTGTAATTAATTGGAATAATTCATAGCTGCAGCTTCTATGGTCTAATTGTGGTGAAATTTTTATGGTACGCTAATTATTGTATGCTTGAACTATAGTAAAAATTTTGTCCAATGAGTACGAAATTTTTACTATAGTTCAAGCATACAATAATTAGCGTACCATAAAAATTTCACCACAATTGGACCATAGAAGCTGCAGCTATGAATTATTCCAATTAATTACAGACAAAATTAGATTTTCCAATTAATCTAAGGCTACAGTAAAAAATTTGTACTAAAGTATACCGTATTATATATTCACTATGTAGATCTACTCATGTGGAGTCCAATAAAATTAGATTTTTCATTTTATGATTTTTCTATGATTTACTATGATTTTTCAAAAATTCACCGAAAATAAATAAAAAAAGAAAATTCAAAACACGGGTACTGTAGCAAACCCACCGCCACTGTAGCAAACCCGCTTTTACTGTAGCAAAACCGCCGCTGAAAACCGCCCCAGGGGGTAAAACAGACGGTTTTAGATAGTTCAGGGGGTAAAACAGACGGTTTCATAGTTGAGGGGGTGAAGTAGACCAAGTATGATAGTTGGGGGGTCAAGTAGACTTTTTCCTTTAATAATAATTATCTCTTTTGATCCAAACATGCATAGATAATAGACTAGCTGTCGGGTACCTCAGAATGGGGTACCCCAAGCAAAACATCAAATGGGTTGCCCAAGTCCCATCTAGAAAATAATGATGATAAAAGCAAAAAGGTAAGTCGCGGGCCCCTCCCCCGTCGCGACCAGGCCCACTGGGTCCTCCTCCTCCTCGCCTCGAGCCCCGAGACAGAAGCCTCAGCAGGGAACGCCATCTCCGCCTCGCCCGAGGCTCCCCACAGAAGGCCTCGGCAGGAGGCGCGTTCTCCGTATCGAGCGAGGCCCCTCGCGCGAAGTCTCGACAAGGAGCCCGATCTCCGTCTCGCGCGAGGCCCCATTCTCCGTGTCGCTCGAGGCCGGCTCGCCCGCGGTCCGTCGCCCCCCGCCTCGGCCGACCCTCCCGACAGCCGGTCACGTCCCATTAATGCTTCCAACCACCCCCGTGATCTCAGCCGGATAGCGGCTCAACGTCACGAAAAGACCGACGCGACCCGAAGTCGCATCAGCACCATACCGACCGGGGCGGGGCACGGCAGGGATTACCGGCCACTGTGTCCTGCCACTGTGACCACGATCAGTGCCTGGGACAGGGTATGGCGGGGGTTACTGGCCACTGTGCCCTACCACTGTGTCCACGATCAGCCGCCCGTTCAAGGTCTCGGCGCTGTACGCCAAAGCCTCGGCGCTGCACACCAAAGCCTCGGCACTATACATCAGGGCCTCAGCAACATTGGGGTCCGCGCCTGCCGAGACCCCCATCGAAGTGCCAGCCTCGGCCCGACCAAGTTTCGGCCTCGTGCATAGTCCGTCTCCAGCGGCTTATGGACGCCGTCACGTCCACTCCGAGGAATTCCTAGGGCTCCCACGACGCACAGGATCTGATGGGACGACCACGCCGCCCCGGTACTCCATGCATAGGATCTGATGGGACGACCACGCCGCCCCGGTACTCAAGGATGGGCCACTCCGACGACCACGCCGCCACAGGAACAGGCCACAGGATTTGGACATGCCGCCCATGTTGGCACGATGCCGCATAGTAATACATGTACTGTCCCTGCCCTCCCTTCAACTATAAAAGGAGAGGACTTGGGCCATTTAACGGTACGCACACATTCCAGCCGCTTGAGAGCAACGTCTCAGACGGTCCACGCGACACCCTGCCGAGACCTGGGATTAGTTTCCCTCTCTCCCTTAGCTTGTAACCCCCTACTATGAGCACTTCGGTGCAAGGAATACAAGATCGATCTCTCAGACTGGACGTAGGGCGTCAATTGCCCGAACCAGTATAAACCTTGTGTCTCTTTGCATCACCATCCGGAATCGGGAGCACGCAGAACAAATTCACTCGTTGGTTGAGGGACCCCCGGTTCCAAAACACCGACAGTTGGCGCGCCAGGTAGGGGTCCTCTGCGTGTCAGTTTCGTCATCCTAGCAAGTTCCGGATGGCAGACCCCATACGACCATTGCGTCTCGGTACCGTAGTTTGGTTCGGGAGCCTAGAGTTCATGTCTCTAGGGCATGAGTACGACATGGTGCTCCTCACTCCTCGAGCCCCACCGTCCGACGGTGAAGTCACGCCCCGGCAGCCCAGGCGCAGGCGGTGCCCGGGCGGCCGCTCTCGCCGCGCTCGCCAGGCACGACGCGAGCAAGGCCCCCCCGACGCTACGTGAACCCAGGGCGGCACGCCACTCTCCGCCGATATCCTACGACCAGCTGTTGGTACGGGGTCCCTGGCTGGGGACCTGTCTGGCCTGAGCATGGACAAAGGAAAATCGCCGGTGGCTCGCGGCGATGCCCAGTCGTCTAGCTCCGCTCCACCACTCCCTGAAGAGCCGACCCCGGCGGGGCAGAATCTGGAGACAGCACCGTCCCCATACCCCTTTGGGTTGAGAAATGTCGCCGCCTCTTATGCCTACGCTTACACTGCCGCTCACGAGCACCTTTCGGAGCACCGCCAGCGCTTCGCTTTCGACCTGAGCACCCACTCCGACTCCTCGGACGAGGACGAGGCATGGCCCGGGGTGGATTTCTCCGAACTCCACAACCCTGGGGCTTTGCGCCAATTCTTGGCCGCAAGCAACTACTGCCTCGGCTATTCCGACTCCGACGACGAAGGGAATTACGACCCATCCCGTGAGTGCTTCCACGTCGGGCTCGGGATGCCAAGGGCGGGTGAAGAGGAAGAGAGGACAGGCAACCATTCCCCGCCCCGGGCAGGGGCGGGTGATGCCACACCTCCGCGTCTCGAAGCCCCGACAGCACGGAACGAGAATCCCGTCCGCGGGGGACATCGACGCCCAGACCTGGAGCAGCTCCACGAGCTTCAAGGCCAAGGTCGAACAAGACCAACTCCTCCTGCAACAGCTTCGGGACACTCTCGAGCAGGAGCAGCAAGGGCGCGGTGAGGGCGGAGGAGCCCGAGGGAGGGCCCGCAACGTCCATCACCGCATCAACAACAACGAGGGGGGAGAGCCACCCCCGATCTTTAACCGCGCTAGCCAGAATGTCGCAGCGGCTGCGATGCTGGTCCGAGCAATGCCCGAGCCCTCCACCACTGAGGGGAGACGGGTCCGCGGAGAGCTCCGCGACCTCCTCGAGACCGCTGCGGTGCAGCAGGCCGAAAGTTCCGCCTCCCGCCTGGCGCAGGAGGCACTTCGGAGCAACCCACAGCGCAACCTCAGCCGGGGCCAGGATGCCCCGGTCCGTCCAGAGCCTGCTCGCGTGCCGTCAGCCAACAGGGCCCCCTCGGTGCGCGATCGACCTAGGAGACCAACGCGAGGCACAAGGCGACCACGAAGTAGTTGGCAGGCGACGGCGCCACGACGACGGAGCTGCCCGGGGCTACCACCCACACCGAGGCGGTCGCTACGACAGTGAAGAGGACCGCAGTCCTTCTCCTGAGCCACCTGGCCCTCGGGTCTTTAGTGGAGCCATCCGCAACGCTCGCTTCCTATCCCGGTTCCGGCAACCTGCCAACCTAACAAAGTATAGCGGCGAGACGAACCCCGAGCTATGGCTAGCCGACTATCGCCTAGCTTGTCAGCTAGGTGGTGCGGACGATGACCTGCTCATCATCCGCAACCTCCCTTTGTTCTTGTCAGACTCAGCGCGAGCCTGGCTCGAACACCTTCCCCCCACGCAGATCCACGACTGGCGCGACTTGGTGAGGGTCTTCGTCGGGAATTTCCAGGGCACCTACGTGCGCCCCGGGAACTCCTGGGACCTCAAAGGCTGCCGCCAGAAGCCGGACGAATCTCTTCGAGATTTCATCCGGCGCTTCTCCAAGAAGTGCACCGAGTTGCCCCGCGTCGGTGACTCGGAAATCGTCCAAGCATTCCTCTCTGGCACCTCCTGCCGAGACCTGGTCCGAGAATTGGGCCAGAACGTACCAACCACAGCGGCCGCACTCCTCGACATCGCCACTAACTTCGCCTCGGGCGAGGAGGCGGTTGGGGCCATCTTCCCCAACAACGACGCCAAGGGGAAGCAGAAGGACGAGGCCCCCGAGGCCTCGCCCTCCCGCATCCCCAAGAGAAAGAAGAAGGGTCGCCCAGGGAAGCAGGAGGTCCTCGAGGCCGGACATGTCGCCGCAGCAGATCGCAGGAATCCTCGAGGCCCCCGGGGCCCCGGGCTATTTGACGACATGCTTAAGAAGCCCTGTCCTTACCACCAAGGTCCGGTGAAGCATGCCCTCGAGGAATGCACCATGCTCCGGCGTTACTACGCCAGGCTTGGGCTCCCCGATGACGATGATGCCAGGAAAAGGGGCGCCTGGCGAGAGGGACGGCGATAAAGATGATGGGTTCCCCGAGGTACGCAACGCCTTCATGATCTTTGGCGGGCCCTCGGCATGCCTCACGGCGCGCCAGCAAAAGAGGGAACGCCGGGAGGTCTTCTCGGTCAAGGTGGCCACCCCCCGGTACCTCGATTGGTCTCGGGAGGCAATCACCTTTGATCAGGGATGACCACCCCTGATTATGTTCCAAACCCCGGACAGTACCCGCTTGTCGTCGACCCGATCGTCGGCAATACCCGGCTTACCAAAGTGCTCATGGACGGAGGCAGCGGCCTCAACATCCTCTACGTCAACACTCTAGAGCTCCTGGAGCTCGACCAGTCACGACTCCGAGGCGGTTCTACGCCCTTCCACGGCGTCGTGCCAGGAAAGCGCACACGACCCCTCGGGCGCATCGACTTACCCGTCTGCTTTGGCACTCCCTCCAACTACCACTAAGGAGGTCCTCACCTTCGAGGTGGTTGGATTCAAGGGGGCTTACCACGCCATCTTGGGACGCCCAGTGCTACGCCAAGTTCATGGCAGGTCCCCAACTACACCTACCTCAAGCTCAAGATGCCAGGCCCCAACGACATCATCACCGTCAAGTCCACGTACGAACATGCATACGACTGCGATGTCGAGTGCATCGAGTACGCCGAGGCCATCGTGGAGTCCGAGATCCTCATCACCAGTCTCGACCAGCTTGATAGTGAGGTTCCCGACGCCAAGCGCCATGTTGGGACCTTCGAGCCCACGGAGGCCGTCAAGCTCGTCCCTGTCGATCCCAACGTCCCCGACGGCCGAGGACTGAAGATCAGCGCCACCCTTGACAGCAAATAGGAGGCCGTGCTCGTCGACTTTCTCCGCGCGAATGTCGATATGTTCGCGTGGAGTCCCTCGGACATGCCGGGCATACCAAGGGAGGTCACCGAGCACGCCTTAGATATCCAGGTAGGCTCCAGGCTGGCAAGGCAGCGCCTGCGCCGGTTCGACGAGGAGAAGCGTAGGGCCATCGGCGAAGAAGTGCAGAAGCTCATGGCAGCCGGGTTCATCAAGGAAGTATTCCACCCAGAGTGGTTGGCTAACCCTGTATTAGTCAAGAAGAAAAGCGGCAAGTGGAGGATGTGCGTGGACTACACTGGTCTAAATAAAGTGTGCCCGAAGGTCCCATTCCCATTACCATGAATCGACCAGATCGTCGACTCCACCGCAGGATGCGAAACCCTTTCCTTCCTTGATGCGTATTCCGGTTACCACCAAATCAAGATGAGGGAGTCCGACCAGCTCGCGACTTCCTTCATCACTCCATTCGGCATGTACTGTTACGTAACCATGCCGTTCGGCCTCAGAAACGCAGGAGCTACTTACCAGCGGTGCATGATCCAAGTCTTTGGCGAACACATCGGGCGAACCGTCGAGGCCTACGTAGATGACATCGTAGTCAAGTCTAGGAAGGCCGGTGATCTCAGTCGGCGACTTGGAGGTTGCCTTCATATGTCTCAGAGAGAAGGGCATGAAGCTCAACCCTGAGAAGTGTGTCTTCGGGGTTCCCTGAGGCATGCTCTTGGGATTCATAGTCTCGGAACGTGGAATCGAGGCCAACCCGGAGAAGGTCTCGGCCGTGACCAACATGGGCCCGATCCGAAACCTCAAAGGGGTGCAGAGGGTCATGGGATGCCTTGCGGCCCTAAGCCGCTTCATCTCGCGCCTCGGCGAGAAAGGCCTGCCCCTGTACCGCCTCTTGAGAAAGTCCAAGCGCTTTTCTTGGACCCCTGAGGCCGAGGAAGCCCTTGCCAGGCTCAAGGCACTGCTCACCAACCCCCCCCCCCCATCCTGGTTCCGCCCACTGAGGGCGAGCACCTCTTACTCTACGTCACCGCAACGACCCAAGTGGTCAGCGCGGCCGTAGTAGTCGAGAGGCAGGAGGAGGGACATGCTCTACCCGTCCAACGACCTGTCTACTTCGTCAGTGAAGTGCTCTCCGAGACTAAGACGCGTTACCCCCACATCCAGAAGCTGGTTTACACCATAGTCTTGGCTCGACGCAAGCTGCGTCACTACTTCGAGTCCCACCCGGTGACTGTGGTGTCGTCTTTTCCTCTAGGAGAGATAATCCAAAACCGGGAGGCCTCGGGTAGAATAGCCAAGTGGGCTGTCGAACTCATGGGGGAAACCTTGTCTTTCGCACCTCGGAAAGCGATCAAATCACAGGTCCTGTCCGACTTTGTAGCCGAGTGGACCGACACACAGCTGCCACCCCGTTCAGATCCAATCAGAATGCTGGACCATGTACTTCGACGGGTCTCTGATGAAGACGGGGGCTGGCGCGGGCCTGCTCCTGGTCTCGCCCCTCGGAGTACACATGCGCTACATGATTCGGCTTCACTTCGCCGCCTCCAACAATGTGGCCTGAGTACGAGGCCCTCGTCAACGGCCTGCAAATCGCCATCGAACTTGGAGTGCGACGTCTCGACGTACGGGGTGATTCGCAGCTCGTCGTCGATCAGGTGATGAAAGAGTCAAGCTGCCATGACCCCAAAATGAAAGCGTACTGCACGATAGTACATCGCCTAGAGAACAAGTTCGACGGTCTCGAACTCAACCACGTTGCGCGAAAATTCAACGAGGCCGCAGACGAGCTGGCAAAGATGGCGTCGGTGCGGACCTCGGTCCCCCCGAACGTCTTCGCCAGAGACCTCCACAAGCCATCCGTCGACTACGCCTCGGTGATGGAAGAGGGCCCATCGGCCGAGCCCACCATAGGGCCCGAGGCTCCCTCTGCCACCAAGGCCCCGCCAGCCGAGCCCGAGGCCATGGCGACTGACGCAGAGCCTCCCAAGGCCGACCAAGGAACGGACTGGCGAGTCCCTTTCCTTGACCGCCTCGTTCGAGGAGAGCTTCCTGCGGACAGAACCGAGGCCCGACGGCTTGCGCGACGAGCTAAGACTTTCGTCCTCTATAACGGCGAGTTGTATAGGCGCAGCCCGTCTGGTATTCTCCAACGATGCATCACCACCGAGGCTAGCCAATCCCTACTTTGGGACTTGCACGCGGGAGTCTGCGGGCACCACGCGGCGCCTCGGGCGCTCGTGGGTAACGCCTTCCGCCAAGGTTTCTATTGGCCAACAGCGGTGGCCGACGCCACGAAGCTAGTATGCTCCTGCGAGGGATGCCAGTACTATGCTCGACAGACGCACCTCCCGGCCCAAGCCCTCCAAACCATCCCTATCACATGGCCATTCGCTGTGTGGGGGCTGGACATGGTTGGGCCTCTGCAGAAGGCACCTGGGGGCTATACCCATCTGCTGGTAACCATCGACAAATTCTCCAAATGGATCGAGGCTCGTCCGATCACTCAGATCAAATCCGAGCAAGCGGTGCTGTTCTTTACGGATATCATCCACAGGTTTGGGGTTCCCAGCACCATCATCACCGACAATGGGACACAATTCACCAGTCGCAAGTTCCTAATGTTCTGCGACGACCACCACATCCGGGTGGCCTGGTCGGCCGTAGGACACCCAAGGACGAATGGCCAAGTAGAGCGTGCCAACGGCATGATCCTACAAGGCCTTAAGCCAAGAATATTCAACCGGTTGAAGAAGTTTGGCAAGAAATGGCTCGCCGAACTCCCATCAGTCATCTGGAGCCTAAGAAACACTCCGAGCCGAGCCACGGGGTTCACGCCTTTCTTCCTAGTCTATGGTGCCGAGGCCATCCTACCCACTGACCTGGAATATGGTTCCCCGAGGCTGCAAGCCTATAACGAACAAAGCAACCGCACAACCCGAGAGGACGCCCTCGATCAGCTGGAGGAAGCCCGAGACGTCGCGCTACTACACTCAGCCAAGTATCAGCAGAGCCTGCGGCGCTATCAGGCCCGACGCGTCCGAGGCCGAGACCTGAAGGTAGGCGACCTGGTGCTGAGGCTAGCACAGAGCAACAAGGGTCGCCACAAGCTGACCCCGCCATGGGAAGGACCGTACATCATCGCCCAAGTCCTGAAGCCCGGGACCTACAAGCTGGCCAATGAGAAGGGCGAAATCTTCACCAACGCTTGGAACATAGAACAGCTACGTCGCTTTTATCCCTAAAATTCCAAGCATTGTATATCTCGCTTCTCGAAATGCAATTAAAAAGCGCTCCTTAGTTGGTCGTTACTTTTCGAGAAACCCCCCGAGCCCACCGTAGGTCTCAGCAGTACAATAAACACAATAAGGGAGACTCGGCTCTGCCTCAGCAGAACCAAGCCTCCCTCGGGGGCTAGATGGGGGACACCCCCTAAGGGGACACCCCCTAGGTCCCCCATAGGTCCCACGCACCATTTTTAGTTGCTTTTCGAAAAATTCCTACGCCAAGTCTCTGGCAGGCTCTGACGAATCATTTGTAGAGACTCCTCGGACCAAGGTCTGCTTCCTAAGCAAGAGGCCGGTCGAGTCGCGAGACAGCCTACGCCCCCGGGCTACGGCACTCCCTCACTACCTCTCGCTCAAGGGACGGCTTAGGCCCCAAAGGGTCGCTTTGCAAACGAAATCGGATCAGGAGCAACAGAGGGCAAAGGCTCGGAAATATGAGAAAAACAACTAAGAAACACAAATACGTCAGAAATAAAAAGCCTCGACGGCCACAAACGTTATGATACAAAAATAACCCCTAGTCTATCTTTACATAGCCCCCGGGGCCCAGATTAAGGCTCCGGGCCCTCAGCACCGGCAGAGGGTAGGGGAGGAACCACCTCATCTTCAAAGAGCGTCGCCAACGCCGTGCCAGGGCCTTTAGCCGCCTCCAGCAGCTTCGCGACCGCCGCATGGGCCTCCTCGTCATCATCAGGCAGAACGTAGCCATCGCTGATGGCCGGGAGGTCGACGCCAAGGTAGTGAGAGGAGATGACGGCCATCGCCCGCTTGACACCCGTGTGCAGCGCCCCTCGGAGCCGCTCGCGCATTTGGCTGCTCAGCGCAATCAAGCGGCTCCCCAAGGAGCTACCCGATTGAACCCCCTCAACTTCCAGGGCCTCGCAGGCGGAAAGGGCAGCACGCTTTAGCGCCTCGTGCTCCCCAATCTCGGTCTTGAGCACCGTCTGCACCGCGCTGGAAGCCTCGGCGACCCGAACGATCTCCGCCTCTGACTCTGCGCCACGGAAAGCGAAATAAGGCCGAGCCAGAGAAAAAACAGCCTGAGCGGGGGACGGGGGCCCACGGAGCTCACCCTTGGCCTTCAGCTCCCAGCGTCAGGGTCTCGGCACGACAGGCCTCGGCTTTCTCCTTCAACCGCTGGGCTTCGACTCGAGAGGCCTCGGCCACCCTGGAGGCCTCACTCCCCAGCTCTGTGTCATACAAGGAAGTTAGGAAGCGAACGTAAGGGGAAGAAAACGAAACAAGGGGACTCGAACTCACCCTCGACCGTCCCCCTCAAAACCACAGCCTCGATTTGCGAGGCCTCAACCGCAGCAAGGGCCTCGTTCAGAGCACCTTTGGTCAGCCGGTGCGCACTCTCCTCTGCCCCCAGCTGCCTGGCGAGGGCCTTGCCCGAGGTCGTCGCTTCTTCAGCCCGGGACCTGAAGGCATCCCGATCGCTGGCGGCGTGGGTGAGCTCCTCCTCCAGCTCCTTGATCCGCGCCGCCAAGGGGGCGAGCTGCGTCTGGGCTATGGCCGCCTCGACCTTCGCGTCGACACAGCGAAGGCGGAGGTCCTCCACCTCCGCGCCTCGGGCCGACAGAAGCTCGTTAGCATCGGCAAGAAGGCCCCTCTGCCTCTGAAGCTGGTCCTAGATTCCCCTCTCCCGCTGGAGGAAGACCGACTTCCCAAGGGACCGGGTCTCGAGCTCCTGAGGAGGCAGAGCAGGGGTCGTCAATTACGATAAAACCAAGGAAAGAACAGCGTCGCGCGAGAAAGGAAAACACGAACCTGAGCGACTCCGGGCAGTTCGTTAGCCACCACGGACAGCGCCGTCCGTAGCGACCGTTCCGCCAGCTCGTGGTACTGCTCGAAGGTACTCCAGCGCCCGCCCTCGGCCGTATCCTCGAGGGCGAACAAAGGCTCCCCCTCAGGGTCGTCTCGGCTCCGCCACAGTACCCGCGGGTGATCCCACCCGCGGGGCTCGGGACGCACCCACACGAGGGCCGAGTTTCCCTCGTCTAAGAGCGGTGCCGGCTGCTCCACGGCATCGGTCTCTTCGGCGCCAACCACCTCCTATGCCCGGGAAGTATCGTCGGAGGAGATCGGGTAGACCTCCGTCTCCTAGGCACTCTCCCGCAACAACGGCGGGCCCTGAGCCAAGGGCACGGCCGAGGCCTCCGCCGCCGACATCTACGCCTCCTGCACAGATGGCCTCGCAGCCATCACGACGGCCGTGGTGACCTCGGGGGCTCCGGCCTCTGCAGTCACAGCCTCGGCGGTCTCGGGGGCTCCGGCCTCCGTCATCATGGCCTCGCCAGACGCAGAAGCGCCGGCCGCGGACACTGCGGTCTCGGCGGCCATGGGCGTCGGGGCGCCCATCGCCTCAGTCCCGGGGGTCCCGGGAGCCTCGGCAACAAAGGGCACGATGGCCCCATCCGACCGTGTAGGGGCCGCCTCGGCAACCCTTCCTTGGGCAGCTGGTTCCTGTGGGTCGACCCTCGCCGACGCCGCGCCGCGCTGGATGGCGGCTTGTGCCTCCGCCACCCAGTGGGCAGAGGAGCCGGGGCTCCCCTTAAGCGCTTTAAGGGGCGCCAAGGGGAGGTCGTCCGCAGGCCGCTTCCGACTAAAGAAAATCAACCTACAGGGTCAGCACGAGACCAAAAAAGCGAATGAAAGACACCATAACCCCGCCAAAAACACACTCACTTTGAACGAGGCAGCCCCAGCTTCGCCACAGCAAACCTCCTCCGCAACGGCGGAGGCGGCGGCAGTGGCGTCGCATCCGTATCCACCGGCGCCGGTCGGTCCTCGGCGGACCCTGGTGCCCCTTCGATCCTCTGCGGGGCCGGTGGCGTCGCCTCCACCGCCACCTGGCTCTGCCGCGACCGCCGAGCTTACCGGGCTGACGGCGCGTTTGCCTAACGCCCGCGCCTCGGGCATGTCGGCCACGGCCCGGAGGGAGCCCGCCGCCCGGGTCTGCTTCCTCTCCCCTTCCCGGGGGTGCCGGGCTGCTTACCGACGCCCCGGGAGCCACCTCCTCGATGTCCGGAAGGTGGTCTAGGGGGCCTCGCCCCACCTCGCCCTTGTCATCCCCGTCCGAGGCCTCCGTCGACAACGACGTCGACGGGGACTCCTCCAACGGGAGACCTTCCTTCCGTTGCTGACGGCGGCGCTTATCCAACGCCTCGCGCGCAAGGATATGCTTCGTGCGCTTCGCCGCCTTAGCATCCTCCCGCTTCTTCTGCGCGTCGGCGTGAGCGCGGTTGATCGCCCGCTGCCCCGCGTCCTCGGGAACGGGCGGCGGGGAGGAGCGCACGTCCCTCATCCCTTGAAGAAACGACAAACGCGCATAAGGAAACAAAGGATAAAGGGAGATCGAGGAGGTTCAGAGGCTACGGCGGCGCCCGACTTACCAGCAAAAGGAACCCCCACGACGGACGCATCGCGATGGGGGTCAGGCTGCCACCCCTCAACTTCACATCTACCGTCTCCCCCACCCGACGGTGAATTTCCTCGTCGGAGAGGGCAGAGGAAGACATCCGGGTGCCTTCGACGGGCTCACCCGGCCTCATCTCGAACAGCCGCCGCTGCCGAGCCATCAGCGGCAGCACCCTTCGGCGGTGGAAGGCGGCCACGACCACAGCGACGGTCAGGCCATGGTTCCGCAGCCTCGCCAGCCCCTCCAGGAGCGGCTCCAGCTTGGGCTGGTCGACCTTCGGGACGCCCCACTTCCATTTCTCCGGGCAACTCCCCACAATCCGCCCGGTATAAGGGGGAAGTCCTCCGTCGTCGTTGCGGAGGTAAAACCAACTCGTGTACCACCGGCGGTTGGAGGACGCGAGTTGGGCCGGGATGTAGAGGTGCAGGCGGTCCTGACGCACTTGGAGAGTGCAGCCTCCGGCCCTCGATGCCTTCCTCTTGCCCGACGTGCCCGTCGGTTTGGTAGTATGCCCCGCCCGGAACAGGTGGAGCCACAAATCCCAATGGGGAGCGATCCCCAAATACCCCTCACAGACGGCAACAAAGATAGCCGCCTGTGCGATGGAGTTGGGATTAAAATTGTGGAGCTCCACGCCGTAGTAACGCGGGAGCGCCCGCATGAACCGGTCCGCCGGTACGCCGAGGCCACGCTCGTGGAAGGAGACGAAGCTCACGACGTAGCCATCGCGGGGCCTCGGCTCCAGCTCGCCGTACGGAGCAATCCACTCCGGCCTACTAGGGTCCGTCACCAGGCGGAGGAGTCCGCCGTCGACAAGCGACTGGAGCATCTCCTCAGTGACATCAGACGGATCCCAAGGGTCCGCCTCGACAACGACGATGTTGCCGGCCATGGATGCGATGGAGGAATTGGGCGCGGCGGTGGACTTTTCTCCCTCCCTCCACACTCTCGCTTTTTTTTTCTCGCTTTCTCCCTAGGCTCGCTCTCCTCTCCCCTTCTTCCCGGCACCCGCTGCTCCGGCGACGGCTCGACGGAGGTGGCAGGCAAGGTAAGACAAGGAGGGGCGAGACTCTTCGGGTATTTATGCAGGGAGGAGGTGAAACGAACGGGCGATGAAATCAGGGAGGTTTTCCCCATCCGGCGCGGTTAACCACGAGCCGATTTCGGCGGCCCACGCGCCCACGTCCCCCGCATTAAATGCGAGGACAGTTACGTCCCGTCCATCACGTCGCGCTCGGCCACTACGGCAGCAGGCGTCGTTTCGCCTCCCCACGAAACCGCCTCAAAAGGCGCGCCGCACGTGGTCGAGCCAATAGGGAGGATATCTCCCGCGGCCTGTTCCTTTCATAGGAAGGAATCGGGCTCTGAGCCCGTTACGATCCAGGGGTTCGAAAGCTGGACCCCAAGGGGTTTCGACAGCTGCCCCAGGATAACAGAGTCAGGGGCGACTGCGGGCGAGCCTATACGGGGCCAAGGCCCAAGCGAGCGAAACGCCTGGGACACCCAAAGTTGTGTCCGAGACCAACAGGAAAGTATCCAAATGGGATCCCACCGTAGGGAGGCACCGAGCCACCGAGGCCCAACGAACGGCCTCGGCACCCGGATGTCTTCCTCTGATACTCTTGGAGTGTGTCTCTGGACCACTAGCCGTCCCCTAACGAACGGGGTTTGGACCTCCACTCGGACTACCCGATAACAGCTCACCGGAAGTGCCACCGCTCGTGCCCATCGAGGGTAGCGAGGCACGTTCCACCCCTCCTTCCGAGCGAAAAGGAAGCGCGAGGGTCGCATAAAAAGTCAGGGGAACCACTGACGGCCTTCTCGCCCTATGCAGAGGCTAGGGGGCTCCTCCTGCAAATATGCCGAGACCTCACGACCCGGGCTCGCGCCCAAAGGGGCCTCGGCAACAAACCCTCATGCGCGAGGGGCGTATGAAAAGTCAGGAGAACTCCCGACGGCCCTCTCACGCAGAGGCTAGGGGCTCTTCCTGCAACCTTGCCGAGACCAGAATGGGCTCGGCAAACTAACCCTCCATCCGAACGAAAAGGACGCGTGAAGACCAGATGAAAGGGCCAGAACACCCAAGACAAAGACAAACAGTCCAAAACCGCGCTAGAGGTTTCGCTACAAACACGATAAAAGGGCGCCTAGCCCGTTACGGTCCAGGGGTTCGAAGGCTGGGCCTCCAAAAGGTTTCGACAGCCGCCCCAGGGCAACAGAGTCAGGGACGACATCGGGACGAGCCTACGAATGGCCTAGACCCGAGCGAACGGTCGCTCGGGGCGTCCTAAGTCGTGTCCGAGACCGGCGGGGAAGTATCCGAATGGGATCCCACCGTAGGGAGGCACCGAGCCACCGAGGCCCGCGAACGGCCTCGGCACCCACTTGAGAAACCCCCTGGTACTCTTGGAGTGCGTCTCTGGACCACTAGCCGTCCCCCAGCGAACGGGGTTCGGGCCTCCACTCGGACTACCCGCTAACAGCTCACCGGAAGTGCCACCGCTCGTGCCCATCGAGGGTAGCGAGGCACGTTCCACCCCTCCTTCCGAGTGAAAAGGAAGCGCGAGGGTCGCATAAAAAGTCGGGGGAACCCCTGACGAACCTCTCGCTCCGCGGAGAGGCTAGAGGCCTCCCTGCAGCCTCGCCTAGACCCCCGCAACCCGAACTTGCGCTTGGGGGCTCGGCAAATGCAATAAGAACTACTCGTTCAAGACACAGAAATGAAGAAAGCCCCTGGAGGAGTAACACCACTCCCCCAGGGGCTCGGGGGCTACACCCGGCGGGTGCGCTCGCGTGCACCCACCAGAACCTCCAAAAAACAAACCCCAATTCCTACGGGGCAGGTATGAACCAAGCTTCGGACAACCCTCAGGGGGAGTGCACGCACTCCCCCCAAGGCTCAGGGGCTACTGTCGGGTACCTCAGAATGGGGTACCCCAAGCAAAACATCAAATGGGTTGCCCAAGTCCCATCTAGAAAATAATGATGATAAAAGCAAAAAGGTAAGTCGCGGGCCCCTCCCCCGTCGCGACCAGGCCCACTGGGTCCTCCTCCTCCTCGCCTCGAGCCCCGAGACAGAAGCCTCGGCAGGGAACGCCATCTCCGCCTCGCCCGAGGCTCCCCACAGAAGGCCTCGGCAGGAGGCGCGTTCTCCGTATCGAGCGAGGCCCCTCGCGCGAAGTCTCGACAAGGAGCCCGATCTCCGTCTCGTGCGAGGCCCCATTCTCCAGTGTCGCTCGAGGCCGGCTCGCCCGCGGTCCGTCGCCCCCCGCCTCGGCCGACCCTCCCGACAGCCGGTCACGTCCAATTAATGCTTTCCAACCACTCCCGTGATCTCAGCCGGACAGCGGCTCAACGTCATAGAAAGACCGACGCGACCCGAAGTCGCATCAGCACCATACCGGCCGGGGACGAGGCACGGCAGGGATTACCGGCCACTGTGTCCTGCACACTGTGACCACGATCAGCGCCTGGGACAGGGTATGGCGGGGGTTACTAGCCACTGTGTCCTACCACTGTGTCCACGATCAGCCGCTCGTTCAAGGTCTCGGCGCTGTACGCCAAGCCTCGGCGCTGCACACCAAGCCTCGGCACTGTACATCAGGGCCTCGGCAATATTGGGGTCCGCGCCTGCCGAGACCCCCCATCGAAGTGCCAGCCTCGGCCCGAACCAAGTTTCGGCCTCGTGCATAGTCCGTCTCCAGCGGCTTATGGACGCCGTCACGTCCACTCCGAGGAATTCCTGGGGCTCCCACGACGCACAGGATCTGATGGGACGACCACGTCGCCCCGGTACTCCACGCATAGGATCTGATGGGACGACCACGCCGCCCCGGTACTCAAGGATGGGCCACTCCGACGACCACGCCGCCACAGGAACAGGCCACAGGATTTGGACATGCCGCCCCTGTTGGCACGATGCCGCATAGTAATACATGTACTGTCCCTGCCCTCCCTTCAACTATAAAAGGAGAGGACTTGGGCCATTTAACGGTACGCACACATTCCAGCCGCTTGAGAGCAACGTCTCAGACGGTCCACGCGACACCCTGCCGAGACCTGGGATTAGTTTCCCTCTCTCTCTTAGCTTGTAACCCCCTACTACGAGCACTTCGGTGCAAGGAATACAAGATCGATCTCTCAGACTGGACGTAGGGCGTCAATTGCCCAAACCAGTATAAACTTTGTGTCTCTTTGCATCACCATCCGGAATCGAGAGCACGCAGAACAAATTCACTCGTTGGTTGAGGGACCCCCGGTTCCAAAACACCGACACTAGCTAATTATTAGCTAGACCTTTACATAACAACTATCCCACTATCTAGACCAAATCAGATAATGAGATATTAGCTAGCTAACTATTATCAGTAATGAATCCAAACAGAGCTGAAGTTACGTATACAGACACATGGCATTTAGGACTAAAAAAATAATTAGCTGTAAATGCAAGCACTTGTGCTGAGTCCGAGATTTAAACCCAAATGGATATGTTACTACCACAAGGAATTTAACAAGCTAAGATTCATGAGTACAACATTTATTTAGTTTTGAAAAAGTCAAACTTTGTAGTGCTTTACCGAACGCTTAGTAAAATTGTAAGCATCTCCTAAGTGCTTTCATACTATATTGGTTTTGTAGCTATAGGTTATTCCAAAGACCAGACCAAAACCAAAAATAAAAAACAAGGCGGTTTCATCGTATCTTTTCCCCTTAAAAAAACAGTTTCGTATTCTTTGACAGGGAAGTACTGTGTTTTTACCATTTCACACAAATATTTTTCTTCATATTTGTTCCGATCTCTTAATACGATTCCTGCACCAAAAGCGGGTTAACGGATAGGGCCACGTCGCCCGTTACCTACTGGTCGTTCGATCTGTCGAACTTGCGATGGCGGCCGTTCGATTGCGGATCGGTTTGGTCTCTACCCGTTTCTTTGTCAACCCAAAACCTCGAGAAGCTTCTCGGGCTCGACCGTCGAGCGAGCGGCAGCACGGGCGCCAGCCACCAGCGAGGCGGCGCAGCCCCGCGGCCGCGGGCGAGCCGAGCGTGGCCCTGCGGGCTAGCCGGACGCGGCCACCACCGCACACCACAAGAGCGGGCGACCTCCGCCCTCCGCCCTCTGCGAAGGTGCCGGCGTCCGCCCTCCGCCGCTGCGTCGCCTGCGGCCCACCGGCGTTCGCCCTCCAGCTATTACGCCACTCACCGTCCAGCTCTCGAGCCGACGCTGCCCCTATCTGGATCGCGGCGCTCTGCACTCGAGCTCCACCGCCTAGGCAACGAAGCCCTTGCCATCACCTCCGGCTCCACCTCAACCTCCAGAGCCGCTGCCAACCGCCTGCGGGCTACAACCAGCCCCGACCAAGTGAATATGCATAATGTCCAGTTCTGCTTCTGGACACCGTCCCCTGCAAGGTCTGCATCCGGCTGTCTCACCCACCACGCTGACGGCTGCGTCTACCAGGGCGCTGGACTGGAGCCGGGCTGCAGTGCTGCCTGCAAGGTGTTTGACAAGAGGTCCAACCCCACCTAACACAGTACGCTCCACAGCCCGATGGTGGACCTCAGGTAATCAGGTAACTTACCTTCTCCATTTGATGGATTTGATTTTTCGATGATGATGCCAATGTGTAGAGCTCTGATTAATGGAATGGAATCCTATACATTGAAGAATTGATTTGCAGAGAAAGAAAGATGAATCTTCTTCCTTGTCTCCAATGGTCCACGAGACTATGAGACAGCAAGAGAGAAAAGCCGTGTTAAAACTCATTTTCAATATGGTTGACCCAGTCCAAAAATTCTCAGTAAACCACTCTAACAGATTAATTAGAGAGTTCACGAAACATGCAACTTTAGGGAGTAAATATATAGAAACATATGATGACTTTGTGGGTTTGTGTAATTTTCTTCCTCTGAATGTTACTTGGCCACTTTGCTTGGTACTCTGATTCTGCTTTTGCTCCTAATACCACTACTACTGTTTTTGTCTCTGTGCCAATGTATGTACATATGATTTGATGAGCCAAGCTGGACAAATAGTCTCCAGTGATGGCATACATATACAAAATGCACTATTGCCGTTAGAACAACATTCTATATATTGTAAGCAAAGCAGATGTTTTCTTTTTCCTAGCATGCCTACTCTAGTATCTTGTTATTATCTTTTATTTACATTACTCTATAGATTCCAAGCACAGCGGATATTTTCTATTATCAAGTGTTTTCTATAGTCACAGGTAACCAATCTCACTACCAGATGTTGAAACCCCCCACGCTGTTTGCTTGTAGCCCAGCCATCGTTTTTGTAATTGTCTTGGTTGTCCAGCTTCTTTTGCAACACAATTTTTCCCCATTTCTTCTATGTCATGGTAGCTCACCATCCCAACCTCTCTGAACAAAGGATTCCATATTCATGAGATGACAAAGAACCCTCCAAATTATGTAATGCCAAGTATGGACTGATTAGATATACACCGTGCTTCCTCTAATTTATTATCTGTTGTCATTAGTTCCAAAGTTTTCGTCAAATTATTATCAGCTATGACTCTCTGTTCTGATTTATGCTTACCCAAAGGACTCCCTGATAATATTGAAGTTTATATTTGAGTTCATGAGCAATTATGTTCTATCGTATATATTCTTGCCCCTAAAGTTCGATTTTGCAGGCAAGGGTTGACGATCAGGCCATCTACATAATCAAGCCCATCACTGATCCATATTTTCTTACTGTTACATTTTCTCAAATGCATTTTAGCAAAATTGGACTTGTGATCACATTATCTGATATAAATATAAGACTGGTTTCTAATAATAAATCTAAAATAACTGACCTTTTGCATTGTGGCTGTCCTATTTTCTGAAAATAATAGTATAGCCATTTCATTAGTTCTTCCTAAATTAATTTCTATTCGAATGCCTTATTGCTTCATGACTAAACTGAAGTCTCAGTTCCTGTTGCCAAAGTTTTCAATATATCAATGATTTGATTTTACTTGTGTTTCTTTTCACAGTAAGCTATAAACAGCAAAACAGCAACTCAAGTAGTATTGTTGTCTCTGAAGCCTAAGCTCAATATCAGTGGAGCAATGCCAAGCTAAAACTCGTCGTCCACAACTTCCTGTTCCAGTTGGGAAGAGAACCGGACCTCATCACCTCATTTCTTCCACCAAACCAAATAGTGTCAAGCTGTTAGCCACACACATGATATTGAGATCCATACAGTTCTTGTATTGCTAGCTAAATACTTCCTCTGTTTCAAATTATAAGACGTTTAGCTTTTCTAGATTCATGGCTTTTACTACACATCTAAATATATATTATGTCTAGATGCAAAATAAAAACTATGAATCTAGAAATGTCAAAAACATTTAATAATTTAGAACAGAGGAAGTACATGTTACATCTTAAATAGTGGAGTATTATATAATTATATAATTAAACATAATTTCTCTCTCCTTGACATGTGACAGGCTCACAGCAGGGCATGGCAACACCGTGCTATTCTAGATGTAACATGTCAAACTCTGTGAAACGACTCCTACGGAAAGAAAAAAAATGTCCATCAACGTCGCAAGCAGCCCACACATGCGAGCATTTCTAGTCCTTTTCTATTTGGAAAAAAAGAAGATAAGACGTGTTTACATCCAAATTTGGGAAGAACAACGTGGGAAACTTTCATGAGTGTGTCATCAAGGAATCAATTAGATGAGAATCGGTATCAGCTGATTTAGATGTAATGTCAGAATCGACTATTTTATGGATGACGTCAGTAGACGACGTCAATGGGCTATACTTGAGTGGCGCCAGGGAGATATGTCGGACTCTACGAATAAGGAAAATTAGGGTCCAAGTTATTATTAAGTTAGAAAGTTTTTTTATTTCAAGAATTGTAATGAGTCAGTATTTGAGTAGCATTCATGTTTAGGTTCTGGGCATAAATATTAGACCCTGGTTATTCTAAAAAATGATAAACACACAATCAATACAATCTTTTTATCTTTCGCCATCGCATTAGGAGTAGGAGTATTGTAAATCTCGGCGAGTTCTTCAGTAAACAGGGCTGCATCGACTGATTGACCTTCAGCTTGTTTGTAAGTACCGTCACGATTTGTATTGTGCTTGTAAAGCTGCATCAGCTGATTGATCTTTTATGAGCCATAATATAAGTTAGTTATTAATCTGTATCGTAGTTTGTAAGGCTGCATCAGCTGACTGATCTCTTACGAATCATAATATAGATCAAAGTTATCGATCTTGTGTTAAATAACTTGTCATTTAATACAATATCACCCGTTATCGAATTTGCTAAGATTAGTAAGATTTTCCTTGCTGTTTTTGGTTGATTCATCAGTTATCGATCTTGCTATAATTAATGTTTTATTAATTATAACAAAATCACCCGATTGGGATAGAGATAGATCGACATCATATCATCTTAATTGGTCATCCTCTGATCTGGTCACGTTTCAAATCTTATAATTGATGGCTTAATTCTGCTAGATCAACTGATTTATCTCTATTCCAATCAAACATAGTATACATCCAAAGACATGTTTCAATCTTAAATAAACTCACTAGTTAATGAAATCTAATCTAATGACACTACCATAACTGCATCGATCCAGTCGAACCTCATTGGTAAGACTTTAGACTAAAAATTATCAATTAGTAGTCTTATTCATGATCAAGATATGTACTATGTTTGTTTGCTATGACAGCATCGGCTATTTTAGCAGATTTACCTATACTCTCACGCATATAGCATGTTTTCATGAATCTGTCAACATATAGATGATTTTATAGATTTTTTGGCTCTAGTTTGTTATCATTATCATAGCTGCATCGATCTGATCGAACCTCACTGTTGATGATAATAGATTAGATTCAAACTGTTTGTAGATTCATTTATATTAGACAGTCGATTTGTTCATATGTTATACTCTTTTCATTAAACTTATCGACTCGACACTTTATATCGATCATGTTCCATTTAGCTGATGATGCTTTCTTATATCGCTTCTTATGGATACGCAGGATATCGACTATTTAGTCAATAGCCTTATTGAATCGGCTATCGAGCCGTACATTTGGAACTGTTTGGTGCGACACCGACATGTTCTACCTTAAATTACTGATAAGATTTTCTCTCCTTGTCAATTGCAGGTCAAATTGACTCGCACGTCGTTGGGTTTTCAGAATCGGTTGGTTTTGTGTTGAAGCCAAGCAGATCTCTGGTCTCATTCTACTTAGATCATCCGTCTTGCTATGTGTTGATCACATCGCTATATTTTTGTGTCAACACACTTTTTGACACGCCTAGTGGGACCACAATCGTCATGGCGGTTCACAACAACAAGGACATTCTTATGGTGCCTTATGAAGACTTACCTGATGAGGATAAAGATGTCATTGGTAAAGCTATAGACGAGTTTCAGAATAAGTGTTTGTTGTCATACACCAAAACACGTGACAATAAAGTTATTCAGAAATATCCACTACCGAGAGTTTTGATGCATGGACAATCAGATACAGACGAAGCTGATGATAGGCGTTTCTTTGTAGAAACTATCAACAAATCTGTTCATGATGCAATGCTGAATCATAATACAACTTTTTTGAATACATTCCACAATACCATGAAGGAGGTGTTTTATAGATTTCCACTTGATCAGGTTGGACTGGCTTATTACAGTATTCCACATCCGTCGACTCAAGGGACTAATCAAGCCGGTATTAGCCATCAAGAAGCAGCGCTAGCTAAGAGTGATGATGCCCAGGCAATTTAGAGTTCATCTGAGCAAATTCAGGGTGCTACTATTAATCAAATGCAATATAATCCTAGATCATCGGTGCAGCATGTGCAACAGCCAACATGGCAAGTTCAGAATCAGATGGTTAATTTTGGTACATCAGGCCAAATACCACCGTTGGCTAAAAAATAGCACCATCAGTTCAAATGATTCGTAGAGATATAGATCCTAATATTTTCAATAAGAGATTTCAAGCAGTAAATCAGCAAGGGGCTCGACAGATAGATATTGCACAAGGATATCATTATAGTTTAGATTATAATACTCTCAATATGATTCAAAATCTAGGATATCAAGGCACTCAGAATTTTAATCTGCAGATGGGTTAGCAATTGCCAAGAAATTCAAACTCAAATGCTGATGAATTGTTGCTCAGAGTAACCGAAATGATGAAAAATTAGTTTGGTTTAAAATTAAAAGGGCAGACCTTTTCGTATAAACGTCCATATCCAGAGTGGTATGATTTAGTGGCCCTTCCTACGAATTACAGGCTTCCAGAATTTGCTAAGTTCACTGGTCAAGATAGCAAAAGTATAATAGAATATGTCAGTCGATATCTTACTCAGTTGGGTGAAGCCTCTATTGAGGAAGCGCATCGAGTTCGTTTCTTCTCTTTGTCCCTGTCAGGACCAGCTTTCACTTGGTTTTCATCACTAGCAGTTAATTCTATTACCAACTGGAGTGATCTTGAAAAGAAATTTTATACATATTTCAACACTGGGACTGGGGAAAGAAAGATCATAGATTTGACAACTATAAAGCAAAGAGCTAATGAATCGGGTGCTGAGTTCCTTCAGAGGTTCTGAGAAACAAGAAACTTATGCTTTTCATTGAATTTGACTGATGATCAGCTAGTTGTGTTGGCCGTTCAAGAAATGTTGTCGACATTGAGAGAAAAGTTGCTTGGCAAGAATTTGATAATTTAGGTCAATTCCAGAATATGTGTAGAGATACCCTGTAACACCCTGGTGTTACATTGTAATGCTTTGCTAAAATTTTTCACGAGCATCATAATTATGTGCATGTGTGTATAGCATAAATTATAAATCAAAGTTCGGTTCTTGAAACAGTCATGCGAAACATGAGTCCGTGGTTACGTTTCATATAATACTATTTAGTATTATAATCGAATGGTTATCGAAATCAAAGTGCTATAGAACGTTTGGCTAAGGGCGATGAAATGTGTGCGGTCACGGACTAGGATAGCTGGTTAGAACATCAAGTAGGCCGGATTTGGGGTTCGACGCGAAACCGTTCGGAACGACGTCCATTCGCATAGGCTTGAAAGAAGGTCGACGAAGCTAACTTTGGCCAGTTTTGTAGACCAATTGGCTTAGGAGATCATGCAATGTCACTGCTTCGATTGATAGCTGGATGTGCCCTCTTAAACATCGAGCGATTAGTTTGGCGTTTGGAGCACGACGTACATGTTTTCTACTTGCTTCAGAATGCGTGCACAGCACGTAGCTGTGCCTGGGCGCGGTCACCACCCACTGGCTTACCAGCGCCCACAGCCACGCAAGCCACGCCCATGGCCGCGCGGGCCGCGCTCACCGTCGCGCTGGCTGCGTCCCACCACAGTGCCGGTGCTTGCGCGTAGTCCGGCGCTGCGCACTAGGTTTGCCTACCACTGCTGCTGCTTGCCTACCATCGCTGCTGCTTGCCTCCCACCGCTGCTGCTCGTCGGCCGTCGCTGCTGACCTGCACTGTGCGCCGAGGCGCAGTCCTCGTCCTCATGCTGCCGTGACGCTGACGCGCACTGACCCTGCGTCGGTGCCTTGGCCGTTGCTGCCCGCTGGCGTGCGCCACCTCGCCGGCTGTTGCGTTGCGCCCAGGCCGCCGACCAACCTTGCCGCGCCATGCCCTGCTCTGCACTGCCTTGGCCGGGAGTGCGCCGGGCCTGCACTACACGCCGCCCGTCGCCCCGCCGGTCCTGTGTCCATTGACATCATGTTGGCTGCTCGTGGGCTAGGCGACAGCCTGCCCTGCCGTCACCTCGGCGTCGTTTTTGCGCTGCCTCTTTTGTCTGGCGCTGCCCGACACGATGGTGCCATACCACGCTCGTCACCTTGCCATAGTGGCTGTGCAGACGGCCGTCTAGGGTACATCCCGCTTGTCCCGCTATTCCATAGTGGCGGTGTTGGCCCGTGCGTTGACGCCGCAGACAAACCAAGCCAAGCCATGACTTCCCCTGCCCCGCTGTCTCCATGGCCGCCGATCTCAATTCGCCGTGACCGTAGCATTAGACTCCAATTCGGCTTAGGCTCAGCTTCGTTAGGTATCTGGCCGTGTCCTGTCCCCACCTTGCTGTGTATGCCATTGCATAGGGCCGCAATTTCATAATCCCGTGCCACCATGTCCATAAGACCGCACTGGCACTCCCCGACGACAAGCCAGCCACTCCGTGCACCTCGTAGCGATTCAGTGCACCCACAGCTTCACCGTACCCTCCTGAGCACCCCACACACCTCAGCCATAGCTTCGCAGTAGGCCAACCACCACCGCCGCGGTCATGCCATCGCCGGGCGCTGTCACCTCGTCGGTACGCACGCGGCCAGCACTACTCGGGCTTCCTCCAGCCATACCATCACCACAAGGGTCTTCGTGGTTGGTTACTCAAGCTCATTAGCTGTTTGGTTTGTTTCGTTGTCGCTGCGGCTTATGGGAACGCCTCCGCCATTGTAGGTCTAGGCTCACCGCTGGGGAGGGATTCTGGGACGACGCTCCTGCCCGTCGAACTGCTTCCAAACATCGTGTGCTGCCTTGGAGGTACTCATCGGCCCCTTAGTTAGGTCTTGGGACTCGGGTGTTGCCGGCGTGGCTGTCCTGTGCCCACGCCGTCACGCTGGTGCGCACCCTGGGGCTAGGGACTTAGCCGTGGTAAAGAAGTACAAAAGGGAGGGTGCAGCTATAAAATCCTAGACTAAGGAAATAGTGCCCTAGCGCTCGTGGAAATTATCTAGGACTTTGGGGGTGCTCGTGCATAATTGCTGTCGCGCGTAGGCCTCCCCCGTCGCGGGCCGTTGGTCGGCTAGGCCGCGTCTCTGCATGGGCCATGCGGTGGCCTGCAGATGTGCGCGGGCGGGATGGCGCGCTGGTGAAAGGTCCTTGTTTGGTTTTGGTAATTGAGTGACAACCTAGGTGGACTAATTGAGTTTATGTGAGATACACAGGTGATTAGTCCACGGGTACATGTGTGTGAGCAACATATGTCATGGAGGTGAAAATGGCTTAGAGATGTTGCAAAGCTCACACATGTGATGATGAAGGAGCTTATTGCACATGAGACATGACATTGAGTCATGTGATCAAGGTGGAGAAGATCAAGACAAGACTTGGCTTGATGGACCGGTTGCAAGCGTGAAGGGCAAGTCAAAGGCTTTGGAGTGATGGACCGCGTGGCGGTGAAGCTTGAGCAAGACTTGGCGCCGATGGACGGTAGCAATGGTAAAGAGCAAGTAAAGTCAAGATCGATAAACCAATATGATCATGTGATGATATGAAGTGGATCATATCATTGTTGATCATGTTGGTGCATGTGTTGCATCGACATTGGAGGAGATGGAATGAAATGCGCAAGGCAAAGGTATAACCTAGGGTATTTCATTTCACCGGTCATAGGTGTGTAGAGAAGTTTATGACCAGGTTTAGGATAGATAGCCATACTATCAAGAGGGGCAAACTTGTTTGCATATCAGTCATCTAGTGCCACTCGAGTGATCTAACTTTGCATTGTCGCTAGGATCGAGTGGCGTGGCAAGTTGAGTGGCTAACATCCTTTGGGAAATGATTGTGAAAATGCTAACACACATACACATGATGCCTATTTTCTATTGCGCCGGATGCAAATTCTTGGTGGTTAGCTCATTGGAGCAAGGGTGAAGAAGTTAGAAGTGAAAACGAGTTGATCGCGAAGATGCTGGCGTCGGTCAACTGACCGGACGTTGGATCTGAAAGCACCGGACGCTGGTAGGGTGCGTCCGGTCAGGCTGACGTACGATGACGTAGAAGCTGGAGTGTGACCGGACGCTGGCTGCGTCCGAGCAAGTGTGACCGGACGCGTCTGGTCGAGGTCGGTACCTTACTGGAAACGACCGAACGCTGGGGGTTCAGCGTTCGGTCAGTTGAAAGCTACCGCATCTGGTCAGGTCAAGTGACCGTTGGAATCAGGACACATGGCCGTCTGCGGGCGACCGGACGCTGAGGTCCAGTGTCCGGTCAACACGACCGGAGCGTCCGGTCGGCCCGACCATTGCCCAGTGAAGGGGTAACGGCTAGTTTAGCCCTTGGGGCTATAAATAGAAGTGGCCTTCAGCCATGACTGGTAGGGAGCACCTTGGGGTACTTTGTGTCCATGCTTGAGAGTGCTTAGGAGCCCTCCATCTCACACATACTTGATAGTGATCATCCGATTGTGTGAGTGAGCGATTCTAGTGCGATTGCATCGTGAGGTTGCATCGAGTGGCACTAGGTGATCGAGTTGCAAGCCGGTGGTGCTTGTTACTCTTGGAGGTTGCCACCTCCTAGATGGCTTGGTGGTGGTCTCCGTCGAAGCGCGCAAGAAGCTTGTGCGGCGCTCTGGAGAAGTGCTTGTGAGGGGCATTGTGCTCGCCCCGTGGGAGCCACGAAGAGCAACTCTAGTAAAGCGTGTCATTGAGCTACCCTCACTCAAGGGGTAGGTTCTTGCGGCGCCTGACGTGTGGGCTTAGCGGGTGATGCTAATTAGCCGCCGAACCACCAAGTGAGCGGTCGACACAACGGGGACTAGCGTGTTGGCAAACATGTGAACCTCGGGAGAAAAATCATCGTGTCAACCTTGTTCTTCCTGTTGGTTTGCATCCCCATTACACAAGCTTGCCATTACTTTTATACATATTAAGCTTGTGTAGTTGCTCTTGTAATTAGATAGCTTGTGTAGCTTGCTAATTACCTTCTTGCTTGTGTAGCATAGAAGTAGCTCCCTTGCGTGGCTAATTTGGTTTTAGTAACCTTGTTAGTCACATTGCTTAGTTTGTGTAGCTAAGTATTTGCGCTCTCTAATTAGGCATTGGTTGCCTTGTTATTGAGCATTACTAGTGAGCATCGTTAGCTTTGTGCTTTTGCTTACTAGCATGTGTAGGAGCTCTCTTGTTGCTTAAAATACTAGTGGCATAGGTTTGTGTAACCTTGCTCTTAGAATTGTTTAGGAGAGCTCTAACTAGCCCGGCACCTTTGTTGCATAATTGTTATCTTTGGAAGGTGCTAGAGAACATATATAGTGGGGTATAGTCTTGGCTAGACCGATAGTTTTAATTCCGCACTTGTATCGGTTAGCCAACGCGATTAAGTTTTAGAAAAGACTATTCACCCCCCTCTAGTCACCATCTCGACCCTTCAGCTGGGCCAAGCCACGCGATGCGGGCCGAAGTACAGAATTCGGTTTTCTTATTTTTCTAGAGGATAGAAAGGCTTATTTATTTTTGTTATGAATCCAACTTCAATAAATCATTATAAATTGCGTGGTTGTCCAAAAATAGTGAAACTAATTTTGTTAGGTTCGCAAAAATACCATCTATCTATTAGTGTAGTTAGTTCATAGTTAGCTGTTATGATTATAGACTCATAAATTCTAATTAGAAAACTTAGCATTATGTAGATTAATGTTTGTAGGAATTCTTGTGGCAAATCGGTAATAGTTTTAGCTATAGAAATTTTACAGTATGTTCACTAAGATATTATGGGCTTGCTGTAAATTTTGTAGCCTTTGAACGAGTTGTTAGATAGAGTGGCTATTACCTTTGCTTTATCACATACAGTGTAAATTAGCGTTCGGAGTAGGAACATTGGTAATTGCTATAAGCATAGATGCCATGTTTAATACTTGTTGGTGGCGACAATATGTAGCTTAGCCTTTAGTGGGTAGATCTCACTTAGTAGTGTAATAGATGTACTTTTGAAATTAGAGTTGCTGTTGCCGTAGTGTTAATCATTGCATCATCATTTCATATAGATCACGAACAGGTAGACTTCGTACCCGTCTAAGAGCTAGAGTACAACGAGGTGATCGAGGAGTACGAGGCGGTGCTCTTCACATAAGAGGGAGCCTAGGAGCCTATTGGTACTGACCTTGCTGACCTGGCACCTACCCAAGGCAAGCCCCAGTGCATAACCCCTATTTTTAAATGATCACTGAATATGTTTATATGATATGCATTTACGTTACAGGCATTTTATGGAAACTACATGCATAAGTATATCTACCCATGAGTCCTACTAGTACAGTTCGAGTAGCTGCTATGCTCAGGATATCGGTAGCATGAGTAACCTACCGTTACTCGCAAATAGGTGATTAAACTATGATATTAGGATGAAGTAATGGAAAGGAAAATGGTGACCGGACAGGGATATAGATTTGGTACTGGTGGGTGTGAGGGGTTGTGTCCTGCGGCCAATAGGGCATAGCCCGGTTACACTTTTTTCCTATCTGTGTCGATTAAGGACTGGTCGTTGCATATGACTCTAGGCAAGTCACAGATTATTGTCTCGAGCACATACTTAGGTATGGGCGCAGGGAAGACTTGCTGCTCTCTTGTCGTGGATCCGGCTCTTTTCGGACCAACTGATGGGAAGAGGAGGTGGTGGAGGTCCTTGCACCGCACTAAGTCCGGGACTCAGGGGCGAGGGCTTGGAGAAAGTTTGGACGGGGACCTAGACACCCGGGACAAGAGAGTGGTGGGTTAGTCCTACTTGTGCTAGGGGTACAAGCGGGGCATGTGTTTTTGGGGCACCCAGCTAGGCACATTGATTCGCGAATCACCGGGCTATCCGGTACGGCTTGTCTGCGGTTTAGCACCGTAGTAAGAACTGAAAGTGGAGAAAGAAGAAGAAATATAACTGATTGCTCAACCCTTGCTTGAAAGTAGACAGGTGCTTATATAGACTGGCTAGATGATAACTTAATACGGCTGATAATAATAATACCTAAATAAGGACGCTTTATTAGTATTGCTTTCTGCTAAAGAGAACCAGTAAACCATAAAGCCTAGAATATTCCTTGGAGTCAGAAAATTATTCCCACTATTCAGGTAAGTCTTGCGAGTACATTGTGTACTCAGGGTTTATTTACCCCTGTTGCAGGTGATGCTTAAGGAGTACCTTGTGTGGAGGATCCTTCTGGTGGGCTCAGATGGAATCCTCGCTACCTTATCGCTAGATGTTATCTTGTTAATATTCCGCTGTTTATCATTCCACACTCTGTATTTGGTATTGTAATAATATACTTTTAAGAAACTCTAATGTATGAAATGGACTTATGTTGTAACTCATTCTCATTATTGGATCCTTGGGAAAAATGTGGATCTTTCGGGTTCTCCCTCGGGGTGTGCCCGACGGACACCGCTCGTTGTAGTTGCTTTCGGGGTGCTTAGTGTCTGGTGGAAGACAAGCGCCTCCGTAAGTATGCTATTTCGGGCGGTTCTGCCATAGTTAGTTCTAGAGCCAATAATGGTCATGAGTTTCATCACTCTTTTCCAAAACTAAAAATTTGATCAACAAAAGTATTGCGAAAAGTAGGATGCGGTTAAGTTAAGTTACATAAGTATAAGCCCTAGCTATATGGTCTATCTAGGATAGTGGCACTGGTTTTATCTAATCAGTTTCTGTAGGTACACTGACTCACGTTGCGTAAAGAATCGCTTAGTATACGGAAAGTGAGTGTGCGATGTGCCAAAAATTTTACGAATGCCGCTATATTCTGGCTTGAGTGAACGTATAGGTCGAAGCATGCATCATGATAATAACATCTTACTTGAACTAAAGTTCCCCCTTCATGTATAAGAATTAGTAAATTGGTAGGACTAACTAAATGAAATGCTTTAATAATTGTGCTATCATCTCTCCAATCCCTTGGTTCTAATCGGAAGGATGTTCTAATGGATGGTTCCTATCTCTTACAGATGAACCTAAGGTCTGGACGCAGGAGCACCAGTTCTGGGGCGGCTAACGAGGGCCACGATGACAGTGGTTGAGCCTTTGAGCATGGCAACGGGGGAGGTCAAGAGGTTCCACCTCTAGTTCCTCACCCTTTCCCGCCGCCGCCACAGCCTCCACCGATGACCCCCACTGAGATTATGGCAGAGCTATTGGTCGCTCGCCAGGAGTCAGCTGCTGCTCGCTAGGAGATAGCTTGTGCCATGGAGATTATGGCACAGGCCATCGTGGGCCTTGCCCGCGGAGGTCCCGGGGGCAACGGTGGGAACGAGGGTGGTGCCCGCCATCCTAAGGGACAATCCTCTTATCAGGACTTCCTCAAGACTCACCCACCCATGTTCACATCGTCTGATGAGCCCCTAGAGGCAGAGCACTAGATTCGCGCTATGGAGCAGAAGTTTTGACTGCTCGGAGTGACCGACTAGCAGAAGGTGTATTTTGTGTCTCAATAACTGTTGGGGTCCGTAGGTGCCTGGTGGGAAACTTTCCAGGCCACAGAGCTGCTAGATCATGCAACAACATGGCAGGAGTTCTCCATCGCCTCCAGAGAGTTCTTCATCCCTGCTGGTGTTATCAACTAGAAGGTGACCGAGTTCCTAGAGCTACGCCAGGGAAACAAGACTGTGATAGAGTATGTGAACAAGTTCAACCACTTGGCTTAGTATGCTGGCAGTTAGATGGATACGGATGACAAGAAGAAGGATCGCTTCTTTCGTAGCCTCACTCCCGCTCTTCAAGAGAAACTGTATCTGGGGAACTATCAGACCTTTGGGGCTATGATGAACACCGCCATTGCCGTTGAAGGTTTTCAGTGGGTGTCTCAAGCTGATTGGAAAAGGAAGCGGGGGGACGCAGGGTCTTCTAGCCACCCCCACACTCAGAAGATTCAGCTTGTCCAGCGGGGGCCCTATCAACCATCCGGCGGGCCTTTGTTTCGGCAACCTTAGCAGACGTCGCAGACTTCCTCCACTCAGCACCGTGCACCTCCGCAGTAGGTGCAGCAGCAGTAGTCTCAGGGACAGCAGGTCCCACCTTGTTAGGGGTTCAGGAACAAGCCTGGTGCTTGTTTCAAGTGTGGCAAGGATGGCCACTATGCCAGGGAGTGCCCTCAACAGCAGGCAACTCCATCGTCTCAGCTGTCTACAAATTCCAGGCTTATTAAGAGGACTATCATCAAGAGGAAGGTGCCTAGTAGATCTGGTTAGGTGCACTTCATGGATGCTCAGCAGGTTGTGCAGCAGGAGATAGTTATGGCTGGTATGTTTACCATCGACTCACATCCAGCTTTGGTGTTGTTTGATTCTGGTGCATCGCATTCCTTTATGAGCATGGAGTTTGTAGAGCGGTACAACTTATCACTATTAGCTATACCGTATGCCTATAAGATCCATACTATGGGTTCTTAGATGTTCATCAATACCTGTACGGATATAGTGAGTTTGGTATTAGCCACCCACACTTACCGTCTACAGTTCATGATAATGCCTGGGCAGGGCATTAATGCTATTCTTGGAATGAACTAGTTGCGGGTGTATGGGGTAGTATTGGATATAAAGAAAAAAATTGTGGAGCTATGGCTTCCTTCTTCTGAGGATAGAATGTCTCTTATCATACCCTCAGAACCAGTCTTACCTATTGCTGCCCATGCTGAAGTCGTTCCTGATCTTACCTCCATTCTAGTAGTATGTGAGTTCCCAGATGTTTTCCCTGAAGATCTTCCTGGATTGCCACCAGACCGTGAGGTAGAATTCTCCATTGAGCTTGAGCCTAGTACTGCTCCTATCTCCAGACGTCCATATCGCATGGCTCCGAGAGAACTAGCAGAAATGAAGAAGCAACTAGAAGAGTTGATGGACAAAGGTTTCATCCGCCTGAGTTCTTCACCATGGGGTAGCCCGGCTATTTTCGTGAAGAAGAAGGATGGTACTCTGCGGATGTGTGTGGATTACCGCCCCCTCAATGCAGTAACAGTTAAGACAAGTATCCTTTGCCCCGCATAGATACTTTGTTTGATCAGTTAGCTGGTGCCATGGTGTTCTCGAAGATAGATCTCCGATCGGGCTACCATCAGATCAAGATCAGGCCACAGGATATACCAAAGACAGCTTTCTCTACTAGGTATGGGTTGTATGAGTACCTAGTGATGTCTTTCGGTCTCACCAATGCTCCTGCCTTCTTCATGTACCTGATGAACTCAGTTTTCATGCCAAAGTTGGATAAGTTTGTGGTGGTTTTCATTTATGACATCTTGATCTATTCCAAGAATGATGAAGAGCATGTCCGTCACCTCTAGATAGTACTGACTCGACTAAGGGAGCACCAGCTATATGCTAAATTCAGCAAGTGCGAGTTTTGATTAGATCGAGTGCAGTTTTTGGGACATGTGTTGACACCTGAAGGCGTTTCTGTAGATCCCAGCAAGGTGCAAGATGTATTAGATTGGAAGCCTCCCAAGTCAGTGCATCAGATCCATTAGTTCCTTGGGCTAGCTAGATACTATCGGCGTTTCATCCCTGATTTCTCCAAGATAGCCCAGCCCATGACCAAGCTGCTCCAGAAAGAAGCTAAGTTTGATTGGAGTCCAGCTTGTGAAGAAGCTTTTTAGTCCCTAAAGACTTTTCTGACCACTGCTCCTATGTTGGCCCAACTAGATATTGAGAGGCCCTTTGATGTTTACTGTGATGCCTCAAAGATAGGATTGGGATGTGTGCTTATGCAAGATGGGTGTGTGATAGCCTATGCTTCGCGCCAACTGAAGAAGCACGAGGTGAACTACCCCACCCATGATTTAGAGCTAGCTATTGTAGTTCACTCTCTGAAGATTTGGAGGCATTATCTGTTAGGCAACAAAGTGCATATCTTTACTGACCACAAGAGCCTTAAGTATATTTTCACTCAGTCTGAGTTGAATATGAGGCAAAGGAGATGGTTAGAGTTGATAAAGGATTATAATTTGGAAGTCCATTATCATCCAGGAAAAGCCAATGTGGTAGCTGATGCTTTGAGTTGTAAGTCACATTAGGTTGAGGAAATACCCTTATCACTCCACCACATAGAGGTGCTAGCTCAGATTGCATTGACCTCAGAATTGCTGGAGCAAATTATTCGGGAGCAGAAGGAAGACCCCAAAGAGATTCCTCACATCAGGAAGTTGCTAACTAAAGGGCGTGGACCTCATTTTAGCATTGATGAGCAGGGGGTCGTAAGATACAAGGATAGACTAGTGGTTCCATCTAATGAAGAGCTGAAAAGAAAGATTTTGAATGAATCCCATCATTCAAAGCTATCTATCCACCCTAGTAGCAACAAGATGTACCATGATCTGTGCCAGCTGTACTGGTGGTCCTATATGAAGCAAGATATCACCCAGTTCGTTGTGGAGTGTGACACTTGTGGTAGAGTCAAGGAAGATCATATGCGTGCTCCTGGATATCTACAGCCTTTGCCCATTCCTATTTGGAAATGGGAGGATATTTCCCTAGATTTCATTGTGGGTTTACCCCGCATTTCCATGGGCTTTGATTCTATTTGGGTCATTGTGGACCGTCTCACCAAGTCTGCCCACTTCCTTCTGGTGGATACTAGATACACTGCCAAGAAGTATGCGGAGATATACTTTGATCAGATTGTGACCCTACATGGAGTTCCTCTCACCATCATCTCTGATAGAGGGTCAGTTTTTGTCTCTCGTTTCTAGGAGAAACTCCAGGAATGTTTGGGTACTCGTCTTCTCAGAAGCTCGGTATACCACCCACAAATTGATGGTCAATCTGAAAGAGTGAAATAGGTGCTCGAGGATATGCTGCGGGCTTGTACCATCTCTTTTCCTGAGAAGTGGGATCAGTGTTTGAAGCTAGCAGAATTTTCATATAATAACAGCTACCAAGAGAGTATCCGCATGGCACCATTTGAAGCTTTATATGGGTAGAAGTGTAGGACGCCACTAAACTTGGTTGAAGTAGGAGACCATGGGTACTTCAGGCCTGATTTCATAAAGGAGGCTCGAGAGAAAGTAAATATAATTCGTGAACACTTGAAGGCAGCTCAGAGCCGGCAGAAGGCTTACGCAGACAAGCAAAGAAGGCCTTTGGAATTTGTAGCTGGAGATTATGTGTATCTCAAGGTATCTCCTATGAGAGGGGTACATCGGTTTGGTGTCCATGGTAAGTTAGCCCCTCGGTATGTGGGTCCATACAAGGTGTTGCAGCAGTGTGGCCCTATTGCTTATCGTCTCCAACTCCCTGAAATTCTCTCAGCGGTTCACAATGTTTTTCACATCTCGCAATTGAAGAAATGCCTACGAGTTCCTGAAGAATCTATGGAAATAGAAGGACTTCCGCTCCAACCTAATCTGTCTTATGTGGAGCATCCTATAAAAATCTTGGATGAGAAGGAGAGAGTGACTAGGAATAGTGTGATAAAATTTTACAAGGTGCAATGGCAAAATCATTCAGAAGACGAAGCCACCTGGGAGCAAGAGAGCTACATATCAAAGCATTACCCCCATCTCCTCTCTAGGTTGGATAGTTAGTTATTGCGCCAAATGTACTCCCTACCTCTTTCTCACACTAGGCACACGAAATCTCGGGTCGAGATTTTGTTTTAGGGGGGGTAGATTTGTAACACCCTGGTGTTACATTGTAATGCTTTGCTAAAACTTTTCATGAGCATCATAATTATGTGCATGTGTGTATAGCATAAATTATAAATCAAAGTTCGGTTCTTGAAACAGTCATGCGAAACATGAGTCCATGGTTACGTTTCATATAATACTATTTAGTATTATAATCGAATGGTTATCGAAATCAAAGTGCTATAGAACGTTTGGCTAACGGCGATGAAATGTGTGCGGTCACGGACCAGGATAGCTGGTTAGAACATCAAGTAGGCTAGATTTGGGGTTCGACGCGAAACCGTTCGGAACGACATCCATTCGCATAGGCTTGAAAGAAGGTTGACGAAGCTAACTTTGGCCAGTTTTGTAGACCGATCGGCTTAGGAGATCGCGCAATGTCACTGCTTCGATTGATAGCTGGATGTACCCTCTTGCACATCGAGCGATTAGTTTGGCGATTGGAGCACGGCGTACACGTTTTCTACTTGCTTCCGAATGCGTGCACATCACGTAGCTGTGCCTAGGCGCAGTCACCACCCACTGGCTTGCTAGCGCCCACAGCCACGCAAGCCGCGCCCACGACTGCACAGGCCATGCTCACCGTCATGCCGGCTGCGTCCCACCACAGTGTCGGTGCTTGCACGTGGTCCGGCGCTGCATGCTAGGTTTGCCTGCCACCGCTGCTGCTTGCCTGCCACCGCTGTTGCTCGCCGGCCGTCGCTGCTGACCCGCACTGCACACCGAGGCGTAGTCCTCGTCCTCATGCTATCGTGATGCTGACGCACGCTGACCCTGCGTCGGTGCCTTGGTCGTTGTTGCCCGCTGGCGTGCGCCACCTCGCCGGCTGTTGCGCTGCGCCTAGGCCACCGACCAACCTTGCCGCGCCATGCCTTGCTCTGCACTGCCTTGGCCGGGAGCACGCTAGGCCCACGCTACATGCCACCCGTCGCCCCGCCAGTCCTATGTCCATTGACATCATGTTGGCTACTCGTGCGCTGGGCGACAGCCTGCCCCACCGTCACCTCGGTGTCGTTTTCGTGCTGCCTCTTTTGTCTGGCGCTGCCCGACGCGATGGCGCCATACCGCGCTCGTCGCCTTGCTGTAGTGGCCGTGCACATGGCCATCTGGGGTACGTCCTGCCTGTCCCGCTGTTCCATAGTGGCGGTGTTGGCCCATGCGTTGATGCCGCAGACGAACCAAGCCAAGCCATGACTTCCCCTGCCCCGCTGTCTCCTTGACCACCGAGACAATTCTTCTCAATTCGCCGTGACCGTAGCATTAGACACCAATTCAGCTTAGGCTCGGCTTCGTTAGGTATCTAGCCATGTCCCGTCCCCACCTTGCTGTGTATGCCATTGCACAGGGCCACAATTTTGTAATCCCGCGCCACCGGGTCCATAAGACCGCACTGGCACACCCCGACGACAAGCCAGCCACTCCGTGCACCTCGTAGCGATTTAGTGCACCCATAGCTTCGCCGTACCCTCTTGAGCACCCCGCGCACCTCAGCCGTAGCTTCACAGCAGGCCAGCCACCACTGCCACGGTCGTGCCATCGCCGGGCGCTGTCACCTCATCGGTGCGCACGCGGCCAGCACTACTCGGGCTTCCTCCGACCAGACCATCACCACAAGGGTCTTCGTGGGTGGTTACTCGAGCTCATTAGCTGTTTTGTTTGTTTCATTGTCGCTGCGGCTTACGAGAATGCCTCCGCCATTGTAGGTCTGGGCTCACCGCCAGGGAGGGATTCTGGGATGACGCCCCTGCTCACCGAACCGCTTCTAGACACTGTGTGCTACCTTGGAGGTACTCATCAGCCCCTTAGTTAGGTCTTGGGGACTCGGGTGTCGCCGGCATGGCCATCCTGTGCCCACGCCGTCACGCCGGTGTGCGCCCTGGGGCTAGGGACTTTGCCGTGGTAAAGAAGTAGAAAAGGGAGGGTGCAGCTATAAAATCCTAGACTGAGGAAATAGTGCCCTAGCGCTCGTGGAAATTATCTAGGACTTCGGGGGCGCCCGTGCATAATTGCCGTTGCACGCAGGCCTCCCCCATCGCGGGCCGTTGGCCGGCTGGGCCACGTCTCCACGTGGGCCGCGCGGTGGCCTACAGACGCACGCGGGCAGGATGGCGCGCTAGGCCGAGCCGTGCGATGCGGGCCGAAGTAGAGAATTCGGTTTTCTTATTTTTCTAGAGGATAGAAAGGCTTATTTATTTTTGTTATGAATCCAACTTCGATAAATCATAGTAAATTGTGTGGTTGTCCAAAAATAGTGAAACTAATTTTGTTAGGTTTGCAAAAATACCATCTATCTGTTAGTGTAGTGAGTTCACAGTTAGCTGTTATGATTATAGACTCATAAATTCTAATTAGAAAACTTAGCATTATGTAGATTAATGTTTGTAGGAAATCTTGTGGCAAATCGGTAATAGTTTTAGCTGTAAAAATTTTACAGTATGTTCACTAGGATATTATGGGCTTGCTGTAAATTTTATAGCCTTAGAACGAGTTGTTAGATAGAGTGGCTATTACCTTTGCTTTATCGCATACAGTGTAAA
The DNA here is from genome assembly GCF_019320115.1 of Miscanthus floridulus. Taxonomy (NCBI): domain Eukaryota; kingdom Viridiplantae; phylum Streptophyta; class Magnoliopsida; order Poales; family Poaceae; genus Miscanthus; species Miscanthus floridulus. The sequence goes on from NC_089580.1 coordinate 160,115,842, forward strand.
TTAGCGTTCGGAGTAGGAACATTGGTAATTGCTATAAGAATAGATGCCATGTTTAATACTTGTTGGTGGCGACAATACGTAGCTTAGCCTTTAGTGGGTAGATCTCACTTAGTAGTGTAATAGATGTACTTTTGAATTTAGAGTTGTTGTTGCCGTAGTGTTAATCATTGCATCATCATTTCATGTAGATCACGAACAGGTAGACTTCGTACCTGTCTATGAGCCGAAGTACGATGAGGTGATTGAGGAGTATGAGGAGGAGCTCTTCACATAGGAGGGAGCCCAGGAGCCTATTGGTACTGACCTTGCTGACCCGGCACCTGCCCAAGGCAAGGCCCGGTGCATAACCCCTATTTTTAAATGATCACTGAATATGTTTATATGATATGCATTTACGTTACAGATATTTTATGGAAACTACATGCATAAGTATATCTACCCATGAGTCCTACTAGTATAGTTCGAGTAGCTGCTATGCTTAGGATATTGGTAGCGTGAGTAACCTACCGTTACTCGCAAATAGGTGATTAAACTATGATATCAGGATGAAGTAATGGAAACGAAAATGGTGACTGGATATGGATATGGATTTGGTACTGGTGGGTGTGAGGAGTTGTGTCCTGTGGCCAACAGGGCATAGCTCGGTTACACTTTTTCCCTGTCTGTGTCGATTAAAGACTGGTCGTTGCATATGACTCTAGGCAAGTCACAGATTATTGTCCCGAGCACATACTTGGGTATGGGCGCAGGGAAGACTTGCTGCTCTCTTGTCATGAATCTGGCTCTTTTCGGACTGACTGATGGGAAGAGGAGGTGGTGGAGGTCCTTGCACCGCACTGAGTCTGGGACTCAGGGGTGGGGGCTTGGAGTCTAAGTTTGGACGGGGACTTGGACACCTGGGACAGGAGAGTGGTGAGTTAGTCCTGCTTGTGCCTAGGGTACAAGCGGGGTGTGTGTTTTCAGGGCACCTAGCTGGGCACATCGATTCATGAATCGCCGGGCTATCCAGTATGGCTTGTCTGCGGTTTAGCACCGTAGTAAGAACTAAAAGTGGAGAAAGAAGAAGAAATATAACTGATTGCTCAACCCTTGCTTGAAAGTAGACATGTGCTTATATAGACTGGCTAGATGATAACTTAATATGGCTGATAATAATAATACCTAAATAAGGAGGCACTATTAGTATTGCTTTCTGCTAAAGAGAACCAGCAAACCATAAAGCCTAGCATATTCCTTGGAGTCGGGAAATTATTCCCATTATTCGGGTAAGTCTTGCGAGTACATTGTGTACTCAGGGTTTATTTACCCCTGTTGCAGGTGATGCTTGAGGAGTACCTTGTGTGGAGGATCCTTCTGGTGGGCTCAGACGAAATCCTCGCTACCTTATCGCTAGATGTTATCTTGTTAATATTCTGCTGTTTATCATTCCGCACTCTATATTTGGTATTGTAATAATGTACTTTTAAGAAACTCTAATGTATGAAATGGACTTGTGTTGTAACTCATTCTCATTAATGGATCCTTGGGAAAAATGTGGATCTTTTGGGTTCTCCCTCGGGGTGTGCCTGACGGACACCGCTTGTTGTAGTTGCTTTCGGGGTGCTTAGTGTCTGGTGGAAGACGAGCGCCTCTGTAAGTACGCTATTTCGGGTGGTTCTGCCACATACCCGATTCTAGAAGAATGCTACAATTGCTGAAGCTTATAATCCATATTTAGTCGATGATGATGATGAAGAAGAGGAAATTGCCGTAGCTGAATGGAATTGGGGTAAAAAGATAGTAATGGTTCCAAATCCTTAGGGAAATAAGTTGAAGAAAGTTATGATTTTGATGTTACAAAGGCAGACAAACTTTTTGATTTCTTGTTTGAGAAGGGACAGATTAAACTGCCTGCCAATCATGTTATATTACCTCCCGATCAGTTGAAGAATAAGAAGGTCTGCAAGTACCATAACACTACTTCTCATACTACTAATGATTGTAGGATTTTTCGGCAGCAGATTCATAGGGTTATTCAACAAGGGAAGCTTAAATTTAATATAGCTCGGAAAATGAAAGTTGATGGTAATCCTTTCCCAAAGGATTAGAATATGGTTGGTGCTAAGTTGTTCAAAGGGAAAGCTAAAGTTTTAACATCAGCCAGAGCAAGAGAAACTAGAACAGTTGATCCGGGGATACAAATATCGGCTGATGAATATAGAAAAATTAAAAGGCGTCGTGACTAACAAAAGAGCCGATATGAGCAGGGAGAAACATCGAGAGATGGTGTGATGAGACCAGTGTTACATCTCGAATTCTGTTGAATAAATGGCAATGGCAGAAGGAGAAAGATTATCAGCGCTGATTAGAAGAGAAGGAATATCAACGTCAACAAGAAGAAGAGAGATATGAAAGAGAACAAGCTGAGTCACATTGGAATTACCGTTTCTTTAGACATTGTTGGAATGAAGGTTTGAGATTGCCTACTAGGAATAATTGCCCAGAATGTAACGAACAATGTTGGGAGTTTAGACAATCTCAAGTCAACCACTGGTCTATCCATGATCGAATTAAATATCAACGTAATGATGTGGATCAGCCCTTAAAAAATTGAAGCATTCATGACTGGCTTAGAAAGCGAGTTGTTGATTAGAACTGGGCTGATTATGAAGAAGAAGATGATGAAGAGTATGTTTGGCAGGAAGGACAGTGGTGTCTAGGAGGTTTAACAAGAAGTCAGAAGAGAAGAGTACAACACCTAAGGAGCAGAGAATTAGAACAGGCTTAGAAATCTAGTAAACCGCAAGTATGACGTGCTAAACAAACAACCCATAAGGGTCAACCATTGGCTAATATTCAAATGGCTTTTCTTTTACCATCTGAATTTAAAGCTCTAGCAGATCAAGAAGTTTATTCGGATTTTAATGAATCAAAGTATGAAGAGATGGCAGCCCAGTTGACATTGATACAACAAGCTATATTTGATAAACCAATTAAGCATCAGCATTTGAAGGCTTTATATGTGAAAGGTTTTGTCGATAGGAAGCCGATGAGTAAAATATTAGTTGATGGAGGTGCTTCTGTTAATCTGATGCCTTATACTACTTTTTGCAAGCTTGGTAAAGGACCAGAAGATCTGATTGAGACTGACATGATGCTTAAGGATTTTGGGGGTAATGCGTCCAAGACCAGGGGGCAATAAATGTTGAATTGATAATTGGAAGCAAGACTTTGCTCACTATATTCTTTGTCATTGACGGAAAGGGTTCATACAATTTTGTCCTTGGTCGTGATTGGATTCATGCCAATTATTGTGTACCATCAACTATGCATCAATGTTTGATTCAGTGGCATAGAGATAATGTTGAGCTAGTTCATGCTGATGATTCTTTGAGTATAGCAACAACTGATCCAATGTATTAGGAACTAGAAGATTTTGAGTGTTTTTCTGGCAAACAATGGGAAGGAGGCTTCATTAGAATCAATGATAAAGGCCAACAGCCAATCCAAGAAGTCGGCTCTAAAAGTTTGTTTTAATGAATAATCCAATAGATGGTACAGATGGTAAATTAGGACATGGCTTTATGTCGGCCGATGAGTTAGAAGAAATAGATATTGGTCTTAGAGATAGGTCTAGGATGACGTATGTAAGTGCTAGATTGGATCCTGAGTATAAGCAAGAATTGATAGATTTGTTAAAGGAATTTAAAGATTGTTTTGCTTGGGAATATTATGAGATGACTGATTTAGATCGGTCAATTGTTGCACATCGGTTGCCAATCAAACCTGAATATCAGCCATTTAAACAAGCTCTAAGGAGATTTAATCCAAATGTTCTTGATGATATCAAGAAGGAGACTGAGAGACTACTAGAAGCAAAATTTATCTGACCTTGCCGATATGCAGAGTGGATATCGAGTGTACTTCTTGTGTATAAGAAAAATGGAAAGTTAAGAGTCTGTATTGATTTCAGAGATTTGAACAAGGCTACATCGATGGATGGATATCCGATGCCAATAGTCGATATGTTGGTAGATGCAGCGGCCGAGCACAAGATAATTAGTTTTATGGATGGTAATGCAGGTTATAATCAAAACTTTTATGGTTGAAGAAGACATAGCAAAAACAGCCTTTAGGTGCCCCGGCGCAATCGGCTTATTTGAATGGGTTGTGATGACTTTTGGATTGAAGAATGCTGGTGCAATTTATCAGAGGGCAATGAATTATATATTTCATAAGTTGATCGGCAAGGTTATTGAAATCTATATTGATGATGTGGTGGTGAAATCCAAAGGGTACAAAGAACATCTGGCTAATCTACGGGAGGCTTTGGAGTGCACAAGAAAACATGGTTTAAAGATGAATCCTAATAAGTGTGCCGTTGGAGTGTCAGCTGGATAATTTTTGGGTTTTATGGTCCATGAGAGAGGAATTGAGATTGGTCAGAAAAGGCATAAAAGCAATTGATGAGGCAGTACCTCCAACTAATAAAACAAAATTACAATCTCTACTTCGTAAGATTAATTTCATTAGAAGGTTTATTTCAAATATGTCAGAAAGGATTTTACTATTTTCTCCTTTGTTGAAGTTGAAAAATAATCAAGAATTTAAATAGGGTAACGTACAACAAAAAACATTTCAGGAGATAAAAGAGTATATAAAATCTCCACCTGTGCTGGTTTCACCTTAGCAAGGTAAGCCTTTTAAGTTGTACGTGTCGGCCAATAGCCAAACGATTGGATCGACCTTGATGCAAGAGTTTGAAGGAAAGGAACGGATTGTTTTCTATTTAAGTAGAAGATTTTTGGATCTAGAAACAAGATATTCTCCTATTGAAAAGTTATGTTTATGCTTGTATTTCTCCTGCACTAAGTTACGACATTATTTATTATCGGTTGAGTGTATAGTTCTGTTTAAAGCTGATGTGATCAAAAACATGTTGTCAATGCTGATATTAAATGGGAAAATGGATTCTTGCATTATCAGAATTTGATTTGAGGTATAAATCGGCAAAAGCAGTCAAAGGGCAAGTGATGGCTGATTTTATTACACAGCATCATAAACCAAGCATCGGCTATGTGGAACCTATGCCTTGGACATTATTCTTTGATGGATCATCGTGCAAGCAAGGGGGTGGCATTGGTATTGTTATTATTTCACCTCGGAGGGTAAGTTTTGAGTTTGCCTTTCAAATCAAACCAATAACCACCAATAATCAAGCAGAGTATAAAGATATTCTTAAGGGACTTCAACTTCTTCATGAAGTAAAGGCTGAGTCAATTGAAATATTTGGAGATTCATAGTTAGTTATTAATTAGTTGATTGGCCTATATGAATGTAAGGATGATATTCTGAAGGGATATCATGATGAATGTCGAAAGTTACTTGAAAAATTACACAGACAGTTTGGTTGAAAATCGCTTGACGAATGTTTTAAGACTATTTAGTCCATGATTAGCCATAAATGCTACCGTAACGAACATGCGCTAATGATAGATTAATTAGGCTTAATAAATTCGTCTCGCAGTTTCCAGACGAGCTATGCAATTAGTTTTTTTATTAGTATCCGAAAACCTCTTTCGACATTCCCGAAACATCAATGTGACATCCAAAAATTTTCATTTCGCGAACTAAACATTGCCTAAGAGCAAGAGCCGCACCCATCTTCTGTTATGATCATCTTGTACTGGCGGCAGGGATTTGCACGTACCCATACATGCTACAAGCTAGAATACATTTTTGTGCTGCATACCCTTTGGCCGGCAGGCACGGGCAGCAGCCTGCAATGGAAAATTGGACTGCCGAACCACTGACAAGGAGTGGAATCGACTAGTTGCGACCAAGTAGAAGGTCGTTCCACAGAATTTGTCAAGCATGGGCCGCCGATGGGCCCAGGGGTAAAGCAGATATTGCTGACCATACCACTTGCCATACCGTCCGCAAACCGAGCTGCTGCTGCTGGCACCAGACCACGATTTGAGGGCAACATGCTCTGTCCGCATGCCCTGCTTCCGGGGGAAGGGAACAGATCGCTGCTGGCTGCCTGCCGTGTGCCGTGCCGAGACGTGATAGCGGCACGATCGATCGGCCGACAGTCAAACTCTCACGGTTTAGGCTTTATTGGTCTCGACTTCTCGACACCCTTCATCTGCGATCTATACTACCAGTCGTTCTCTCTTCGTCGGTCCGTGTCTCTCTGCCTTTTATGGGTTGCCTTGTTCTTGATCGATGCCTTTTTTTTTTTCTTCCAGTAGCTTCAGCAGTCCAGGTGCGTCCTGCCGTTCCGAAGGATAGTATTTTTACTTTATTATTACGCTCCCCTGCTATAGTTGTACGCACTAGGCAAGCATACAGACAACATGATTGCATTGTAGTCGCAACTCGCAACCATCTAAAAAAGGGCATCAGGCACTTGGCTAGCTTCGTCGTGAAGTCAGATTCAGCAAGGAACCGGGTCGATACATCGTCTGAACGGATCCCTATCAATAAACTACCTCTGCACGTACGTACTAGTATATGAATATACGACACATGCATGCAGCCGCTGGTTTGGCTTTTGGGACGCAGTTGAGTTGAGTATCGATGAGCACTTTGGCCGCTTGTATTTTTATCTAGGGCTTAGGGGGCCGCCGGAGCACCTTTCCGGCGAATTAACTCCCTGTTCGTTTGGCTTATAAGCCGTACTTTTTCAGCCAACGAATAATATTTTTCTCTCACAACAAATCAGCCAACTGTACTCTCAGCCATGGCTTATCAGCCAAGCGAGCATGATGATTTGTCCTCACATCGTTATGTGTCGGACATGGACGTGACATCAATTCATCATCGCATTCTGGATGATCATTTGTTTTGTTACCACCCAAATTACAATATGATGTTACCAATGCTATTTAAGAAGAAAAAGGAAAGAGGAAGGTCAACTACATCCTCACTTGTTCATAGGCTTTTTAGCTCACCTTTCTGACGTGTTCAAACAAGTACTATAGCAGTTCTAATATTTGTTTGTTTACTTTGCACAATGATGTGTCATTGATGCATTATTGAGTACTACTTTTGTGCATGCAAGTTTGATTTCTAGGAAGAAATTAACACAACGACGCTAGCAGCATTGCTTAGTTATTATTCTTTAATTTGTGAGTACTTTTAGTAGTGTGGGGCTTGTTGGGTGACGAGGAAACTAGTGTTCATGCATGTATGTATATATATAATATATTATATAAAACAAAAGAACCACTTTGATACTTAGTGCTGAATAAAATAAATGTTATACCCCTAGCCACGTAAGTCACTTAATGACAAAATAGAAAAGAAGAATTATTGAAAGCACTAGACCCTGTCCGTTTCGCTGAAATTTGGCAACTACTGATGTTGACGCTGATTTGCTGTGAGAGAAAAACATTATTCCTTCGTTAAAAAGTATTGTTGAAGTAGTGCTGAAAAATAGAACCATAATATATTTTCTATATTGGAGGTTTCCGAACTAACTGTCACTGCTACAGAAATGAGATCTAGTCCCGGTTGGGACTAGCAATCCGGGGTTAAAGGTGTTGTTCTTTAGATCCTCCCAGCTTTAAAAAAAATAATGCCTCCCACCGCTGCGCCCTGTGAGATTCGAACCCAAGACCTTATGCACTGACTCGTGCGTAGCTTACCACCCCACCTACACAACACATCTAACAATAAATGGGATGTTTTCCTTTTGAACTAACACATCCAGGACCTTTAGTCCCGGTTGGTATTGCCAACCGGAGCTAAAGGGTCCTTTAGTCCGGGTTGGTATTAGCAACCGGGACTAAAGGTTGGAGGACTTTTAGTCCCGGTTTAACCATTGGGCATTGACCTTTAGTCTCGGTTGGAGACACCAACCGGGACTAAAGGCCTTCTAGTCACGGAGGCAAAAAATGTCGAGGCTAATGCCAAATTGGGACATCATTCTAAAGTCTGTTCTCTAGTAGTGTGTAACTAACATGGTGCCCATAGAAATCACTATTTATTTTTTTGATAGTGTTAGCCGACGGTAAAAAAAAGACACCTATATTTCCGGATCGGGTGCCGAGCCGACGGTAGAAACATCTTTGTACTGTCGGCTGGTGCAAAATGAGCTAGTTGTACAAATGTACACCTTTTTGTAATGTTGGTTCCTCTAGTAAACTCATGGTATAGATTGTATTTGTAAAAAAAAACCAGAAATGCTACAGCACAGGAGTCAGATAGTCCGGATGCCGCGCTTTCCTGGGCCTAGGCCTGTGCACTACTAGATCAATAGGCTTTTTTTTCCTTTACCTTCGTTCTTTCACCGTTTCTCAAAGTAATAATAAAAAAAGACGGCGATATTCCCAACTAGCACGGTCGTCACGCCGTTCCCTACCACTCGCCCACAGGTCGCCTTGTCCAGAGGCATGTTTCAAGTTTTTTAGAGGCATGTTGCAAGTGTTTGTTCAAAATGTTTCATCTGTTTTTGACGTATGTTGCATATGTTTCACAATATGTTGCAAGAGTATGTTCGAAATATTTCAGCTATTTCAGTCTTATGTTGCAATAAGTGTTTTCATGTTGCAAGTTGCAAGTGTTTTATCTATATGTTGCATATGTTCCACACACATGTTGCAAGTGTATGTTCCAAATGTTTTATCCGCTTTAGACGTATGTTGCATTTAAGTGTTTCATGTTGCAAGTGTTTCGTGTTTCAGAGGTATGTTTAGAGAGCCATTGGGGCATGGCTCGGGCGCCGTGAGAAGGGGCGCGGCGAGCCCGGGGCCGACGGATGGGGTGCGCGACGCGCCTGGGTACTACGGACGGAGCGTGCTCGTCCTCATCCCGGCTCACGGTCCCGCCCGCACGGAGAGAGAGGAGGGGTCAGGGGGGAGGAGCGGCGGGCGCAGGGTAGGGCGAGGCGGACGGGGGCGGGTTACGCGTGCGGGGCGGGATATGAGGCAGATGGGGAAGGACTGCAGCAATACGGTGGGAGTGCGACGCATTTCTGATGGGCCGTTCTACTAGGACGTTCGGTACCGTCCGACGAAATCCTATCCATCGGACATCAGGGCACCAGCAATTCCCAAAACCAAATTATTGCAAAAATAGTCTATACATGTTTACTTATTGTATTTATCCACTTGTTGACCAAAATCAAGTTATTGCAGTTGTTTATACATGTTTAATTATTGCATTTACCCGCAAAATTAACCAGTAAAATTATCAGTTCTTGGAACTAAATGAATTAAACAGAGGCATATCGCATAATTCAATATTTACGGGATGATTTATCCTGTCATCAGAAGAAAAACTAGTACTAGCATATACTGCAAGCTAAAGCAAGAGCTAGCATGTTTCTTTGTTTTCTAATGTTTATCATCTTCACACTGGGTGTACTACACGTTAACGTCATACCCTGGTTGATAAATAGTCTCACTAGGATGTCCAGAAAAATAACTTTTACAGACACCTTCTATAGCAAGGGCAGTTTTACTTAGAAAGCCATCTCTAACTAAACTAGGAAGCACTGTAGTTTACGAACCACACATGAAAGTCCATTTTCACAGACAGGTTGTCTCTAGAAATATTCCTTTTTAGGGGTGGTTGTTTATCCCAAGTGCCCCTAGAAATCATTTTTTAGGTGTGATTTTAAAAATGCCCATGAAATTTCTCATTTCCACGATTGATGTCATAGTATCGGTTTCGAAAATCATCCCTAAAAATTGATTTTATCTGTCTATTTTTTTTATGGTAGTGTCTCTGTCATCCCTAACGTAGACCGACAAAAAAAATGCAGGTAGAGCATTACTGGCATTATGGACACTAAATTTTAGAAAGAGGGTTTTGTTCCATATATATCATTATGAAAGTAAAAAAAAAATGATGACCCCGACAAGGAGCCAAAAGTTTACAATGACTCATGCTTCATTTCTGGTCTCTGTCGAATTTATCTAAGCTTCTTTTGCTTGCGGAAAGTCCACGGCAGATGCACTCGTGTCGCGTTGTCGACACGAAGCTCCTGTAATAAAGAAAATGAGTGGTCAAATTAATCAGATCTCCTTTTGTCAGTGTATGCATCATAGCTAAGGATAACTACGTTATTTTGTTAATGTACTCCTGTATTAGGAATTGATTATGCTTATGTGGAACCCGTCCACTGTATTAGTTTATGGAAGGTGCTCACGGAAGTACACTGTAGGGCGCTTGAGTGTTTATAGGATAGTGTATTGGTGTGCGAGCGTATGTTTCAGACATCCATAATAAGGTCACGTTTGCTTCGCTGAAAAAACAAGCTGAAACACTGATTCGGCTGATTTGTTGTGAGAGGAAAACACTGTTCCGACTAAAAAAACAAGCTGAAAAAGACGGCTGAAAAAATAAGCTGAAAAAGACGGATTATAAGTAGGATGTTCGTGAGGTAAGTGGCGTTATTGACACACTTCTCTTGGTTTGCCTTTTACATCAGCACCTTGCATGGAAAAAATATTTTTCCATATTCTTCGGTTGAGCATATGTAATTAGTTTTCTAGTAAAAGCAAACAAATGTCATTTTTACATCGACATGGTTCCCACAATGCAACTTTGACAATATAAAGCAGAAAAATGATAATATTTGAAAGAACTTTGTGAGGATGTAACAGCCTCAATACTTCTAAAATATGTCATGGAGCATACGTCTGCATTATCTTTGTATTCATGAAAAAGTTGAGTAGCTTCGAATGCTTTGGAATTTAATTTCAATTTAAATCTTGCATTGTGTCAACTTTGAAAACTTGGATGTATACCTGAATAACTCTTTTCTAATATCTCGTGAACTGTATGGTGAATCTGTGTATGGCTTGCAACCTCTGTATTTTGTGCTTATGGAGTATACTTTTGGTGTGTCTCAAGGATGACTGGAATTAACGCTCTTAAGCTAGGACTGTCGGTTTAAGGGCCTGTTTGGCATGGCTCTAATTCAATAGTGGACCATCTTTTTTCGACTTCAACCACGAGCAACTTAAGTGGTGGAACTAAAGTTGTTTTGTTGAACCGTGTGCTAAAACAACTACCTCATACTAGATAGAAAAGGTAAAATGTCCATAATGTCATTATCTCTTATCTTTTTCTTTTTTCTCTTTTCTTCCTTTATTTTTCCCTCTCCTATCTCTATCTCTCCCTTATCCGTTCTCCCTGACGCCTCGTTTAGAACAAACCATGCTCAACGACTCAGCCTCGCCTCCTCACCGGACCTCGTGCACCAGCGATTGTGATCAGCCCCTCGCACCTAAGCGACTCCGGCGCACGCACCTCCACCCACCAACACTCCTCCTCGCGGGTGCGTCGCCTCCGACGCTCCCCACGCGAGCACTCCACCTTCTCCCCTCCCTCTGTGCTCCCTCTGCACCGTCGTCGCCTGCTTCGACGCGCGACCAATTGTTGGCTCCACAGGAGCTTGTGGAACGACACGAAGCTATATTTTTTAGCTCTGACTCTGTCTCAACCCTTCTCTCGGTGGGGTTTTCTACGGATTCACCAATGAAGTGGCCGGAGAGGAAGGCGGGGGAGGGGGGCGTTTGGTTCAGCAGCAGGCGGAGCTGCTGGTGGAGCGGCTTGCAGAGCTGTACCAAACAACCCTTAAATGGGTTAATTTATTAGTTGGTTCCTCACTGAAAGTTTTACTGTTTAGTTTCCAATTTCCTACTCAATGTATATGATAATGGCATACATAAAAAGGAGAAGTTAGTAGTGATGATGTAGTATGGTTTCACACAACCCCTAAACCCACTTGCTTTGATCAGAGGGAAACAACACTGTTGAAGCCTGTTTGGGACTTGGGAAGCAACACAATTTAAGATTTTCACAATAAACACAAAAGAAAAAGTTTTTTTTTTCTTGACTTGGCAGGAAAATGGATGTGGCTGCATGGATCTCGATTATTCAGGCCTACCCTGCTTGCCCACGTTTCTAGGGCTGTACTGTGTGTTGGTGAAGGGATCATCATTATTACGTTAGGCTAACTCTATCCAACTTTTCAATCAAGATTCCATCTGCTCTGGATCCAGTGACAAACTTTAGGAGCTCAAGGCAGGAAGGTCAAGTGTGTTAGGCATGTTTGCATCATTGGTTTGGTAAGGACTTGGGACAGTGAGCAGCAGTAGCGAGTAGTACACGCTATGGAATTCCTGTCCAGGTCGCGGTCGGTTTGTTTTGTTTTGTCCACCTTGCACCGCCGAACTTTTCGGCCGTCGGTCGTGCGTGCATGCGCCAGAGAATTTGGAACTGAGAAAAAAATCTTACTAGTTCATTACCAAATGGTGATTTTACTACGTACTATAGCCACATTAGCCATAGACGACATTAGGTTTCTTTCCAGATTTTGCCTACGTCAGCTACGAACAGGCACACTGCCAGAACCGGCATGCAACTTGCTTTACGTTTTTTATCCCATCGTCGTACCGGAAAACGACAGTCCTAATCTCCAGGACTCGTCGTGGTTCTCGGAAAGATTTCAGGTTGGAAAAGCAAGTACTCCTACCAAGCGTGTACGTACAGTACAGTAGTAGTGGTAAAGTACACAGTTAGTGGATTGATCGAGCAGAGTAGTACAATTTTGTGCAGGAAGCTGAAGCCTGGAAGCAACCAACCCGTTCAGCTTACCCCATATCTGACTTGTTCGACTTCTTTTTTTAGAACAGTGTTTTTTTTCTTACAGCAATTCAGCTAGGGCCTTGTTTAGATTGAAGAAAATTTCAACCCGATGAATAGTAGCACTTTCGTCTTATTTGGTAAATATTGTCCAATCGTAGACCAACTAAGCTCAAAAGATTCATCTCGTGATTTACAACTAAACTATGCAATTAGTTATTTTTTTACCTACATTTAATGCTCCATGCAAGCGTCTAAAAATTGATGTGATGGAAAGAGAGTGAAAAAACTTGGAACTTTGAAGGGAACTAAACAAGGCCTAGAACAGTATTTTTTCAAAAAAAAAGATTCAGCGAGCCCAACAGGCCCTGGGATGGGACGGGCCGGCTCTGGCGCACGCATGCATGCATGATGGTTGATGCCAGCGGGCATCGGGATCAGGCAACGAGAGTACAGTACTACTGGTAGTAGCAGGACGGTTGTACGAGTAGTAGGAAACATACGCGGCGAATGTTCAAACTCTCGGCGCTGCGGCAGTACTAGTCCTCTAGTAAAAACTTTTGATGGATGGAATACTGGATGGATCCCGCGGATCCCCATGGCGAGAAGAGAACGCATGCCGCATGGGCGCCAGCACAACCGCCAGCCGGCGCGTCGACCCAGGTCGAAGCGGACGCGAGACGAGAGGCAGGTCGGCGAAAAGCTACAACGTGCGGACGCGGACAGGGCCAGGGTCGGGCGAGCCGCGCGCGGAAGCGGCACGGAAACGGCAGCGCTCGGGTGGCTACAGGCGTGACGCGGTGCCCTGCACCTGCCCCTGCCCCCCCGGCGGACCCGCGTCGTCGCCTCCCGATCCCGGGCGGGGCGGCACCGGCACAACATTTCTGGGCCTGCCGCGCTGTCTGTCGCTTTCCCTGCCAGCCCGGCCTCCTCTCCTAGTCCTAGCGCGTTCCTGCATGCGTCCTGCGGGGTGTGCCAGCGTCGAGCGAGCAGAGCACACACGGCCTGGCGCGACCGACCCAGGAGGCCAACCCGCATGCACACGCCGCTGCGCTCCCTTGTCCTCTACCTCTCCCGTCGCGTCCGCGGCTCTGCATGCGCCCCCTTTTCCCCCTTCGGTTTACGCGGGGAGACGTGGACGGCCGTGGCAGAATGATGGGTCGTCGTCGCGCGAGCCGAGAGGAGGATCTCTTTCGATCGACGCCTTCGCCGCGTTGCACTGCTGCTGTGCCTGCAGGAACTGACCCTTCCGCCTGTTACTGCCACTGCCACCGTCACGTCCACTCCACACCACGTCAGCCCTAGTCACTCTGACATTGGGACCACATAGGCTTGGAGCCTTGGATTCTCTCGATTTTAATATGACTCTACTCTTTCTACGGGCTGTACTACCTCACGTTGTAAAAGGAATACAATTCTCGGTCTAATAAAAAATCAAACTATCATAAATTTGATCGATTTTATGAAAAATAGTATCAAAATATATAACTTCAAACAACAGATGTACTAAAATTTGTTTCATGACGAATCTAATAATATATATTTAGTACAGTAAATATTATGTCCTTTTATATAAATTTAGTCAAATTTGACAAACTTTAACATAACACAATTCTAGATTTGCATTCTTTTTATGACAGAGGTAGTGTTATATTTTCCACTAGCAGTTAACTATAAATAACTTCAAAGAACAACATTCGTCATCATGGTCTCCTAGGATAACAATACACTTGTGCGCACCAATGTTCGAAACCAACAATACACTACTATAGAAAAAAGTCTCTGTAACCACTTCTTTTCACATGCAGCTATAGTAGCGGTTGAATAACACCAGACTAAAGGGTTGGTTGGGCGAGAGCGGGTTGTGATATGCTATATCAAGCTAGCATAACCGAATTGTGTGCCACAAACCAGTTGCAATGCCTAAGGTGGCCATCACAATCGATTTGTGGCACAATCCGATTAACGATTGTAAAGGTCCTTGTAACATAATTGGTTTGCTTACAAAAAAACGAGTTGTCACCTAGGATAAATTAATCACTAACTTTTAAAATATACCGAAATGCTCCTTTATAGATTTTTGTAGCCATTTCCTTTGCACTTTCAGACTTTTGGATTGCTTGCTCTTCTTCTGCTTTAAATATACACTAAAGTTTCATTTCTCTCTAGAAAACTTAATGTTCCTATATTGAGCAGCTAGTTGTTTATCGTCTTGCATTGAGTAGCAATATATATGGTTTGATTTAAGTTGGACCCTGCAAATCCTGAGACAGAGAGAGTAATGTTCATATATTGAGATCTATATGTTGCCATCTTTGTGTTCAGTAGCATTTGGCTTGATTTAAGTTGGACCCTGAGAATGCTAGGTAATATCACTCTTCCCTATGGCTAGTTATTTCCTATATATGTCAGTTCCAACACAAGTAGACATGTGTACATGATATGATTGAACTAACTCACATTTATGTAATAATTATATATGTGTTGTGGACACGTTATAGGTATGATTTGTTGCCTGCATAAATCTAAGCATGCATAGTAGCTTATACATTATCACTACCGGAGACGGCTTCTTTGCCGAGTGTCCCAGCCTTTGTCGAGTGCTTTTTATCGGGCGCTCGGCAAAGAGGCTATTTGCCGGGTGCCATAGAGAAAGCACTCGGCAAACAAATGACACTCGGCAAATAGGTGGTTTAACACTCGGCAAAGACCAGGTTTGCCGAGTGTCGGGCACTCGGCAAACCAGAACACTTGGCAAAGGGCCGCCGCCGTTAATGGCCGGCAGCCGCCGTTAACTCTTTGCCGAGTGTCTTCTCCTGACACCCGGCAAAGTGGTGATTTGCCGAGTGTCATTTTTTGACACTCGGCAAAACCATATTTTTTCACTTTTAACCTTCAAACTTTTTCTGCAGTCCTCATACAATACCTGGTACTCCATGTTCCAATGTGGCACATTTCTCGGACTTTTCTATATTTCTTTAATTTATTTCATTTAATTGAATTTTCTTGGATAATTCAAATTATAACTGCTAGTCATTCGAATAATGAAAAAAAAATGAATGGAATAATGATATTCATGTTATTTAGTATAATGTGAGGCCGTATCCAGGAACAGACCACCAATTTCGAACATCTTGTTCACGAAACATGACCACGAACTTACGGTCGAGTTGTTTTTAAATTCTATAAAAAGCAAACGAAGTCCGAAAATCATGAAACTTGTCAAGATGTCATGATATCATATGTGGAGGCTGTGATAAAAATTTGAGGAGGTTTCGCATAAGTTGTCATGTACGATGCTTGCAAACCGAAGAATCTCCAAAGAAGTTTCATGATTTCGTGAAGAGGCCGACGAGGTGGCAAGCATCGTACGTGATAACTTGCGCGAAACCTCCTCAAATTTTTATCACAGCCTCCACATATGATATCATGACATCTTGACAAGTTTCATGATTTTCGGATTTCGTTTGCTTTTTATAGAATTTAAAAACAACTCGCCCGTAAGTTCGTGGTCATGTTTCGTGAACAAGATGTTCGAAATTGATGGTCTATTCCTAGATATGGCCTCACATTATACTAAATAACACGAATATCATTTTTCCATTCATTTTTTTCATTGTTCGAATGACTAGCGGTTATAATTTGAATTATCCAAGAAAATTCAATTAAATGAAATAAATTAAAGAAAATATAGAAAAAGTCCGAGAAATGTGCCACATTGGAACATGGAGTACCAGGTATTGTATGAGGACTGCAGAAAAAGTTTAGAGGTCAAAAGTGAAAAAAAATATGGTTTGCCGAGTGTCTGAGTTTGACGCTCAGCAAAGGAGCCTCTTTGCCGAGTGCCAGGACGTATGGCACTCGACAAAGAATTTAAAAAAATTAAAAACCCCTTTTTTGCCGAGTGCCAGGCCGGGTGGCACTCGGCAAAGAATTTAAAAAATTAAAAAAATATAGTTTGCCGAGTGCCAGATCGGGGGCACTCGGCAAAGAAATTTTTTTAAAAAAAAACGTTTTGCCGAGTGCCAGGACAGGTGGCACTCGGCAGAGAATTAAAAAAATTAAAAAAAATAGTTTGTCGAGTGCCAGATCGAGGGCACTCGGCAAAGGGGGGATTTAACCCGGCCGCCCACACACACACCGCACACACGCACGCAGGCAGACCGCGCCAGCGCCGTCGCCGCTGCCGGAGGAGGAGGAGAAAGAGAGGAGGAGGAGGAGAGGAGGAAGAAGGAGGAAGAAGGGGGAAGAGAAGGAGGAGAAGGAAGAAGGAGGCCACCGAAGCAACGGCGCCTTTGCCCTCGCGCGCTCCTACAGCGGCGCCGCAGCAACGCCGCCGGGCGCGGCGTGGCTCCGCAGCAGTGGCGACCTGCATCCGGGCATCTCGTTGCTTATCCTGATTACGTTGCTAGGTGTTCCTTACATAATCTTGTGCATGTCGGCCATCGTGCCGTTCATATATATGTGCATGTCGATCATCGTGCCGTTGGTTTTCTTGTAGGTTTTGGAAACCTCACCGTGCAGGGAAGGTGCTGCCGAAATTTTGTATTGACAGTTTTATGTTTCTTTTTTTACAGAGAAGATCCCATCGGAGCGGAGCCGGAGTACCTCGATGACCCTGATCGCCTTCCTCACCGCTGCAGGTCTGCCTACACCGCGTCGCCTCGCCACTGCACCGACCCGCCACGGCCCCGCTAGCCTGACTCCATCGCCACCCTAGGTATAACCCCTCTTTTCGTATCATGGTCGTAGATCACGTAACCCAGTTAGGCGTCTCCCATTCAAAAGAGATACGGTTGGAAATATGCAGATATTTCTATATCTAAAATCGTATCTGTTTCGAATTGTCCACATTTTTTGGACAGCCCGCGGATGCGTAGGTGGGGTTAGTTTCCATGGTCTGCTCCGATCCGAGACAGAGTTTCAACATCATCTCCCTGTTGTTCTCTGGATACGCAC
This sequence comes from Miscanthus floridulus, assembly GCF_019320115.1. Classification (NCBI taxonomy): domain Eukaryota; kingdom Viridiplantae; phylum Streptophyta; class Magnoliopsida; order Poales; family Poaceae; genus Miscanthus; species Miscanthus floridulus. Next base: position 160,133,383 of record NC_089580.1, read on the forward strand.
TCTCCCTGGCAGGACGTGTATTTGGAAAACAGCGGAGAGGTGCTGCTGAAATTCTATCTCAGATAGGAGTAGAGCATGGAAACTAACCCCACCTACACATCCTCGCGTGGGATTAGGACCTATCCTCACCTATTAGATAATAGGAACGTCGTGTAGATGTAATTGATGTTTATATTACTCGCCGCTATATATGTTAGAGGATGGAGGACTATGAGTGGATATACACGAGCCGCGCAAGTCAGGGTCAGGTCACCAATGAATGGATCGACAAGACCGATGCTTTCTTGGAACGGGCATTTGGCGTGGCTGCTAAAGGAGTGAGTAAAATTTGTTGTCCCTGCAGCAAATGTGCAAACAGGAAAAGACAAACGAAGAAGGTCACAGGGGAACATCTTTGGAAGAATGGATTTACGGCAGACTATACCCGGTGGGTCTACCATGGTGAAGCCGATCGTGTGAGAGAGGAGGTGGTGAGACCACGCGTCGAGGATTATGATGCTGATGTTGGGGTAGCAGACATGTTAAATGACTATCACGAGGCACAGTTCGCTGAAGGACGTACGGAGGAGGAGCCAGAGGCAACAACAAAGGCATTCTACGACATGTTTGCTGCGGCACAGAAACCCCTTCACGACTAGACAAAGGTTTCTCATCTAGATGCCATTGGACGCATAATGGCATTAAAGTCCCAGTATAGCCTGAGTTGAGACGCCTTCGATGGTATGTTGACAGTTATTGGCAGCCAGCTTCTAGAGGGTCACCTTCTGCCAAAGAGCATGCACGAGTCATAGAAACTCCTTCATGCACTTAAGATGCCGTATGAGTAGATACATGCTTGCCCGAAGGGGTGCGTCCTATTTAGGAAAGAATATGTGGAAGCAAAGTACTATCCAAAGTGTAAATCCTCTAGGTTCCTGGAGGTATATTCTGGTGATGGCCAGAAGACACAGCTTGACATTCCTGTGACAATCCTACGGCACCTTCTGTTCATACTGAGGATCCAACGGCTATACATGACCGAGGAATCCGCGAAACAGATGACATGGCACAAAAATAGCAAACGATACAATCCTGACAGTATAGTACATGCATCCGATGGTGAAGCATGGACCCACTTTGATGGCATTCATCATGAGAAAGCTAAAGAGGCTCATAATGTACGTGTTGCGCTGGCAACAGATGGGTTCAATCCTTATAGAATGATGGCTGCCCCATACACATGTTGGCCCGTGTTCATTATCCCCCTCAATCTCCCCCCAGCGTATGCTTTCAATGACAGAACGTATTCTTGTCGTTGATAATTTTTGGATACCCGGGGAATAATATGGGTGTGTTCATGGAGCCTGTGATTGATGAATTGGTCTGTGCTTGGGAGGAAGAGGTATGGACATACGACCGAGCTACAAAGAAAAACTTCAAAATGCATGTTTGGTACCACTACTCCCTGCATGACTTCCTGGCGTATGGGATATTCTACGCCTGGTGTGTTCATAGAAAGTTCCCATGCCCAGTATGCAAGGAAGGTCTGAGGTTCATTTGGTTGCAGAAGGGTGGCAAGTATTCATCGTTCGACAAACATCGATAATTCCTCCCTCTTGACCATGCATTCAGACGAGACATCAAGAACTTTACGAAAGGTCTCATAGTGACAGACCCTACACCATCGATAATGACTGGTGCCGTGGTTCATGAATAGATAGATGGTCTCATGGCCAATGCAGAAGGTGGTTTTGTGGGATATGGAGAGCAACATATGTGGACTCATAAGTTGGGCTTGACTCGGCTCCCCTATTTTGATGACCTTCTCCTTCCACATAACATTGATGTAATGCATACTGAAAAGAATGTTGCCGAGGCACTTTGGGCAACAATCATGGACATAGAGAAGGCCTAAGGCCAATTTTGTCTTGAGCAACGTTAAGGCTAGAGTGGATCTGGCAATGTTATGCGATAGACCAAACCAACATATGAAGCCTCCTAGTCGCGGCAAGACATGGAGAAGGCCTAAGGCCGATTTTGTCTTGAGCAAGCCCCAAATGAGGGAAGTACTAGAATGGATCCAGATGTTAATGTTCCCTGATGGGTATGCAGCTAATCTGAGGAGAGGAGTGAACTTACCTACTATGCGAGTCTTAGGGATGAAGAGTCATGACTACCACATATGGATTGAGTGGCTTCTTCCGATGATGGTTCGAGGCTATGTCCCTAAGCATGTCTGGCTAGTGCTGGCAGAGTTGAGCTACTTCTTTCGCCAGCTTTGTGCTAAGGAGTTATCTCGGACCGTGATTGCTGACTTAGAAAGAATGTCACCTGTGTTGCTCTATAAGTTGGAGAAGATCTTTTCACCCGGCTTCTTCAATCTGATGCAGCATTTGATTTTGCACCTCCCGTATGAGGCACGAATGGGGGGGCCCATGCAGGGTCGTTGGTGCTATCCAATCGAGAGATGTCTAAAGGTTCTTCGAAAGAAATGTAGAAATAAATGCAAAATCGAGGCTTCCATTGCAGAGGCATACATTTTGGAGGAGGTGGTGAACTTCACAACATACTATGGTGACAACCTCCCTAGCGTGCATAATCCACCCCCTCGTTACAATGCTGGCGAAAATGAATCGAACCTCAGCCTTTTCCGAGGGCAACTCGGAAGCGCAAGTGCATCGACCCCCAAGACCTTGAATCATGAAGAGTGGCGCCATATCATGCTATACGTGTTGACCAACCTTGACGAAGTGGCGCCGTACATGCAGTAAGTTCTCAACGAACTTGTTAAATATGCCATCACTATTCTGCATCCAACCCCCTTGTTTCTCGTTGGTACAGGGAATTTCTTCATGAATTCTGGCATTAATCAAGGGATCCTACCCCGCAGCAGGTAGATACCCTTCTTAGACAAGGTGCGGAAAATGGAATGCCTAATTTCATTTCTTGGTTCAAACAGAAAGTATCGTCCAATTTAGCTCGTACTTAGTTTGACATTCCAAGTTACTCGTATGTGTGAATAATATAACGATGTATCCTGCTTAAGCTTGCAGGGCCAGAGGGATGCGTCTATGCCTGCTGAGTTGAGATAGGTTGCCGATGGCTTTGCCTATAGGGTCAGGTCATTTTTCGGTTATGACGTGAATGGATATCGCTTTCGCACAACAAGCTATGAGCAGAGTCAGCCCAATCAAAGAACCACAAGTTCTAGAGTTTTTACGCCCGGCGTTGATGAGGTCGAGTATTATGGAAGAATTGAAGAAATATACGAACTCAAGTTTCATGGTTCCAAACCTTTTGATCCTGTCATATTCAAATGCCATTGGTTTAATCCTGAAGTAATGAGACAGACATATTCTAATCTTGGGCTAGTCGAAATTCGACAGGATTCCGTCTTACCAGGAGATGATGTCTATATTATGGCCCAACAGGCCATGCAAGTTTATTATCTCCCATATGCGTGTCAAACCAAAAGCCATCTTAAGGGTTGGGATATTGTGCACAGGGTATCGCCACACGGTAAAGTGCATGTCCCAAACGATGAAGATTACAACTTAGACCCAAACACATATGACGGAGAGTTCTTTCAAGAAGAGGGACTAGAAGGGAGGTTTGAGATAGACTTAACCGAAGCGATCGGAATGGAAGTAGACAATGAAACGGTTATTGAAGAGGACGCTGGAGATGAGGTGCAAAATGTGAAGGACTTACAAATGCTTGAGCGATTACATTTAGACAATGACAATGGCAACATTGCTCATTCGGATACACTAGTATAGAAACAAGCTATACTCCCGGTTGGGAAACCCCTTCAGTCCTGGTTTTCCAACCGGGAGCACGACTCCGGGACTAAAGGGCCCCTCCTTTAGTCCCGGATTCTCGCCCGGGACTAAAGGTCCACCTTTAGTCCCGGTTGGTAATACCAACCAGGGCTAAAGAGGCCTCCCGGCCTGGCCACGTGGGCTGGCCCTTTAGTTCCGGTTAGTATTACCAACCAGGACTAAAGGTTTTCTTTTTTTTCTTTTTTTTTGTTTCTATTTTTAATTGATGATTCGTTTTGGTTTTCGAATAGGTTTTTGAATACACATTCTACGCTGCTAATAATATACATATTCTACACGCTTATAATGTTCGAACATTTTGTACAAACTAAAGTATGAAACTAACGTATATATTATATGCATATACATATATTGTACGTTATTTTATGTACATATAATATGTATATATATATATTACAAATAAAGCTTGCATTGTATATTCTATCATATCATTGGGATAACAAATTCACTCCATCTGGTTTGGCTTCCATGTTTCGTTCATGTCATTGTAGAACTCGTCGGCGAGGTTTAAGACCTGGTCATTAAGAAATCCTGCTATGGTCTCTTGAATTGCTTTCAGTTGGTCACGTCGTATAACTTTTTCCTTCAACCATAGAGTCTTCAATAAAAGTTAAAGGAAAAGTATTAATATATATATATATGTGTGTGTGTTGGTCACGTGATTACTTATATATATGAGCAATAAAAGAAATTGTGAATATATGAATATATTTATATAACGTACTTTGAGGATCTCTTTAGGAGTTCTTTTTTAGTACGCCATGATGAACTCGCAAACATAGTATCCGCAATAGTTGGTTCCCTGTTCTTGCCTCAGAACCCGCTTTTACGAGAAAAAAGATCCGGTGAATTGAAAGCATGCATGGCGTTAATTGAATTATATATATATATATATATAAATGTAGCTAGTACTTACTTTGTGTGCGATTACATCCAGTGGCGCTTTACAATATTTCATGTTGTGTTTCTCAATGAAACTTTTCCAAACACTGCGCCCAATAAAATAAAAAATTAATTTGGCCTTTAATAATTATTGCAGTTAAGAGATCGGGGTATATATAGTTGCTAGAGAGACTAAATTACCCTTGGATAAAATCTATCATGTCTTGGTACTCTGTTTGCTCTTTTCTTAATGAGTCTAAGATGCTCAACTGACTATTGGCCATATCGATGACCATCAATATCCAGTGATTGTTGCATATGTTTTTATACACAAATATGATCAACATTAATTAGAGTCAACATATATATATGGGGGATATAGCTTAGCTAGTAAGCAAATAATTGAACAAATGTCCATATGATCGACATTAATTATTTAACACTTACTTGAAGTTGTAGGGGAAGAGTATGTCCTTGTTTTGTTGGTTCACTAAGAACCTTATGAGATTTTTCTCGAGTTCAGCTTTCCATTCAGACGGGGGATTAGGGTGTTTGAATAAGACATTTGGATCAACGAAACCAACATCATTATCCTTTCTCTTTCTGAGTTCTGTCATCTCATATCTGCATATATAAAAATATAGTGTGAGGATATATAATTTATATATATACATGTAGCTTTATATATATATGCTTTAATAGTAGAAAATAATCACACTTACAGACAATAGCAGCTAATGAGACTTTTGTCGAGAGAGTCCAGATGGCATAGTTGGTGTAATTCTAAAAACTTGACATATATAATGTCATTGCCACGGAAGTAATGTTGGTTTCTAACTCTGACAGAAACAAAGTTCTCTCCCCGTTCACACGCCGCCATGTACCACTTGTTTAGCAGGTACATTTGTGTACCCAGTTCACCTAAGGCCTCAGGGTTGTATAGACTCTTTCCATGTTCAAATTTCTTCCAAGGATCCACTTTTAGAGCAGATGGTCCTTCAGCGAGCACTTGGGTAAGGTCCAAACCAGTATCCTCATAAAACCGAACCAGGTCCACAAAATCGACGTCCAGTAAATCTAAGTTTGAACCATATTCATTATGAATGACAAGAGAGGAGACTGATTGTTGCGATTGTTGTCCGAGTTGTGCAACACCTTTCCCTGCTCTAGTCTTTTTCTACGCCGCCTCAAATGACTTGGTGAGAGAGCGGTCGTAGTCCAATTTTGGCAGGGTCTTTTGAGATTCCCGCTTTTTTTCGTCCACCTTCTTTCTTAGAAGATCTGGAGGTAGGTTGAAGTACGGTTTCTCCGGGTTCTCCCTCGCTTCTCGTTGCTTTCTTATTTTTTCGAAGAAACTGTTCACATCTTTTTGTACTGCAGCATTTAATTCCTTTTCACTTTTCTCATAAGACATTTTTTGGGAAATAATTGGATTAGAGGAGGCTTTCTTCTTTGCCGGCTGGTGGGCCAACGGCTTCATTTGCGGGGTGGACCTCTTAGGAGCTGGCTGCTTCTTGATCATCAAGAGAGGCGGGGCAGCCGTTGGAGACCTCCTTGGAGGCGTTGGAGACCTCATTGGAAGTGGCGGCGATGGCGGCGTTGCATAATCATTGCCTGAAGCACTATGATGATCTAGAGATTGAATAATTGGACTTAGGTTGGCGGAGGCCCTGCTATGTGAGTACAAAAAAGAATAATTAGGTATAAGAAATTGTTATTATTAATCATGCATGTCAATAGAAAATTAGTAAAAAATTTGTTTCATTCACTTTTGTCCGCACCTATTGTCTGGCAGTTGAGGAAGCGGCGGTGGACTAGAGACCCCAGGAATAATGATGTAGCGCTTGCGCCATAATATGAATGTCTTCTCTGCTTCTCCTAGAGTCTTCTCCCCATCACCTCCTGGAATGTCAAGAGCCAGATCACTAAAACCTTTGTTAACTCTATCCACTAAGACGCTAACATATCCAGGTGGTATTATTGCCCCATGGATTCTTGGTGTCTTGGTAGGATCTAGAGGAGAAAAAACACTAAGAGCCACCATGATTGTGGCATTCCCTTTTGGAACATGTAGCTCACATGATGTAAATGGTGCAGTGATGTCATCCACGGGGAAACGTAGCATTACGTCATCTTGATTTGGCAACTCCGTGGAAGCGCAGCTGCTTTTCAACTGATCAGGGGGGCTAATATTAATGTTGATTCCTGGATCTGATGCCTGCCTTTGGGCACTCATTGCTATTTGCACTTGCTTTATGATTTCATCCTGCATTCTAGCATGCATGTCTTTTTCACGCTCCTATGCTTGAAGCAACACCTTCCATGACTCACGAACATATTCCTCCAACCTACTAATCCGCGCTGCTTCCTCATCATTCCTTCTCCGTCGGCTTCTGTAGGTATCTCTATCGTTAGAGAAACCATGCTCCCAAGAAATGTTCTGTCCTAAACCTCTCGTTTGGCCACTGTGTTCAGCAGTCCCGATGGCATACGTCAGTTTATCCTTCTCTCTATTAGGCCTGAACGCACCAATAGCTTTAGCTTGTAGAGCATAAGAAAATCTTTGTGTTGCTCTTTTGAGTTTTGGGCCATGAACCAGCTTTTCGGTCTCTAGGTCCAGTCTTCTCCCATGAGCGAAAAACCAATTCTTTGTGCGTTTGAGCCAATTGAGTGATTCTGGCGTGATACCCTTGGCAAGAATGTCCGCTTCCATTTTTTCCCACTTGGGAATGGTAGTCGCATAGCCACCTGATCCCATGCCATGGTGGTATACCTTCTGTCGGGCATTCTCTTGGTTCCCTCTCACCCGTTTCTCACCCTCTTCTGATGTCTTGTACTGTACAAAATCATTCCAGTAGGGCCTCAACTTCGTGAGCGGGCCCCTAGTATTGAAATTGGGCGTTAGGTTCTTCTTGACGTATTTCGTGTATAGAGATTTCTTCCAAGTCTAGAATTGTGTGGCCATCTTCTTCATAGCCCACTTTTGAACTAGCTCCTTCAATTCATCATCGTTGATAGCATCATAATCATCCACTTGCAACGTGAAATGTTAAAGGATATCATCCCAAATTAAATTCTTATCAAGATCAGAGACAAAACTAACATGAGGCTCGTTGATCTTTTGCTTCCATTCATGGGCACTGATCGGAAGTCTGTCCCTTACAAGGTACCCATAGTATTGCACGAATTTTCTTGCATGTGGACCAAGTGGTTCGCCTGTCTCGATATTGAATTCCGATATTATGTAGCGCCCCTCCAATGGCTTTTTCGGGCCTCGAATATTTTTGCTTTTCGCCGTTGTGGTCGTTAATCCAAAGGGCTACGTATAAAAAAAGAATAAATAAATATCATGTGTACACATAATAGATGATAGATATTCAAATATATATATATATAATATTCAAATATATATATAAATATATATACCTCGCCAGTATTTTCTTACACAATATTTTCTTGATTATTTTAAAGAGCCAGGTATTGACTCCCGTCATCTACATCCTGCTGGTCACCATCGGCAAATTGAGTGCCGGTGTTGATAATATCCATCATTTCTTCATCCATGTTGTCTCTTGGGGCAGCCATCTAGCTTTTACACCACTAGATATATCTATAAAAAATAAAAACCATATATCTATAAAATATTAGAGAGAGGGAGGAGGAAGGCGCAACCTCGGAGGTGCCTCTGTTGGGTAGAGGCATGGACAGGAAGACGCCAAGGTGGAGGAGGCCGGCGAAGGCTTCGAAAGGCGAGGGGAGGTCCGCTACAGGCGCCGCGGGGGCACGCGCACCTTGCGCTACGGCGACCTTGGTGGGAGGAGCGCTGACGGCGGCCGGCAGCGTGTCACTGGCGGGGGCTGCGTCGGAGGAAGGGCAATAACGGAGGCAGGGACGCGGGAGGAAGAAGACGTACGGAAGAAGGTGGCGACCTCGAGGAGAAGGGGCACGACCGGTGGGGCGGCTGGCGTGGGGGGTGTTGGGGGCGCCAGAAGCTGGGTCGGTATGACCATCATCTAGCTTTCTTCTTTTCCAAATGTGAAGCACTTGATCCATCTTTTTGTGACCATCACTTTCACTATGACCATCATCTAGCTCCATCACTTCATTGGACCACCTTTTCTAACTCACACACTTAGATTTACTTTATAAACAAAACAAAAACCTATAAGCTTGATTTATTTTAAATGAGGAAAATAATATGATTTACCAATTCAGATTAGTCAATTTATATTTTCATTTGAAAAGCCGAGTTAAACTAATTATATTTTAATTATACACATGCATGTATTATTTAATCCATTCAAATTTTAACAGCATAAAAGAGAAAAGCATGTGAGTATCTAAACGACTATATCATATATGCAACGTGCTTAAACTAATGAAGTGTAATTAAAACACATTTGAGTTAGCAACTAATCATATTAATGTTTTTATGTAAAATATCGAGGTAATAAACCAATATTGATTTTAGTTATAAAACTAGTTACAAGTATATTAATCAAATTAATATTTAACAATATATGAAAAAATAAATGACATGAAAAGCATTAATACTACTGTGTAGAGCGCGTCAATACGAAACTAACGCAAAAAGAACTACTCAAATCGGAGAGTAAACGGCTGACATTATATGATAATCGTAAATAAGTTGTCTTCTACTTTGATCTTCTTCGATGGTATGCACGTACAGGACAGGGCCACCATGGCCATGGGGACGGAGCTCTAGCCGTGGGGAGGAACAGGCAGGGCTGAGGCAGCGTGCGGCTGCTGCCTGCGGCGCGACATCGGCGCACGCAGGCATGGCCCCACCGTAGCTGGGTTGGGCCCGTCCGGGTGCCATGGCTGGCCGGCGCTGCTACCTGCGCGTGCGCAGCGTAGGGGAACGTGCGAAGGGGCATGCTAGGACGCGGGGAAGGGGAGCTACGGGGCTACAGGTGTGGCCAGGGGCGCATAGCTGAGACAGAGTACAAGATGGCCGGAGACGACGACGATGAAGAAGAGCGTCTATGGAAGAGCTCACCGGAAAAGAATCACATACTTGGGACGAGGGTGGGGTCGGAGAGGCCGATGTTGCGGACGGTGAGGCCACGGGCGACGGTGACGAGGGCAGCGGCGGTGGCAGTGGCGATGGGCGACGAAGACAAAGAGTGAGGAGGAAGAAGAAACGGCCGCCTTATATAGGGGAGGGACCTTTAGTCCCGGCTCCTGTAAACGCCCGGTACGAAAAGACCTTTAGTCCCGGCTGGTAATACAAACCGGGACTAAAGGTGTATTTTGGCAGGCCGCAAAAAATGCAGCCCACTTTTAGTCCCGGGTGGTAGATCTACCCGGAACTAAAGTTGGGCTGTAGTTTCACTTCCCGCCCGTTTCAAGCTCCATTTGTTTTTTTATATATTTCTTTCTATAAAATGTTAAAGTCTTGTTAATTGTACAGTAAATTAAATACAAGGTATACACTTGTTTTAAAAGAATATGGATTTACTTTTGCTTTATTGCACACAGGAAAATTGTGTGACCTAAAGTTTTTGTTTTTTCTTATAAATATTGAAACATAATGTCATTAATAATTACCATTTCATTAATGCAAAAATGTAGTGTTTAATTTAAATCATTAAAACTTTTGTTTTCGATTGGAAATTTGTTTTTACATCATTTTAACGTAAATCTTTTTATTTTTTCATCACTCATTGTCCAAAAGCGACATGGAAATCCCACCATCAAACACAAATTTAATCTGAACATAGAAAAAAAAGGAAACACCTAATAAATATCTCTGAATTCACAATTATTACATAATACCTCTAATACACACTATTAAACATCACTATATATATCAAGCGGACACAGTAGTGAACTTCTTCTTAACGTATATCCCTTGGTTATGATCGCGCCGTAACCATGGAGTGTCCTCATCATTTAGCTGGATGCTTGGGTCTTTGTTCACTATGAAGAGTGGAATTCGGTCATCCTTTTCATAATCTTCTGATATGTCTGACTTGTCTTCAATTCCGACGATGTTTCTTTTCCCTGAAAGAACTATGTGGCGCTTTGGCTCATTGATTGGGTCGTTGTTGGTTTTCCCTCTCTTCAGTTTTGTAGACATGTCCTTGATATAGAACACCTGATTCACATCCTTGGCAAGGATGAATGGTTCGTCTTTGTACCCAATATTTTTGAGGTCCACGGTTGTCATTCCAAACTGGTTGTCGACTGCTACCCCGCCTCCAGTCGTCTTTACCCATTGGCACTTGAACAAAGGTACCTTAAAAGTAAGTGTATAGTTTAGTTCCCATATCTCCTCTATGTGGTCATAATATGTTTGCTTATTTCCATTAGGGTCGGTGGCATCTATGCGGACACCACTGTTTTGGTTGGTGCTCCTTTTATCTTGAGCTACTGTGTAAAATATATTCCCATTTATCTCATACCCTTTGTATGTGAGGATATGCCACGATGGCTGCCTAGCCAACAAATACAGTTGCTCATCAATACTCTCATCACCCTAACATTCTTTTCACAACCAGTCGCTGAAAGTTTCTATGTGCTAAAGCGTAATCCAAGCTTCAGACTTCCCTAGAAACTCGGATCGGAGCAACTCTTTATGTGTCTCGATATACGGATCCACCAAGGAGGAGTTTTACAGAACTATGTAGTGTGCTTTATTAAAATAATTGTCCTATGTACCAATATATGGTTTCTTTCCTAGTGTCCCCTTTCCACTTAGTCTCCCCTCGTGTCGCGATTCAGGAACACCAATCGGGTCAAGGTCAGGAATAAAGTCAACACAAAACTCAATGACCTCCTCTGTTCCATAGCCCTTGGCGATGCTTCCTTCTAGCCGAGCACGGTTGTGAACATATTTCTTTAGGACTCCCATGAACCTCTCAAAGGGGAACATGTTGTGCAGGAACACAGGACCGAGAATGCTAATCTCCTTGACCAGGTGAACTAGGAGGTGTGTCATGATATTAAAGAAGGAAGGAGGGAACACCAACTCAAAGCTGACAAGATATTGAACCACATCATTTTGTAGTTTAGCTAGATCCATTGGATCGATTGCCTTCTGAGAAATTACATTGAGGAATGCACATAGCTTCACGGTGGCTAGACGTACATTTGGAGGTAGAATTCCTCTTAATGCAACTGGAAGCAATTGCATCATGAGCATGTGGTAGTCATGGGACTTTAAGTTTAGGAATTTCTTCTCTGGCACATTTATTATACTCTTTATATTCGAGGAGAATCTAGATGGTACCTTGATGCTTGCTAGGCATTCAAACATGATTTCCTTCTCTTCTTTGCTAAGAGTGTAGCTGGCAGGACTTAAGTAATGGCGTCCATCATATGTCTTCTCTAGATGCAGGTTGTCTCATTCTTTCAAACATCGCAGGTCCTGTCGTGCTTCAAGTGTGTCCTTAGGCTTCTCATACACACCCATGAAGCCTAGTAGGTTCACACAAAGATTCTTCGTCAGGTGCATCACGTCGATCGCGCTATAGACCTCTAGGACTTGCCAATAGGGTAGCTCCCAAAATATGGACTTCTTCTTCCACATGGGTGCGTGACCGTCGGTGTCGTTCGGAACAGGTTCACTGCCATGAGCCTTTCCAAATACTACTTTCACATCCTTGACCATATTGAGTACATCCTCACCAGTTCGGTTGCCCAGCTTGGTCTGGTGGTCTGCCTTACCTTTAAAATGCTTGCCTTTCTTTCTTAGTTGGTGATTCGCAGGAAGAAATCGACGATGGCCAAGGTACACGACCTTTCAACATTTTTTCAAGAATATACCTTTAATGTCATCGAAACAGTGCATGCATTATATCCCTTGTTTGATTGTCCTGAAAGATTACTTAGAACAGGCCAATCATTGATTGTTACGAACAACAATGCTCGTAGGCCAAAGTGCTCCTGTTTGTGCTCATCCCACACACGTACACCTGGTCTATTCCACAAAAGTAGAAGTTCTTCAACTAGTGGCCTCAGGTACACATCGATGTCGTTGCCAGGTTGCCTTGGGCCTTGGATGAGCACTGGCATCGTAATAAACTTACGCTTCATGCATAACCAGGGAGGAAGGTTGTAGATACATAGAGTAACAGGCCAAGTGCTATGACTACTGCTCTGCTCCCCGAAAGGATTCATACCATCCGTACTTAAAGCAAACCTTAAGTTTCTTGCTTTATTTGCAAACTCCAGGAATTCTCTATCGATTGCTCTCCACTGGGACCCATCAGCAGGGTGTCTCAACATATTGTCTACCTTACGGTCTTGTTTGTGCCATCGCAACAACTTTGCATGGCCTTTGTTTCTGAACAGACGTTTCGTACGTGGTATTATAGGAGCATACCACATAATCTTGGAAGGGATTTTCTTCGTGGGACGTTCGCCCTCAACATCACCAGGGTCATCTCGCCTGATCTTATACCGCAATGCATGACATACCAGGAATGCATCTAACTTCTCGTACTCCTCACCGTGGTAGAGGATGCAGTCATTAGGACATGCATGTATCTTCTGGATTTCTAATCCCAAAGGGCAGACTACCTGTTTTGCTTCGTACATAGTGGCAGTCAATTCGTTATCCTTCAGAAGCATCTTCTTTTGGATTTTCAGTAACTTCCCAAATCCCTTGTTAGATACACCATTCTTTGCCTTCCATTGCAGTAATTTTAGTGTGGTACCCAACTTTTTCTGCCCCGCATCACAAGTTGGGTATAGCAATTTCTTGTGGTCCTCTAGCATGCGCTCGAACTTGATCTTCTCCTTTTCACTTTAGCATTCTCTTTGTGCGCCACGAAGCCTGACCAAGATCATCAGTGGGCTCATCTTCTGCCCCTACCTCTTCTTCGGCTTCCCCTATTGCAGTATCATTGAAGGCACCATATTCAGTAATAATGTCATCATCGTCCTATTATTCTTCTTCACCTTCTTCCATTACAACCCTAGTTTCTCCGTGCTTCGTCCAACAAATATAGTTTGGCATGAAACCTGACTTCAACAAGTGTGAATGAAGACTCCTTCAGCTAGCATATTCCTTCAACTTCTTACATATGGCACATGGGCAGCACATGAAACCATCGCATTTGTTTGCCTTGGCCACACGTAAGAAAGAATGCATGCCCTCAATGAACTCTTGGGAGCGGCGATCAGCATTGTACATCCAATACCGGCTCATCTGCATTACATGACATACATACCATATTAAAACCTAGAACATAATTAGTTAATTATACGACATGCATGCCACCACACAAGGTATTAATTTATGAAAGTCTCGCTACAATGTAGACAATCCCAACTACCACTAAAAAAACTAAAGCTAAAATGCACTTCAGCAGCATAAGGATTTCGTGATCAATCCCAACTAAAACAGACAGATCATGCGTTTGTTCAACATCTATGAGCTTCTTCCATAGGATCACTGCCTCATCAGCCGTCGTAGCCACCTGTGTAAGAGAGTTTTGCACGTGTTCAACATACTCTTCCTCCCAGTACCAGCCTAAACATCCAGTGCCATCCCACTGAAATTAAAACAAAAAATTAGAACTTTAATCACAATCATCATAAAAATAAGTATAAATTAACCATAATTATCAAATGCGACAAAATAACTCACATTGCGATCCGGACACTTGTAGAAGATATGGCCCTTGTTGGAACACTCCTTCCTCACCCGGTACTCCATCACAATCTTCTCCTCACACTTGCCACATGCAATGAGAGGGAGGTCCGGCCTCAGTCGCTTTGGGACCCGATGAGAGGCCGAGGACCAGGAAGCAGTTGCCATCTACTCTCTATACTCATTTTTAATATAATATAAATTTCTCATTTTATAAACAAATAAAATTAAAAAACTCTAAAATTCTCTATATCTCTAAACCATGAAGTGTGCTATGCATGCTAGAAATGAAAGTTGAATACTAGTTTTGAATAACTACTTTAACCTTCCTTCATCCAAATATGCAAACTTTAAAGTGATTTTGAGCTTAAATGGCTTACAAATAAAAAAAATCCACCATAAAAAACCACATATATCTAGTCCACAGAATAAGATATGCTACTGATGAAACATGAGAGTATAAAGTTGGTAACCTTTAGAACCGAAGAATCGATGGAGGAATCGAAGAAATCTTGTGATTACCGGCGATGAGGAAGAAGAGAGGCCGGCGATGAAACAAGAACACTGAGCTTGAAGTGGATCGGGCTCGGGGAGGAAGAAGGGGTATATAGGAGGGGACCTTTAGTTCTGGTTGGAGACAGCAACCGGGACTAAAGGTCCCTTTCTAGTCCCGGACGGAGCCTCTAGCCGGGAGTAGACTTTTACTCCCGGTTGGAGGGAGCAACCGGGAGTAAAAGTTAACCTTTAGTCCCGGTTGGTAGCTCCAACCGGGACTAAAGGTCCCCTACAGCAAAAGCCTACCGCAGTAGCCGTTGGGCAGGGACCTTTAGTCCCGGTTGGAGCTATCAACCGGGACTAAAGGTTTCTCTAGTCCCAGGCGCGAAAAATATCAGGACTAAAGCCAAATTTCGAAGTGGATCAAAAGTCATTTCTCTACTAGTGATAGTGTTGATTATTTCAACATGATTGATAGTGATGATAAGACTTATGATCCAGCTAATCCCGATCATGAAGATTATTTCTAATACATGTAATACTATGTTATTTTGTAATTACATTTTGTTTATTTTGCATCTCTTTCTAAGTACTTCTTGTTTATCTGTGCATATTGGTTTACTCTTTTTAATTGCAGGTGATTGAACAAAGATGGTGGGCGGTTGGATGAGGAAGCTAGGTGATGATACTTGTGGTTGTTAATTGTACTTCTATTTGCAATTATGGTTGTAGATGATGGAGCACTTAGATTACTTATGAACTTATTTGTGATATATTGTGAGACATGTGACGTTTGTGATATATATATGGTGTTGGTGATATATATGTGTTGTTGATGATATATATGTGTTGTTTGGTGATGTAAAAAACAAATAAAGAAGGCTGTTTTCAGTCACTTTGTCGAGTGCAATGGCCATGACACTTGGCAAAGTGACGGCCTGAGAACATGCCTGGGAACATGCTTTGCCGAGTGTAAAGGCCATTGCACTCGGCAAACATCACAGATTTACCAAGTGCCACGGGCCAGGCACTCGGCAAAGGTCGCCTCTTTGCCGAGTGCTTGACCTTGACACTCGGCAAAGCCGCCGTCACGGTGGCGCTCGCCGTCAAGGCGACTTTTCTTTGCCGAGTGTCAGATTAGCACTCGGCAGAGGCTTTGCCAAGTGCCCGATAAAGTGTACTCAACAAAGAGGCCTTTGTCGATAAACTGTTTACCGAGCGCCTTTTGCCGAGTGTATATCGGCCTACACTCGGCAAAGAAGCTGAATCCGGTAGTTGATACCTTAATCTAGACAATTGTATGCAATTAGATGGTGTTTGTTCGCCTGTGGCATAGCCCCCTGTGCGTTGTTAAGTCTGTAATTGATTGACTGTGTCACGTGTTACATATATGACACCAGCATAGCTAGATATGGGGAAATCAATTGTTTTGTCAGATATAACTTGGGTCTGCATATGGGTTTATGCAGAACAAAACAAGCAAGAAGGGTAGTATGGTGGCCTGGATAAGAGATAATGCAGGCAGGAAGTGTAGCATATGGTGTAGCACTTTCACTGTCATTTTTTTAGTTGGGAGTGATATTGATACCCCAGGGTATCTGAGTAGAAATTGATTCTGAAGGGATGTTGCGAACCGATTGTAAAGACCATTTCTTTAACAAAGATGCTTATTTCTAGAATAAAGCAGCTTTGCTAACAAAAAAAATGTTTGTATGTACTCTACCTTATTTTTATAGACTCTAGTCAAGAGGTAACGGCTAGAGTGCATTTTTAACCGACCTAACACATCATTAAGCTATTGAGCAATGATTATATCATTTCACCAGATGCCATAACGACGGTTGAACACTAGTACAGAAACAAGCTGTTCCGGTTTCTCGCCCGGGACTAAAGGGGTTGGTAATACCAACCGGGGCTAAAGAGGTCTCCCGGCCTGACCACGTGGGCCGGCCCTTTAGTCCCGGTTGGTATTACCAACCGGGACTAAAGGTTTTTTTTTTCTATTTTCAATTGATGTTTCGGTTTGGTTTTCGAATAGGTTTTCGAATACGCATTCTACGCTGCTAATAATATACGTGTTCTACACGCTTATAATGTTCAAACATTTTGTACAAACTAAAGTATGAAACTAACGTATATATTGCATGCATATACGTATATTGTATGTTATTTTATGTACATATAATATGTATATGTGTGTGTATATATATATATATATATATATTACGAATAAAGCTTGCATTGTATATTCTATCATATCCTTGGGATGACAAATTCACTCCATCTGGTTTGGCTTCCATGTTTCGTTCATGTCATTGTAGAACTCGCTACGACAAATTCACTCCATGCTAGCCGTTGGGCAGGGACCTTTAGTCCCGGTTGGAGCTACCAATCGGGACTAAAGGTTTCTCTAGTCCCGGGCGCGAAAAATACCGGGACTAAAGCTAAATTTCGGAGTGGATCAAAAGTCGTTTCTCTAATAGTGGAAGCTTGTGATCTATGCATAAACAATGAATCCGCCGTCCAAAGTAATATCAAATTGGCAACTCCCGTCTTATGCACCACTTGCTTCCGACCTTGGATGCTACTCCACAACAAGGTGAGGCTAAACCCAACACATAAAAGATCGTTAAAAATTTACCAAGAATTTGTTTATTCTGATAAAAAATCATGGCATGAAAAGTAATCTATTTAAGTCGCAATAATAGTTGAGCTACCAATTTGGCATTCTATATTCTAACAAAGTTTGTCTCCAAAAGTAAACTATTGATGACCAATAGGACTATATATATATATATATATATATATATATATATATATATATATATATATATATATATATATATATATATATAGCCAAATTTTGGAATCAAACCAAGAAGTGAAAAGAAGTTTGGTTGAGCTAGCTTGGACACTCTTAGCATAACAAATAGTGTTTGGTTTATCTGCCCATGGCAAAAAGGCCAAGGGCAATTCATTGTTAAGCATGTTTGTTTCAGTATAAGATTGTTGATTTTATTATAATTCCTAGCTGAAACAAACAGGCAAGTTTTGACCCTAAATTCATAATTCAGTTTTTCCTAGATTCCATAATCTAATAGTTTAATCAAATCAAAGTTTTACTTGACTGTGACACAATATTTAACTCTTATACCCATCACTATCACTAAATAAGGTCAAGGCAAAGCCAAATCTTGGGACCCACCTGTCCCCTCCTGACTCCTGCCTTCTAACACCACATGTGATTTGGACTCTCTTTGGGTGGCTGATAGGAGCATCTGCCCTAAAGAATGCGAGGGGGAGTCCTCACTTTATTTAACATGCATGGTGAAATAGGTACACATCGCTAGATTTTCTTTGTGTTGGATTCATATTAAATTAAGCAGTTAATTTTGGCATGCTTAAACTATAACCATTATTATATACTGATTTTCGTAGGCAAATACCTGAAAGTTGGGTACTCTACTTTGAAGTAACCCTGCAACTAACTTCTGCCTTCCCGCCGGTGACAAGGACAAGACGGTTAATTGGTGGTCCGTGTTGTGGTTGATGTAAAATAAATCGAAGCATATTTCTGTTGTTGATTGTCGACAATTAAATAACAGACATCTTATTATCTTACTATTATAGATTTTTTGAAGCTCCCATGATAATATAATCTTCATAAGATGCATAATGAAAAAGATAAATCCTAGAGATTCTCACAAAAGTTAATGTAAACCCTATTCAATATCTATATCAAAATATCTATTCAATAAACTCTATTTTAAAAAAAATATCCACACCTGCCATCACGAAAAATATAATGTAAGCCCCCTATATTTGTATCTAAATTACTCACCTCTATCGTTATGAAAAAAAACTAAATTTTCCCCTAATATGTATCAAATTACCCACTAGTGTGTATGTACCTTTAGAAAAAAAGAACTTTAATTTATAGGCTTTATGCTTTTATATGCAGAGGTTGGAAGTTGATCTAAAAGTGGTTGTATACTTGTATCTTAACTTGATGTAATTATCCTGAGTTCGATAAAATGCTTCCTTAATAGAAAAAACAAGTGGCTCTGTTAATACTAGTATGCTAGTTGTAAATATAGTTGGTTTACCCTCAAATTAGGATAAGACAATTTGGTGTGACGATAGTGGGAACTGAGGTGCTTCTCTTTCCATCGTTGAACGAGAATTGAAATCACGGATGTCTGTTCTTATTTGTTTACGTATTTGCCGCGTGATTTGATGGCCACGAGCCGAGCTCTTTATGTGATGTTGATCGATGCAACTCACCATTTGATTGGAGAGGAACCTAATCTGTCATGCCATTGATCATGGACGTCAGCTACAAAAAAAACTAATTAAGTGCAGCGTGCAAATTTGTGCGAAATAAAATATTTAAGACGGAAGATGTCGTTGGTTATCTGTTGCAGCTTGGAAACAATCAACTTTTGTCATGCTAGGAAGAACGCTAGTTATACCCAAGTAACGGCTGACGAGAGAATCTCACCAGCTAGCTAACACAGATGAATCAAGGCAATAACCATGCTTGTAAACAAATTTTGCATCTAATATATAATAAGGTGCAAGCTTATATATGACGGGTTGTTAAATAGAAGTATAGCTACACAGATGAGGGTTAGATACGAAGCACCTGCAAGTAAAGATTCTTTTTTCTTTCTTGGGCCATTACGCCATCCTGACAATGTTGCTATCCTAGAAACACTGCACTATCCTATAAAACCAACCAATAGTAATCAGTGGGCATCTTAGTCATCATGCTACCTACTCTCTCCTGGTTCTTCTCCTAAATTAAGGCCTATATCACCTCACAAGCACTCCTAGCCAAGAAGAGCACAATAATAAGCACTAGTTCCATCAAGCTAAATCGATGGTATATGAGATGACATTCTGGTGAATATATATATCTGAAGACACGCCAGCAGTGGGTTCTCCACCAGTTTTGTACCCCTGCAAAAGTAGCAAGGAATTTCCATAGCAATCAAACATCAGGAAAGCTTCACATGGAATGTTCATAGTACATAATTATTCAACTCCCATGTCCTCCAGTGATCTATCCTGAGATAAGAACATGGGAATGTCAAATGTTCCCCATGTAGTATTACTTTTCTTAGTAAATAATATGTACAGAGTTTAATTACTGGGCGTCAATCATCAGACTAGCTAGTAGAGAAAATTAATTAATAAGCTGGTTACCACCTAAGCAACACTAGCAAGCGCTTGCTTCTCCGGTTCTCCTAACCAACATGGAACTTTTTTCCCTTTTACAATGACAACAACCTTGCAGTAAAAAAAAATTGTACCACTCTCCAGTAGAGTAAGATAGCTATGGTTCTATAATGGATAGGAGTTACTCTTCCTCGTCTAGCCCCCCGCCCCTCCTATAAGTACAACCCCACAACAAAGACATGAGTGTGCAAGTGTGGTTGTCTTCTAAACTGGGTGCCTCTAGCTCTTCCTCAAGTTAGCCACTTCACTTCTCTCTCGATCGAAGTCGAAGCACAAACCTACTGCCCTCCCACCTCCCACGTAGTGTGTGTGCTACTCGATCGTGTGTCGCGCGCACACACAACCTTCCAAGAACCAAAGATTCCTTGAACCAACGTTCTTCTTCACCTAACTAGTAACCAGCAGTTCGATCGATCGATGGAGGGGAGCAGCAACAGTCCGGACAGGCAGTCGTCGGGCGGCAGCCCTGTGGAGCGCGGAAACGGTGGTAGCGGAGGCCGGGGCACCGGGGAGCCGGTGCGGTCGCGGTGGACGCCGAAGCCGGAGCAGATACTGATCCTCGAGTCCATCTTCAACAGCGGCATGGTCAACCCGCCCAAGGATGAAACCGTCCGCATCCGCAAGCTGCTCGAGCGCTTCGGCGCCGTCGGGGACGCCAACGTCTTCTACTGGTTCCAGAACCGCCGCTCCCGCTCGCGCCGCCGCCAGCGCCAGATACAGGCCGCCGCCGCGGCGGCGGCGGCGGCAGCGGCAGCGGCCTCCTCCGCGGCCAACAGCTCTCCCGCGGCTAGCGCCACCGTCGGCAGCCTTCCTTCTGGTGCTCTACAATATCCCTTGGCCATGGGCGGGACCGCCTGCCAGTATGAGCAGCAGGCGAGCTCCTCCTCGTCGTCGGGAAGCACTGGGGGCTCTCTTGGGCTGTTCGCGCTCGGGGCCGGGGTGCCCGGCACCGGCGGTGGGTACTTCCAGGCGTCGTGTGGCGCTTCGTCGCCGCTGGCGACAGGGCTGATGGGGGACGTGGACAGCAGCAGTGGCGGCAGCGACGATCTCTTCGCCATCTCCAGGCAGATGGGGTTCGCGGCGAGCGGCCCCGTCGCCTCGGCCTCGGTGGCGCCGAGCACCACTACGGCACACCAGCAGCAGTATTACTCATGCCAATCGCCTGCAGGTGAGTATACTACCGAACACTGATCTAGCTTAATTTTGTGGGTTTGTCTTCGAATTGGATCGGTTGCTTTGTCTATTTCATGCATGTATTTCTCAACTCAACTTTGATGGAAAACGTTGGTTTTCACCGCTACAATTTTGTGCGTTTATTTTCATTGATGAAGTATCAGGGAATTGATGCAGAATTCGAGGAGATCTAGCTTGGTTCTTTTGGACTCGCATGCTTTATTTTGGTCTTCCTTGGTATTAATTAATTGCATCGGTTCTTGTTCTTTAGTTCTTCAGTATTGTTCGGTTACCTCCCATTCCCATGTACATAAGATCATACCACATGATACATATGTTGTCCTCTCTCGCTCCCGCCACCATGTATATCCATACGTATACGTGACTGTTTGTAGAAATTTAATTAAACATCGTGTGGTTGGGAGGCAAAGTTGAACAGTTAGGACTAAAACTAAACCTGAATATTAACACTCATGTACTGAACATAATATGCATGCATGCATCGACCACTACTTGTTTTTGCCTTTTGGTCTACTTAACCCTCGCTCCATGCGACCATGCATGGATCTGAAACTTTTGAGTACCATTAATTCAACCATGTATTTGATACCTAGTATGTTAAACCAGAAGTTCAATTATTTACATATGCCTTTGAAATAGTAATTGGGTTGGCACTTCACCATTTCCTGCATGTATACTTCTGCCTTACATTTAGCATCCTCAATTAACAAAAAAAAAAGTTAGGTATTGCCTCTAGCTAGCTAGCAGGTTAAAGCAAAGGAACTCTGTGCCGTACAACAAAGCTAATGGTGCTGTAATCCAAGCATGCATGCAACTACTACTGATCATATAAATATTTTCATGCATGCTAACCTTGAATTAGTTTGCCCCTCTCTGTCGAGAAAAAACCTAGACCCAAAACGTGAGAATGAAGACCGACTTGAGGAGTATATTATATATACTAGTATATAGCAACGACTAAATGGCATTCATAATCATCTCAAATTCAATCAGAACTCCGCATCCATTTGTTAATTCTGTCGTCAGTTGGCAGCTAGATATAATTCTAAGATGCCGCTATTTGATTTCTTTTGGAGTGGATTCTGAACTAACTGGCTACCTGTGTGGATTGATTGGCTGTGATTGCCTTCTAATTCCAGCGACGATCACGGTGTTCATCAACGGAGTCCCAATGGAGGTTCCCAGGGGTCCAATAGACTTGCGAGCCATGTTGGGCCAGGACGTGATGCTCGTCCATTCCACCGGGGCCCTCCTCCCAGTCAACGACTATGGAATTCTAACGCAGAGCTTGCAGATGGGTGAAAGCTATTTCTTGGTAATCTCCCATATCGCCTCTCTCATCTACTTCCTCTATTCTAAATTGTAAGTGTACATATTTCTAAATACATAGCTTTTGATACGTACATAGATATATAAATTATGTCTAGACACATACTATATTATCTAGAAAAGTCAAAACAACTTACAATTTGGAACGAATGGAATATATATCTAATCTAGTCACCGGTAGTTAATCCACTCAAGCACTCTAATTAGATGCACATTGGCGTACGTTACGTTGTATATATATACGCATACAACATTCATGTGCATGCATATATGAGTATATATATGCATCTATGAGATCAGTTGAAATAATGCATTTACCATTACTGGTAATCATTGTTTATTTTCTTTCTCCTTGCAATATACTTCATTCATTCCAAATTATATATAAGTCGTTCTGTCTTTTTATAGATACATAGCTTTTGCTCCATACTCTCTCATTCCAAATTATAATACATTTTAGCTTTTCTATATACATAGCTTTTAATATATATTTAGAGACATATTATATATCTATGTGCATAGCAAAACCATATATCTACAAAAGTCAGAACGGCTTACAATTTGAAATGAAGGAAGTATAGCATTGTTCATGTACATATATATATATATATATATATATATATACCTTACAAGTTACAACAATTGTTTTGCTGTTATCCACACAGGTAGCAAGGCCAACTTAAAACTGCCCGCACGTAGCTAGATTGTAGCGCAGTCTGCCGGCCGGTCTCTACTCCATATTCATCGGTTCAGAGATGGGATGCAGTTCATGATCAATCAAGATGGGACATCTGCAATCAAATGATATATCTGTCCATCGTCCATATATAGTCCTTCGAGAAGAAAAGTTAGCTAGCACCAAGAAAATATATGTATATTGCACCTCAAGAAAGTACCTACATATGTCCTTAAAACATAAGAAAGAGCGTACGTGGGCGGTTCAGTTTTCCGATTGGATTATGAAGTTGGTGTTCTCTCTCACGCACCATTTTCTTTACAAGATATGCATGTGAATGCATGCATGAATCTCCTTGACAGTCGAGCTACACATGTTCATTTAGCTCGACAGTTGCACCTTTGTAATAATGATTAAATTTATAACTGTTAAAGCTGTATGTCTATATATATGTCGGCTGGTGGACCGTGCTTGGAATGTCTGTCCTTATGTAAGGCCAAATAATGGAGGTCTAAAATATATGATCTTATTGCTACGGCCTCTAGTGCATATGACAATGAAATTTATTATTTTTATATGAATTTTTGCAAAACGAGTTTGAATCTCAAATTTTGTGACAATACACATCTAAAGATGCACTATCGGTGTGCATAGTTTTAATTTTTTGAAAACTCCTAAGTATGGTTTTGCAAAGGGTTTTCACAATTAAACCGAAAATATGGTTTGCACTGAATATTTTGCCCCAGTATCATGCAGGTGTTTCCACTCTCCACATGAAGCTACGCCACCACTGTTTCCCTGCAAACTCTATTTATTTATATATAAGTACTACTCCCTCCGTTCCTTAATATAAGCCATATAGATTTCTAAAGAAAATTCCAAAATATAGGTACGTATCAGCTTCCACGCCGATTAGTTTGGAAATCTTCCCACCGTACATAGCACATGCCCCAACCAATCCCTTAGATTTATGAAGCAATCTGATTGGGAGAGAGAAGATGGTCTGTTTTTCCTTTTTTTTTCTCGGTCTCACATCCTTCCTCAAGTCGTGCGTTAATATTGGTGCTAAAAACTATATGGTTTATATTAAGGAACGGAGGGAGTACTATAAATCGGCTCAAACGCACTAAACTAGTGTGTCTCGCGTTCTTCTAAAATCGCTCGGCTCTTGTTGTTGGTATACGGTGTCGAAGTGTAGCACCAAGCACATGCCTATCGCACATGAGCCCACATGCATGCAGCAGACAAATATATATCTCGTACCGTACCTACGCACGGCCGATTCGTCGCATGAGGTTTAGGAAATTCTCGCAGCACGTAGTGAAACAAAAAAACCCATATATTACACCATATCAGACATCAGACGTGCATGCAGCATGAACATATATATAACGCCATAACAGCAAAGGATGCAATTGAACTGAACATTTGCTTGCCGCAAATAGTGCAGGAACAATGATGGGGGCGGCCGCTCTCGCTCGTGCAGAGGTTCCTGAGCTAGCTGTACCCGAACGGACGTGTCAAGCGTGGCTGAAGCCGGCCGGCTCCGACGCCGGCAGGCGGCACCTGCCCTCCACCGCCCCATGTAGCCTATCCGGGAGAAAAGCGCGTCGATCCCTCGTCATTTTCCCCGAAAAGCGCCCATTCTTACACGGTTTTTTGGGGCGCCCTGCATAAGCACACGGTTTGGAGGCTATAGAGCCTTGGACCCTGTAGCACTATATCTGCGATCCTGCATGCATATGCACCTCGATCGATCGATCCTATATGTACCCTTGATGGGTGCAGGGCTTCAGGCTAAAGTATTTGGAAGTAAAAAAAAAACCGGCCTGCGATGGGTAAACAGCCCCCCGTAGTTTTACGTTAGAAAGGAAACCTCTCACGCAAGCCGAGAAAATCTCCGAACCCCATGCTTTGTCCTCACATAAGGGCCCGTAACCCTATGAGTGGACCAGAACCTTCCTACGTGTACTTTGGAACACGGGACATATGAGAGTTTTTTTTCTACGCAAACTACGCGCATACTGTAGCTGTACCTGCGGCTGCCGGAAGTCAACCTCCCAACCGGGCCTTCCCACGACGGTGACGGAACCACTCGAGCTCACCCTCGCTCTCAAGTATTTGGAAGTACGTCTCTGATCTGGGCGAGTGTAGCCAGGCGTGATGAGTTGTCCTCCCTGACAACGCGGGTAAGATGTCGGTCGGGTGTCGTGTTCTGGCACGTCCCCCTCGAGGGATCGGCGCGTTAATTCCATCCCCCGTCTCGCCAAACCGAGAGTTTGGCGTCGCTCGAGGCAAAGGAATCTGCTCTCTGCCACTGCATGCACACCGAGTCAAATCAAATTATTTAAGACTATATTCACTCTCCTGCGTTGAACTGAAGACTAGTGCGTTCTTCTTGGCCGAAGTGTTCATGCACAGGCTCGATCGCCAGCTGTAGCGAGCTCTTCGACCCTGCCGAATCAACGTGGGGAACAGCGATCGGCGATCTGGCCGACACATAATTTGCGCATCCAGCGGCGATACTCACGTACTGGAGTACTTCGTTCTTCCTCCGCTATTAACCTTCTCCGAATCTAAACGTCGATCATTTTAGAATTTTATTTATTCCGTCAAACTTTTTTAGCTTAGACCATCAATTTATATAAAATAAAATCATATACTGGTTGTGTTATTCATTATATATAGAGAAATACCTTCATATTAGATGGTGGTATATTTTAACAAAATTTCTAGTCAAGCTATCACATATTCACATTGGAGACCATGTTAAAATGTCACAATGATCCATTTTTATAATCAGTTGGAAGTATATGACATCATTATCTTTTTTTCTAAACACCAACAATATTCATTTAATTATTTAGTTAAGTAAAGTCAAATAGGCAACACTTTATTTGGAAAAAACAACTTTAAACTTAACATGTTTGTTTATGACATCATTAGCTTTTTCTCAAACGTTGACCAACAATATTCATTTAATTATTTAGTCAACTTTAAATTTGACTTGTTCGTTTATGATATCATTAAAAACTACTTTGACCAACAATATACATTTAATTATTTAGTTAAGCAAAGTGAAAAGGGCAACACTTGATATGTCAAAAGAAAATTGAACTTGACATGTTTGTTTGACCATTTGCACAAATATTTATAACAAAGATGAATAGTCAAACAAAATGAAAAAGTCAACAATGCCCGTTTAGATATTCTATAAACTATATGCGATAGATTTTACTATTTACTTTATATGTGTTTTTCTTTTCTCTTTCCATTGCAACCATGCACGTGGGTTCTAAATACGTGTATAGTTGATACCTTAGTTGAAGTTATATCAACCCTTATGGCTATTTTTGTGGCATCGTGAATGAAAGGATCAAGATGCCCAAGAGAGGGGTGAATTGGACTAATTCTAAATTTCTTTCAATAATTAAATCATATGGTTAGCCTAATTAACCCTTTGTGCCTAGAAAGTGTTCCTAATTGTTCTATCGCACAAAAGATTTGCAACCTAAGTTCCAATCCTACTCTAGCATGGCAATTCTAAGAATGTAAAGACACGAAATGAATTGCTCAAAGTAAATAGAGAGGAAGGAACGCGACGATGTTTTGCCGAGGTATCAGAGAGTCGCCACTCCCCACTAGTCCTCGTTGGAGCACCCGCACAAGGGTATAGCTCCCCCTTGATCCGCGCAAGGATCAAGTGCTCTCTACGGGTTGATTCTTCGACACTCCATCGCGGTGAATCACCCACAACCGCTCACAACGTGAGTTGGGTCACCCACAAGCTCCGCCGGGTGATCACCGAACTCCCAATCACCACCAAGCCGTCTAGGTGATGGCGATCACCAAGAGTAACAAGCACGAACTCTCACTTGACCACGACAAGCCTAATGAGAAGGTGGATGCACACTTTGCTACTCTTGATCTTCACTAATGAGGGCTCTCTTTGGGATTCTCAAATTTCAATCACCTCACTAGGACCTTGCTCTTCTTGGCACTCTCTAAGGTGTTTCTCAGTTGTTGGAATGAGCAAAAGTACCCCCACACACCAGTGGAGGCTCTATTTATAACATGGGCTGAAAAACGAACCGTTATGTGCCTCTGCGGGGTGACCGGACGCTCCGGTCATGTTGACCGGACGCACCGATCAGTATACCCCGAGCTCCAGTGGTTGCTCGATAGAGAGGGAGTGGGAGGCCGGAGTGGAGAGGGAGAGGGAGGCCGGAGTGGAGAGGGAGAGGCGCCACCGAGAGAGGGAGTAGGGGCCGACCGTCAACGGCGGTGGTCCAGGAGGGGAGGGGCGCACGGGGTGCTCGGGTGGGGACTAGGGAGGGGCGCTGGGGAGGGGACGGGAGGGGGGTATTTGACGAGATTTTTTTTGTTTGCCGAGTGTCCGATCTGGACACTTGGCAAAGTTTCCAGAAAAAAGATTATTTATTTGTTTGCCGAGTGTTTTAGATCTGAGCACTCGGCAAAGTTTTTTTTTAATTTTTTTCTTTTTCTTTTCCAGAAAAAATCTTTTATTTCTTTGCCAAGTGTTCTAGATCTAAGCACTCGGTAAAGTTTTTTCCCCATTTTTTATTCTTCTTCTTTTTCAAAAAAATGATTTTATTTCTGAGTGTTTTTTTGGACACTTGGCAAACCATATCTTTGTCGAGTGTTTTTTTTTGACACTCGGCAAACCATATATTTGCAGTGTTTTTTTGTTGACACTCGGCAAACTCCCTCTTTGCTGAGTGTTTTTTTTGCCGGGTGTTTTTAGCTCAGCACACGGCAAAGAGCTTCTTTGCCGAGTGTCCGAGGAAATGCACTCGACAAACATAAAAGCACTCGGCAAAGAGCCAGTTTTCGGTAGTGATTTCACTCAAGATGTTGGACTTTCTCTATTAAAGAATTATAAGTGTAGTAGTATTGTTCAAATAAGAGTTATTAACTACCATCATTTATATGCCATAATGTTCCAGTTACATGTATAAAATTATCTAAAGTAATAACTTATAATTTTTCTATCATAGAGTTTTAATATAATTTAAAATGAATTGTCAGTTCATTAGTGTGTAGTTTGTTAAGGGAACATTGTAACGATAAAAAATATAAAAAACTAATGAATACAACATTTTAGCTTATGAAAACGAATGATCGCTAACTTATATATGTATACATGGTGTACATGGTGACACATAGCGTTTAAGATTACTATGAATATAACGATGAAAAAGTGGGTAATTATGCTTTATAAGGCACGTATGGGTAAAGATATTTTGGCTTTCAACATTTGTATCGTATTATTATATTTTAAAAAATATATATTTATGTGTTAAGTTCAAAGTCTAGTGGTCATTTTATCTTTTACTAAAAACATGGAATATTGGTTCTAGAATCCACCCTTGTTTACTACAACGACATAAATGGTCATTTCAGTCTACACCACCATTTCACTCAAGATGTTGGACTTTCTCTATTAAAGAATTATAAGTGTAGTAGTATTGTTCAAATAAGAGTTATTAACTACCATCATTTATATGCCATAATGTTCCAGTTACATGTATAAAATTATCTAAAGTAATAACTTATAATTTTGCTATCATAGAGTTTTAATATAATTTAAAATGAATTGTCAGTTCATTAGTGTGTAGTTTGTTAAGGGAACATTGTAACAATAAAAAATATAAAAAACTAATGAATACAACATTTTAGCTTATGAAAATGAATGATCGCTAACTTATATATGTATACATGGTATACATGGTGACACATAGTGTTTAAGATTACTATGAATATAACGGTGAAAAAGTGGGTAATTATGCTTTATAAGCACATATGGGTAATTTAGATTCAAATTAAAGGAATTACTTTATGTTATCGTTGAAAATAGCATAGATGAGTAATTTAAAAGCAAATTTAGGTTTTCCTTTGAATTATGTTTTATAATAGAAAAGGTTGATAGTTTGGTAGATTTAGGGGTTATTTTTGTTTTTCGTAATAGTAGAAATGGTAACTTCTTTTTGGAAACTGAATAGATCTAATGGCACTTTTATCTATGATGGTTATAGATGGGTGACATGATGACCAGATGTTTCTAATTCTTATGGAAATATCTAGTATTTTTTCTAACACATCTTGTGAAAATTAATGTGGAAACTAAACTTTGTTAAGAGACTCCACTTAGTAATATTAAGATATTTGTTGTCATCCTTTGCAGCTATGTGGATCTTCAATATGTCTTTATAGTTGAAACTTAAGCTTAATAAGTTGTATCGACTTTTGATTCATCCTTTTCTATGACACCATGAATCTATATTTTGACTTTACATTTTAATCTTATTAGTTCTTATATATTATTCTTCTGTTAAGTTCAAACTCTAATATTTGTTGTATCTTTTATTCAAAGTTTTTTCTTTTATATTTTATTAAAAATAGATTCTAGGTCCTAAACTACACTCTTAGCAACTACGGTGGCATAAAGGTCATTTCAGCTTGCACTACAACACTCAAGATGTTTTGCTATATTGAACAATTACTCAGTATTGTTTTATAAAAATATGGAGTGCTTAAGTTTGAATTACCAGCATTGATATGTCATAATAGTTTAGTGTAAATATATACGTATATAAAACAAGAATTTACAAAAATTATTGTTTTATAGTATTACTATAATTTAGAGTGAATTGGTACGTGATTGCTATGGGAACATTTTGTTCATGAATAAGGAACACTAAAATAAACATTTATTCTAATTTATGCATAATTGTAGTTTAACATGATAGAAGTGTGCAATTTAGAAACATATATAGCGTACATAGATTTGAGCGATATTTAGTTTATTTTTATACCTGTAGACGTGGGTGATTAGATACAAATTAAAGGGTTATTTTGTATTATCTTTCATAATGATGGGTGTTGATAGTTTAAAAGCAAATTTAGGGATTATTTTGCATTATTTTTTTATAATGGAAAATGTGGGTTCTTTAGATACAGATTTATGGGTTATGTTGCATTATCTTTCATAATGGCACAAGTGCATACTTTAAATGACATTTACAGAGTTATTTTAAATTATATTTGATAATGACATATGTAGATATTTTAGATGTAATATTAGGGGTTACTTTATGTATTTTTTATAATAGTGTGGGTGGGATCATTCTTTTAGAAAATACTATAGATCCAATGACTATTATTGGTGGATGGTTATAGAGTTTACTAAATTAAAGGCAAGATGCTTAATTTTTTTAGAATTTTTTTCTAGCGTGTGTTGATTTATATTTTTCATAACACGTTTATGAAAATCAACATGGAGGCTGCGCTAGAGAACTGCAAGTGATATTAAGATACACATTCAGCGGCGCAACCAAACACACACGCAAGTCACCGCTAGCATTATTGCCTCGGCCATCTCTCGTCTATCTGCAAACTAATACTACTTCAGTACTTTGCATATAGTGATAGATGAATCATAAAGTTAGCTTTACGACTTCAGCATGCATCGGATAAAAAGAGATGTTGATACGTATAGAATGGGTGGGACAAAGGGAACTTAGGATAAGAGCACTTGACGTACGGGGTAATCGCGATGCAAACCCAAGTCAAGCTTGTAGGATTACTCTATGCAAAGTAGGATTTGAATAAATTGAGAAGCGTCAGATCATCTGTGCCAAGAGTGCAGAATTAGGCAGCCGAATCCTTCAGTAGCGATTGGCTTTGCATGGTACATCTAGCTAGCTTAAAGAGGGCCATAGGCTGTAGCTACTAGCCTGCAGGAGCAATGTTCTGTAGTATAATTACCTAATAAATGGTTTGTAGCAGAACAGAAGGGCACTGCGTGAGGAATGAGGACCAATGAGTTGCGGTCATGGCAATTGCAGGGTCTTTCTCGGACCAGACCAGGTCAGCATATACGGCACTCGGTTTCGCTTTTTGACAAAATAACCATCTGGTCAGCACAATTGTAGAGCAAATCTTACGGCCGGTTGCTGCTCGCATCGACCATCCTCAGCCCTCAGGCCTCAGCTGCAGCGAGGTTTACGGTGGTTTCTCCACAGAGACGGCTCGATGAATGACGATGGGGATGGGCTTGCATTAGACTGTTCGGCGCAGCAGAACGAATAAAATGATGGGCTGCGAAGTAAGCTAAAAAACTGATGGGCCGCGAAGCAATCTAAAAGGGCCGACTGCACATGGGCTTTAGTCCTCGGCAAAGTCCCCCAGAAGAAACGGTCGTTCTTGATGTGACAGCTGCTCCGAGCCTCCGACGGCTTCCCGTTGCACGTTGGCGAATGGCGACCTTCAAATCAAACTGACAAATTGGTCGGAGCAAAACCCAAGTGGAAGTATATAGATAGATTCTCTAATCCCCACCCCCCCTGCTCAGAATTGGCTGAGCCTTTTTTTTTTTACCTTTTGGGAGGGAAGAAGCGGCGGCGTTTGTTTAGCAGGGGAGATCCCCTTCCGCGGTCATCCAACGGGCGCCACCACCCAGATCAGTTTGGAGGTACGATTGATTTATTTACCTTTGCAGCTCAGCGGCTGCTAGATTTATCTGCCTTGTCATCGAAGAGCAATCCTGATATCTTATTGGATTTGCGCATTGGGAGTAAATCTGTTCCATTCCAGCTTCGTGGCCGCATGAAAGTATGAAACCACTGTGTATAATCCCAAAAGGAACACGAAGCAGGTGTTTTCAACGGTGCATCCGCCCCTTTTGTTTTGCGCACCAGTTGCTGTTTGTTGTAGGTTCATCATTTGGCAGCAGAATGTAGGCAAGACGCACGCTTAGCTGATGGCAAAACAGGGGGGCAATTGATGAAGAGAAATCGGTTCCTGGGCACTGTCAGTCCCAGCAGCAATCAGTAACATGGTTTTGTGACAGAAATCGTTGTATTTATATGCTGGTACAGAATCACAATAAGGTATAGCCGGAGAACACTGGGTTCTCTCAAATACACTCTACCGATCTACATGACCTACTTATTGTTAATTCCATCACTTATTTCACTGAACTGTGATGGGCCGACAGCACCGCTGTTCCGAAGGTCACCTAGGTCCTGCCATGCAGGATATGTCAATGCTGCTGATCTTTGAAAGAACTCATTCGGTTTCACTTCCTCTCTTTTTGCTGCTATCTTGGCAGAAGGAGCCAATCTCAAGCTTATAAGCTTGTCACTCTTGATAAATCAAGTCAGATTTAATTTGCAAGGTCTTTTGCTAATTCTTCTTAGGTCCAGTTGAACCCATTCAAGTCAATTTTCTTGCAGTTCTGTGGCCCGTCAGTGGTGTCATTGATATTCAGATCCAATTTTGCTGCCTTGCGTGTCATACTAAAACTGTCTCTCTCACGCCTGTCTAGGTGGCTTGGAGGCCTCATGCTTAGCTTGTCAAGGAACAAATCCTCTCTCCCTCTTTCTTTTGCTTGTATATCGAAGGTCATGCCTCCTATCTCCTTTCCTCTGTGAGCAGAAAGGCTGATTGATAGGATATCTTGATCTTTCTGTGAGCCATCACAAGCAGTTAAGCAGCTGTCAACTGACCCATCGCCAAGTTGGATGGTGTGCCCTTGTAGAATTTGGGAACCTTCAATCTCAAAGCCTGTAAATGCATGCTGGAGGCATTCTGTCGATACCTTTGAGACTAATTCTGACAGTTGCATCTTCGCGGTTTCTACACCGACTGACCCTGCATTCTGCTTTGAAAGTGTCTCCTGTGCCTTTTCTAGCACAGATTGTAGGTACTTCCCTTGTGCTTCAATGCGGAGTTGCAAATGTCTTTGTACCTGTTGAAAGGCATCGTTTATGTGTAAGGTATCACGTTATCAGTACTTGAGCACTGACAGTAAAGAGGTTGCGACATGAAAAGAATAAATTATTGATTTACAATTGGTCAGGTTGTTTGAACTTTTTTTAGCATCATTAGTTTTTACACGTTCTTTTTTAAACCGTGTTCAGTCAAATTATGACAAGAATATATC
The DNA here is from genome assembly GCF_019320115.1 of Miscanthus floridulus. Taxonomy (NCBI): domain Eukaryota; kingdom Viridiplantae; phylum Streptophyta; class Magnoliopsida; order Poales; family Poaceae; genus Miscanthus; species Miscanthus floridulus. The sequence continues at coordinate 160,166,610 of NC_089580.1, forward strand.
CATAGACAACCATGACTAGACCCTCTTGCATTGTGAGCCTCTTAGAAGTCATGCTCTGGTGTCCAGCATATACTTTTAGTTGATAAATGAGCTATAGATGTTGCATTGTGTGAAGGACAAGCTATGTGGATGCTCTAAAGCTAAAGATATGCATACATTACATACATTTTTTCTCTTGGATTTTTTACTCTATCAGTAATATAGGAACTAGTGCTTGGCTAAAAAAATTGGGGTGATTGGAGCAATTACAAGTGATGTTTTTTCTTAAAGGAATGGTTATTGAGATGTCATTTATTGACATGTAACATTATACATGATCTGACCATGTCCCGGAAGTTTACCAAATGATGGTTAAGCTACTTAATTTTTCTTTATTTGGATGTCTGTACATCAGGTACTTTCATGGCAAAATAAACCTTCATTCGATGAGTGTCCTAGATCTACTTAAAGCCTGGTTTGGGATACATTTTGCTATATATTTGGCCACACAATCTACTCCAGTTTTGTACACTATAGCTCTCCTAGGGATGCATCAGTTAGAAAATGTAAACATTTGTGTATTCGTAAGGAGTGTTTAAATGGTAACTTAGTTGGTAATATGATTTATTTTCTTCTGCTTCTGTACCTCTAGTTGCTCATGCAGTTGGCGCTGTACTTCAATTTGCATCTGAAGGGCTTCACCTATGTGCACAGATCTGATAAAATGCAAATCCATGTTATCTTATGCAAACATGTTGAAGCAAACATTTATTCATCTCTTACTTGTTTGTCTGGGTTCCAAGGTTTAAGTGGCTAGCTGGTGATCCATTTCCTTCAGGTGGTTTCTCCATTGCCATGGCGCAGCCAACCACTGAAGAGCAGAAAGGAGATTCAGTATGAAGCTTAATTGGAGGCTGATAACTGCTAGGTAATGAGAGAATGCTATAATTACCATTTTTTGCATTTCCACCATTAGCTTGGGCGTGAATGTTTTTGCTTAGCCTGTATTTCTAGTAAAAGACAAATCAACTTAGTTTCTTGCCACAAGGCGTACAAGGGAAAACACGATACTAGAAATTCCATGTCTACCTGAAGATGACTCTTAAGGTGGTATAGTGTTAGTCCAGGGACACCCATGAGTCTCATGATTGTCTTTGGTGTAGCTTCTGCAAATTTCAGAATTTAGATGGTAATCTTCCTTATGTTAGCTTATATGGTAGATATAGGGTTTAAACATGTACTTACTATCAGGCCCACCAAGTTGATTTACCGCCTCCACAAAACGCTCATGTAGTTCAGGTGTCCATTTTAACCTAGGTTTAGCATCAGTCGAAAGCACAAGCCCTGACTCTGCTGGAATGCTCCCTCCTTGCAGAAGCATGTGCCTTTCTGGAGGGAATGTCTGCCTAGAAGACAGGAAATGGCTGTGGCTCTGAAGCTGTTGTTGATGATGATACATCTAGCATGAAGACATTGCAGGCTTAAAGGTTAGGACGTATGAGGAGATCTCCTCTCTTTTTTTCTCCTTTGTTTGAGCAAACCAAATAATATGCACATGATACATCTCATACCTCTTCAATTCTGTTATGTACTGATATCTGGTTGCAGACTCCACAATCCTGATAGGAACTGTCTCTTGCAGTTTATCAGCCCTTTGTTTTGGTGAACTAAGGGTTGTTCGTCACACAATGGCGTTATATTCCTTGGGGTAATGCTCTAACAAACTATGACTACTCATGCCAAGATGTTATGCAGAGTCTGGTTTTATAAGGAAGGCAAGTGAGGAGAGAATATCGAATCGTTAGAACAAACACTCAAGCCTGGCCCAATCTTGGTGGCAACTGAAAAGAGGTATAGAGATATTATCCTTATTCCTTAAGGTACGTGTGGACCCTATGCGCACCTATCTTTTTATTTGTCAATTCTGCAAACACATTTGGATTCTGATTCCAACACTAACAAATATAGTTGATATTGCTTTAACTGGCACAAAGAGGTGTAAGGGGGTTGCAGGCATACATATTTGTTAAGTTTATTCTTCTTGCAGATAAAAGTGGGAACCTTGTTCTCAGGAAGAACATTTGAGATGTAGTTTGTAATAATGCCTTTGCGCTTGTAGGCCTACTATATCTTATATGTTCAGCACTAATTCCACTCTCCACCATACTTGTACCATGAAATCAAAGGGCAACATCTGTGCATAGTCGGCATTGATTAGGATTTAGGATTCTGTATGTTCAGCAACCATGGATTCTAGCAAATGTATGCCTTCAGGTTATACAACCATGGGTCCATGGCATACAGACGATAGGAGAATAATTTTTATCATTCATACGAGAGCGAAGTTTAAATTTCTTTTTGACCAGATGCATCCAGAAGAATTCGATAAAAGTTTTTCATATAAATAAAGTGAAAAGGAACTCATTCCCTTAGTGATGCCTTCCTTGGGACTGCACAAAAGCAAAGCATGGAATATTGGAATAAGCATATGGTTCTCTTTTGTCTCCTCATGTAAGTTTTGTACTTGTTCGGCTATCAGGGAAACGGAAAGTGGATAGACGAATCTGATGGGCTGTGCAACTATATGGAGTCCTCTGAGTTTGGCTACTATTTGTTCTACGTAAGGCGCAGAAAGTCTGGGCTTAAAAATGACGGTTAGTTCCTTTACTTCACTGCTCTATGTTGCTTTTGCTTTGAAAACATGCTTATCTGAACCGACATGGTTAGTCTTGTTTATTCGCCCCTCCATACTTGAGCAAAACTGGCTTAGGTTCAATGTTTGATACCTCTAACTGCCATGAAGTCCAGTCATATGGAATAGGCGGTGCTTACCTTTGTCTTATCTAGAGTGTTTTTTCTGTAAATTGTGAGGTGCTACAATTTTGCGCTGTAAGAGTCCCTTCAGGTTGATTTGTTCTGTAGTCCAGCTTTTCCATAAGAGAATAGTCTAGTTATTTTTTTCCATGATTCCATTTGTTCTGGTTATTGTGAGTTACAAATGCAAGATGTGCCACCTCGTAAGTTGTACCTCAGAAATCAAATCATTAACATGGTAAATCAGATATAACGAATTGCATTAAGATCCTCTCAGGCCTTTTCAAAAATAAAAGCTTGACAGGCATCCTTTGAAAAGCAACTTGTACGAGTGGTCCAACGCATCTTCTTTATAGCTTGCTATTTTGCAAGGTTTGCTTGTTGCCATTTCGTGGTTCAACCAGTCTTCTCTGAAGTACTTATAGGCCCTTGTTCCATCCATTAGGATAAGAAAACCGTCCTCCTGATATGATATAATATGATATGATCTGTACCCCCATTCCTGTTCAAGTGGGGCATGCTGGTGCATTTCTGTCGTTCCAAACCAAAATCACCCTATGCATGATTCCACGAGCATTGGCTGGGGAATTGTGTTCAATTATGGCCGATCATCAGCAGAGCTGAGACCACTGCGCATTAGAACATGGAATAAGCTCTTTCTGGCCGTAGCTTTATCTTTCGCATTGAATCCAACGAAAGCGAGCAAGGGGAGGAGAACGGAGAACTTTCTTTGCGCGGAGGATTACATTCAGTTGTTGCTTGTTAAGTGCTCGGAATCGTATGCTCCTGCTTTCTCTGTAAGCGCTCTTGACAATTATCGTTTTCGCAGGCAGACCGGCGAGCACGCGATCCCGGGGAAGGGAATAAGGAAAAGCGATGTTGACAAAGCTGCTGAAGGGGAATCCTGCGCTTTTTTGGAGGCAAAGATGAGAAGGAATATATCGCCTGTGTCGACCTCGCCTGCTTGGTTCTTCTGTTCCGTGACTTTGTGCTCCGCTGGATCGTGCTCGTGCCAGCCGCCAACAGGATGAGCACGTGTGAACCGTGGCATAGGTATGTTATTGTTTGCTCTACTACGAGTGTTTTGCTCATCAGACGTTCTTTGTTTACTGTATAAACTGATCCATTCGTCTCGGTTGCGGAGTATGGGAACACTTCAAATGATGCGAATTGGAAAGTATATAGAGTAAGACCTCTAGACAAGCTGTTTCTATAGTTTGGTGAAATGAACTAATGATACTTATGCTCGCATAAAAAACTAATGGTTCATGTATCTATTACTAGTACCCTTGTGGATGTTTTTATTTCTCACCTCGTCAGAGAAGAAATATGTTTGCTTCTGCTCGTGTAGAGTTGGCAGAGCAAATATGGGCGTTCCACAGATTAGTTGCCTAGTTGGAGACTTGGAAGTTATTCTGGGCTTAGCAGCTTTGATGAAAATTGATCAAATGAACATGGCGGATTTATCACTAGCAAAGCCGGAGCCTGGCCCAGCAGCATGGCAGCTCTCTGTGGCCCAGCTGAAGCTGCTGAAGTGCTGAACTATCGAAAACAGGCTGCCATCGCTCCTTGCAAGTTGCACCCGACCCGCTTTTTCGGCCGGGCTTCACGTGCGGCGCTCTCCTTCCATTCTCAAATCTGGAGCAAATCAAAACCTTTCTTCATATTTGGGTCCAATAAACTTACAAATTCATTAATAAAGTGCATGCTTACCTTTGTTTCAATGTTACCAGATCATTCTTGTAACATTTGGTTTTGTACTGTAGATTATAAGTGCATGCATACAGATTCATTCACAGGATAGCGTTGAGTATATAAAGCTACCATGTTTTCTTACCGAAGAGTAGCCTTTAATAGATTTATATTTCCTGAAGAATAGGAAAATCAATTTAGCATGATAATGGAAACAAAATGAATCAATACAATAGAAACATACCACTGAAGCTAGCTAATGCTTCGATCTTTTCTGAATACTTAAAAATCTTAGCTTTTGAAATGCTGAAAATATAACAAATTTTCCCTAAACATGCTCTGGTCATTCAAAAATATAAATAAGCAACAGGTGGTCAGTTTAACAAGGATTTTTCTGGAAGCAGGTTAATTTAGTACTTTTGAGTCAAGAAAAGGTTATGTTGTTAATGATAATAAGTCCATCAATCTAAGTCTTATTTTTTTTGGGGTCATCACAGGCAACAATTCTCATCTTGCATTTGCATAAAGGATATGAAACATGCACTTTGCAGCTTCTAGGAATCAACTCCAGCACCTTCTGGTTGAGCAGCGACGTCATCCATGCAGTCCCTAAATCCACCATGTGAAAAAAAAACAAATAAATCTTTCATGCAAAAAGACGCTCAAAAATAAAAAATCGCATCATTGAACAAGAGAGGCTGAGCAAACAAAAAGCAAATACACCTGCTTGGTGGAGCCTGAAAATAGCAGTACTTTACTTGGTGCAGCAGCAGAAGAACTTTGCATTTGCATTGGCGCCCAGTACTTCACTGCACTGCAGCGTTGCTCCTGGCTTTGCTGCTTGCTGCTCAGGCGCACCACAGGGAGAGTGAGCAGCGGCTGCCCGATGACCCTTTGTGCAGGAGCTCGACCAGGCACAGCACGGCATACACCAGCACGACGAGCTTGAGCAGGAGCGGCAGGTACTGCGAGAGCTCCAAGCTCGACGACTGCAGCACCTGGCAGAGAAGGAACAGAGACAAACGCGATCAGAGAAATGAGGAAAAAATTAACCTTCCCGTCCGAGGGCGAGTAGTGGCAGCCGGCGCGACGTACGTACCATGGCGACTCCGGCGAGGTTCGCTCGCCGTCCCGACGGCGACGTGGCACCGGCGGTGACGGCGGCGTCGGAGGGCGGCAGCACCAGGGGCTTGTTATTCCGCTTGTCCACGACGGCCTCGCACTCGCACGGCGCGGCGCCCTTGCTGGGCCTCGTGGCGGTGGAGCAGTTCCAGAGGCGCTGCACATCCTTTCTCTGGAGGGGCTTCACGATGAAGTCCTCGGCGCCGGCGTTCAGGCATCTGCTCCGAGCAAGCAGCAGATCGTGGAGACGGGGACGGAAGACCGCCGTCGTCGCGGGGCCAGAAGAAGGGGACGGAGGCGCGATCGTGGGCCGCGGGGACTGGATTTTGGAGACGGTCACGATCGGGAGAGGCGAGGCCTGGAGACGGTGACGCCGCCACCTGATCCTGGGCGCGGTCCTGGGGCGGCTGGGCCTGCAGACCGCGAGCGCGAGCGGGGTTCGGAGGCGGGAAGCGCCGGCCGCCGGAGACGGTGACGCTGGACGTGGTGTAGTCGAGGCGGTACGTCAATCGCGGATGTGTTGCCTTGGGCGCGGATACGGCGGATGTCGCGCGGATGTCGCGCGGATGATGACAGGGGGCTGAGGAGTACCATACATGCGATCCTGGCCGTCAGATCTGAGTGAGTGAGTAAAGAGAAAGAATAGTGAAAAACAATCTGGATGGTTTATTTGTACGGAGTTGCGTTTCTGGGTATACTTTGTAGGGTGCGTGGAGCAAGGCCATCTCAGTGGAAGAGGTTTTTTGGGTGGACTTAGCATAGAAAAAATAGTACTTTAGTAGGGTAGACTCTTGCTGATCTAACCATGTGTCGTTCTACTTTCTCCGCCTAAAAAATATAAATCACGCTTTTCAAAGAGTCCATCAATCTCAAATTCGTTTAGGTATATAGAAAATATTGTCAATTTTGTATCTCTAAGTATATTTATTGTTAAAATATTTTTCATAATTAATCTAATGTCACGGTAACTAGGACACTTGATATATACTCCATTTGTCCCAAAATAAATGTCATTCTCACTTTACGAGAAGTAAAACACTTTTAACTTTGATCAAATATATATTAAAAAATATTAATATTTATATTTATAATATATAATTAGCATCATTAGGTAGATCGTTGAATATAGTTTCATAATAAACTTATTTGAAGATATAAATGTTGCACGCATTTTGTATAAACCTAATTAAAGTTGAGAAAGTTTGATCTGCACGTGTCATATAATAACTTCTATTTTTGGAACGGAGAACCTCACTGGATGATCCGTTAGGTGACACAAACTAGGGTGTTTTGTTGAGTGTCTAGCGAGAGCCTGGATGGAAACGAGGACCATCCCATAGTGGTCAGCATCTCTGCGTACATGCATGACTTGTTTGGTTGGTTGTTCTATTCTAGCCAGGTTGCGTTGATCCTTTGAATGGTTGGATGACTTTTTCGCCCGATTTAGAGACAACAGATGTACCACAAGCCCCCAACTTGCACCACGCCAGCCAAGCTCGGCAGAAACAGTTTCAATTTCGTTTCTACAGAGCCAAGCCGACGGGAGAATCTTGCATCAGCTGGTCCTGTCTCAAGTCCATGTACAGACATCCAAACAACTTTTTCTTGCATCCCATGGGCCAGGCTAACCCATATGCACCCATCCAAACACGCTAGAAGTTACCACCAGATCGTACGGTGCACATGAGTGTTAGGCCACTTGACAAGTTGGTCCTCGGTGAATGATCCATCACGTGACCATTCAGCAGGGTCTAAGTCTAAAACTGAAACATACACAGTGTCACCGAATGATATACCAGTCATGTCTCAATCATCTAGTACACTCTCCGACATTGAGGCCTAGATATGTTCAACCTTCCTCAACCTCCAACATTTCTTATATAGTTGGGTAGGGTCTCAATCATCTAGTATACTCTAAGACATTGAGGTCTAGATGTGTTGAACCTTCCTCAACCTCCAACAATTCTTATATAGTTGTGCACTTGAATGCCACTATGTCAAGTGTTATCATCACCATCACATTAGGTCACATGGATAAAATTGTCTTCCACGTGGCCACTCTGTGATTCTCATGGCAACTTTAACGTTTGGTCTAAGGGCAACTTTAGGAGTCTCTTTATACCCTTCTTATTAATAGAAATGGAGATTTTAGTAAAAAAATCTCCAACACTTTTTTTAATTAGATCTTCAAATATTGTCATCTTTTATTTTGGATTTTGTTCATTTGCCAAAGATGGAGAGCAAAATTTGTTCTCTAGAGTGAGCACAAGAGAGAGAAAAAATTGTTGGAGAGTGAAAAAATATAAAGAATAACCTTTATTTAAACTAGTGGAAATGCACGTGTACGAAATATTCATATATAAATAAAAGAATAACAATAATAGACTTAGATCTTAAAATAAATATATAGACTAATAAAAGTTATCAGTCTAATATATATCAAATCATGCTAAGACGAACAGTCAATTTCACATAAAATTCCAAGATGCATTACTTATAATCGTGAATAAATTTTTTTATTAATATAATGCAAACTATTGATACAACACAACATAGAGTATATTTCTCTTCTACATAGCCTTACATGTTCAACGCAGTCCAAATTATCATGCTTGGAATAGTTGTCGTGTCTTGCATAAAATCAAGAAACATATAGATTACCGGTAGTATTATTGCTTTCGCCAAATCATAATCTTCACTCTAAACCTCATGAATGACAACTCACATCTGAAGCAACCACCTGGTTGCAGAGATTCAATAAAATCAGCTCCGAATGATTAATATACCGTTACAAATAATAGAAGCAATGGCCAGCCCTACGTCATCCACTCATGATAGCCAATAATGCAAAAATTAAACAGGAGAAGAAAGGAAGCAACCAACCCAATATTAAGTGATGTTGGCGATGCTTTGCTGGGGGTCGAAACTCGGTCACTTGTCTCTTGCCCCTTGTTTAACCGGCGATCCGATGTCCCGTTCCATCCACAACGCATAGCAAGCATACAATAGTGGCTCTCCTGAAAACCATTAGAAATTACTTAGTATTTATTCAATATAGAAATCGATCAAGCATTACTTTTTTAATCATAGCACAGGTCAGAAACATGTAGATTATCGGTAGTATTGTTGCTTTTGCCAAATCACAATCTTCACTTGGTAGCCTCATGAATGTCAACTCAAATCCGAAGCAACCACCTAGTTGCAAAGATTCAACAAAATCAGCTCCGAATAATTAATATGCCAAACCAGTTAGCATATAATTACAAATAATTTAAGCAATGGCGAGCCCTACGTCATCCTCCCGGTGATAGCCAATTGAAAGTGCAATCAAGCCCTAATTATGGGTCTCGGTGATAATGATCACGCAATTAGAGAACTAATGAGATTTATCGAGATGACAAGCAGAAAAATTATATTCGACGATGCTACACGAAACGGAGGAGCCCCTAATTACAAATGTAGATGCCTTCAAACTCAAATGAGGTTTAAATTCTTTTATATTTTGAATTTGAGTATAGGAAAAACCGTACTATAAAGTGGAACACAATGCTTAAGCTAATATGTGCTACCAAGTGCTCAAACAACCACATGCAACCTCAGATTCACAGCCAAGATAATCCATACTTCACTATTACCCTTGTTGTCTTGCGTGGTGCGGCACTGCCGCACTTGAAGAAAGGCACTGCTACACTTGAGTTGTGGCACAAGGAAGTTAGTGCCCATGCTGACTTCCCTGGATGGCTCGAGACGTATTAAAAGGTCTTGTCCGACCCCAAGGTCGCGGGCTCTGTCTCGCCAGACCTCAAGGTCGCGGGCTCCATTTCGCCCAACCCTTTGGGTGCGGGCTCTGTCTCGCCCGACCCCAAGGACGCGGGTTCTGTCTTGCCCGTCCCCAAGGACACGGGTTCCGTCTCGCCCAAAGTCACGGGCTTCATCTCGCCCGACCTCGAGGCTGAGGGCTTCGTCTCGCCCAACCCCTTGGGTGCGATGACCATTGGAGGCTGGGGGTATATATACCTTTCCCCTTCCTCCCCAATGGCACTCTGCATCTTCTTTCTCACTTTAGCACACCCAAAGCAGAGCAGGAGCTCTCTCTCTCCCTCCATTATTGACCTCAAAGCTCCTAAGCAAATCCATTGATTTTCCCATCAATCCTTGAGGGAAAAGGGTTCTAAACTTGATTAGAGAGCAGCTCCATTGATTCCCCAACTCTAAAGAGCACTTGGTTCATGTTTTGGCTGACGGTTGTGTTTGTTACTCTTGAAGCTTGGCTCCTAGACGGCTAGAGCGTTGCCTGTGGAGCTTGCCAACTTGTGTGGCAGCCCTAGGAGGTTTGTAATCATCTCTTGAAGTTAGTAAACCCACCTCTCATCTCAAGAGTTAAATCTCTTGATTTGAGAACGAGGAAGGGTTGGAAAGCCTAAGCCTTTGATGAGGACATGACATCCATGCTTACGACCATGTTTGGCACATGGTTAGGAGGGGTAGGAGGCCAGCAAGGGTGTCCAAGTCAAGAAGGAGGCCCAAGGCTAATTCAGTTCGAGTCCCCAAGGTGGAGGCCCAAAGCAACTCAAGTTCGAGTCTGCCTCGGCCTCCAGGACCATTCTACCTTAAACTAGTCACTCAGGACGCATCCATACTCCGTTTTTGACGATCCACATATGGTTGGAAAGCTAATTTGATAAGGAAGCCAATGCAAGTGGTCTCACATTAAAATTCCTTCGAAATCAATAGAAATCGTCGAAACAAGTTAATATCTAGAATCTACCAGGGTGCTACGACACCGTCTTTTGGTCCGTTGGACCGTGTATCGTGTTTGGGCCTATTAGGGGGCGCGTCCAGGTGGGTGATGCCCAAGACTCTATAAATAGCAGCCGTCTCTCTCCTTAGGGTTTGGGTTTTGTTTAGTTCTTGATTTACTCGTGAAATAGACATCGTTTTGCTGCAACTGTGCCGCCAAGGCTGCTTGCTGTGAACCAGGGCCCCAGTTCTTGATCTTGTTCGCCTATGGCGATTAGTCCTTTTGAATAAAGACTTGAACTCCTTGTTATCATACGCCTCATATTTATTTGTAATTTCAAATTACGTTCATCCCGTTCTTGCTTGTGTTCTCGATTCGCTTGCAGGAAAGCCTTCTCGATGAGGTCAATCACGTTCGCGTGGTTGATAACCAACGGAGCAGTGGTGTAACAGTTGCGGGGGTCTAAATCAGCCTTGGTTCGAAGCCTAGATCATGAACGTCGAGTCTCCACCAATCGACGCTATCATACCTTTCGGAAGATCGGGCCTTGTCTACATCAAGTGGTATCAGAGACCTTATTGCCCGTTAGGTATAACTTTGTTTTTCCCCTTTAGATTGTTACTATTTTTGCTTTACCTAGAGTCCACAAAAAGCTAAAAAATATATATTGCCACATATTGCTTGTCCTATAGCCCCTTTGTGCCATTGCAATATTATAATTTTAGTTTGCTTTATTGAACGATTGTCCCTTGTTATGTCATTGTATTCGTCATTTTAGGTCTTGTTCTTGGTTTCTAGTGTCAGGTTTTGTTTTCCTTGTGTGACGTCCATCAGATTGATTCTCTCCATCTTTCTAGTGTTTCTGGTGTGCTGTTTCCTATCTTTGGTCAACAAACAAAACAAAACACAAACAAGGGAGAGAATTTCCTTCTACGTGAGAGACAGAAACTATAATCCTTGTGCATGGTCATGTTCCATCCCCATTCTTTCTTTGGGCGATATTGATTTAGAAAGGAAAGTCTAGATATTTGGGATAGCTTGTTCCTGTGTTCTTCTTAGTCATGTTTTCCACAAGAAAGGAAAGTCTAGATTTTGCCATAGCTTGTGTCAGCCATGCATGCGTGTTTTAGACTGATTAGCGCTGAGGTTTTGTGCATCTAAAAAAGAAGATTTGCTGCTTGGTGCATTGAAGGTAGAAGATCTACGAGCACTTGTCTTGCGGCACATTTTGTTATTATAAAAAAGATAAAAACAAGGTAACGCAAAAGGCAAAGAGGTGCAAAAAAAAGAAAAAAAGCCGCACCAAAAGAAAAAGGAAAGAAAAAAAGGAAGGTGAAAAAATTCAGAAGTGCTTGCATCCTGTTTAGTCCTTGTGCTGAGATATTGTTGCTTGTTGAACTAGGTTCAGGACGAGTCTAGGCCAGCGACATAGACTAGCTTGGGACTACTTTTCAATCTTGAAATTTCTGAATTAAATTATTGCTATTTCTTGCTACTATATTATGCCTGTCCAAGCTCCACTTTCTTCTAACCAAGTACAGGTTTGCCTTGCAACTATTACACTCAAGCTACAACGGTATCACAGTCACCGACCGATTGTACCGTCTGTTGCTTTGGTAAGAACACTTGTAAGACTGTGGTAAGACGCTTGAGAGTGTGTGACTTTACTCCTTGACCACATCCTATAGTAGCTGATAGAAAAATACATACTTGTGTGTTTTCTTGTTTGATTCTAACAATGACAGGTTGTTCATATCCACCGACTTATGATGGTATAGGTGTTGATGAGTACATCGAGTGGGAAATTATCATAGATAACATATTTGCTACTCGCTTTATGTGTTCAAGGATGAAGGTAAAAAATACAGCTAGTGTTTTGCGATATTCTGCTTTATCTTGGTGGGAGTCTTTAGATCCTTCTGATAAACCTCAAACTTGGAATGATATAAAACTCCTTATATGAGAAACCTTTGTTAATCCACCTCCTGTTTTAACTTCATATGCTGAGGTGTACTATTTAGAGGAAGAGTCTGTTGTTATTTCTCTTGTTATGACTAACCTTTTGTAGGATAATGTACATAAGCGAGAGGATGACATGGAAGAAAATGAGGAGCTCATAGCCTCATGTGAAAATTCAGAACCATCAACTATTACTCCTGCTGAACATGAGAGCAAAGGTAATGCCTATGATGCTAAACTCATAGAAGGTGAGAGTTCTCTTGATGTGCTGAATTTTTCCACCAATCATGCTATGATAGAGCAAATTTTAGTGGAGCCTTCGCTTGATTTACCTTTGTCACAAGGTGATTTACTTGATGTTTCTTGTGATGAAGATGACTTGCATGATGATATTTATGTTATTCCCATGCAATCATTGAAGAATGATCATGCTATATGTGTGCTGAAATCGAGCACTTGTGCTGAAAATAGACTTGTTATTCATAATGCTAGTGAAGTTGATGAGCTGAAATTGTTGTCTTCTTTAAATACTTTGGGTTACATTGAATTTGATGTTCCATGTAATCTTAGTTCTTTAGAGGAGAAACTTTATGCAAATGCTGATTTGCCATGGTTCTCTAGACATACATATCATGTTTTTGGCAAATATAACAACCAAGGACAATATTTGATACAACGAGTTTACATTTGTACAAATCTAAATTCTCCTTTTGTTGTGCAAAGTAATAATCAACTAGAGGACAGTAAAATCAACACTGTTGTTATGCTATATTCCTCTAGTTTTGGTTTTCGAACACAAGTGGAATCCAAAGAAAGGGAGCATATGTTTTTTGTTAGTACTAATCTTTTGTAGGATAGTATTGGCAAAGATCGTGTGTATTTCAATCGAGCAGACTACATGTCTGTAGGACAAGACATGCTACAAACCTGGACATATGGTCATATTCTTTCTCACAATATTGTCCACTCCCATTATTTTGGAAACCTCGTTTGTCCTCATGTTGTGCAGGATCGACTTCAAATAAAATCGATGCTGAGGACGGCTTTTCATCAAGAAGGGGAGGATGATGAGGACATGACACCCATGCTTACGGCCATGTTTGGCACATGGTTAGGAGGGGTAGGAGGCCAGTAAGGGTGTCCAAGTCAAGAAGGAGGCCCGAGGCTAATTCGGTTCGAGTCCCTAAGGTGGAGGCCCAAAACAACTCAAGTTCGAGTCTGCCTTGGCCTCTAGGACCAGTCTACCTTAAACTGGTCACCTAGGACGCATTCGTACTCCGTTTTTGACGATCCACATATGGTTGGAAAGCTGATTTGATAAGGAAGACAATGCAAGTGGTCTCACATCAAAATCCCTTTGGAATCAATGGAAATCGTCGAAATAAGTCAACATCTAGAATCTGCCAGGGTGCTGCGACACCGTCTTTTGGTCCATTGGACCGTGTATCGTGTTTGGGCCTATTAGGGGGCGCGTCTAGGTGGGTAACGCCCAAGACTCTATAAATAGTAGTCGTCGCTCTCCTTAGAGTCTGGGTTTTGTTTAGTTCTTGATTTCCTCATAAAACAGACATTGTTTTGCTACAACTATGCTGCCAAGGCTGCTTGCTGTGAACCAGAGCCCCAGTTCTTGATCTTGTTCGCCTGTGGTGATTAGTCCTTTTGAATAAAGACTTGAACTCCTTGTTATCATAAGCCTCATATTTATTTGTAATTTTAGATTGAGTTCATCCTGTTCTTGCTTGTGTTCTCGATTCGCTTGCAGGAAAGCCTTCTCGGCGAGATTAATCGCGTTCGCATGGTTGATAACCAATGGAGCAGTGGTGTAATAGTTATGGGGTCCAAATCAGCCTTGGTTCAAAGCCTAGATCATGAACGTTGAGTCTCCATCAATCAACGCTATCATACCTTTCAGAAGATCGAGCCTTATCTACATCAGCCTTAGTGGCTAACCTCAACGGCATGGAGATAGGCAAGCCTTGGTGGTGAGCCAAACCACGGGATAAATCATTGTATCACTTGTGCTTGATTTACATTACTTGCATGACATATTATGGTTGAGGTGATTTCTAGGGTTTCTAGTTGATCTACTTTTGTGTGGTGTTCCTACCACTTCTAACTCTTGATCTGTGATTGTTATATCTGCAGTAAGCTATGACATTTCTCTGATCTAAGTTTTTATTCATAGATTTTGAACTATGATTTAAAGTTGTCTATAGGTACGGCAGTGCTGCTGTTTTGTCCTAGTAGTGCCACAGTCCGATAGTGTCGCCCTAGAGCAGCAGTTCCGTAGGGTGAATTTGATAAAAGTTTGAGTGTTTGTTTTAACAAGCCTATTCACCCCCTCTAGGCTAACCAGAGATCCTACAAGTGGTATAAGAGCAGGTTATCTCATATACGCTTCACCGCGTGAGGTATGGAGCCCAGAGGAGGAACTAGTGGCATGAAGCAGGTGGATGTCGACTCGGACAGTAGCTTGCTAAGCGCGTCGACAGCAAGCAACACCATGCTACCACATCTTGAGGCTACCAATGCCGAAGGAGCTCTCAATGAGAATGAGAGAAGAAGAAGGAAGGAAGAAAGAAAGCTAAAAAGAGAAGCAAGAGATAAGAAGAAGGAGTAGCGATTAGAGAAGAAGAAGCAAAGAAAAGAAGAAAGAAGGCTCAAGAGAGAAGCAAGAATAAAAAGAAGAGAAGCTAGGAAGAAGAAGGAAGAAGAAGAGAAGGCAACAAGTGCATCATCAAGCATATCTAGTAGTTCTAAAGATGGAGATGACGATGAGTCATACCAAGTGTCGAAGGGGAACAAGAAGGAGAAGAAAGAAAAGAGCAATGCCGACAATAACAAATATGATGCGTATCCTTTAACTATTCTTCTATTACTATGACTAACCATAATCGGAGGTCTTTCATCAATGTGCCCGCGGGTAAGTTACCTCATTTCAATGGGACTAACTTTGTCAAGTGAAAGCACTTGATGAGAGCCTATCTTATAGGTCTTCACTTTGGCATTTGAGAGATTGTTTGCAATGGTTTTGAGCCACCGGTTGATCCCAAGAACCCAACACTAGAAGATATGAGACTCATTCACCTTAATGGTCAAGCCACAAGTGTGTTGCTTAGTGCCTTAAATGGTGATGAGTAAAATAGAGTGATTGGAGTTAATGTTGCCAAGCAAATATAGGACACTTTGCACCTAGCACATGAAGGGGTTGACAAAGTGAGAAAGACAAGAATTGACTTGTTGATGTCAAAGCTCAACCGGTTTGTAATCTTGGATGGAGAGGGGCCACAAGAGATGTTTGATAGGTTGATAACAATGGTGGGCAAGATTAGAGGCTATGGTTGTGATGAGCTAGATGATCATAAAGTTGTCAAGATTATGTTGGAGGCTTATTCACCTAGAAATGAGACCGTAGTGACTCTAATTAGAGACAAGAAGAAGTTTGAGTACTTCACACCAAATGATGTACTTGGGAGGATCTTGACCTTTGACATGCAAAGAGAAGAAGCAAATGAGAGGAAGAAACTTGGAGAATTGCAAGCAAAGTTAGAGGGCATCAAGATCAAAGATGTAGCTCTCAAGGCCAACAAATCAAGTAAGCAGGGCTCTATAAGCAAGTCCAAGTTTAACCAACAAGGTTCAACTAGCAAGCCCAAAGCAAGCAAGCAAGTTTAAGATAGAGTAGAGACCACATCATCTTTAAGTGAGCATGAAAATGATGATGATCAATATGAGAAAGTTGATGATGTTGCTCTCTTTATGAAGAGGTATCACAAGGGGCTAAAGAAGCAAGGCTACAAGGTAGTGAAGAGAAGCTTTTCAAACAAGAAAAAGAGGACATGCTACAATTGTGGAAGCACCAATCACTTTATTATCAAGTGTCCAAATGAGATCAAGGACAACAAATACAAGAAGGACAAGGAAGAGGAGAAGGCTAACCGTAGAAAGAGCAAGAAGTACATGGGAGAGGCTCACATTGGATATGAATGGGACTCAACTAAGGAGAGCATAAGTGAAGAGGATGAGAAGGTTGCAACTATTGCTATTCACAAGTCATCCCCTACACCAAGACTCTTCAATGGCATGTCCGATGATGACTACTACTCTCCTCACATTTGTCTTATGACAAAGCGTGAGAAGGTAAAATCCAAATCAAAGGCCAAATCTCGTCCACCTCCTAGTGATATCTCTAGTAGTGACATTAGTGATAGCTCTAGTGATGATGAATCTAGTGATGAAGAAATAAACATAATAACTAAAAATTTGGATGGAAAGACCAAATTATTCATCACTAAGCTAATGGAGGATCTAGAGAGTGTCTAAGCCAAGCTAGAATCTAGAGAAGAGACTCTTATCCAACAAGAGGATCTCTATATTGCTAGCAAAGAAGCTCTTGCATTAGAGAGAAGTGAGGTGGAATCCTTGCGCAAGGCCTTGGCTAAAGAGCAAGAGGACCATGCTATCACAAAGAAAGCAAATAAAGCTCTTAAGAAAAAGTATTGTGACTTAGATGAAAAGCACAAAGAACTTGAGATGCAATATAGCATTCTTTGGGATAGCAACTCACATCTCACTAAGGCAAAGGAAACCTCTACTCCCTCTACTAGTCAAGGTTGTGGAAAATATTTTAATCTTGATTTGAGTGCCTATTCCACTAACCTTGCAAACATGGAGGCTATGAGAAAGGAGATTGCTAGGCTCAATAAAATTATTAAAAAAGGTGGATGGGTGAGACTCAATCCAATGACAAGAAGAATGATAAATCAAAAGGGCCACAATTCAAGCAAGGAAGGCATCCCTCAATCAAGCATGGGCTTGGACACACAAACGGAGCCAAGACAAATGGAAGAAGGATGGTGAATGGCTATGAGTGTGTGCAGTTTGAGAGGAAGGGTAAAATTGGTACAGTCAGCCTACATAGATTACGACAGTGCAGCATCCCTAAGCGGCAGTGTCGTGGTAAAGGGTGGCAGTGTCGCACCCTGCAAAAATAGGAAGGCTATCAATTCTGCTCCTGATCAAACTAAGCCCATGAAGAAGGTATACCGGGAGAAACATGTTTTATAGAAAGCCTAAGGAATCAGTGTGGGCCACCAAGAATAAGTGTGCCTATCAACCGAAGACTTATGCACCTCAATAAAGCTTGACATCATGCTTTGTTTTGAGGAACAACAGCAGTGGGAAAGTGGTTACAAAATATGTTGGAAAGGAAACCAACATATATAGGAATACTTATATTTGGGTTCCTAAGATTCTTGTGACTAACATGCAAGGCCCAAGTCAAATTGGGGACCTTAATCTAGCAACTAAACTTGTTTTGTAGGCATACTCCTCCAGTGGATCAAGTTGGGTGCTTGATAGTGGATGTACAAATCATATGAACAGAGAAAGGAGTATGTTCTCATCATATTCCCCGATGACACACTCAAATAAAAATATTGTCTTTGGAGACAATTCAAAGGTGGGTGTGATTGGTCTAACCCTTGAGCATTCAATTACAAATGTATTACATGTTGATTCGTTGAGTTATAATTTGTTGTCCATTTCTCAATTGTCTGAGATGGGCTACAATTGTCTCTTTTCGGATAAGGGTGTGGAAGTCTTTAGAAGAGAGGATTCCTCTATTATCTTTATGGGTCAATTAAAGAACAAGCTTTACTTAGTAGATTTCAACAAAAGTAAAGCTAAGCTTGAGACTTGTTTAGTGGCAAAATCTAGCATGGATTGGCTTTGGTATCGCCGACCAGCCCATGTTGGGATGAGAAACTTGGCCAAACTTTTAAAAGATGAACACATCCTTCGACTAACAAATGTTCACTTTGAGAAAGATATGATTTATAGCGCTTGTCAAGCTGGAAAGCAAGTTGGCGTACCTCACCCACCAAAGAGCATCATGACCACCAAGCAACCATTGGAGCTAATATATATGGATCTCTTTGGATTGGTCGCCTACCTAAGTATTGGGGGTTAACAAATATGGTCTTGTTATTGTTGATGACTATTCCTATTTTACTTGGATATTTTTCTTGCATGACAAGTGCCAAGTTCAAGAGAAGGTGAAGATATTTGTTAGAAGAGCTCAAAAGGAGTTTGGTCTTCCCATCAAGAAAGTGAGAAGCGACAATGGGACTGAATTCAAGAATACTCTAGTTGAGGAGTTTCTTGATGAAGAGGGCATCAAGCATGAGTTTTCAACTCCATACACCCCTCAACAAAATGGTGTAGTAGAGAGGAAGAACCGTACACTCATGGACATGGCAAGAACAATGCTAGATGAGTACAAGACACCAGACATCTTTTGGTGTGACGCTGTCAACACCGCTTGACATGCCATCAACCGCCTCTACCTACACAAGAAGTTGAAGAAAACTTCATATGAGCTTCTAACCGGTAACAAGCCTAAGGTGTCCTACTTTAGAGTGTTTGGGTGCAAGTGTTTTATACTTAACAAGAAACCAAAAATCTCTAAGTTTGCACCTAAAGTTGATGAAGGTTTTCTTCTTGGTTATGGATCAAATGAGCATGCCTATCGTGTCTTCAACAAAACCTCCAGAAGAGTTAAGATTGTGATAGACGTGACATTTGATGAATCTAATGGCTCTCAAGTGGAGCAAGTTGATTCAAGTGTTGTAGGAAAGGAGGATCCACCATGTGAATTAATCAAGCAATTGGCTATTGGTGATATTAGACCACAAGAAGAAGAAGTCACTGAAGTGGAGGTTCCTCAAGTTGCTGCTACATCCATTTCACTGACGTACCTGATGCTACACTACAGCAAACACCTGCTGCAACTCTAGAGCGCAGCAGTGCCGCACCTACACTGTCAGTAGCAGCTGATTCAACTCTAGCTTGTGGACAAAACCTATAACCCATATTTGAGCAAGATGATGATAAAGATCTAGAAAGATGAACAAGAGTCCATTGAGCATCCAAGGCTAAGGCAAACCATACAACGGGATCATCCCATTGATAATATCCTTAGGAGTCTTTGAAAGGGGGTAATAACTCATTCACATTTAGTAAACTTTTATCAACATTACTCATTTGTTTCCTCTTTGGAGCCTCTTAAGGTAGAACAAGCACTTGGAGACCCAGATTGGGTGATGGCCATGCAAGAAGAACTCAATAACTTCGAAAGAAACCAAGTGTGGACTTTGGTGGAATGACCTAATACCAATGTCATTAACACCAAGTGGGTCTTCCGCAACAAGCAAGAGGAGAATGGTGTGATAATAAGGAACAAGGCAAGGTTGGTTGCTCAAGGTTTCACTAAAGTAGAGGGCTTGGACTTTGAAGAAACATATGCACCGATGGCAAGACTTGAAGCAATTCGAATGCTTCTAGTCTATGCTGCTCATCACAACTTCAAGCTATATCAAATAGATATGAAGAGTGCATTTCTCAATGGCCCTATTCAAGAACTTGTCTATGTTGAGCAACCACCGGGCTTTGAAGATCACAAGTTTCCCAACTATGTCTACAAACTCCAAAAGGCACTCTATGGGCTTAAGCAAGCACCAAGAGCATAGTATGAATGCCTTAAGGAATTCTTGCTTAAATAAGGCTTTGAAATATGCAAAGCCGATCCTACCCTTTTCACTCATAAAGTTGGTAAAGATATATTTGTGTGCCAAATATATGTCAATGATATAATATTTGGTAGTACTAATCATTTTTTTGCGAGGAATTTAGTAGGATCATGACCAAGAGATTTGAGATGTTCATGATGGGTGAATTGAAGTTCTTTCTTAGATTTCAAATCAAGCAAGTGAATGATAGAACTTTTATTAGCCAAACAAAGTACACCCATGATATGCTCAAGAAGTTTGACATGATGAATACCAAGATGAAAGGTCCTAATGGCTAGAGGGGGGTGAATAGCCTATTAAAAATTTATACAACAACACTTAGCAAACCGGTTAGATAATTATGAGGCAAAGCAAGTGTTGCGCTAGACTACTAAAAATGTAAGCCACCTACCACAATTCTAGTTTCTTTAGTTTCTAACCACACAATGACTATATCACTACACTAAATTAGTGTGCTCTCAAAGGCTAACTAAAGAGCCACACTAACCAAACTAACAAGCTCTCACAACTAGCTACACTAAAGAGCTTGATAACTAGTTTGCGGTAATGTAAAGAGAGAGAGCAAGATAGTTATACCGATGTGTTGAGGAATGAACCAATCAATCACAAGAATAAAAATCAATGAAGACCAATCACCTCGGAATCAAATGATGGCACAATGACTTTTTACTGAGGTTCACTTGCTTGCCAGCAAGCTAGTCCTCATTGTGGCGATTCACTCACTTGGAGGTTCACGCGCTAATTGGCATCACATGCCAAACCCTCAAAAGGGTGTCTCACAACCAACACAAGATGAGGATCACATAAGCCACGAGTAATTTACTAGAGTACCTTTTGGCTCTCCACCGAGGAAAGGTCAAGAACCCCTCACAATCACCACGATCGGAGCCGGAGACAATCATCAACCTCCGCTCGATGATCCTCGCTGCTCCAAGCCATCTAGGTGGCGGCAACCACCAAGAGTAACAAGTGAATCCCGCAGCGAAACATGAACTCCAAGTGCCTCTAGATGCAAACACCCAAGCAATGCACTTGGATTCTCTCCCAATCTCACAAAGATGATGAATCAATGATGGAGATGAGTGGGAGGGCTTTGGCTAAGCTCACAAGGTTGCTATGTCAATGTAAATAGCCAAGAGGGTGAGCTAGAGCCAGCCATGGGGCTTAACTAGAAGTCCCCACGAAATAGAGCCATTGTACCCCTTCACTAGGCACAACAAGGGGTGTCCGGACGGTCCAATCAGATCGATCGGACGCTGGACCTCAGCGTCCGGTCGTGCGATGCACGTCATGTATCCCCTCTCTTCTAATATAGAGCGCCTGATCCTAATGGTCAAGTGATGACTAGATGCTCTATTGTGAAGTGACCGAACGCTGGACCTCAGCGTCCAGTCGTTTCCAGTAAGGTCACGACTGTGACCGGACACGTCAGTTGGATCATGACCAAACGCTGGATCTTAGCGTCCAGTCAGTTACAGTAAGCTTCTAGAAGCGAGAAATCATGACCGAACGCATCTAGTCATGCTCGACCAAACTCACCCAGCGTCCGGTCACTCTACGTCATCATACGTCAGACTGACCGGACTCAGGCCCTGAGCGTCCGGTCAGTTTTCGCACCTACGTCCGGTCATGAGACCGAAACAGCGCACCCTCAGCTATCACTGACTAGACGCGCCAGTCCTTCAAAGATCAGCGTTCGGTCACTTATAGTGACCACGTTTACCTGAGTTTAGGGCGCCAGTGGCACCGTCAGACTGTCCGCACTCTACGGGAGGACACTCCACCGGTGAAGTTTCTAACACTTGCTCAAATATGCCAACCACCAAGTGTATCACCTTATGCACATGTGTTAGTATATTTTCACAAACATTTTCAAGGGTGTTAGCACTCTACTAGATCCTAAATACATATGCAATGAGTTAGAGCATCTAGTGGCACTTTGATAACCGCATTTTGATACGAGTTTCATACCTCTTAATAGTACAACTATCGAACCTAAATATGATCACACTCTCTAAGTGTCTCGATCATAAAAACAAAATGGCTCCTACCATTTATATCTCTGCATTGAGCCTTTTGTTTTTCTCTTTCTTCTTTTCAAGTCTAAGCACTTGATCATCACCATGGCATCACCATCATCATGTTATGCTCTTCATTTGCTTCACCACTTGGAATGTGCTACCTATCTCATGATCACTTGATAAACTAGGTTAGCACTTAGGGTTTCATCAATTCACCAAAACCAAACTAGAGCTTTCAATCTCTCCATTTTTGGTAATTGATGACAACCCTTTCATAAAGATATGAATTAAAATTCAATTGAATCCATGTTGCTTGTCCAAGCATATTTACTATGTGTAAAAGTATATGGATAAGTTTCATGAACCCCATATGGTAGCAATTGCTCCCCTACATATGTGCTAAGAGTTTGGATTAAAGCTTGCACATATGCTTAGATAAGAAATATAGGAGACAATGTCTACCAAATGATGCTAATGTATAAAAGATGGACCTTTGAAGCGTGATACCAATCAGAGTGCACCATTATACCATCCTTAGCACCATGGTTAGCTCGATACCACTTGGAAACACTTGGAAATGAAATCACTAGATAAACTAATGCATGCTAGATTTTCATTTTATCATTTAAACCTACAACTAGAATACACCACACAAGCATGGATATTGAAATTTAAAACTTGTGCCATGCAAGTAAACATATGAAATGCACATTCAAATGCACCATAAAAGTTCATAAGCTTGCTCCTCCTACTTGTGTGCTCAAAATTTTAATTGATCCCTTTCCTTTGTCATATTTCTCCCCTTATGTCAAGTTCTCCCCCTGTCACTTCTTCGGAGATTCTTCGGTTTGCAAGCATCGTACGTGACAACTTGCGCGAAACCTTCTCAATTTTTTATCACAACCTCCACATATGATATCATGACATCTCGACAAGTTTCAAGATTTTTGGTCTTCGTTTGCTTTTTATAGAATTTAAAAACAACTCGACCGCAAGTTCGTGATCATGTTTCGTGAACAAGATGTTCGAAATTAGTGGTATGTTTCTGGATACGGCCTCACATTATACTAAATAACATGAATATCATTTTTCCATTCATTTTTTCATTATTCGAATGACTAGCAGCTATAATTTGAATTATCCAAGAAAATTCAATTAAATGAAATAAATGAAAGAAATATAGAAAAAATCCGAGAAATGTGTCACATTAGAACATGGAGTACCAGGTACTGTATGAGGACTGCAGAAAAAGTTTGGAGGTCAAAAGTAAAAAAAATTTGGTTTGCCGAGTGTCAGGAGAAGACACTCGGCAAACAGAAAAAAAATTTAAAAAAACCCTCTTTGTCGAGTGTAAGTCCGAATGGCACTCGGTAAAGAATTAAAAAAATACTTTGTCAAGTGCTAGATCAGGGGCACTCGGCAAAGGGGGGATTTAACCCGCCGGCCCAGCCAGCCCACACACACCGCACACACACACACGTAGGCACGCCCGCGCCACCACCACCGCCGCCCTTACCCACGCGCACCTATGCCACCCGCAACAGTGCCCCCCTCCGCCCACGCCCACGTCGTGCCATTGGAGGAGGAGGAGAAAGAGAGGAGGAGGAGGAGGAGAGGAGGAGGAAGAAGGAGGAAGAGAAGTAGGAGGAGGAAGGAGGAAGAAGAAGGAGGAGGAGGAGGAGGCGCCCCGACCGCCGTTGCTATGTCCTCGGCGCTTCCCCATCCATCGCCTTGTCCATTGGCACCCTAGCCCCTTCACCCTTCGCCGCCCTACGACGCCCACTAGGTATGCCCTACTGTCATCGTCATCATAGTATTACTAGTAGTTGCGGTAGTAGTAGTGGTAGAGTAGCAGTGGTGGTAGTCGTAGGAGTCGTAGTAGTGGTTGTGACATTGTTATATATATGTGGTTGGATATAATCTTATGCATGTTGGCCATCGTGCCGTTCATATATATGTGCATGTCGGCCATTGTGCCGTTGGTTTTCTTGTAGGTTTTAGAAACCTCACCGTGCAGGGGAGGTGCTGTCGAAATTTTGTATTGATAGTTTTATGTTTCTTTTTTTGTAGAGAAGAGCCCGTCGGAGCGGAGCCAGAGTACCTCGGTGACCCCGATCGCCTTCCTCGCCGTTGTGGGTCTGCCTGCACCGCGTCGTCTCACCATTGCACTGACCCGCCACAGCCCCGCTAGCCTAACTCCACCACCACCCTTGGTATAACCCCTCTTTCCGTATCATGGTCGTAGATCATGTAACCCGGTTAGGCATCTCCTGTTCGAAAGTGATACGGTTGGAAATATGCAGATATTTCCATATCTAAAACTGTATATGTTTCGAATTGTCCACGTTTTTTTACAGCCCACGGATGCGTAGGTGGGGTTAGTTTCCATGGTCTGCTCTGATCCGAGATAGAGTTTCGGCATCATCTCCCTATTGTTCTCCAGATACACACTCTCCCTAGCAAGACGTGTATTTGGAGAACAGCGGGGAGGTGCTGCCGAAATTCTATCTCGGATAGGAGTAGAGCATGGAAACAAACCTTATCTATGGATCTACGGGTGGGATTAGGACCTATCCTCACCTATTAGATAGTAGGAACATCGTGTAGATGGAATTGATGTTTATATTACTCGCCGCTATATATGTTAGAGGATAGAGGACCGTGAGTGGATGTACACGGGCTACGCAAGTCAGGGTCAAGTCACCAATGAATGGATCGACAAGACCGATGCTTTCTTAGAATGTGCATTTGGCATGGTTGCTAAAGGAGCAAGTAAAATTTGCTGTCCCTACAACAAATGTGCAAACAGGAAAAGACAAACGAAGAAGGTCATGGGGGAATATCTTTGGAAGAATGGATTTACGGCAGACTATACCCGGTGGGTCTACCATAGTGAAGCCAATCGTATGAGAGAGGAGGTGGTGAGACCATGCATCAAGGATTATGATGCTGATGCCGGGGTAGCAGACATGTTAAATGACTATCACGAGTCACAGTTTGCTGAACGACGTACGGAGGAGGAGCCAAAGGCAACCGCAAAGGTGTTCTACGACATGTTTGCTGTGGCATAGAAACCCCTTCATGGCCAGACAAAGGTTTCTCAATTGGATGTCATTAGATGCATAATGGCGTTAAAGTCCTAGTATAGCCTGAGTCACGACGCCTTCGATGGTATGTTGACAGTTATTGGCAGCCTGCTTCCAGAGGGTCACCTTCTGCCAAGGAGCATGCACGAGTCACAGAAACTCCTTCGTGCACTTAAGTTGTTGTATGAGCAGATACATGCTTGCCCAAAGGGGTGTATCCTATTTAGGAAAGAATACGTGGAAGCAAAGCACTATCCAAAGTGTAAATCCTCTAGGTTCCTAGAGGAAGATTCTAGTGATGGCCAAAAGAGGCAGCTTGACATTCCCGCGACAATCCTATGGCACCTTTGAAAGGTCCTTGTTTGGTTTTGGTAATTGAGTGACAACCTAAGTGGACTAATTATGTTTATATGAGATACACAGGTGATTAGTCCATAGGTACATGTGTGTGAGCAACATATGCCATGAAGGTGAAAATGGCTTGGAGATGTTGCAAAGCTCACACATGTGATGATGAAGGAGCTTAAATGCACATGAAACATGACATTGAGTCATGTGATCAAGGTGGAGAAGATCAAGATAAGACTTGGCTTGATGGGCCAGTTGCAAGCGTGAAGGGCAAGTCGAAGGCTTTAGAGTGATGGACCGCGTGGCGGTGAAGCTTGAGCAAGACTTGGCGCCGATGGACGATGGCAACGGTGAAGAGCAAGTGAAGTCAAGATCGATGAACCAATATGATCACATGATGATATGAAGTGGATCATATCATTGTTGATCGTGTTGGTGCATGTGTTGCATCGACGTTGGAGGAGATGGAATGGAATACGCAAGGCAAAGGTATAACCTAGGGCATTTCATTTCACCGGTCATAGGTGTGTAGAGAAGTTTATGACCGGGTTTAGGATAGATGGCCGTACTATCAAGAGGGGCAAACTTGTTTGCATATCGGTCATCTAGTGCCACTCAAGTGATCTAACTTTGCATCGTCGCTAGGATCAAGTGGCGTGGCAAGTTGAGTGGCTAACATCCTTTGGGAAATGATTGTGAAAATGCTAACACACATACACATGGTGGTGTACACTTGGTGGTGTTGGCACATTTACAAAGGTAGTGGTGTTTGCAGGGGTGAGATGGGTTTGGGTCCTCGGTGGGATTCAGCGCTTTCGGGAAAATAGAATGCCTATTTTCTATTGCGCCGGATGCAAGTTCTTGTGGTTAGCATATTGGAGCAAGGGTGAAAAAGTTAGAAGTCAAAACGAGTTGATCGCGAAGACGCTGGTGTCGGTCAACTGACCGGACGCCGGGTCTAAAAGCATCGGACGCTGGTAGGCTGCGTCTGGTCAGGCTAACATACGATGACACAGAAGCTGGAGTGTGACTGGACGCTGGCTGCGTCCGATCAAGTGTGTCCGGACACGTCCGGTCGAGGTCGGTACCTTACTGGAAACGACCGGACGCTGGGGGTTCAGCGTCCGATCAGTTGAAAGCTGCTGCATCCGGTCAAGTCAAGTGATCGTTGGAACCGGGACACGTGGCCGTCTGCAGGCGACCGGACGCTGAGGTCCAGCGTCCGGTCAACATGACCGGAGCATCCGGTCGGCCCGACCGTTGCCCAGTGAAGGGGTAACGGCTAGTTTAGCCCTTGGGGCTATAAATAAAAGTGGCCTTCGGCCATGGCTAGGTGGGAGCACCTCAAGGGACTTAGTGTCCATGCTTGTGAGTGCTTGGGAGCCCTCCATCACACATATACTTGATAGTGATCATTCGATTGTGTGAGTGAGCGATTCTAGTGCGATTGCATTGTGAGGTTGCATCAAGTGGCACTAGGTGATCGAGTTGCAAGCCAGTGGTGCTTGTTACTCTTGGAGGTTGCCACCTCCTAGACGGCTTGGTGGTGGTCTCCGTCGAAGCGCGCAAGAAGCTTGTGCGGTGCTCCGGAGAAGTGCTTGTGAGGGGCATTGTGCTCGCCCTGCGGGAGCCACGAAGAACAACTCTAGTAAAGCATGTCATTGAGCTACCCTCACTTCCGGGGTAGGTTCTTGTGGCTCCCGACGTGCGGGCTTGGCGGGTGATGCCAATTAGCCACCAAACCACCAAGTGAGCGGTCGACACAACGGGGACTAGCGTGTTGGCAAACACGTGAACCTTGGGAGAAAAATCATCGTGTCAACCTTGTTCTTCCCGTTGGTTTGCATCCCCATTACACAAAGCTTGCAATTACTTTTATACATATTAAGCTTGTGTAGTTGCTCTTGTAATTAGATAGCTTGTGTAGCTTGCTAATTACCTTCTTGCTTGTGTAGCATAGAAGTAGCTCCCGTGCGTGGCTAATTTGGTTTGTGTAACCTTATTAGTCACATTACTTAGTTTGTGTAGTTAAGTATTTGCGCTCTCTAATTAGGCATTGGTTGCCTTGTTATTAAGCATTGCTAGCGAGCTTTGTTAGCTTTGTGCTTTTGCTTACTAGCATGTGTAGGAGCTCTCTTGTTGCTTAAAATACTAGTGGCATAGGTTTGTGTAACCTTGCTCCTAGAATTGTTTAGGAGAGCTCTAACTAGCCCGGCACCTTTGTTGCATAATTGTTATCTTTGCAAGGTGCTAGTGAACATATATAGTGGGGTATAGTCTTGGCTAGACCGATAGTTTTAATTCCGCATTTGTATCAGTTAGCCGACGCGATTAAGTTTTAGAAAAGATTATTTACCCCTCCTCTAGTCCGCCATCTCGACCCTTCAACCTTCCGTTCATACCGAGGATCCAACGGCTATACATGACCGAGGAATCCACAAAACAGATGACATGTCACAAAAATGGTAAACGATATAATCCTGATAGGATGGTACATGCATCCGATGGTGAAGCATGGACCCACTTTGATGGCATTCATCATGAGAAAGCTAAAGAGGCTCGTAATGTATGTGTTGCGCTAGCAACAGATGGGTTCAATCCTTATGGAATGATGGCTACCCCATACACATGTTGGTCCATGTTCGTTATCTCCCTCAATCCCCCCCCCCGGCGTATGCTTTCAACGACAGAACGTATTCTTATCGTTGATAATTTCTTGACACTCGAGGAATAATATGGGCGTGTTCATTGAGCCTGTGATTGATGAATTGGTCCATGCTTCGGAGGAAGGGGTATGGACATACGATCGAGCTATAAAGAAAAACTTCAAAATTCATGTTTGGTACCATTACTCCCTGCATGACTTCTCGGAGTTTTTACGCCCGACATTGATGAGGTCGAGTATTATGGAAGAATTGAAGAAATATACGAACTCAAGTTTTATGGTTCCAAACCTTTTAATCCTGTCATATTCAAATGCCATTGGTTTGATCCTGAAGTAACGAGATGGACATATTCTAATCTTGGGCTAGTCGAAATTTGATAGGATTTTGTCTTACCAGGAGACGATGTCTATATTGTGGCCCAACTGGCCACGTAAGTTTATTATCTCTCATATGTGTGTCAAACCAAAAGGCATCTTAAGGGTTGGGATATTGTGCATAGGGTATCGCCACCCGGTAAAGTGCCTGTCCCAAACGATAAAGATTATAACTTAGACCCAAACACATATGATGGAGCGTTCTTTCAAGAAGAGCGACTAGAAGGGAGGTTTGTGATAGACTTAACCGAAGCTATCAGAATGAAAGTAGACAATGAAACGGTTATTGAAGAGGACGCTAGAGATGAGGTACAAAATGTGAAGGACTTATAAATGCTCGAGCGATTACATTTAGACAATGACAATGGCAACATTGCTCATTCGGATAGTGTTGATTATTTCGACATGATTGATAGTGATGATGAGACTTATGATCCAGCTAATCTCGATCATGAAGATTATTTCTAATACATGTAATACTATGTTATTTTGTAATTACGTTTTATTTATTTTGCATCTCTTTCTAAGTACTTCTTGTTTATCTGTGCTTATTGGTTTACTCTTTTTAATTGCAGGTGATTGAACAAAGATGGTGGGCGGTGGGATGAGGAAGCTAGCGTCCTTGTACAGAAGGACAACGACCGCTGCACCGGGGGAGAGTAGGAGGAGGAGCAGCCATAGGAGGGAGCCGTCGTCTGCTGCCCCATCGTATGAGGAGGAGGAGGAGCAGCAGGTACCCTAGGAGGAAGCCGAGGAGGCACAGGAGGAGGTGTAGGAGGAGGCGCAGGAGGAGGCGTAGGAGAAGGCGTAGGAGGATGTGCAGGAGGACGACGATACAGCAGGGGGACCCGCTTCCTCTAGTTCGTCGAGCGTCTAGTTGTGAGGTCCTGCGAGCCTCCCTCAGCGACCGATACCTCGTGAGAGACGCCCGCTGATTTGACCCGAGGGGAAAAAGTAAGTAACTTTAGATGTTATCACTACTTTATATGATATGTTGAAAATTAAAATAGAAACTAATAAATTTTCTTAATCACTTGGGTAGGAACTGGACGATTGTGGCGAGTGGAGGTGCTCACACACGCCAAGTCAATGACATCCTCGGTCTTCTGTGCAAGGAGCACTTCCCTGGTCTGGTTGAGTACGCTAGAGTGACGGGGCCAGCCTACTCGTTTGACCACTATGCCATCGCCCCTGATGTTGTAGATCGAGACCGCAGGGTATTCAACAACAAGGCAAAGCGGGTGAAGCAAGAGATGTGGGTAAGTCTTTCTCGCACTACATTGCTCAATACATCGTATTCATTGGACATTCTTAAAATAATGAATGGATACATCGTGTTTGTATGCAGGATTTCTTTAGATGCCAGGACGGACATGAGGCCAGGGCAGATGTGGTGGCTACCAAATGCTGCAAAAAACTGGTCGTGGACATGCATTATGAGGCGCGCATCCAGGCCATCGTAACTTACCACGAGACCGTCCTTGGAACGAAGGTCACCAAAAGGGACGCAAGAACCATGATGCTAACCCAGGGACCAGTACCTGCAGGTAAATATAGAACATTAATACTTGATTTCTTTTGAGATTAAAGTAGGCTTAATTTCATCTTCTGATATGTCATGTACTTGATGGCATGTAGATGATTCCTTATTGGTAGAGCTGTGCATCCCTAGTGTTGGGTATAGATGGTGGACAAGTGGTGCTCACACGTGAGTGGGAGGAGACTCACAACTTATGCTGGGAGTGACGTTTGATGATGCCAGGTGTAGCACACCATCAAGGCAGCCGTAGCCTCAGCGGATACGTAGAAACATGGGTACGCTGAATTCATTTATTTATTCTAACTCTCAATTCTGTATGATTTCTAATCATCTTGCTATTTTTCTCAGTAGTCGGCTGTCATATGGTGGCCTAGCCTTGCTCCATCTTCAAGGCATTTGCTATGGCCCACAAGGGCAAGGCGACAGTCCGACGTCGACTACAACCCAAGGATGACGGCCCAAGGCGTACAGCAATGCGATCGTCCACAATCGCCTCAGTGAGTACACATCGATGGCAAGGAAGGTCCATGGACCAGAGTACGATCCGAGCACTGAGGACCTTGATAGAGAAGTCATCATGAGGATGGGAGGAGGCAAGAAGCATGGGCGGTACTGGATTGACGACGATGCAATCGACTTGGCTGCTACTCCCAGTCTCTCCTAGATTGGAGCAAGAAGCACGAGCACGAGCCCGGCCATACAACCTCGACAGGACACTTCACACCACCGAGTGGAGGCACTCGAGGTTATTCCTAGGTTTATTCGTCGTTCATTAGTTTTTTCATACCTTTCCTTTGTATTATTATAACATTAGGGGTGAATATATTGTAGGCCCAGCTGGAACAAGAGAGGAGGATACGGGAGCAGATGCAGGCGAAGATGGAGAGGGTGGAGGCCGAGCGGGAGGCCGAGCAGCGGAGGATGACGGACATTCTTCAGTACATGCAAAGTCTTGGCGCCGCTACGGGTGTAGTTCCGCCACCTTCGCTATTCGCTCCACCCCCACCTCCATCTCCTCACTATTCTACTCCTATGAGTATAAATGTTTTAGTTTGTATGTTTATGCTTACGGTCAAACCTAGTAGAGTATGAAAGTTTTATTCATGTATGGTATATATTTATCTTGTCTCACACATGCAATCTCTTCTCCGTTGTGCAGAATCAATCGGCGGCATCGAACGATCCTCATGCTTCAGCGAATCCTTCACCAAATCAGTCTCATTGACCATCTTGATGATGATACTTATGGTTGTTAATGGTATTCTATTTGCAATTGTGGTTGTAGATGATGGAGCACTTGGATTACTTGTGAACTTATTTATGTTATATTGTGAGACATGTGACGTTTGTGATATATATATGGTGTTGGTGATATATATGTGTTGTTGATGATATATATGTGATGTTGATGATGTTTGTTATATATATCTTCTGTTTGTTTGGATGGGATATAAAAAATAAATAAAAAGGTTGTTTTCAGTCACTTTGCCGAGTGCAATGGCCATGACACTCGGCAAAGTGACTACCTGGGAACATGCTTTGCCGAGTGTAAAGGCCATTGCACTCGGTAAAAATTACATATTTGTCGAGTGTCACGTGCAAGGCACTCGGCAAAGGTCGCCTGTTTGCCGAGTGTCTTGCCGGTGGCACTCGGCACAACGACCACCTTTGCCGAGTGTCTGAGTTAACGGTGCTCGGTAAAGTGGCGACCTTTGCCGAGTGCTTAACCTTGACACTCGGTAAAGCCGCCGTTACGGTGGCGCTCGCCGTCACGGCGACTTTTCTTTGTCGAGTGTCTGATTAGCACTCGGCAAAGGCTTTATCGAGTGCCCGATAAAGTACACTCGGTAAAGAGATTTTTGCCGATAAATTGTTTACCGAGCGCCCTTTGACGAATGTAACACTTGACAAAGGTTTTGCCGAGTGTATATCAGCCTGGCACTTGGTAAAGAAGTTGAAATCCGGATAGCGATAGAGAATTAGCTAAAAAGACGCGAACGTTGAATTAGCGAATCGACGTAGTTGTACTGTCCAATATTTTAATGTAATCTATCTAACGCGTACTCCGTGCGTATACTCATAATTAATTATCTTCGTGCTCAGAAAGGAAGAAAGCAAACCCTTTCTTCGAGACAAGAAAAACGATAGAATACTCGTATGGTACGCGAGCTCCGAGCGAGAGCATTTTAATACCACAATTAACCTAGCCAATTTCCGAAGGGCCCACGACGTGGCCCACTTCCATCGCCCTTTATATAATACTCGTTTCCTCTCCGACCCATCCGCCTTGCCTCTACTGTTCCCCTCCCTCTCCTCGCCGCTCCGCGCCGCCTGATCAATCGCCCAACGCCCCCAACCCTAGGCGGCAATGTCCCTCCGGGCGGCATTGGCGGACGTGGACATGGAATGCGTCGCAACGGGGCCGGAGGAGATATGGCGGCGCCGGCCCAAGACCAAGATCGTCTGCACCCTAGGTCCGGCCTCGCGCTCCGTCGAGATGTGCGCGCGTCTGCTGCGCGCCGGCATGTGCGTCGCGCGCTTCAACTTCTCGCACGGCTCCCACGAATACCACCAGGAGACCCTGGACAATCTCCGAAAGGCCATGGACCTCACCGGCCTCATCTGCGCCGTCATGCTCGACACTAAGGTCCACCCTGCCTTCAACTCGCTTCATGTGCTTCCCCGCCTTCGCGCGCCGTCGTTTATCTCGTCAACCTTTTTTTTAGAAAAAAATATTGTTATGGCCGATTTTGTTTTCCGTTGTAGGCTGTTGATCCGATCTTGTACGTTGTTTCCCCATGTTGATTTGCGATTATATGTTTTGAGTTTCACACGTGAACGATTAGTTCAGATGAGCGTCAAAATTGTCACTTGTTGGTAATGATCGACCCCCTAATTAAGTACAATTTTGGAAGTTAGCTTCTGTCGGATGTCACATGTTTGTTCTTTATTGTTTGACATGTGCCTTGTCCGTACTGGTTGAGGCAAGTGTAAGATTGCGTCTTCTTCTGCCGTGCCGTTATTTATTAATAACCTTCAATTTTTAGTTTGGTACCTGACATTTTTCCAGGTATATATTGTGTCAATGGCATTTATAATCAGCATTAGGATTTCTTGTTGATTGTTTGCATCTGATTTGTTTATGTAAATCACGGTGGTATCTGGTTAGTGGGTTGGTTAGACGTGTGTATGTGGTTGACATTTGTGGCGTGGCCAATTGGAATTTGTGTGGCTGACCCAGATATAATTTTGTTGCGTGCAACTTGCATTGTCCATGCGCTTAAGGCGTCCCAGCAGCTTGTATAAATCGCTAGCTGATGTGGATGCTAGAAACAATTAAAAAAGCGAACACTCAGATATCATAGCACGGCAGTTAATATGTCAGTGACCCAGAAAGTTTTGAGAGGCGTGCCAGCTAGCCTCTTGAGCAAGCGCTAGCGAGGAAAATTTTCTTCTTCTCTATCCGTTTGATTGGATGAGTGTTCCTCCTAGCTAGCGCTTGGGACACCTGTTTGGGAAGCCATTATCAATATCAATGCAGTCATGGTATGATGGCTGGAGGGCCTACAGAATTTGGATGTCATATTAAACTTTTTTTATTATACTAGTTGATAGCTCTAAGGTACCTAATGGGCTATTGGCCCTCCCCAGTCCCTTTTGACGTCTGGGTTCTCTTGTATGATGTACTCATATTTTTTTTGGATTGCTGTCAAATTAATTAGCCATGTGAAAGCTAATTTCTTTGTGAAGTCTTGAGTGGTTGATTATGATATGACGGGCATTGACATATCATTACTCTTTGTTTGAAATGTCCACATCATTCTTTATATATGATATATGATCAGTTCATTCACCCATAGACTACAGCTTTCAACATAAATGATTAGTTGATATTAGCTTGAAAGCTGGCTTTTCACATATACAATGGGCTAGATGGTTCCATTCACTTATTCGTGAATGACATATTCTCATGTGCCTTATTAATAGTTATTGTTTTTATTATTCTCTTAGAAAGACAGCAGTGTAGCATGGGAAGAGGATAAATAATACTTAGAATCAATGCTGTTGTAGTAAATAATGATTTTTTTTTATATCTGGAGGGATCGATGCATTGTTTCTTATCATATGATATGACAGGATTATTTCAGCAATGTATTGTTCTATGGTGCCATAAGGATGACATTCTCATGGGCCCTATTATTGTCGTTGTTTTTATTCTCTTATTAGATTATTAGATAGAATAGGTAGCAGTGGAGCGTGGAAAGAGGATAAACAATACTTAAAATCAATGCTGTCGTACTAATTAACGAACCAGTGTTTACCAAGAGGGGTAGATGCATTGGTTATTTCAGGAATGCATTGTTCTGTGGTTCCATAAGACACTATTTTTATTCAGGAGATAGATGGCCTTGCTGCTCGTCATGAAGAGCCTTGAAAGTGAACTTTTATGCTGCATTAGTTGTACTGTGATTTGGTCCATGCTATTCTGATGAAATATGTTTTGTATGATTATCTTCTTTTGATCGTTTTAATGATAGACAAGATTGTAATGTTGTAGCACAAATGTCAGCATGGAGTTATGGTTCATGGCTAAATATACTGCGTGGTTGATATCTAATAACATGAAGATGCAATTACTTTTGATGATTATTAGAGGTTCATCAATTATCTATTTTGCTTGTGATGGATTTGACTAGCTCTGCATACTGTTTGCCACAAATTTATTTAATGCTAAGAATATTTTTCATGCATATTTCCTGTCAAACTGTTTGAATATCTTATGGAACTTAATGCATGGAAAGAAGAATGCATCAACTGATTTAGTTTGCACCTTGTAATTTTCTATTTTTGTACAGGGACCAGAGATCCGCACAGGTTTTTTGAAAGATGGCAAGCCTGTAAAGCTGACACGGGGGCACGAAATCACCATCACCACTGATTATTCCATTAAGGGTGATGAAAATATGATTTCCATGAGCTACAACAAGATTGCTGTAGACCTGAAGCCTGGGAGCACAATACTATGTGCTGATGGCACCATCACATTCACTGTGCTTTCTTGTGATCCTGTGCAAGGCCTGGTTCGTTGCCGTTGTGAGAACTCAGCGCTCCTGGGGGAGAGAAAGAATGTCAATCTTCCTGGGGTGATCGTGGATCTCCCAACCTTAACAGAAAAGGACAAAGAGGATATCCTTCAGTGGGGTGTCCCAAACAACATTGACATGATTGCACTATCCTTTGTACGCAAAGGATCAGATCTTCAGATGGTCCGAGGTGTGCTCGGTGAGCATGCCAAGTCAATACTACTTATGTCCAAGGTATTCTCATGAGCTCATCTCCTGTCTATATGTCTGTATGAATTTGTGTTTTTTTAATGCTGCCATTTGCTTACGTGCCATCAAACGCTTATGCAGGTTGAGAATCAAGAAGGTGTTGCCAATTTTGATGAGATACTTGCAAACTCAGATGCTTTCATGGTTGCCCGAGGGGATTTGGGAATGGAGATACCCATCGAGAAGATATTCTATGCTCAGAAGGTGATGATCTTCAAATGTAATGTGCAAGGAAAGCCTGTTGTTACTGCCACCCAGATGCTGGAGTCAATGATTAAATCTCCCCGCCCTACAAGAGCAGAAGCAACTGATGTCGCCAATGCTGTCCTGGATGGCACTGATTGTGTTATGCTTAGCGGTGAGACTGCAGCTGGGGCATATCCAGAGCTTGCGGTGCAAACAATGTCAAGGATTTGCCTACAAGCAGAGTCACATACAGATTATGGAGCAGTTTTCAAGTTAATCAGTAGTGCCGCCCCAATCCCTATGAGTCCACTGGAGAGCTTGGCGTCATCAGCAGTTCGAACCGCCAACATCTGTAATGCATCACTCATCTTGGTCCTCACAAGGGGAGGCACAACCGCAAAGCTCGTGGCAAAGTACAGGCCAGCAATTCCAGTGATAACCGCTGTGGTCCCAGAAATGAAGACGGATGATAATTTTAACTGGACTTGCAGTGATGAGCGCCCTGCCAGGCACAGCATGATTGTGAGGGGCCTGATCCCGATGCTTAGCGCCGCTACAGCGAAGGCATCTGATACTGAGTCGACTGAGGAAGCCATTAGCTTTGCCATAGATCATGCGAAGAAGCTCAAGATCTGCAAGTCAGGGGATTCAGTCGTCGCCTTGCATCGTATTGGTGCATCATCTGTCATCAAGATCTTGACAGTCAATTAGTGGTGGTGACGTGGGTGGGTCTTCCACTGGGGCAAATTTTGTTAGGCTATGAATGGACCCTTGCTAGTTACATTTTGTTGGCTCATTTGCATGTCTTAGAGTGAGCTTCGGAGGTAAAATTTGGCTTTTTAGTAATGAAAAAGCCTTTTACTGTAGGGAACTACGCAATGCTTTTGAGCATTTTTATGTTTGGGAACTTAAATAAAACATTATATACACTATATCTATGCTATAATGTGTTTTGTGACATGTTGATATCGTATTTTCATGTTATTTGGTGATTCAGTTCTTATGCTACGCACGGTAGTCCATAAACTGAATTTTCAGTCTTTTAATCCGAGCTGCTGAATTAGTTCTGAGAGCCTCAGCAACGCGGTGGGAAACGCGTGCAAACACGGTGGGAAACGCCTTACATGGATTCCAGATACCAACCATAGCAAGACTACAGCCAAAGAACACAAATGCAGCTTTACACTGGCCAAACAAAAAAAAAGAACTCCACCCAATCGTCAAGTACAAGACAGGCCCTTACATGGTGGCTACACCAACGCATATTATCATCATGACGACGACGAGGAGGAGTTGCCGTTGGATCTTTGCGAGAACAGCCCGCCAAAGGGCCACGAGAACCAATGCCTCCTCCCGCCGCCGCTTGCCCCGTCTCCGCCGCGCGCGTTGCCACTGGACTCAACACCAGCGCCTCTGCCGCTGCCAGTTGCCTCAGCCGAGGGCTCCTCCGTGGGCAGCTGGTGCCTGCACACGGGGCAGGAGCTGTGCATCTCCAGCCACGGTAGGATGCACTGGTCGTGGAACCGGTGCGTGCACGGCATCTCGCGCGCCTCGCCGCCGCCCGCGACCTCGTCCAGGCACACGGGGCAGGTGAAGGCCTCGCGCACCCGGACCGTCGGCAGCGCGGCCACGGCCTCCTTCCTGGCCGGCGGCGTGCCCTGCCGGCTCGGGTCGGTCTCGGCCAGGTACTCCAGCAGCAGGTCCAGCCCCGGGCCGAGGAATAGGTCCCCGAGCGTCAGGCCGCCGGGACCCAGGGCGGCGGCGCCGCCGCGGTCCCCGTCCCTTCGCTCTTGTCCCATGAGCATGGCGCGCGCGTCCGCGGGGCTCATGAGCACGACCCGCTCGCGCCCGCCGTCGGCGTCGCCTTCCTGGAGCGCGTTGAGCAGCTGCAGGAGGGCGATGTTGCGGTACTGCCTTCGCGCCAGAGCAGCGAGGTCCCCTCCGCCTCTGCCGCCGCCGTCGAGGCCGTGGCGGCCGGACGAGGCGGCGATGAAGTCCATGAGGACAGGCGCCCAGAGCGAAACCTCGCGCTCCAGTGCCGCGTCCGAGGCGTTGACGCTCGCCTCGCCGGCAGCACGGCCTCGGATGTTCTCGTCGCCGCTGCCTCGCCGGTCGCCCGCCATCTCCTCCACGAAGCCGGTGTGGCAGTGGGGGCACTCCACCTCCTCGATGCCCAGTTCGGGCCGTATGATTAGTGAGCACATGTGGCAGTAGTACCTTGAAGCTGCACCGGATTCCTCTTCCATGTCTTTCCTTTCCTCCGCCTCCTTGCTCAAGAAGACAAGAACTACACCCCAAGACGAGAATTCGATCAGAGCTATATTCTGAACAGATGATTCGGATCAGATGGGCATTCTTCCATGACAAACAACCAGAAACTAATGATTCTTGGCAGTTTCTAACAGAAAGCGCACGAAGAACACCGAACCATGTCGCAGAACATTACAACAAGATCAATTTCGAAACGAGAACAAATACAATTAGATGAATGGTTAGAACATTACCAGCCAAGAGAGACGCAGACTATGCTTCTCCAAGAACAACCACTTGTAGGCTCCACACGATCTCCAAATCTGATTCGTCTTCCTCGGTCAGGGAGACAGAACGAGAGCAAGCAACAAGAGGGAAAACAAGCCAGAAGAAGAATCCAGAACAGCAAGGAAGACGATTTATCCACACCAAGACCGGGCGAGGCGACCGAGCAAGAGAGGATGGCGACGCACGCAACTCGGATATTTTAAAACCGATGGGCGCCTTGGGATAATTAGCGACTTCTTGTTTCGTATCATCAGCCGATTGCTCGGTGATTATGTAATGAGCTTTGTTGGTTGCGCAACGCCAGCGGAGAGCTCCATCTGCGGAAACTCTGAAGACTGAAATTTTTTTGTATGGGTTCTCGATTGCTGTCACAAGGAAGTCGTGCGATGCGATACGGCCAAACCGAAGAACGAGACTAGCCTCGTTTAGATTGCAAAGTTTTTTCAATGGTGCCGATGTGAGGATTGTGTTCTGTGGTAAAAAAAAATTCTATGGCGTATCCGAGACGTTAGCCTAATGTAATCAGTTTTGACTGGATCAACGATAGAGTGCCGTGACAGAATGAC
Source organism: Miscanthus floridulus (assembly GCF_019320115.1). Classification (NCBI taxonomy): domain Eukaryota; kingdom Viridiplantae; phylum Streptophyta; class Magnoliopsida; order Poales; family Poaceae; genus Miscanthus; species Miscanthus floridulus. The sequence goes on from NC_089580.1 coordinate 160,205,164, forward strand.
AGCTATCTAACCATCTATGCATTCTGCTTGATTACTTGAGGCTTTTTGAGAAAGTATTAAGGAGAATTGTTCATATCAAATCACACTTTACAGAAAATCTAGCAACAAGTTTCAACAACAAATTTCAAAGTATTTGTACGTAATAGTCCCCCGAATCGGGAACGGCTCCGGTACTCCTCTGTCTAAAAAGTGCACACATCTCAAAGCAATCAATTTAATGAATTAATATTTTTATTATTTTGCAACGGTGTCCCGCATGGGCCCAGCCCGAGGGCAGCCCTGATCCAGAGGTGAAGTCACGTTTGTCCAAGCTCTCCGTCTTCACGCCTCCGATTCCCTCGCGTGCGGGCCCATGCCACCGAGCACGCCCGCAACACTGGCGACGGAGACGATGCTCCCGGCCCGGCGCCATGGCGAGCGCCGCGTACTTCATCCTATTCCCTAGCGCGGCGCCCACGGCTTTGTCTGCGGCATCCTCAAAGGGACGCCGGCCTCCATCCGCTGCTTCAGGAACGACACGGCTGCCCCGATCGTTGCCGGCGCCCCCATGGACGGGAGCTTCAACGTCGTGGCCGCGTGTGGCCACCGCACGTGCGCGCCGTCCACGACGAGGGTGCTCACGTGCTGGGGCCTCGACCCACCGAGGGTCGCCTCGGCAGCCACCCGGTACGCGCCGCCCGTGGTGGCCCGGGCGGAGCTCGCTCACGCGATCGTCTGCGGTGGACGGGACGGAGCATGCCCGCGCACAGCCCGCCGAGGCCACTGCTACCTGTGCGGCCGTCCGAGCCCACCCATGCACGGCCAAGCACCACTAGTCACATGAGCCGAGCCCACCCCTACGCGGTCGGAGCATCACCTCTACTGCATGAGTGCACAATCGGCCATGGCTAAAGGTCGAAGAAGATCTCTTTACAGTTTAGCCCTACCCTATCTTATAAATTCGTTGTATAACGTGTCTTGTGAATCTTCCCGATAGCCCCTTGTTAAACTTTACACATCTCGTTTGGTCAGCGAGGTGAGGGCATTTGGGATTTTTTCTAACGCAGATTGACACCGTTAGATGGAAAAGTGAACCAAATGATTTGGAAGGTAAAAAAAAATAAAGTGTCGTAGTGTCTGGGCACGCCTAAACTTTTTAGTGGCACGTAAAAAAATGGGTAGAGAGGTAAAACTCTCGCAGAAGAAGCCTTCCTCCTCCGGTCCCTTGTGGCCGCCATTCTCGAGCAGCGGCGGCCGGCGGACCGAGCCAAGTGTCGCACCTCCGTCCCCCTCCACCCCGATCCCATTTGCTAACAGCTAGCAGATTCCCGTGGCGCAGGGCACACTAGATGGGGGAGGCATGGGCCTCGCCCCTGTGAGCTGAGAGCCGGTAGGTTCGGCGGCTGCATTCGATTCGGCGTCAAATCTCCTACAACTAAAAAGTAAAAAGAAAAAGAAAAAAGAAAAAAAAAGAAAGTAAGACCACCATTTCGTGCGACATTCGATCGGGTCACCTTTCTGCCTAGGACGTGCGATCCCGCGAGCCTGCCTCTCCTGAAATCGTTTCCGGCAGTCCTGCGCTGATCACAGTAATCACGGCACCTCCCTATCCCACCTTCCTAAATTCCCTCCCATCTCGCCTCTTAATTCCTAAATCGCGCATCCCACGTCTGCCGCCGCCATCTGCCCTCCCCTCCCCGAGGGTCTTTCAGTAGGAGAACGCCTCGTCCTCGAGCAGTCCAAGCAGACCGGTAAGCTCATCAACCACCTCGGCCGATCCTTCTTCCTGATCCCAGTTCCCACCCACAGTCCGCAGCAGCGGCCAACAGCGAGAGACGCCCGACGAGGCGCGGTTCGTTCCCAATTCCCACCCGCACCGGGGGATGCAGTCGCAGCAAGGTGATCCCCGATCCCAAAGACAGTCACAGCCTTTCTGATCGCTCTCCATCCCCAATGAATCAGTTATTTTGGTTTAGTTAAATTTCACCGCAAACCTTCTCTCAGTCTACACACCGGCGTGGTGCAGTCTACTATCACATGCCCACATCCCACACTGTTAGCACGCTGACTTCATTGTCGTCAGTGTTTCCATCCGAGAATCATCCGTGTCGACAGGTACATTTCATTTACTTATGATTTTCGTCTTGTGATCCATTTCTTTTCGAGGACGTTCCTTTATAGATCTCAGTAATTGCATTTAGATTTCATCATGTGCGATCTCTAAGCTATTTGGATTCGAATGGTTTTATAACTGAAGGAATCCTCGTTTATCTAAACATTGCATTCCGTGTAATCTGTCTTCTATTATTTGTATTGCCATTCGGTTCAGGACTTTAGAGACATAGCCCCTCTCGTCTTCTTCGCCCTCTACAGGTGGCATCTTTGGAGCAGTACAAGTGTTGGGTGAAATAATCACACAAACACCAGGTTTGAGCACAAGTGTAAAGTTATATTCATTTTCTGGTCCTACATGTCAGGGGGTATTTATAGAGGTCCTAGTCTTCGTGTTTACATACAAATGACCATTTTACCCCTCTCTTTAATCATTACAACCCCTTTAAACCTAGAGGGACGAAGTTGTCCTTTTTGCTATTCTAGGCTTCATTCTTCAACTTGTACTTGCCAATCTTTCTGAAGAATCAGACTTGCCGATTCTTATTTTATCTTCTCTTGGACTTCGCTTGTCAAGGGTAGTCAAAATCTTGTCTTCGCTTCCGACTTGTTCCAATCTTTTCTTTATTTGTAGCGAAGTTGAATCTTTTTGGGCGAAGTCAAAATATCATCTTCGCTTTTTTACTTTCCTGCAGGCAAACTTTGTCCTAGAAATTACAAATATGACTCCAAAGTTCGGGGGCTGAGTTTTATGACTGAAGTCAAATCCCCAACAGCACGCCATACTTCAGTATTGCTCATCTACTAAGAATGGTCATTTTACTTGTAGATCATTTAAATTTACTTATGCTTTCTTTTTTTTTAATTTGAAGATCTTTTCTACAATGGCAGTGATCCATTTGCTTTCTGTCCGGCTTCCAGTTTATGCTTTGCTTTTGCTTTTGTAAAGATAACTTTTTGGTCATTTTGTACATTATGTTATGGGTAAAGAACACATTTTGATCCCTGCTGCGCTCATGCTCCTGAGGGCTTGTACGTGGTATTGCTAAGCTCATGCTCTTGACTCTTGAGATGTCAAAATATGTAAGCAACTAATTAACTCTCTCTCTAATGAGCCATAGTTTCTCTCCTGAATTCAATAGGAAATATGCATCACATAGCTGTCAACATCAGTTAGCCAAATGCACCTTTCAGTAAGCCTGCTTTGCTTCTCTAACGGTGAGTTCGCACTTTGCAGTCAAACTAGACGGACAACAGGAATGCTTTGCTCTATGAAATGTTTAGGGTCAGAAACTATAAGCGCAAATTTATTTTATGGTATTTAGATGTAGACATGATTATCTACAAGGTTGTAACTCCAAATAAAAGGGCCTTTGCAAACAGTCCATGAACGTCTCAAATTTCATGCACATTTGAGAGCCGAAGAAGAATAGGTTTACTGGTAAACTCTGGTTTCTATTCGAAGTGTTCTGCAAATGGTGTAAATAATTTTAATAAGCTTGCAAAACAATTCAAGTGAACAAAATTTCTATGCCCTGTTTCAAACAAGGCTGATAGCAGAGAGGCCGAAAAGGAGTGATATGAGTTTGTCCTCTTCAAACTAGGATGCTAGCAGACATGCTGCTGCTATTTATACCCAAAAAAAGTTGCTATTGATTACTTATATGTAATTAGACAGTGAGGACTAGAATGGTAGATTGTTTGATCTTCTGATCTTTTGTTGTTCGTTCAACACTCCATATTTTATAGATTTGGTCAAGTGCCATCCAAGTTTAAGTTAAATCTCATAAGAGACTTGAATTAAGGCTATTCAGGAGTGCATGCTTGGTTCAATGATTTACAAATTCTTGATGCAGAGCTAACAACTAAAGCAACAAATTCTTGTGCAGAGCTAATGAAAGGTCCTTGTGTGGTTTTGGTAATTGAGTGACAACCTAGGTGGACTAATTGTGTTTATATAAGATACATAGATGATTAGTCTGTAGGTACATGTGTGTGAGCAACATATGCCATGAAGGTAAAAATGGCTTGGAGATGTTGCAAAGCTCACACATGTGATGATGAAGGAGCTCATTGCAAATGAGACATGGCATTGAGTCATATGATCAAGGTGGAGAAGATCAAGACATAACTTGGCTTGATGGACTGATTGCAGGCGTGAAGGGCAAGTTGGAGGCTTTGGAGCGATGGATCGCTTGGCGGTGAAGCTTAAGCAAGACTTGGCGCCGATGGACGAAGGCAATGGTGAAAAGCAAGTAAAGTCAAGATCGATGAACCAATATGATCATGTGATGATATGAAGTGGATCATATCATTGTTGATCGTGTTGGTGCATGTGTTGCATCAACTTTGGAGGAGAAGGAATGGAATGCGCAAAGCAAAGGTATAACCTAGGACATTTTATTTCACCGGTCATAGGTGTGTAGAAAAGTTTATAACCGGGTTTAGAATAGATGGCCGTACTATCAAGAGGGGCAAACTTGTTTGCATATCGGTCATCTAGTGCCACTCGAGTGATCTAACTTTGCATCGTCGCTAGAATTGAGTGGCGTGGCAAGTTGAGTGGCTAATCCTTTGGAAAATGATTGTGAAAATGCTAACACACATACACATGATGGTGTACACTTGGTGGTGTTGGCACGTTTACAAAGGAGATGTAGAGTTGATGTGGATCAACTCGGCGATGGAACGGAGACGAGAAAGGTTCGAAACTCTACCGGTGGAGTGTCCGCCCGTAGAGTGCGGACAGTTCGATGGTGCCACCGGCACCCTGTATAGAAAAGACAGGGTTTCACAGTGTGCACCGGACGCTGGTCACGCAGTGACCGGACGTTGGGGTTCTGCGTCCGGTCAGTGGCAGCAGTGAAGGCGCAGGCGTCGGTCTTCGATCGGACGCTGGGTGGCTGCGTCCAGTACCGCTAATGTAGCAGCACAGTGAAGAGGAGAAATGACCGGACGCTGATGCTGTGTCCGATCGTGACTGACCGAACGCGTCCGATCATGAATTTTTATGACTAGAACCTTACTGGAAATGACCGGACGCTGGGTCCTGCGTTCGGTCACTTTGAGCAGCTATGTCCGGTCATCACTTGACCGTTGAGATCAAGCGACTGAGGTTGAACGAAGGCAATATGTGGTGAGCATCCATTGACTGGACGCTGAGGTCCTGCGTCCGGGCGATATGACCGGCACGTTCGGTCAACCCGAAAAACGTCCAGTGAAGTGGTAACGGCTATTTTAGCCCGTGGGGCTATAAATAGAAGGTGGTCTGGACCATGGATTGTGCTGAGCACCTCAGAGGACTTTGTGTCCATGCTTGAGAGTGCTTGGGAGTCCTCCATCTCACATATGCTTGATAGTGATCATCCTATTGTGTGAGAGAGCAATTCTAGTGTGATTGCATCATGAGGTTGCATCGAGTGGCACTAGGTGATCGAGTTGCAAGCCGGTGGTGCTTGTTACTCTTGGAGGTTGCACCTCCTAGATGGCTTGGTGTTGGTCTCCGTCGAAGCCCGCAAGAAGCTTGTGCGGTGCTCCGGAGAAGAGCTTTGTGAGGGGCATTGTGCTCCCACGGGAGCTACGAAGAGCAACTCTAGTTGAGCGTGTCATTGAGCTATCCTCACTTTTGGGGTAGATTCTTGCGGTGCTCGACATGCGGGCTTGGTGGGTGATGCCTCGAGAGGAAATCACCGTGTCAACCTTGTTCTTCCCGTTGGTTTGTAATCCCTTTACACAAGCTTGTGATTACTTTTTATATACATTGTGCTTGTGTAGTTGCTCTTGTAATTAGTTAGCTTGTGTAGTTCACTAGTTACATTCTTGCTTGTGTAGCATAGAAGTAGCTTCCTTGCGTGGCTAATTTGGTTTGTGTATCCTTGTTAGTCACATTGCTTAGTTTGTGTAGCTAAGTATCTGCGCTCTCTAATTTAGCATTGGTTGCCTTGTTATTGAGCATTGCTAGTGAGCTTAGTTGGCTTTGTGCTTTTGCTTACTAGCATGTGTAGGAGCTCCCTCATTGCTTGAAGCACTAGTGGCATAGGTTTATGTGACCTTTGTCGATGTTTTACCATCGATAGCCTGCCTTGGGGGTACCCGGGGTAGTTTGTTCGGGCTTCAGCGTATGCAGAACTCGATGGTAAACACAAGAGACAGTCAATTTATCCTAGTTTGGGCCCTCGACCGTGATCGAGTAATAGCCCTATGCCCAGTCGGCGTTAGCATTTGCGTTAGATTGATTATAAAGTGTTGTCTCTCTTACAGGAATCCCACCCTCCTTTATATAGTCAGGAGGTCAGAGTCCTAGTCGGTTTACAATGAGGTTCCTAGTAGGATTATAGAATAATAATACTACTAAGATTACATGGAAAGAAATCCTAATTAGACTAGATCTTCTCCCTTCCTTGTGGGGTATCCCGTGGGCCCCGTATCGACAACCTTGCTCTTAGAATTAGTTAGGTGAGCTCTAGCTAGCCTGATACCTTTGTTGCTTAATTAGGATCTTAGCGTGGTGCTAGAGAATATAGATAGAGTGGTGTAGTCTTGGCTATACCGATAGTTTTAATTTCGCACTTGTTTCGGTTAGCCGGCGCGATTAAGTTTTAGAAACGACTATTCATCCCCCTCTAGTCGTCATCTCGACCTTACAGCAAACCATAAAAAGCAAAGAGCAAGCAGAGATAAGGGTTAAAGCAAGGAATTCTTGTGCCGAGCAAACCATTAAATTATAAGCAGCAAGGCTGTGCTTTAACAAGTTCCTATGCGGAGCTAACCGAGTTCTCCAGTGTTGAATCAGTGTTTTCCAATCCTTTGTATACCATAAGTAGTCTTTGTTATCCCTTGGTTCAGTAATAAATTACAACAAGTTATCAAGATAATTTATTTTGGTTTAGTTAAACTTGTAATGATGATCCATTCTGCAAGTATTGTCAGGATAAATATATCTATGTTTATTCCGAATAAGCTTTGTTTACTTGTAGAATAAAGTCCACTGTACAAATACAGATACTAAATAATTTTCTGCCATCTTCAGTGTTTAGAGTTGATACAAGTATGCTATCGACTCCATCTCAGCCATAGCAAAGGTGATTCATTTCTTCTCATGTGCTTTGTTTATTTGTAGAATTAAGTCCATTGTACAAGTGTAAATACTAAATAATTTTGTACCAGCTCTAGAGTCTGGACCTGATACAAGTACGCCGATGACTCCATCTCAGCACTAGCAAAGGTAATTCATCTATTCTCATGCCTTGTGATTACTAGCTCGCTACCTGATAATGAACGTAACACTATCTTGCAGTTGTTAAATAAAAAATGATTTGGTTGCTATCATGAGAATGCACTGATACTTTGATTAATATATGATATGTATATGATTAGCTTACTGGCCATAAGTGGTCACAGTTTAGTTCTTTACAAATCTCTGATTTGCATGGCAGCACCTAAGAGCAATTTAGAACTGATCTACTATACAGGCTGGGTACTTGACTGCTGATGAGGATATTTTGGAATGTCAAATGGCTAGGGATACCTTTACAGCCCATATCATAAATAGGTCGTGGTCTTCGAGGCCGGGCGGGCAACAGTGGAAGCCAGCAGGCCGCGCACGTCCTTCATCCCGGTTTGGCTCATGTCTTTGTCTCCATTTTAATTGTCCATTACTGTTGTTGTGGGATAGAGCATGAGTTATGAGTTGAGAAAGGTAACTGCAGTGGTGTATGGGCAGTTACAACATTGAATGTGCAGAACTGAACATTTGTTATCATGTTGCTTTATTTGTTTTTCTTATCTGTGTCCATGAAACTTCAGACAGTCATTATTTTTCTTAGTGTTGTGTCGTTTATCTCCTGGTCATCTTGCAGTCTGAATTTCTGACTTTCAGTTTTAAATCCTTTATCCAGTTTTTAGTTTTAGACAATGTAATATGTGCAATCTGAGTTTTTGCAGTGCTCATACATTCTCTATTCTTTAATATATTCAATTTTCAGTTTTAAATAATATAATATATGCAATTTTAGTTGGGTATCGCTGCATGCTATAATTTTATATGTGGAGCATTGGTTGCATTTTTGCAAATATTTTGACCGGTAGGCCTTTATTCCCTGGAAAAAATGTGGATCACTAATGACTAATCTCTTTGTCACGCCATTGACAGATACTATTTTTGCAGGTATGATGTTACTATTCATGAAAATATTAGCATGTTCATCTAAGCAAAGAGAGAAAGCAAAGAGGATGAAACAACTAGGTACCTTTTTTAGAGAACTTCCATGCACATTCTTCGGTGCTCAAGCTCTTTGCATTTTCAGTTTGCATTGCTGTAATTTGTGTTACTTTTAGCACTTGACTTTGGACAAGTTGGTCGAAGGGAAGCTTGTCATTGTCAGGTCAGCACATCTTACTTTGCCATATATTTCTGTTGATGCGGGACCCATGGGATACACCGCAAGGAAGAGAGGAGATCTAGTTTGATTAGGATTCCTCCTATATAATCCTAGTAGTAATACTACCCTGTAATCCTACTAAGACTCTATATTATAAACCAACTAGGACTCTAGCCTCCTGACTATATAAAGGAGGGCAGGGCTCCTTAGAGAGAGAGAACCAAGGTGAAGAAGTCCAACACAACAGAACACTTGACAATCAATCCAACGCAAAGGCTAACGCCGATTGGACATAGGGCTATTACTCGATCATGGTCGAGGGCCCGAACCAGGATAAATCGACTGTCTCTTGCGTTAACCGTCGAGTTCCACATACGCTGAAGCCCGAACATACTGCCCCGGGTACCCTCGTGGCAGGCTATTGGTGGTAAAACATCGACACCTGGCGCGCCAGGTAGGGGCTTTCGACGACTTTGCATCCGAGAGCTCGACGGACCTCGACAACATGATCTTCTCGACAGGATCAACCTTCATCTTCGGTTCATGGATCTGTGAGGCAGGTGACAGTGGCAAGCTCCAAAGCCGTCTCCTCGAAAATTCGGATCACCATGAAGACCATTCTATTTCGGCGACTACGACAGATCAACTTGCTGGAAGATTCGCGCAGCTCGCAATGTCCGATCCAACTCAGATTTTGCGACTTTGCGCATCCGACTCAAACTCAGGTTCCGCATCCGAAATGGAGTCTTACCCGAATTCTTCCGAGAAACCGAGTTCTTTTCTGATGGGGCTTAAGAACGCGGCCTTGGCCTATCAAAAATACAACTCGGAGTACACTCAGAGTCTTTTCAAGAAGTCGGGTCCTTTTCCGTCCGGACTCCACAACATGGCAATGTCTTATCAAACACGGCCCGAAGGATTCCTCGATCCGATGCTTAGAATGCCACTGAAAGGAGCCTAGGAAGGTCTCGTGTTAACTATAACGTCTCAAGACTACATCGTCCACTGGCCAGGTTCCGTTCCTAAGGATAGCGGCACCCAACTAGTCGACAATACGACAACAATAATTCTACCCTACCAAGAAGGAGACTCAATCTGTGACCTTGAAGCCTCTACTAAAGTTATCAACTACTCCGATAGTATGGAAACCGACACCGATAGCGGAGCAATTCACGCACGAGAAGTATTTATGGTTCGCCGTTCTCGATCACCATTGGTCCCCCCAGAAGCACCCGACGTCAGGTCATCAGATGAATCTGAGTCCAACATATCACCCTTTACCCAGGGGCATGATGGTGAGACCGAGAGTCAGAGGCAAGCCAGAGAGAGAAAGAACAAATTGAAACAAGGACTCCAACGCCATGCTAGACAGCGCAAGGAAGCTTGGATCGAGTATGAGTTAGATCTGGCCGAGTACAATAGAAGAAAATCAGAACAAGAAGTCAAAGAAAGACGTGTGGCGAATACACCCTACAATAGGATCCGAGAAGCACTAGAAGAACTCAGAGCGACCATTCCCAGTGAAAAATAGGAACAACTCTAGGACCTTCTTCGATCAACAACCCTAAGGACGCACGACAGAAGGACCCGCTCAAGACTACCTGCTAGGTCAACATCTCATAGGAAGGAAGATCAAAATCAAAGGAAGTCCACTTTCGAGAGACTTGGACCAAGTGGAAGTCACAATAGAGAAAGTAGAAGGGACCATAGTCAAAACTACCGAGTCGAACAACCAAGAAATATCAGAAGCAAAGTACCTATTCAGACAGCCCCGTAGAACTACTCTCACCGAGACAACAGTTGGCTAGAAGGAGGTGCTAAATCAGAATACATAGAAGCCGGAACGCGTGATAGATTCCCCTATTTTGCAAACAGACTTGCTTCAATACGACTACCTCACAAGTTTAAGCCGTCCAACCACTCTAAATATGATGGCAAGACCGAACCAAGGCAGTGGCTCAGGATTTACTCGCAGTCGATTGAACTAGCCGGAGGAGACGATGATATCAAGACCTTGTTCTTTCCCATGGCCCTAGAAACCATGCCCCTCCAATGGTTTGACAAATTAAATTTAGGGTCAATCAGAAATTGGGAGGACTTGCAAAGAGTTTTCTATGAAAATTTTGTGGGTATCATTACGCACCCCATCACCCACATAGAATTAAAAAGACTCAAGCAGAAAGGAGGCGAAAGTCTCAGAAATTACTATCGACGATTTAGCGAACTACGTGCTCAAGTAATGACATCACCGAACGAGAAGTAATCGAAGCTTTCTCTCACAGAATCATGGCTAGATGGCAATTTCAGGACTTCTGCAAAGAAAACCTGAGAAACAATGAAGAATTCAGACGCACAGTAGAAAAGATGATTACTGCAGAGGAGAAGACACGAGAAAAGTTCCCGGATAGAAACAACCAAGACAACCCGGACAAGCAAAATCATCGAAACATGAGCTGAAAAGATGCTTGAGCCCACCGATGAGGGTAGCTAATAAGCTAACACCCGAACCAAAAAGCAAAATGGCTGAAATTATGCCTAAGCATACCGACCGAGAGCAAAAGAGCTGAAAAGATGCTTGAGCCCGCCGATGAGGGTAGCTAATAAGCTAACACCCGAACCAAAAAGCAAAATGACTGAAATTATGTCTGAGTATACCGGCCGAGAGCAAAAGAGCTGAAAAGATGCTTGAGCCCACCGATAAAGGTAGCTAATAAGCTAACACCCGAACCAAAAAGTAAAATGGCTGAAATTATGCCTGAGCATACCGGCCGAGAGCAAAAGAGCTGAAAAGATGCTTGAGCCCACCGATGAGGGTAGCTAATAAGCTAACACCCGAACCAAAAAGCAAAAAGGCTGAAACAAGCCAGTTGTCTAACTACTCATCACAGTTTCTGACTACTTTGGCTGCGGTGACCAACTACTCGACAGCTCATGTCCAAGTACTCGCAAGCTGATGCTCGGGGGCTACAACCACTGGGGTCTCCTGAGCGCAAAATGCCAGGATCGCGCGCTGATTCTACCACGTGGCCATCAATCAAGCTAAGTCATGGTTTAATATGTTTTCAAATATTCTTTAATCATCATATGCCTCTGCGGCTCTACTACAGTTGATTTACCTAGGTTGCTGAGGCCTTAATCCGTGAAGCCTACTTGCCGGAAAGGGAACCATTTTCTAGACCACATCATCAAATAAGGAGCTCACCCACCGCTAGCTGCCTTACTTGGCCACTACTTCGTTGGGTGAGACGCACGCCCCGCGCTGTCTTACTCGGTTGCTGCTCTATAAGTCGCCAGGACGTCCAACTACTCGACCGCGGTGATCGACTACTCGGTTGGGGTGATCAACTACTCGACAGCTAAGGTCAACCTTATTGCGGTGATTTGGAAATTCTAAGGTGGGGGTGATGCGGGGTCTCCGGTGAGGGGACTACCCACCCAAAGCCTTTTGATGGATTATCTAGGTTGCCTTGGATCGGATCATGATCGAACGAGAAGATTTTGCGTCAGCAAGATGAGCACGAATATGAGGATGCACGTGCATATTTATATATATTTTCATTACTCAAGCGAAACAAAGGAAGAGGCATGACATACAGCAGCATGCAAGAAGACATCAAGCACATAAGCTAATTATGGGAAGTACTCGGTGGCGCAACTGTGTTGACTTGCAATGGTATATGGATAGCCTACTGCAGTTCGCGGGTTACTTGGATACACCCTTGAGAATGTCTACAAGATCCTACATATCCTCAGAAGAGGTTTTCAGTTCTTTGAACAACTCAGATTCAAGACCCTCCAACTTTTTATTCCAAATAGCAAGAGGCTCAGGGGCTATACTCAGTGAGTGCACTTTTTCTTCCAAAAAGCGCACATCACTCAGAAGACTTCTTCAAGACAGAAGTTTTCAAACAACATAAGATTTAAGATCCTCCAACTTTTTGTTCTAAATAGCAAGAGGCCCGGGGGCTACACTCAGTGAGTGCACTTTTTCTTCCAAAAAGCGCACATCACTCAGAAGACTTCTTCAAGACAGGAGTTTTCAAACAACATAAGATTCAAGACCCTCTAACTTTTTTTTCCAAATAGTAAGAGGCTCGGGGGCTACACTCAGTGAGTGCACTTTTTTCTTCGAAAAAGCGCACGTCACCAAGAAGACTTCTTCAAGACAGACCACTTCAAGGCCTCACGACAAAAAACCCGAACCGATCTATATCCGAGTTCTTTTTGATAAAGAACCCGGATATATGCTCGGGAGCCCTTCGACGAAGAATTAGAGCAATTTCAAGACAAGACCCTCCAGCTTCTTGTTCCAAATAGCAAGAGGCTCGGGGGCTACACGATGGGAGTACTTTTTCTTTTAAAAAGCACACACCACTCGAAGATCCCAAGAAGCGCTACATGGTTTCACTCAAGAAAGCACTCGGGCGATGGAACAAAACAAGACTTCCGGAGTTCAACCATGAAGTGCTCGGGGGCTTGTCGATGCGGGACCCATGGGATACACCGTAAGGAAGAGAGGAGATCTAGTTTGATTAGAATTCCTCCTATGTAATCCTAGTAGTAATACTACCCTGTAATCCTACTAGGACTTTACATTATAAACCAACTAGGACTCTGGCCTTCTGACTATATAAAGGAGGGCAGGGCTCCTTAGAGAGGGAGAACCAAGGTGAAGAAGTCCAACACAACAGAACACTTGACAATCAATCCAACGCAAAGGCTAACGTCGATTGGACGTAGGGCTATTACTCGATCATGGTCGAGGGCTCGAACCAGGATAAATCGACTGTCTCTTGCGTTAACCGTCGAGTTCCGCATACGCTGAAGCCCGAACATACTGCCCCGGGTACCCCCGTGGCAGGCTATCGGTGGTGAAACATCGATAATTTCTAATTATAATTAGTTACTAAATACCAAAGAATAAGGATCCATGGACAATTTTTCTTTTAATTATTTGTATAAAATATACTTTGCCATCCAATCATAAAAACTTATTATTGGGTTGTTTGGAGCTATATTAACTGGCACAGAACTGCTAAGTCCATTTAACAGAGTAGAGTATCTATTGTATTAAAAATGTTTGGACACATCACTCATAAAACATCACTTTTCAAGTATAAGTTGACTGTACTTTTAACCAGTGAGACCATATAACTAATCTTGGGTGTTGGCTTCCTCCTTCCGGTTTTCATTCTTTCTATTTGCTTCTATTAGCAATATACCAACAATACTATAAATGCATAGCTTCATGATTACAAACCATCAATCAGAATTTTAGCCATGCACAAAATTTAATTTGTAGTATTTATATTCCGAACATCACGCTCGTATTATCGTTTTTTGTAACAATACAATATGTTCATGCTCAAATTTTCAGGGCATTATTTGTTCCGGTTGCAACGCACGGAAATGTCTATACAATAGAGTTGGTGAACCTGCGACACCGCGCTCTCCGTGACTTTGTTAATTTCACGAAGTTTGTTTTTTGGATTAAATGTCACTTTAACGTCGGTATTTAATTTTACAGTATTGTTATTTTATCCTACGATCCGTATGTTTTTAGTACAAAAGTTTAGTTGTCCCGTAGCAACGCACGAACATCTAAGAGTGAAGTACCCGCCGCTGTCTCTTCGGGGACATCCTCTAACGAAAAGTAGTCGCCACTGGCCGCTCACATACTGAAGACACCACACCACCCCAATGAAATTTTATAGAGATACACATGAACAAGTCTTCATGGAAATCAACCAATAGTCAGCAGGTCAAGATGAACTTACTAAATAACGGCTGCACAAAAGTTTACAACTTGTTTATAAGTATTTGCTGTCGTTCGGAAGAAATTAGTTTCAGAAGTCTATAATTTGTTTCCTAACACAAATGTAGCAGAGACGTAGAGTCCATGAGAACCAATGCACTATTTTGACACAAGTCCACAACGCTGGGAAAAACAAGGGTGCGATTCAGCACTTAACTGTGATGGAATTCATTACTCACATACTCAACAATTGCTTAGAGCACCATCTCCAAATTTGTGGATCAGGATCGTGAATATATAGTGAAAAAAATAACAAAATTATTTTACAAGCAGATTTCTGGTCATTCTATTCTATGGCCTAGGCTGCTAACTAAACAAGTAAGAACCCTATTCTCTAACCAACAAGCACGTGAGCACAATGCCATCTGTACATATCTTCTGTCCTGCACCTAGTTTCGGATTTCTGGCCATCATTGCAGATAGAAACAACTACCACTTGCATTGCATAAGATCAGCAAGGCAGCTGTTGGTTCACTTGGTACTATACAAGCTTGCATGTCTTTAAGATAGCGTCTAGCAGCTGCATACAAAGGCAGCCATGTTAATGGTTGCGATGTTCTGAATATTATACTGGTCATTGCAAAATACATGGATGCAAGGCGTCCCCAACTGAGGTACTTACACCAGGATGCTGCTGCAACGTAGAAGAGTATTGCTAGTTAATTAGTTTCAAAAAAATATATTGCTAGCCAAATCTTCAGGTTCAAATGTGCAATGTAAGATTCAGAAATTGCTATACACTGAGATTGACTGATATATCAGAAAAGTCTCGTATCGTTAAGCTGCATACACTCAGCTAGTTATACCTTTCTCTGAATAATAACTAAAGAATAGCTGCCAGATGTCAATAGCTTTAAACCAAATATTTCGACAGACCTTAAGCAAAACAGACTCTGTGACCCACTCTTTGTTATATCATGATAAACTATATTTTTGCAGAAGTTCACTCACCTAGGCCTTGTTTAGATCACCTCCAAATTCCAAGTTTTTTCACTCTCTCTCCATCACATCAATTTTTGGACGTATGCATGGAGCATTAAATGTAGGTAAAAAAAAATAACTAATTGCACAGTTTGGTGGTAAATCACGAGACGAATCTTTTGAGCCTAGTTAGTCCATAATCGGACAAAGTTTGTCAAATACAAACGAAACGTGCTACGGTATCCAGATTGCAAAAATTTGCAATCTAAACAAGGCCCTATTATTTCTATCTCATGCTACATGAACAAGAGAAACAAATGTACAAGATACCAAAGTAGATACATCGCTACTTCCCCCTATTCCACCGATGCAGTGGCTGTCAGAAAAAGTCCATACAGGGACTAGAGCTGCATCTCCTAAACATAGAGCACTTTGGAAAAAATCACTGGAGGTGGGCCGTGCAGATAGGACCAACGACGCTTTGCACTCAGTCAGAACGCAGGTTGCTGAAACCATTCAGGCAAGAAATAAGGAACGTTAGTTTCTAATGAGAATGTTAATGCCAATGTCTCTCATAGAGACGAAACGAAATGTTCTGAATCTGAAGAAACGAGACATTCGCAGCCATACCGAGTCAGAGAAGATGTACAGGCTTCAGAAGGCATTGCTCTCAAGGAGTTTCTGAGCCTGCAGTACTTTACCTAGGGGCGCAGGAACAAGCAGACACGTGTTTCCAACAAGAAGGCGGACAGGCGCCTCCCCCGGTCGGTGTCCCGGCGGCTCTCGGCGGCTCGCGGGGGCTTCTTCTTCCTCCCGGCGACGACGGCGCCACCGAACCTCCTTGCCGGCTGCCAGCAAATGGGATCGAGGGAGGAGGGGGAAGGAGATGCCGCACTTGGCTCGGTCCGCCCACCGCCGCAAGGGACCGGAGGAGGGAGCTCCTAGGCTTCTTATGCAGGGATCGGAATTCGGAGGAGGGAGCAGACGTGTTTGAGTTCTGACGCTAGGGAAACGACGGCGTGAAGACGGAGACAAACGTGACTTCACCTCTGGATCAGGGCTGGCCTCGGGCTGGGCCCATGCGGAACCCAGTTGCAAAATAATAATAAAAAATTAATTTATTAAATTGATTGCTTTGAGATGTGTGCAGTTTTAAAAAGAGAGTACCGCCGTGCTCTGTAGATTTTGACACTCACATATTAAACTCCTAGCATCCGCGCGACCAGAGCGCCCTAGGTACTGTACAGACACTGTTCACGAATCGGACGACTCCACGTGTCTCGTGCGTGTGTCCGCGTCCTTTTGCGCTCTCCCGGTTCATTCAATCTGTTCACGAAGACCCCTACATCTTTATGAATATACACACAAATTTTACATCTATGAACACCTCTAAAAGATTGGCCTGGCACATCTTGATATTGAGGAAATTATCATTGATGTCTTATTGGTCCTGTTCGCTTGTCTTATAATCTGTATTTTTCGGATTGTCTTTTCAGCCGAAATAGTGTTTTTCTCTCACAACAAATCAGCCGGAACAATGTTTCAGCTTGTTTTTTCAACGAAGCGAACGGGGCCATCGTCGACATCCACACCTCTTCGACCTTCGAAAGAATAATAATTAGTCTAAAATATGAGCACATATGAAGTGTAAAGACACCTAAATGGATATTTCCCATCATAATAAGATACATTATAATAGCGCTGTGGATGTTCCAATGTTATAGGTCACTTTAGCTTTATTCTAAAATCAAATTTCTCTGATTTTGAACAACATTTTATAGAAATATATTAATAACAGATATAAAATCAAATAAATGTGTTGTGAATACACTTTATGGAGAATTTAAAATACAACTATTTTGACATTATAGATGTTGGTACATCTTCTATACATTGAATTATTTTTTAACTAAGTATAAATTTTTTGAGAGGGAACTAAGTATAAAGTTGAAGTGACATAATTTAGACTAGAGGGAGTTTTCTATTTACTCTAGAAAGTTAGATTTGTATGCGATACAACACATGTCAACCTCATTCTTCCATCGTTAGTCCCACCACGTTATTTGCCCAAAATAAATCTTTGAGCACTAGCTCCAGCTCTTTTTAATCAGTCTGACATCGACGAATGCCACCATGAACCAAGATGATGCTAGAGAAAAAGGACTACGAGTGTAGCTGTTTGGTCAACTCTTTTCCTTAAAAAAGAAATACGAGCGAGTCGATTTTTTTTTTGAAACATACGAGTCAATTTTTATATCGCTATATATTTCAGTATCAGCTGGCATATCTTTTTCTCTGCTTGGTGCTTTTCCTCCTTTATGTAGAGAAGGGTTCGGATAGAAATGATCATGGTTGCCAGTTGCCACACAGTACGTTCACGGAGAGCATTGTTCTGGTAACAACATTTCTTATACTTTTTTTTTGCGGCACAAAATTCTTTTTGGCAACATGGAAGCTTAGAAAGAGTTTGTTGATGTATGCACTAGATGATCTATTTACATCCTTCGAAAGTTCATAACATTTGCCGTAAGCTAAGATTTTTTTCTACTGAACATATTTGAGTTCGCAACTGATTTCCGCTGGTATATTCTACAGAACACTATTTTCCTAGTACAAATAAATTAATGGAATTCCTAAATTAAGCAACAGACTGGTTGGTATCCAGTCCACTGTGTCAAAAGTTCATAACAAGTTAAGATTTTTTTATACTGAAAATAATTGAGTTCACAACTGATTTCCGTTGGTATATTCTACAGAACATTATTTTTCTAGTACAAATAAATTAATGGAATTCCTAAATTATAAGCAACAGACTGGTTGGTATTCAGTCCACTGTCAAAAGTTCAATACATTGCTCTAAGTTAAGATTTTTTTCTACTTAAAATAATTGAGTTCACAACTGATTTCGGCTGGTGTATTCTACAGAACATTATTTTTCTAGTACAAATAAATTAATGGAATTCCTAAATTAAGCAACAGACTGGTTGATATTCAGTCCGGTGTGCACAATAATGACCAAAGGCATAGGTTAGTCCGTGGGCTACCACTAGGGCCATCTCTTTGACCCATCTCAATATGGGCCAAGAGCCCAAGAATCCTCTCATCTCGGGAAAAAAAGAAGGCAGGACGGGCCACGATTAAGGATGGCAACGGGGATATACCCGTCGAGTATCGCCGGAACGTTCTCTTCCCCGCTACGGAGAATTCATTCCGTCCTCATCCCCATTAACTGTCTCGGGTATAGATTCTTGCCCATCTCCATACCCGTCGGGTATCGGTCGGGTAACAGATATCCGACGGGTACTACATACCCGATAAACAAGGACACTTGGGGTCGCAGCTTTGCAATCGGAGACGTTTCTTCTTCACCCAGGTATAAGTGTCGGAGTCTCGGAGATGTCGATGAGAAAGAGCGAGGTTGCGAGGAGGACGAGCAAAGGTGGCAGAGAGACCGAACTGAGGAAGCGAGAGGCACAAGCGCTCATGAGACAGGCGTGCTTGTGCTGCTGGTGGAGATGGTGAGGAAAAATTGAACGAGGGTTCCTAGAACACACAAACTATATATATGACTATTCAGATTTGGACTAAAATACCTATGTTAATTTTTTTGGGCCTAATACTCGCATGCCAGCTTAAATAGTCGGGTTCCCCAACGAATAACGGGAACAGGTAAACAGGGAACGTTCCCGTACCCGCTATACCCGTCAGGTATGAATTCTTTCCAATTTAGATGCCCGCGGGTAAAGATATGATCCCATCCTATCAACTAATGAATCAAATACCCGTCGAGTATCGGGGCCCGTTGCCATCTTTAGCCACGATGCGAAAAAGGAAAGGTCCGCGAGCAAACGCCTCCAAAGTCCAAACCCATCTCGGTCGCCGGAGAACGAGCAGCAGCGGAGGCGATGGCGTCCCCAGATCCCGGCCGCACGCCGGCGCAAGGCGAGGAATCTGCCTCCACCTCCCCGTGGCCTCTCCGCAAGCTCCAGGTCTCGTTCCTCTCCTGATTAGACCCCCATAGGAAAAATTTCCTATTGGATTCGTGTTCGTGGCCATAGGCCATCCTTCTTCATCTCAGATGTAGTATTTGGTATCCTTTATTTCGGTTGAGCCGATCTGTCTTTAGCATTACTTACGGGATTATTTCATACGCGTTGGAACACAGTTATGTTTCCCGCATTCTATACTTTTCCTTAACTAAGTTAATCCTATTTCATTTGCAGTGAGAAAATTATAGAACCTATCCATTGATGTCTCATTTATCTGTATTGTGAGAAAGGTCCCACAAATATTCGTATTACATGTTGGATTAGCCAAGAAATTTGCATTTCCTCTAAGATCCATCATTTTTGTTCTATTGTGATCACATTCTTCCTGTTGCCTTGTAGAGTTTGACACCAGGGCTGTGGTCACAATACAAAGCTTATGAGGATGCAGTTGTCGAGGGCACTAAAGGTGAGATTTTTTATATGTACCCCAGGATGCATTTGTCTCCTAGTATGGTCCTGAAATTTCTATCTGGTCTTATTTCCATATACAAGGAACTTTTGCAGATGCTCTGGTTCTTGTGAGAGAGCATCAGGCGGAGGCAATTGGATGTGCCACTGCTGCAGGATTCATTCTGTTCAGAGGTATACTCCTGTTTCTTTGGAACCTTACTGATGTTTGTTTGTTGTACCTGTGGGAAATGACGAGGAGAAGCTATGGTTCATGAATTGTATTTTCTTAAACATGTCATGAGGGAAATGCTACAATTATTTTATTTTGTGTTTTCAGTAGGAACTAGGAAGGTGAATGAAAACATGGGGATTGATTCTGTTAGATATCGGATGAGAATAACATGATCTGGCAAATCCTAAAACCAGAGTACAAAGTGTGACATTTGGCATCCTAGTTTGACACCCTGGTTCTCCACACTACTACATCTATGCTAACATGTGGTAGCTAGCAGGAGATGGTTAAGACCAATTAACACAAGATTCAGCAGTCAATATTTATATAAAACTTTCGATATTCCTTGATAATATATAATAAAATGGATCCAAATTTCCAATATCATTTCATGACTAAAACGAGTAATTATTAATCTTAAATTCCAAGTTTTAACTTACTCCGTATTGGATAAAACGATGACTAATGGCAATGTTTTTGTGAACTCATGGAAGTTACTCCCACATCCTTTTTGCTTGCCTATTCTTTTCCATTTTGCAGCTTTTAGAGAGAAAAAAAAATGGTGGGATATAATCTTAGCAAGAAACAATCTTGAAAAAAACTTGCTTCTCAGGAAGTTGATTATCAGTTTCATTGTATGACGTAACGTAGTAAAGTAACTCAAACAACTCTGATACAACATGCAAGTATGCATTTATGCCATGAACACTAGAGCACTTCAGGCAGGTCGTAAGACTCCACACCAGCCATCGTCAGGCTCAAGTGCACTCAGTGGCACCAATACATAGTTTCAGCCAATATATAACCCGACCTTCTACTTCTTGTGAAATGTGTTTGTACACGACCTTTTCCTGTTGAGGTTTATCTCTCCACCTCTATTTCCTCTCTCCAGGTGTGATTGGTGTGATTTCTGAAACAATTAAACAGGATGCATGATGGGATGTGATAGTAGTTGCCATGAGCTCACAGTTAATGTCACCTTTAGTCGTCTTTTTGTGTTTCTACATTTTCTTTTAATGTCATTTTGAGATTTGCATTTTGGTTTGTTCTCAAATAGGCGACTTGCTCAGTTTTCTTGCCACTCTTCCCAAATAGACCTTATTGTAAGGTAGTGGGTATAAATGCCTCAGTACTAAATTAGTCTCATGTTCCAACCAGTGTTATCAAATCGTCTGATTAATTGTGACTTCACTAGGAGCCATGACTCAATTAGGCCGATTAGTTTTCTGGTCATCCAATTAGTCATCGACTAATCATGATTAGTCGGACTACTAGGGGGTGGACAACCAGAAACAGAATGGAATTCTGGGCAGCTTATGGCATGGGCTGCATCTGGGATCCCCTTTTGAGGAGAAAAAATCCCAAAGGTTTGTGATGGCAGGTACATGTGCATCTATTCCAAGCACACTGACTCCAAACATGCTGGCTATTGTGTCCACGGCGCCGCCACATAGCAGCACTGCTGCTCGCTTGAACTTATCAGCCATGGTACGGTGTTTTTCTCTCACAACAAATCAGCATCAACTGGCTTATCAGCCGCAGAAACCATCAGCCGAACTGATGAGGGGGTAAAGATGTGAACTTTTGGAACATCAAACTGGTGCATTGTTCTGTGAAGCTGACTCCAGAGAATAATGGGAGTATTTGTTTTAGTTGCAATTTGATTGGAACTATGGTATTCCTTTTGTCACAGATTATGATATTTTTAAATAACTTATAAGAAAAGATTTTTTTTTTACTTTTTGATGCTGGAATCTTGTTTCAATTGATATTAAACATCTCCTTTTAGTTGTATTTTATGCTAACGAATAGTTATAGATCTTGTTTTTGTACTTGCTAGACAAATATTTGAGATTTGGAAGTGTAGTGCAGTGTAGTTGTACCTGTAGTGTCCCAAACTCCCAACTGCTTGTCAAGGGCTTGGTATTTTGAAGCGCACATGAGTAAATAAAACCATAAAGCTTTAGGCCCTATAGTTCTGGAGTGAAAAAGGAAATAGTTTCGGACATTGATACTGTCTCTAACTTGCACATTTAGGCCTTGTTTGGATGTATTCGGATTGGCATCAATCCACATGTGTTGGGGTGGATTGGTGTGAAATTTGAACTAAATTCCACCCCAATCCACACCAACACATGTGGATTGAGGTGAATCCGACAACATCCACACAAGGCCTTAATGTTTTAAGTTTTTGTATTATGTTCTCATGATTAACGATCATAGTTAGAAATTTTTTGTCTGAGTGCACGTGCAATCTAGAACTCCACTTTTTAATGGAGGGAGTAGTTTCCTCAAGCTAATAATGCAAAGCCTTGTGGATCAGATGCATTATCAAGTTGCTGTGAGAAGATTGGTTTTAATTGCATTTGCTATATGTAACTGCTTGTTAGCTTGTGCTTGTAACAGCATATGATACTATGTTTTATGCTTAAGCTATCAAATAGTTCTGCAAAGCCGTATTATCCCTCTTGTGAAGCTTTCAAGTCCTATTGTTTTGATATTTCTATTGCCATGTCTCGTTGATTCAAGTGTCTACAGTGCTTATGCTGTATGGGCCTCCTTGATTGATTATCAGTTTGAATGGTAGATATACTCTAGTACTTGGGTTGTTTTGTATGCATTTATCATTCCAGTTGAGTTCTTACATATAATCTGGACATAATTATTCAAAAGCGATGGATCCCAGACCAACCAGGTGTATCTGGCAACTGGCATAATCTTATTTGCTCATCAGTTATCTCAAACTAAGTTGGATGGTTGATGGTTCAGGCCTTGGCAAATGGTGACTTGAGAGTTTAACTTCGTTTGGACAAAAGTTTCGTGAAATTAAGTAGAGATAGCACATAAAACACATCACAACCATGAGCATTTGACAAAAGTACCAGCCAGAACATACTTAAGAACAAGAGTTACTAATAGACAGAGCACTTAACAAGAATTAACTTTGTAAAGCTGTTGCCTTATCAAGAATTAACTTTTGTAATGCTGTATGCCTAATATGTATAGCGTTCCCTGTGAATAGTTCCTCTAGTAATTACACAAAGGTGACATTAGTTTCGCAATGGTGTGCATACTTGTTTTGTTGCATCTCAAATTTTGATACTGATTTAGTGATGAATTGTACCATCAGGTCCTCGAAGATTTTTATACCGCAATACCTTTGGCCGTTTCAAGACTGAGAAGGTATAAGTCTTATAAATGCGGTTATGTTCATGTTGAAACTTTTCTTCACTCATGTAAGATTCATTAGAATGATTTACAACAACAACAACAAAGCATTTTAAGTCCCAAACAAGTTGGTGTAGGCTAGAGTTGAAACCCAGCAAAAGCAATCAAGGTTTAGGCACGTGAATAGCTGTTTTCTAAGCACTCTTATCTAAGGCTAAGTCTTTGGGTATATTCCATCCTTTCAAGTCTCATTTTATTGCCTCTACCCAAGTCAACTTTGGTCTTCCTCTGTCTCTCTTCACGTTACTATCCTAGCTTAGGATTCCACTATGCACCGGTGCCTCTGGAGGTCTCTGTTGGACATGTCCAAACCATCTCAACCGGTGTTGGACAAGCTTTTCTTCAATTGGTGCTATCCCTAATCAATCACGTATATCATTGTTCCGAACTCGATCCCTTCTTGTATGACCGCAAATCCAACACAACATACGCATTTCCGCGACACTTATCTGTTGAACATGTCGTCTTTTCGTAGGCCAACATTCTGCACCATACAACATAGCAGGTCTAATCGTCATCCTATAAAACTTGCCTTTAAGCTTCTGTGGTACCCTTGTCACATAAGACACCAGATGCTTGGCGCCACTTCATCCACCCTGCTTTGATTCTATGGCTAACATCTTTATTAATATCCCCGTCTCTCTGTAGCATTGATCCTAAATATCGAAAGGTATTCTTCTTAGGCACTACTTGACCTTCCAAACTAATATCTTTCTCCTCCTGAGTAGTAGTGCCGAAGTCACATCTCATATACTCAGTTTTAGTTCTACTGAGTCTAAAACCTTTGGACTCCAAAGTCTCCCGTCATAACTCCAGTTTCTGATTCACTCATGTCCGGCTTTCATCAACTAGTACATCATTAGAATGATTTACATGAGATAAATGGAACTTCTGTGAATCCAATGAGATCGTAACTGTGTGATCATGTATGAGTGCATCTGACTTTTTTACCAAAATCTTGCCAGGATTTACTGAATGATGCTGAGCAAAGTATGATGGAGTACAAAACATCTATTCAGAACTTGAAGAAAGAATCAAAATACACTCTTGACAAAGTAGCTGTTGGTGAAAGTGATCTGCAGCGTGGACGTACTGATTTGAGGTATTTTACATTTAGTCTCAGTCGGAAAAGTCTGTTTTTTTCCATGTCTGTTGCTGTTTTATTTAATAATGGTTTGTCACCAACATGCTGTAAAATTATTGCCTGTGCCTCTCTCCAGATCTACTGGGAAGCAGATCCAATCTCTTATAGGTTCCATTTACAAAGCAGAATCTACAGCTGCAGGTATTAATTATATTTCTTCTGATTATTGGGTTCATTGCTTTTAGTTATTTGCAACTTAATTTCAAACGTCCTCTACACAAAATCGACTAAACAGTAAACACTAAGATTGCTCACTTTACATCTCATAACGGCATGTGTATTATTTTTGTGACTGTAGGTCTGATGGATAGACTAAGGACCATTCCTACCAGGCAATCTCTCGAGCTGCGAGCAGAGGCGAGTACATGATTTGTGCATAGAATGTCTTTGCCCTTGCGTCAAGTGCTGATTAAATAAAACCTTACCAAAAAAAAGTGTTGATAAAAATACTGTTTCTTTTTATCCATTAGGTGGCTTCCATGGCCTCCGATTTGAAGAATCAGAGATGTGCCTTGCAGGAAAGGATCAACAAAATATCTGAATATGGTGTCCGTGTCTGAACTGCACCGTCTGTACATTTCCCCTGATAGAGAGCCTCTTTTGGTCCTTCCGTACAATAAACTGTGAATCCACCCTGAGAGATGCCACTTTTATTAGACAAAGTTCCACTTTGGATTCTAACCTTCTTTTTTTGTCAGCATTTTAAATGCTAGGACAAACATGGTAACTCATCACAACCATAAATTGTTCCTGTCACTGTAACGTTGAGCATTGCTCATTTCTGGGAAGCAGATGGGCAGATGGCTACTCACCATATATATATGCGATTGCAAGGAAAACTTTGTTCCACCTTGATAGGTGCTGTGCTTCCTGCAATAATTCTACCATTCCGTTTCAGAAAAACAAATAGCTACAAAATGCAGGGAGGAGGCGATAGGGGTATTGCAGTCATGATTGATTTTAGTTTTGCAGTTTTTTCGCATCTCACTTTCTCTTCGAACAGGATCACAAATTTGAACAAAAAATTCCATCCATTGACAGTCCTTGAACATTTATGGAAAAACACCTGATTAACATCGTGTTTCTTGCCGAGGGCGGCGTGTTTATCTTCCCATCAGGCAATCTCAAATAGGTCAGTGCTAACAGGGCTACAGTTCTGGGGCCTGAGGCCTTACCAAGATGGGAAGATAATAGTGTGATATAAAATTTGGCAAGGTGCAAATTTCTTGTTCTATATGTTCTGTTATACCTACTTATACGTCGACCAAGAAGAACACCGTCTCCAAGCAAAGCAATCGAACTCTTCCTTTCTTTCTATATCCACTGTACTCCGAGGATAGGAGGGATACGCGATTTCTGCATTTCCTCCGCTTGCCCCTCTGAGAGTCATTTCTTCTTCGGCCAGATTGAAAAATTGGCTGGGACTGCGTACCATTAAAGGCCATTTCTTCTTTGGCGAGATTGAAAGATTGGCCGGGACTGCGTACCATTAAAGGTACCCAGTGGGCGCTGTAAGTAATCGAGAACTTGATGAACAATGCAAATATAACCAGTATGTGAAACTATAAAACAAGTGGAGGAAACAATTGAACATACAACCAGTATGTGAAACCGTAAAACAAGTCGAGGAAGAGACTATTATCCAGCTTTCCCTATCTGGTGCGCCCGTTCACAGTCTTTCCATGCTTTCAGTGGCATATGACTATCCAAATGCCACATTCCGATCTCAAATCACACACAGCGTGATATCACCCTTTTCTCCATCTGCAGAACCTTCCCTATTTGACTTTAGACTTCAGTGGACGTTAACCGAAAGTGCTCAGCAACTGTAACTGATCAGTAATTATATTGCCACCTAGAATATACAGCTTCTCGTACAAAATTCATTGTCCTTAGTCTGCAGCCGAGGACATTATGGATGAATAGTAAGTAAAAGAAAAGAATCGAAGAAAAATGATATGCCATTGGATATGTAATTCTGTTATGCTAAAGTGTTTCAACTTTACTCTCCGTTAATGTCTGCAGCTGTAACATCTGCCCCCAGTCATGCGATTAAGGTTTGGTCTTCAGTATCAACTCTTGTTTCGACAGGATTGAAAACATGGTGAAAGCCTGGGCTTGGTAGTCCAAAATCAAGGAGCCTGATTCTGTAGCCAAGAAGAAGACTGGGGTAGAGTCTCATCTGTCTTGTTAGTATCAAACCGAGAAAATCTTCGTAATCTGTTAATCTTCAGCCGGATAGAGGGCACCTTCCGAGCAATAGCCTTCCATATCATCTGCACGGCATCATCAGTCTGGGATGGGTATTGGTACTCAAAGTGTTTTTCTACTTCCTTTAGCTTGTTCCACATGCGTGTCCACTCTTCTCGGCTGATCCCTTTGATCAGGCTCATTAGAAACCCCTTCTTGACTGCGTCTGCACCACGTACTATGACGCTGAACTTTGAGTAGTCAAGGACATCCTCAAACGGGAGCTCAATCTCATTGCTGATGATGACGGGAACACAGTGACTGACTATGGAGTCGAAGAGGCGGTTGGAGGATGGAGTGTCACCTGCAATGTTGAGGCAGAACTTGGATGACCGCATCCCTTGTGTTGATTGCTCGATCCCGTTACCAGCTACACTTCCAAATGAGAAATGCACATCTTTCTCGTCTTTCAGAAGGTAATACAGTTCCTGCCGGATGGAACCACCCTACAACATTGTGCAGTGAAAATGTGAGTAGAATAGCAAATATATATGTGAACTGCATACATTTTCCATAGTTCATCTGCTCACAGAGCCTAATCTCTTAGACCAATCAATATAACCCACGTCTAATCCATGTTTGACTGTCAATTGTATAACTACTAAAGTATACTGAACTTGTTTACAGATACATAGATCACCTGTCAGATTGTATAATATAACTACTAAAGTATACTGAACTTGTTGCAAAAAGACAGCGAAGTATGCTGATCGTGGTCATATATGACTGGGAGAAGTGATTGCCTATGTAAGAGCCGGACCAATTACTGATAGACAGGGCAAAACGCTCCAATTCGTAAAGAAGCATACATCGATGCATCTTTAGTGCCCAGAACTTGTGCAAATTTAGGTAAGTGGCACACGGAGGGAAAGGGACATGCTAGCCATTGCAAGGCTACGGAATGAAAAGGATTGCACGTGCCACATGAGCATGTCAAACATTCTCAATTCTTTTTAGGGAAGAACACAAGTTTTTTAAGCAAAAGAGGCATGCTGACATTACTATTATATTAAATTAGATGTGACTAATCCAACGAAGATTCAAATTAGACGAGATGAGTAAGTAGCAAGATACTCACGTCCTTCCTGTAGATGGCGCCTTGGAAGTAGAGCAGCGTCGGCCGGTCGTCGTATCCGGCGGTGTCATTAGCGAAGTTGGCGACGAGGTGCCGGTAGGGCGCGATGACGTCCTT
Organism: Miscanthus floridulus; assembly: GCF_019320115.1. NCBI lineage: Eukaryota > Viridiplantae > Streptophyta > Magnoliopsida > Poales > Poaceae > Miscanthus > Miscanthus floridulus. The sequence continues at coordinate 160,232,856 of NC_089580.1, forward strand.
GTCGAGGTTAGCGACGCTGGGCGGGTACCTCCCGAAGTCGCAGAGCACGAAGACGCAGGGCCAGAACCTGTAGCGCGCGTCGAGCATCCCGTTGGGGTGATGCGCGAGCACGACGTGGTCCCGCCCTCCGGTCCTCCGCCACTCGGGCCGCGCGGCGAGGAACTCGAGGAGCCTCCGCTGCAGCGCGCGGTCCTCGCTGTCCCGCGCGGGCGGCACGACCCGGGAGTGGCGGTTGAAGCTGAGCGAGGCGAAGAAGGGCACGAAGACGACGTCGGCGTCCGCGGCGTGGCGCACCCGCGCCGCCGCGCAGGGCGCGGGCGCGCCGTGCTCGGAGGCCAGGAGGTCGAGGGTGAGCCAGTACTCGATGCTGTGCTGCAGGTTGAGGCCCCCCGGGTAGTCCGGCACGCCGTCCCTGACGTCGGGCCACACGCCGCCGCCGAAGCCGGGGGGCTTCCAGTCGAGCAGCCCGAAGTGGAACTCGGGGGGCAGGTCGTACATGAACACTCGCAGCAGCGCCTCCGCGGGGTCGCATTTCGTACCGGGGCCGGGGCGCCGCCCGCCGCCGCCGGGGCGGAGCCACTGGTTGGGGCGGCGGGCGGCGGCTGGGCCCGCGGCGGAGTCGAGGAGGAGGTACCAGGAGAAGAAGAAGAGCGCGGCGGCAAGCGCGAAGAGCCAGGCGAGCGGGCTCCGGCAGGAGGCGGCGGCGGCGGCCATGGCGCTAGCAGTGGCAGTGCGGGCGGAGGCCGGAGCGGGGCGCGGCCATGGCTGACTGGGAGGGGGATCTGGGGATCTGGCGGGGGTAAGCGCGGGTGGGTTGATCACCCGCGGCGGCCGGTTGATCGCTGTGGTGACTGACGCTCGAGTCCCGATCGAGGCGGTCGGATCTGGAGCTGGTGGCAACGGTTGAGTTGGGTGCTGGGGAGTGGGGCGGGTGCGGCGCGGTGGGAAGCGGCGGAAAGGCACGGGCGGGCACCTCCAAATCGACGCAAGCGCTGCACGCTACCCCACGGCACGGCTGCTCTTGCGGTTTCTGTTTTTTTTTTTTTTTTGAAAGCGTACCTGTATTAAGACTACAAATACACACAGTACAGGTACATCCTAGAAGGATACAGAGAGGACAGCTGTCCCACACAACTTGCACAAAAGACCCTATAAAAAGAGAAATTACAAAAAAGTGCTCCGGGTCTTCTGTGCTTGCCGCCGTCGATCTTCGTCTTCCACCACCGCCGCTAGCCCAGATCAAGAAGACGACGACGAACACCATAGCCAGAAGATGTACCATCGCACGAAGGCTTTGAATCGAGCTGCAGTAGATCTTGACGGAGAAAGGACATCGGCCGGGGACACGCCTCGTACTCCTCTGACCGTGGCCCTGCACAACTCGCCGGCCGGCGACGAGGAAGAAGCACAGGACCAACCACAAATCCAAGAACCATCCCTCTGCATCGGCCTTCTAGCAATCGAACCAAAGGTGGTAGAATCGCCAAGCAGCCGGCTCCTAAGCGGGAAACACCAAGATCTGGAACGGACGCAGCGTCGGCTACTCTTCCAAAACTAGAGTTCTCCCTCTTTCCATGCCCGCCTCGAATGGCTCCGGAGCAGCCATCAGCAGAGAGAAGACCAAGCCGGAAAAGCTTATTCATTAGAAGCAGCGCCACCTTCTCCCAACGGCTACTGCAAGGAAAAACATACCTCAACTCCTCCACGACGGAGAAGCCAGGCAACACCACGGCCAACGCCGGCGACGACTCCACTGGTGGGCAAGCAAAAGATATATACATCGGCCGCCTCAACCCCCGTTCCCCATCCTCTCCGACGCCAAAACGGCCGCCGGAGGGGAGAGGGAACGAAGGGGATTGGCGCCGGAAGCTACTCGCCTTCTTTTCGCCCTTGCTCAACTGTAAAAGAGGAAGGGTCGAGAGGAGGAGCTCTCACGCGAGTCGGGCTCACGAGTGTTTTTATAACCTTGTGGTTTCTGGTTTGGTAGAGTGTGAGTGATAGACCATCGACCGTGGGTTAGGGTGTGTTTAGATTCAAAAAAATTTGCGCAGTAGTCGTCACATTGAATCTTGCGGCACATGTATAGAGTACTAAATGTAGACGAAAAAAAACTAATTGCATAGTTGGATGAGAAATCGCGAGACGAAACTTTTGAACCTAATTAGTCCATAATTAGATACTAATTACCAAATACAAACGAAAGTGCTACAGTAGGCAGAATCCAAAAAAATTTTTGATCTAAACGGGGCTTTAGATGGGGGCGAGACTGTGAGAGGGTGGTTAGCCCTCGGCATTAGGTACTACCATACCGAACCGAACCGAACCAAACCAAACCAAATCCTCGGTTCCTCGGTTCTTCAGTTCCCAAAAAAATTGGTACTGATCGTTTTTTCCAAAAAATCAGTACCGACGAAGTTCGGCTTCGGTTAGTTCGGTTCGGAATCGGTTCCAAACCGAACTAACCGACTAACTCCGGTTTCCAAAAAACCAGCAACTCGAAAGAGCACGCGCGGACTCTGGGCGGGGATGCGGCGCCGCGGGAGGTCGGCCGTTGCAGGGGGGCGCCAGGACTCCGGGTCTCTGGAGGCGGGAGTTCGGTTCCTCGGTTAGTTCGGTTAACCGAGAGGAGGAACCGAATTAACCGAACAAATTTTGGTTCTTAGGAAATGAGAACCGAACAGGGAACCGAGATTTCGGTTCTTGGTAAATTCGGTTCGGTTCTTGGTTTTTTCGGTTCGGTTCTTGGTAAAATTTGCCCAGGGCTAAGGGTGGTCACAGCATCGGGGTTACGAGGTGTCGGGGTTTTCTAGGTTTGTACTGGTGGATATACTTATGCCATACGAGAGTATATATAGTGAAAATTTAGACAAAATCACCGTTTTAACATTGTAAGGAATATATTTGTACTCTAATGTAGCATTGCTCATGTTGCGATGTCCTAAGAGCCAAACTATGCTTCTACCAAGATGTCCTAAAAACCAAACTATGTTTTCCCTGTCCCCAAATAAATCAATTCCTAGAATTCATGCCCAGTAAAAAGTTTGACTAACTTTATAGAAAAGATTATAGAAAAGAATAACAATATCTATAATATAAAATGAGCACCTTATGAAAATATATTCTATGACAAATCTAATGATACTAATTTGATACCATAAATCTTAACGCTTTTTTTTCTAGAAATTTGTTCGAAGTTTAAAAAGTTTGACTTAAGACAATTCTATAAAATCTATTTATTGAGGGACAGAAGAAGTATATTATATGGGTGTTGACACAAAATGTGACGCACTGTGCCTCACACACAGCAAGCCGAAAAGCGTAGCTTCAATCGGGTTCCCGGGTGCTTCGTTATCCGGAAGCGTGCCAGTCAGTTTGACCTGAAAACTAACAAGGGATAAAACAATTAAATGTCAAACTGGAACATGTCGGGTAATACCAGACAGTTCCACATATACGGCCCAGAAGCCACTTACGACGACATACAGCTATAGAGAACTGTCTGCCGATGAGTTCATAAACCATTCAGCTAATAGTAAGATGAATACACGTGGAGACCTGATTGCCGAATACACGTGCATGGGAAGACACGTTTGAACAAGTGAAAATAATTATGAGTTAATGCATAACCAAGCTCGGTAGTTCAACTGAATTGGGGTCCATGAAGAAGGAACGTGCAAATAAAAAAAACGATTAAACTAATCTAAAACCTGCGTCTGCCGCACGACACCTGGTTTTGTTAAAGCTTAAACGTGATTAACATGCATGAACCCGCGACACGTGACAATCTAGATTAAAATAATTCAGCCATTGTATGCACACTATCTAGTTGCAAAGGTATTATGGGAAGCCATGATCGTTAAAGCATGAATGAAACCACAAGAGATAGAAGGCCGAATAATATCAATCTAGATTGGGTAAAAGTGTGTTACAAATATATATATATAATATTCCGTAACATGCAACACTAGATAACTTAATGAATCTATTTAGATTTGCCATATCTAAAAGAGCCGATAACTATCTTGCTTTCACTAAGCATATTGAGCAAACGCCTGCCGCACGGTATCTACTCATAAACAAAGCATAAGCAAAGACTTCTTGATTGTCAAACAAAGATCCGCCGCACGACCATTGAAAACAAACAAGACTACTTGCATCACGTCTAAATCCACCGCATGATACTAAACATGATAACAAGGTTGTCGGAACTTACGGAGGTCGACGGATCGATGACTCCTCTCGAAGAACTCGACGACACGACAAAAGGACTCGAAAGTTGGCACGGGGCCGGTTGTATTGATTTGGTTGTGAACACCTATTACATTGGTCGAGGGTCAATATTTATACCCTGGACAAAACACGAGTCCTAGAGGACTACGATTTATAAAGGAACCTTTAAATAAACTTGGAAACTCGCGATTCCTTACCCTAAACTTTTAGAGTCCTTTACTATTACAACTTTCACCTTTTCGATCGGCCTTGCCTGTCATCTTCTGTCTTTCCCGAATGGAATCACCGCCTTCTGGAATAACCGACCGCAATGCATTTAGCCGACCGCTTGCTTTGTTTGCCGAATACCCTTCTTCCCGCATGTGGGTCTACATGTCATCTTCCAGAATCGACCAAAATCCAGTGTTAACACATGCCCCCTCAATTTCGGGATAAAAATTGTTTTATTCTAAAATTGACCACAAGCTCTTTCATCCCCCTAGGTCATCACCGTTCAAAACCGCAGCCGCTGCCCCAAAACTCAAGCTTTCAGCGCAACCTCGGACCTCCTTCAAATCTTCAATGGCGACCCAGGATGAAATCCCAGAGGTAACCTTTACTTATATTCGGCAACTTTCATCTTATTCTCCCGCTCCCTTTTTGATTTACTCTCCTCTGATTTCAACCATCTTCTAAAGGAATACAAGAGCCAGATTTTGATCCCCTATGCTGCCAATCCCGACTCCTATTTCCTCGGCCCAATGGGAAATCCTGACGCTTCTGAAATTATTGAGAAGGAAACCCAAAGAATTCCTTTCAAGTCTAGGGTTACCTCATCAAACCGATGGCCAAACACGTTCAAGAATTGGCCATTTCCCCCAATCACCGGATGGCGTAACCGGTACAGGAGAATGCTGGAGAAAAGCAGCAGCCACTGGGAGAGTCAAGACATCAGTCATTGTCTGGAGTTATCTTTAGCAGAAACACCCAGGAATGATTCCCTTCTGATAGCAGCTTCTCACTTTTGGTCTGACGCTATCAATGCCTTTATCTTTGGTCATGGTATTATGACCATCACTCTAGCCGATGTATTCATGATGACTGGCTTGAATGTGTCATTGCCAGTATATCCTTACAAGTACAAGAGCAAAAGTAATCAAAGAGCCATCAGCTCTGGATGTGGATGGGTCAAACATATTCAGAACTACATGAATGCATCTGGCGCCGTCTCTGACAAAGAGTTGAAAGCCTTCATGAATATGTGGCTATGCAGATTCATCTTCTGTGGAAAATCCAATGAACCGACCCTGAATCATATGGTAATGGCTGAAGACTTAGCTGCAGGCACTCAGATTCCACTAGGCAAATATCTCTTAGGGTCTGCTTATCATCTGATGCATCAGATTACTCTCCAGATGCGCCAAGGTAGAGAAATCTCTTGTGTGAATGGTCCCTGGTGGCTAATTTAAATGTGGCTTCAACTATATATGCATCAGATAACCTCTGTGAGCCTCTCCAATCTAAGTTTTCCTTCAGTCAACTATGCTGAAGGCAACACAGCAAAGGTCAAGGCTTGTCAGACTTATGGGGAAGCAGCATCATCCATAAGCATTGACTTAGACATCGGTCATTTCTTCAAGCTATTTTTCAAAGGATTCGGCAATGTGCTCTGGTTTCCTTACAGAGAAAATGAAGATCTAACTTTGCCCTGCAAGTTTAGCTATGAAACTGGTTGTTCAGGCCAAGAATCCACAGAGATTTTCAACTCCTTTATCAAACCTTGCACTCTGCCAGCCGAATTTCATCATGGGAGATTAGTGCAGTCCACCTATGAATTCTACTATCCAAATATGGTGGCCAAACAATTAGGATGCGGCCAACTGCCTCCAAGATTCCTCTTCTCAACAATCATAAAGTCAAGGGAAGTAATAACAGAAAGAATAGAAGCCAAGAAGATCTTTGAATTAGGATGGGAATTGCCAACATATGAACCATCCCCATTTGGGCTAATAGATGTTGCTCATCCCTTCTTCATCTCTTGGTGGCAAGAATGGCATGCTCATATCTTCAATATGTCAGTTCATTCTTTATGCAAAAACTTGCAACCTGACTTTGCTTCTGATAGCGAGGTAATTTCATTATGCTCATCATTTCTTGCATCCTGAATCCACTTCTTATTTTAAAATCTTGTTATGCACAGGATCTTGAGTTTACTCCCCCAGCCAAAGCAATCCAGTACTATTCGGCTGGTCCCAAGCCTGCTCTGGGGTTTGACGCTCCAAACTTAAAGGAATTCATGAAAGCTCCTGTAACTTTGGATTCAGCACCTTTAAAGGCACTCATGAAAACTCCTGCTACTTCAGCTGCTGCATCCTCAAGAGGAAAAAGCAAAAGAAAAACATCTGACAATTTTCTCTTACCCAAGAAACCAAGGACCAAGAAAGCCAGATTACCTCATAAGGCATGAATCTTTTATTTTCTTATCAGGTCAACCATCTCATTTAGCAGTAAGCCTGACTATCTCTACACTCATTTCTTCCACTGCAGCCACAAGTCGAAATTCCCATACTGGGTAATACCTCAGCGCCTGTAGAACCAACCCTTGAAGTTTCTACTGAAGATGAAGAAATCCATGATAGCGAAATTTCAGAGACCCATGAAGCTGAAGGTTCAAAGGCTCATAAACCTGATGAGACTATAGGTAACATTGTTCAACCAATTCTCTTCTCCTTTCTCTTTAACAACATCTATCTCTTATGCTCATTATCATTTACTTTACTGAGAATAGATGAGATCTTAGATGAACTGGCAAGGGAAACTTCTCCTGATCAATCTCCAGATCCGTCTCCTCTGAACCTTCAATCAAGTCCTCCAGCAAGCCAGGGTATAACCCATCCTGATGACCAATCAGCCCAACAGGTAATGCCTTGTCTCATACTATATTTTAGCAAAATTACCCAATCGGCTAACACTTTCTTTCTTCCTCTTTGTCTAGAAGAACATCACTAAACCGACCACTAGTTACTCCTTCTCTATTGAGGACTACATTATTGAGAAAGGTGAAGAGATCACTTCTCATCAAACTTTGTCACTGGAGAATCAGGCTCGGCTAAAAGAAGTGATTATTCTGCTGAATAAGGATACCATTAGTCTGGTTCAGGATGCAGACCAGATAAAAGACCTCCTTGAACTCATTGATCAAGATATCCCTTCTGCTCTCAAGGCTCCCCTAAAATCTGCAGCCCATCTTAATGATCACTTTGCTATGGTGAGAAGGGCAACCAAGAACATATCTTCGAGGGCCGCTTTGCAGAAGGATAGATCTTTGAAAAAACTGGAGATTAAAGATCTTCACTCTCATATCCAAACTACGAGAAATTCTTTGGCAACCTTGGAGCCTGAACTGAGATCCATGGAGGATGAAAAAATCAGACTAGAAGCTCAACTAGCCGAACTGAATGCCAAAATTCAGTCTCACAGGGCCCATATAGCCAATCTGCCGAATAACATAGAAGCAACTTCACTAAAGATAGCTTCGACCATCAAAGAAGACCAGCAGATCAAAAATAAGTTGTCCAGCATCCAGAGTTCTGAAGATGAAGATCAAAAAGTGCTAGATAATGTTAGCCGAATCAGGACTGAGGCCATAGAAGCAATCAATCATCTCCTGAACCAGCAGACATTAGGCTTGTAATAAACTTTAAGTGTGATACCCTTTTTTCCTTGATTAAACAACTTTATGTTCACTTATTTTCATTCGTTCGGAAAAAAGCAATCGGCCATTTTCCCTTAAAGTACTCGATTAGAATGTAGCCGATTGTCTCCATTCTTCCAATAGCCGAACGAATCCAATCCAAATACTGTGAGGGTATAGCCGAACAATGTTGGCTCCAATAAATCATGGAGATATTCAAGCGACATTCGACTTAACTCAGGCCTGGCCCAGTCCAGTAACGGTCCAGCCGAAAGGGAGAAAACCTACTCCGCCGTTCGGGATTCTCGCCCCACAACCCCGTGGAACTCGCCACGATCCCTCGCTTCGGCTTATAAATAGACTTTTCCGTTGGCCTTCATCACTATCTTCGCCTCAGCGTTCTCACATCCGTCTCTTCCACTTCTTTCATCCGATTCACTCCAGAAGGAAACCCTAACCTCCATCAAAGCAAATGACGAACAGTGGCAACCGTGGCAAGCGTCCTGCCGACGGAGAAGCTGAAGGAAGCAGGGCATCGCGCTGCCGGCGTTGTGGGTATGATTCGGCTTTTTGCCCCCTTTGCAACTTCCTTGTTCATCTCTTAATTTCGATTTCCTCTTCCTCATTCATCAGGATAAGGGTCATCAGCTCCAGCCAATACCATCTCCTTCCTCCAGTAACGGTAGCTCAACCGGGAACTCCATCATCCGGCTCCTCTGGGTCTGCCAGCTCCTCAAGCTCTTACCACTCCAATCCTTGGGGTTCGGCAGAGCCAGCAGACGCACACCATCCATACTCTCACGAGGAGGCGCTCAAGTTTTGCCAGGAGAGGGACGAAGCCCGGGAGGAGCTAGGCGACGTCTCCAAGAAATTCGGCATTGATCAAGCCGAATGGGAGGACCAGCGGAAACAATTCTGCGACGCCATCACCGGTTTGATATCTTCGTTTAGTTTTGTCATCCTGACTTCCTTTGCTTGCCGACCCATTTCTTCTTTTCTGCCCAGCTCTTTCCGCGGAGAATGACCGCTTGAAGACGGCGGCGAACAAGATTGCCGACAAGGTGAATGCCCAGGGGGAGACGTCCGAGGCACGCCTTGATGCTGTGGACGGCCGCATTGATCAGGCCATCATCCAAGGTGTGCACCTCGGTGCTTCTCTCGGGCTGGCGGCAATGACCTCCCAAACCAACGAGGATTACTCATCCCAGCCAGTTGGCTTCGTTGGAGGACGCCCGGACGAAGTCGACGACATCGATGAGCGTCTGGAGGCCTACGACGATCATGCTGCCACCCTTGCCGAAATCACAAACCCCCAATCTGTCCTCAACAAGTTATTTGAGGAGTAGTTTGTATTAGGATGAACTTTATAAATAATCTCATCCTTTGGAATAATATTTACTTCTTTGACTCTTTTCGGTAAAATCCCACTTGCGATTGTCAGAAAAATGCTGAAAACAACCCAGTTTCGGATAAACATTCTTGTGCTAGAGGCGATGCAAACTACATCGGCTATTTCGTGCTAAAGGCGATATAAACGATATCGGCTATTTCCAATCTCGTATCTAATTTTTAGGCTAAAGGCGATATGAACAATATCGGCTATTTTTCAGTCTTGTATCCGATCTTCTAGGCCAAAGGCGATTTTCCCTCTGTCGGTTTTTCTGATCTACATTCACGAACCAACCTCAACACTGGGGTAGTATTTCTTAAGAAATCTTCCATTAATAGCTCTGGTAAACTCTTCTCCGAATAAAGTCTTTAATATGTATGCATTACCAGGCACACATTCTACAATTCAGAAAGGACCTTCCCAATTTGGAGACCATTTGTCGAACGCTCTATCCTTTGTCCCAACTGGCAATATAGTTTTCCAAACCAAATCTCCTTCTGCGAATTGTTTCAGCCTAACCTTTTTGTTATAATACCTGGCAACGCGTATCTTATTTTTCTCAATATTTTCCAATGCCTTGAGACGAATCAAATGTAAATCTTCCAATTCATCCATCATCAGATTCTTATAATCTTCTTTTGCCAACTCTTTCTGTAACACAACTCGCCTTGAATCTAATCGTAATTCCCATGGTAGTACAGCATGATGCCCATAAACCAATTCATAGGGAGACGTTTGAGTGGACCCATGACAAGCCATTCGGTAAGCCCACAGTGCTTCATTAAGAACCAAGTGCCATTTCCTTGGTTTTTCATCAATCTTCTTCTAGATAATTTTAATCATAATCTTATTTGATGCTTCTGCCTGACCATTAGCTTGGGCATAATAAGGAGAAGAATTATACAACTTAATCCCCATATCTTTGGCAAAATCACAGAATTCTGAAGAAGTAAACTGAGTTCCTTGATCAGTTGTTATAGTTTGAGGAATCCCGAATCTGTGAATTATATGTTCCTTAACAAAACTGATCATATTCTCTGACGTTACCTTCTTCAAAGGAATAGCTTCAACCCACTTGGTGAAATAATCCATGGCCAAGAGTACAAACTTGTGTCCCTTATTAGAAGGAGGATTGATCTGACCAATTAAATCTATACCCCATCCTCTAAATGGCCAAGGCTTGATTATGGGATTCATAACAGACGCTGGAACTTTTTGAATATTGTCGAATTTCTGACAATTGTGACACCCTTTGTAATATTCAAAACAATCTTCCAACATAGTTGGCAAAAAATAACCAGCTCTCCTAATTATCCACTTCATCCGATAAGCTGACTGATGTGCACCACACAATCCTTCATGAACCTCATACATCACTTTCTTAGCCTCTTCTTGACTTAAGCATCTGAGCAATACTCCATCGATGGACTTATAATATAACTGATCATCCAGAAACACAAACTTGAGAGCTTTGTACCTGAGTTTTCGGGAAACCTTTTGAGATGGATTTTTTAGATAATTGGTAACTTCGTATCTCCAATCACCATCTACTGGATCAGTATTTAAAACATCTCCCTCCATAGCAAAAACTTCCCGATTCTCTCGATATCCAGAAGCAGCTTGAGCTAACTTATTTGCTTCTTCATTGTACTCTCTAGGGATATGATGCAAGGTTACTATCAGAAAATTCTTCAAAAGTTCCCTACACTCCTCATAATATTCTCTTAACACATTGTTCTTGCATTCATACTGACCATTCAGTTGATTAATCACCAACTCAGAATCCCCAAAGATTTCAACAGCAACGGCCCTTACTTCTATAAGAAGCTGAAGCCCTCTAAGCAATGCTTCATACTCTGCCTGATTGTTAGTAACATGAAATTCAATAGGAACTGCATACTCAAAAGCTTTTCCTTGTGGGGAAATCAAAAGAATACCAGCACCACCACCTTTGTTACAAGATGATCCATCGAAGAACAAGGCCCAAGGCACAATGCTTATCGCCTCAACAGAAAGATCCCGATATTGGGTAATAAAATCGGCAATAATTTGACCCTTTACCGCCTTTGCCGATTCATACCTTAAATTAAATTCTGACAATGCTAAAATCCATTTGCCAATTCTTCCATTCAAAATCGGCATTGATAGCATATGTTTGATTACATCAAAACTAGAAACCACCACGCATTCGGCATTCAACAAATAATGCCGAAATTTAGTACATGAGTAATACACACACAAGCAAAGCTTTTCTGTAACCGAATACCTTGTTTCCGGGTCTAGTAGTTTTCGGCTAAGATAAGCTACAACTCTTTCTTTTCCTTCAAATTCTTGCATAAGGGCCGATCCTATCGTTAGGCTATCAGCCGCCACATACAACTTAAAAGGCTTGTCAAGTTGTGGAGGTACCAGCACAGGTGGTGCCTTCATATATTGTTTGATCTCATCAAAAGCCTTTTGTTGTATGTCACCCCATATAATTTTTTGATCCTTCTTGAGCTTTAATAAAGGAGAAAAGGGCAACACTCTTTCTGATAGATTGGATATGAATCTTCTTACAAAATTGATTTTGCCTAACAATGATTGCAATTCTGTGAGATTGGTTGGCGGCACAACTTTGTCTATTGCTTCCATGCTCTTTTTCCCAACTTCAATTCCTCCTTTATGAACTAAAAATCCCAAAAACTCACCAGCCGACACTCCAAAGGCACATTTGTTTGGATTCATCTTTAAACCATGCTTTCTTGTGCACTCCAAAGTCTTTCTTAAATCGGCTAAATGTCCTTTACGATTTCTAGACTTGACCACTACATCATCGATGTAGATCTCTACAATCCTGCCGATCAGCTCGTGAAAAATATAATTCATATCTCTTTGATAAGTTGCACCAGCATTCTTTAACCCAAATGTCATGACTATCCACTCAAACAAACCAATATGACCAGGACATCTGAAGGCTGTTTTTGAAATATCTTCCACTGCCATAAAAATTTGATTATAGCCAGCATTACCATCCATAAAACTAATGACTTCATAACCTGCTGCTGCATCTACCAACAAATCGGCAACTGGCATTGGGTAACCATCCATGGGAGTAGCCTTATTAAGATTTCTGAAATCTATGCAAACTCTCATTTTTCCATTTTTCTTGTATACCGGTACTATATTTGAAATCCACTCTGCATACTTGCATGGCCGAATGAAGTTTGCTTCTATTAATCTTTCAACCTCCTTCTTCACATCGGCCAATACTTCTTCTTTGTATATCTTCCTTGGAGGTTGTTTATAAGGACAAAATCCAGGTTTAATGGGTAATCGATGCTCAACAATGGAACGATCCAATCCAGGCATTTCCGTGTAATCCCAAGCAAAACAATCTTTAAACTCTTTCAACAAATCTATCAATTTTGATTTATATTCTGAGTCTAACTCTGTACTAATATACATCGGCCTTGGCTTAGAACCATCACCAACATTGATTTCTTCCAACTTATCAGCCGACATAAAACCACGTCCCAACTTTCCTTTGTTGCCATCGACGGGATTTCCCATTAAAAATTGCTATGAGAGCCGACTGCTTGGATCGGCTGTTGATCCTCGCTGAAAACATTTATAGGACCTTCTTTCCATAGTTTTCCAGAGAAACAATCGACGCCTTCATATTCCCAGTAGGTAGATTCTGTGGCAGCAACACTTACCGAATCGTCAGCATGCACAACTTCAACATCATCTCCAATCCATTGAATGAGAATTTGATGCATTGTCGAAGGAATGCAGCAATTAGCATGGATCCAATCTCTGCCCAAGAGTAGACTATATGCCCCCTTGCCATCAATGACAAAAAAGGTAGTAATCAGAGTTTTAGACCCAATAGTCAGCTCGACATGAACAGCACCTCGGGTATCAGAAGGATTGCCAGCAAAGTCCCTAAGCACCATGTCAGTTTTCAACAATTCTTCATTAGTCATCCCAAGCTTCCTGAAGGTAGCATAAGGCATGATATTGATAGCAGCCCCTCCATCAACAAACATCTTGGTCAAAGGCTTGCCATTGACATATCCTTTTAAATAAAGTGGTCTTAAGTGACGATTCTTGATTGGTTTGTCAAAAACAGCCTACTGAGTTAATACAAGCTGAGCCATCAAATCCTGACATTCATTTTCATCAAAATCAGAGTACACCTCTTCTTGGACATCTTGGCTTTCGGGAGCTACAAACTCTGATGGGAGGAAGAAAGCCATGCAAGCACTAGCCGAAGGACCACATCCATCAGGCTTCTTTTTAGGACGCCATATTTGCTTTGTTTCGGTAACTTCCTTTTCCAACTCCCTATTCCTCAACCGTTGAACTCTTCTTTTCTAACTTTTCCTCAAGCCTGGAGGACACCACTGTCCTTTTTGCCATACGTATTTATAGAAGTCAGCTTCTTCATCATGCATTCTATCATGAATCCAACCTTGACCTGCAAATCTTTTCCTTTGCTGATTCTCAAAACCATCTATTTTTAAGCGCCGATCATCTTCAGGAACCTTCGTTCCAAGTCTTTCATAGACGGGACAACGGTTGACTCGAGATTGCCTATATTCGGAGTACTGAGCACTACACTCCGGACAATTATTTCTTGCAGGCAACCTCAAACCTTCATTCCAACAATGCCTAAAGAACGAACAACCCCAATGAGACTGCTCCTGTTCTGTCATGTATTCTTCTTGCTCCCTTCGGTATACTTCTTCCTCATACCTCCGGCATTCTTCCATAAACCATTGCTTCTTACAGTATTCCTTTTCTTGTTCCCTCTGCCACTTGTTTAGCAAAATACGGGATGTAACTCTGGGTTTGGAAGTTTGACCTTTCTCGGTTCGGCTATTCTGAAACCGAACTCGTTGCTGCAACTCTCTACTGGTGACTTGCCGATCCGGGTCAATAGCACCACTCTCCTTTGCTCTATCAGAAGTCAACACCTTCACCTTGCCTTTACCTTTGAGATCATTAGCAGAGACCATATTCACAGAGAAAGAAATCATATTTTGTGGAAAAGGCTGATCATCAATTTTCATCTTGCCATCAAACCTCAAATGTCCCTCTTGGATAGCTTTCTGGATTCGTATTCTGAACACTCGGCAATCATTGATAGAGTGAGAATTAGTGTTATGGAAGCCACAATACTTTTTGTCTTTCACTCCTTCAGGACGTAGCATAGGATGTCCTTCTGGCAGCTTGATGCGTCCTTCCTTTTATCAATAATGCAAAAAGCCTGTCTGCTTTAGTAACATCAAAATCATAGGTTCCCTTCTGTTGTTTCAACCAGCGTTGATTAACTTGAGTGGGTTCCTTTGCCCAATTCAACTCAGCTGCAGCTATCTCATCTTCATCAATATACTCAGTCGCTTCATCCAGAAAGCCTTGATACACCTCATTAGTGGCATTGTTCTTCTGAAAGCGATTATCTCTCCTGAATCCTTGGGCTTGATTACTCATAACTGCTAAACACTGTGCAAGTTGGCCAAGATCATCAAACTCTAAACCGAACAACTTCTCCCTGATATTCGGCAATATTCCTGCTATAGCTATTCCAGGTAGTTGATCATCTGGTAAATTCAGAGAATAACACATATTCTTGGTCTCCCTAAATCTGCGAAGATACTCCAATGGCGTTTCATTTGTTCTCATCCTCAGACTCATGAGATCAACCAACTTCTTCTCATTGGTACCCGTATAGAAATATGAATGAAACTTCTGCTCTAGTTCTGCCCACGTACCAATGGAATGAGCTGGTAGAGACGTGAACCATGTGAAAGCTGGTCCTGTAAGAGACAAAGGAAAATATCGAATCCTCCAAGCTTCATCTGAAGCAGCTTCTCCAAGCTGCATTAAGTACCGACTGACGTGCTCTATGGTACTAGTATCATCTTGACCAGAAAACTTGGTCAAATCTGTTGGAGGCTTGACCCTTGGAGGCAATGCCACTCTGTTGTACCATTCTGGATAAGGAGACTTGTACGAATAGGATTGATTTTTTGGCTTCAAGCCGAACTGATTTTGCATCATATCAGCCATCCTGTGCATCAAAACATTAATGCCTGGATCCTGATTTCCTTGTACTTGCACTCCAGAAGGCAATCCTGAAAAACTTTTATACCCTGGATTTGGCACAGCATTGACAGCACTGTAATCAGTAAATTCTTGATATCCATCTCTGTCACAGAACCGACCAATTTATAAGAGCACAAGTACAAAAACAATCGCCGAAACGATCAAATTCTCGAACTTGAGCCCATATAAACCCGGTAGTCAACCGAAATCTCGAAGGATTTCAAACCAACTTGCATACAACCAAGATCACAGTAATCCAACATAACATATCGTACGTTACAACATTTCGCAGATGTTCGCAAACAGATTACATCATCACAGAGTCATTGTTATTACAAAACAAGTCTTGTAAAACATGCGGAAGCAAATAGTTTAACTCACACACCGAGTTCAAATACACATACTGGTTGGTTGATCACAGACCGCAAAAGCATTCAGATAAGAGAGAGGAGATCATGCCCATGATCTAGTCCTCATCACCCGCCGGGTGGAGACAATACTTGCAGAATCC
This sequence comes from Miscanthus floridulus, assembly GCF_019320115.1. Taxonomy (NCBI): domain Eukaryota; kingdom Viridiplantae; phylum Streptophyta; class Magnoliopsida; order Poales; family Poaceae; genus Miscanthus; species Miscanthus floridulus. The sequence continues at coordinate 160,248,753 of NC_089580.1, forward strand.
CTGATATAGAAGGTCATCTGCAACAAGAGGGAATAAACCCTGAGTACGGGAATGTACTCAGCTAGACTTACCCGTCGAAAACCAAACAACTGACACCAAGGATTATGCATAGCTTAATGTAGTGGAGCTGGCTGACACTTTCTTTTTGCAGAAAAGCATAAGTAATAATGATCAACTCTTAACCTGTACTAGCAGTGACTTTTTAGCCATTAACCTGTCATCTATATTAGCACCTGTACTAAGCAATCATTTTATTAGGGTGCAAACATTAATAACCATATCAGGTATTCATTTTGGCAACCTTATCATCATCCATTTAACCATATCGTTAAATTAATTGAATCTACGTTGCCGCTGCTCAGTCAAGTTCTCACTATCCGGGAGAGACGGCGATTCGAATCGATTCCTATCCAGCTGGAGGGGTATTCCTAAACACAAACCCTGCTTCCCCCGTCAGGGTCGCAAACAAGTCACCTTTGGTACGATTCAGGAGTCGCGAGTCCGAACAGATCGACATTTTCAGAGAACCACTCTGCCAAGGTTGTTCGGGACTCTAACCCGCCTTGGACTTATGCAAATGGCTCTCCGCACATCCTTACTACCTCCAGAATGTCGCCACTGCTCGCGTCCCCGGCCTGAGTCGAGCTACTAGGCTTCGCGGTCGGAACGACTTATCCGGCCAGCTAAGTGTTAGGCTGCGTTCAACATGACATGAGGACGTACAGCGTATCGGTCCTTAAACGACTCAGACGGAGTCACTATGTTCAAACCTACACAAGACCCCGCCCGGTCTTAATTCATTATTCACATGGTTCTTTTCCACGATAGCAAATATAGCCAACCGTGATCCACCTCATCCTAAATCTCGCAGGTGACAGGAAATCACCTGACTTCTACCGCACTAAGCATGGCTAAGCATTTAACCCGTCCTGAACTTAAATAGGATTCCAGTGCGATATCTGGACAAGGAAGGATATATAATGCAGCAATTGGTTCCAACCAATTCCTATACTTAATGCATCATCAACAATAAAAGATACTCAATGTATTTGTGAAAACATAGGAGGCTTAATATGCTCCGGGGCTTGCCTTTCAGGAATGAGGAAGGCTGGTGGTCAGGGCACTCGGGCAATTCCTCCGCGGCGACTGCTTCGTCGGTTTCCTGCACCTCGGGTTCCTCCTCCTGGTTGGCTCCCTCGAACTCCAGCAACGTCACTCCCTCCGGTACACCTATTGCATGAATGCGCAAGATAAATATCATGGATGCACATGAACGAATGTCAGGGATGCTCGGGGAATGCACATGTTCGCTGTAGTTTGCATATTCCAACTTAAGCCCTATTCAAATCACTTTCACTTACCACGTTTATACAACCTAAGGTATAATTGCTCATCTTCCGTTAATGACCTAGCACCTGCACCTAAGCATATTCTCAAGTTAGGCTAACCCCTAAACAATCAATGAGAACATTGCACAAGCATACACTCAAGCATTTGTATTACCAAATGGAGACTATGTATCGGTACAGTAAACTAGCCATAACTAGAGATTTATAAATCCAAATGATATGCAACAAGACAATCTGGAAAGCTTATAAAATTGTCTACAAAACATTTTCAGACCTCAAAGCATGATTCAAACCTTTACCAGGTTGAATTCATCAATCAACAGAAGTCTATCCTCACAAGGCAGAGAGTAAGCAAAAACTGGAACCTAACTTTAAACAGCTGTAGTTTCTAAACTACTGGGCCAATTGCCCTCAAATTTTGACAGGAGCTAGCTACCTATTTTATCTACAACTCTTGTATTCTACTCATTCACAGAAAACCAAATTATCATGGGGAGCTTTCTAAAGTCCCCAGATCTGTCCAGAGGGACATGATGCAACAATTAATTACTAACTTATGATATAAACACTTAATTAGACAAAACCAACTTTACTATCTCATCACACATATCATAAGAACACCAGCAAGTAAAGTGTTCATCACCAAAACATTTCTTTTACTACCTTTCTTAATTTATTTAATTAATTAGTGGAAATAATAAACATATATGAAAACTACCCCATTAATTCTACAAAAATTACAGTAGACACTACATGCTCTAAGTAGACTACCATAAAAATTTCACACCATTTGAGCAAGTATAAAAGCCTACACAAAAATGATAAGGCATAATGGCTTAAAATGGCATAATTAGGAAACCTTAGTGAAAAGTGTCAAGCAACAGATTTCATATTTTTCCTAGCATCCTTAGGGTACTAGGATACTACCTACCAATTTTCATGGCCATTGGATTCATAAATTAATTACTAAAATTTACACAAGAATCCCCTGATGATAAAAGGAAAATCTATAACTCAAAAACTACACATGCAATGACTCTCAAATTTTAACCAGAGCTTCTACTATATAAGACTAGCTCACCCACAAAATTTCATAATTTTTGGATCACAGAAACTCAAGATATGATTTAAACAAGTTTGCATGCACTCAAAAACACTTTTCAAGTTCCTATTTAATTCACCCAAAATTTCTACATAACATGCTCAAGATATATTTTTATTAAATACTAGACCTAACTGTGAGTCTAACAAAATTGGAATCACTCAATTTGGATCTACCAATTAGGAGTTACAAAAATCACAAATCAGCATTCAAAACTGAAAATTTGAACTATCTTTAAGAACAACAGCCACTGACGTGTGGGACCCGGCTGTCAGCCGACCCCACTGGTCAGCGGCAGCAAAGCAGAGGAGGCGGCTGCGATGCGCGGACGACGGCGTAGCTCGCCGGCGGCGAGGTCTCCGGCCAAATCAAGGACACCGGCGTGATCTCCGTGCTGAGGGGGTTCGATTGGTGCTACTAGCTATCGCTATGACCTAGCGTAAGGAGCTTGCCGCCGGTGATGGCGGCACGGCGAGGCTCCGGTGCGAGCTGCCGGCGACGGCAAACCTCCATTGCTCCTCCCGAGCTCGGTACGAGCTTCACGAGACCACAACGGAGCTACCCAAGAAGAAAAGGAGGACGAGGGGGGTTCCGGTGGTGGTCGACCGCATGAGCGCAAGCTCCGGCGAGGTACGGCCATGGCGACGGCGGCGGAAAAACGGCCAAAGGCCCTCACCTACGGCACGGATGGCACGGCTAAGTGGTGGAGGACGTAGAGGCGAACACGGCGAAGATGGAGGAGGGACGCGGTGCGCTCCGGCCGGCAATGGCAATGGCGGCACTGCGGCGGCCGCTGCGCTACTTGCTGCGGGTGAGCGCGGAGGCGAGGCAGAGGGTAGGAGACCGAATGAGAGCGTGGGGAGTGAGCGGCGAGTGCGGGGCGTGATGAGGCGCACAGCAGCCCGACGTGGCCTGGCTCGGCAGGACGTCGGCGACGTGTGGCCTCCACGCGGCCGTCGAAGCCTGAACCGGTCGGCCACTGTAGGTGACTGAAATTTCGTTTCAGTTTCGACAGTCCCGACTGACAGGCGAACTTCAACGATGTTGATCTCCCAAACCATGACGAGTTAGAAGAAACAATGAACATGAAAGTTGTAAAGCTATAGTAGGGCTACAACTTTGATTTAGAAATCAACAGCCAACTCTCCATGGATCACGAGTTATATCAAGCCAAAGTTGAGGTCATGAAACTGAAACTACACTTAGGACTTAGAAATAATTTCAAGTGTTGAATCCACCATCAAAGCTGACTTGTGGGACCTTTTTGGGCATGTTGTGCACATTTTCACGAGTTGGTCACCAAATAACTTTTGTTCCACATATAATCCTCTACAACTTTGCTTTAGGTTGCTCAGACATGCAAACATCCTAAGCTACACTTTTAAAACAGTCAAACACAGGAGCTCTAGGGGTCCAAATTGGTCAACCAAGACTTGGAAACCTAATTAGGCAAAATGATCAACATGAACATTGTTCCTAATGACATTCTAAGTGTAACTAAGTTACTTACAAGCATTTCTAGCCACACCATGCATTGGTCACACAAGAATCAATCAAGGTATACACTGAAACAATGAAAAACACAAGAAATGTCGCAAATGTTTCATAGTCATGTTTCGCATGTTTCATGATCTTGTTGCATAGTATTAACTAGTCTTGTTTCACTAAGTGAGTGGCACATGTTGCACTTAAGTGTTGGACACTTTACATTTCATAAAGAACAACACACATGAAATATACAACACGTTGCTATGTTTCGAAATAATGTTTCATGTGCTATAAGTTCACGAAAGGATGCATGATGCTCATGTTCATGAAATGCAGTGCAAATGTGGAAGCCAAACACCTGGGGTGTTACAATCTCCATACATATTCTTCTGCAATCTGTTTGATGCTGGAGAAACTCTATAAGCTGAAGGTGGCACTTCTCCTGTGGTACCAAATGTCACCTGGCCATAGGTGGGATGTGATTGCTTTTCAGTGTGAGTCAATCCACCTATATTTGAAGGCGACGCTACTTCTTTTCCAACAGGCTTCTCTTGATGCTTTGGAACATTGAAAAGCGTCGGCCCACTGAGTGGTCCAACATTTTCTTCGAAGTATTTATCAACCATTGGGCCAAAAGTACTGATCATGATTGCCCGAAAGGTATTTAGAAAAGCTATGTGATGGTTTGTCATGGTCTCTCCCATAGCTTTATAAACCAGGGCTGCCATCTTCTGAGCATCCTCCTCTTCAGTGTAATCAGTTTGATGCGGAAGAAGAACCCTCGGCATTGACTGCTTTTGAAATACTTTATTGCTCTTGTTTTTGGAAAAAGACATCAAGCATTTCCGTTGGTATTGCTCGCATGCTTGTAGCACTAAATCCTTGTAATTATCTGGCAATTCTGCCATGCTTACATCCAGAACATGATCATTGTTGATCTCAGATGCCATCTTGAACTAGCAGATTTGTCCCACCGGGCGTGCCAAAAAGTGTGTTGACACAAAATGTGACGCACTGTGCCTCACACACAGCAAGCCAAAAAGCGTAGCTTCAATCGAGTTCCCGGGTGCTTCGTTATCCGGAAGCGTGCCAGTCAGTTTGACCTGAAAACTAACAAGGGATAAAACAATTAAATGTCAAACTGGAACATGTCGGGTAATACCAGACAGTTCCACATATACGGCCCAGAAGCCACTTACGACGACATACAGCTATAGAGAACTGTCTGCCAATGAGTTCATAAACCATTCAGCTAATAGTAAGATGAATACACGTGGAGACCTGATTGCCGAATACACGTGCATGGGAAGACACGTTTGAGCAAGTGAAAATAATTATGAGTTAATGCATAACCAAGCTCGGCAGTTCAACCGAATTGGGGTCCATGAAGAAGGAACGTGCAAATAAAAAAAACGATTAAACTAATCTAAAACCTGCGTCTGCCGCACGACACCTGGTTTTGTTAAAGCTTAAACGTGATTAACATGCATGAACCCGCGACACGTGACAATCTAGATTAAAATAATTCAGCCATTGTATGCACACTATCTAGTTGCAAAGGTATTATGGGAAGCCATGATCGTTGAAGCATGAATGAAACCACAAGAGATAGAAGGCCGAATAATATCAATCTAGATTGGGCAAAAGTGTGTTACAAATATATATATAATATTCCGTAACATGCAACACTAGATAACTTAATGAATCTATTTAGATTTACCATATCTAAAAGAGCCGATAACTATCTTGCTTTCACTAAGCATATTGAGCAAACGCCTGCCGCACGGTATCTACTCATAAACAAAGCATAAGCAAAGACTTCTTGATTGTCAAACAAAGATCCGCCGCACGGCCATTGAAAACAAAAAAGACTACTTGCATCACGTCTAAATCCACCGCATGATACTAAACATGATAACAAGGTTGTCGGAACTTACGGAGGTCGACGGATCGATGACTCCTCTCGAAGAACTCGACGACACGACAAAAGGACTCGAAAGTTAGCACGGGGCCGGTTGTATTGATTTGGTTGTGAACACCTATTACATTGGTCGAGGGTCAATATTTATACCCTGGACAAAACACGAGTCCTAGAGGACTACGATTTACAAAGGAACCTTTAAATAAACTTGGAAACTCGCGATTCCTTACCCTAAACTTTTAGAGTCCTTTACTATTACAACTTTCACCTTTTCGATCGGCCTTGCCTGCCATCTTCTGTCTTTCCCGAATGGAATCACCGCCTTCTGGAATAACCGACCGCAATGCATTTAGCCGACCGCTTGCTTTGTTTGCCGAATACCCTTCTTCCCGCATGTGGGTCTACATGTCATCTTCCAGAATCGACCAAAATCCAGTGTTAACAATGGGCTTAGAGCAACTCTGCCAGTGTTGGGTACCATAAAACGGGGTACCCTGAGCGTACGTCAAAAGGGGCACTTAAATCCCATCAACGACAAAGTTAGAGGGTAAGCCATGGGCTCATCACCAGCCCCTTCTGAGCCGGCCCGGCTCTCCGCCTCGCCTCAGGCCTCTCGCAGGAGGTCTCGGCATCCTGACGCAATCTCCGCCTCGCGCGAGACCTCTCGCGGAAGGCTTCGGTAAGGAGACGCAATCTCCGCCTCGCGCGAGGCCTCTTGCGGAAGGCCTCGGTAAGGAGACCAATCTCCGTCTCGCGCGAGGCCTTATTCTCTGTCTCGCGCGAGGCCTTATTCCCCGTATCGCTCGAGGCTGGCTTATCCATAGCCCGTCGCCCCCGCCTCGGCCAGTCTTCCCGACAACACGTCACGTCCCATTAATACGTCAACCACTCCCGCAATCTCAGCCGGACGACGGCTCGACACCGCGGAATGGCCGACGGGACATGAGGTTGCATCAGCGCCATACCAGCTGAGACAGGGCGCGGCGGGGATTACCGGCCACTGTATTTTGACGTTGTACCCACGATCAGCGCCCGCACTACACTGTGCCCCGCGATCCCCGCCTCGAAAACAACACGACATGGGCAGCCTGGCCTGGGTCATCACCGCCTCCGAACCAGCACACCAGATCAACCGCTCTCTCCGGGCCTCGGCACTCTGCACCAGGGTCTCGGCTATCTCGGGATTTGTGTCTGCCGAGACCCCCCACTGTGGTGTGGCCTCACGCACAGTCAGTCCACAGCGACCCGCATGCTGACCGCCGCACCCGCTCCAAGGCAGCCCTGGAGCTCCCATGACGCACAAGATCGGATGTGACCTGCACGCCGCCCCAGTATTCCAAGAACGGACCACTCCGACGACTACGCCGCCACAGGAACAGGCTACAGGGCTTGGACACACCGCCTCTGTTCGCACGACGCCGTATAGTTAGCACATGTACCGTCCTTGTCCTCCCTTCAACTATAAAAGGAAAGGACCGAGGCCATTTAGAGGGGGGGCACTCACGAAGAACAACGCCCGGTAACACACACATTTCCCTGCTGCCTGAGAGCAACATCTCAAGCAGCCCACATCACACCTCGCCGAGACCTGGGACTAGCTCCCTCTCTCACCTAGCTTGTAACCCCCTACTACAAGCATTTCGGTGCAAGGAATACAAGATCGATCTCCCAGACTGGACGTAGGGCTCGAATTGCCCGAACCAGTATAAACCTTGTGTCTCTTTGCATCACCATCTGGAATCGGGAACACGCAGGATAAATTCACTAGTTGGTTGAGGACCTCCCGGTCCGAAACACCGACAGTTGGCGCGCCAGGTAGGGGGCCTCTGCGTGTCAGCTTCATCATCCCAACAGGTTCCGGATGGCAGACCCCGTACGACCGCTACATCTCGGCACGGTGGTGTGGTTTGGAAGCCTAGAGTTCATGTCTCTAGGGCACGAATACGACATGGTACTTCTCACACCCTAAGCCCCGCCTGCCAATGACGACGTCACGCATCGGCAGCCCAGACGTAGGCGGCGCCCGGGCGGCCGTTCTCGCCGTGCTCGCCAGGCACGACACGAGCAAGATCATCCCGATGCCACGCAAACCCAGGGCGACTCGCCGCTCTCCGCCAGCACCCCACGACCAGCTGTTGGTGCAGGGTCCCTGGTTGGGGATCTATCTAGCCTGAGCATGGACAAGGGAAAAACACTGGTGGCACCCAACGACGCCCCGACATCAAGCTCCGCTCCACCACTCCTTGAGGAGCTATCTCCGGCAGAACAGAGCCCGGTGGCAGTACTATCTCCATACCCCTTCGGGTTGAGAAATGCGGTCGCATCTTATGCTTACGCCTACGCATCCGCTCACGAGGATCTCTCGGAACGCCTCCAACGCTTCGCTCTCAACTTCGACACCATCGCGTCGACCCACACCCACGCCGACTCCTCGGAGGAGGACGAGGCATGGGCTAGAGCAGATTTCTCTAACCTTCACGACCGTGAAACCATGCGCCGCTTCCTGACCGCTAGCGACTATTGCTTTGGCTACTCCGATTCTGACGGTGAAAGTACTTATGATCCCACTCGTGAGTGCTTCCATGTCGGGCTTAGGATGCCAAGCACGGGCGACGAGGATGAGGGGGCAGACAATCACACTCCGCTTCATCAGGGAACGGGCGATGCTACACCTTCGTGCATTGTCCCACCCACAGCACGGAATGAGAACTTTGCCCTCGGACGATTCCGCCGCCCGGACCTGGAACAACTCCGTGAGCTTCAGGCCAAGGTCGAGCAAGATCGACTCCTTCTACAACAGCTCCGAAGCACTCTCGAGCAGGAGCAGCAAGGCCGAGGTGACGGTGGGGGAGCCCGGCGACGGGGCTCACGACGTACACCACCGCATCAACGACGATGAAGGGGACGATCGTCCCCCAATCTTCAATCACGCTAGCCAGAATGTCGCGGCTGCGGCAATGCTAGTGTGCGTGATGCCCGAGCCCTCCACCATGGAAGGACGGTGGGTTCGCAGCGAGCTCCGGGATCTCCTCGAGATCGCCGCGATGCAGCAGGCCGAGAGTTCCGCCTCCAGGCGGCGCGATGCCATCTCGGACCTCCTCTCAGCACCACATTGGTAGGATAAGGAGGCCTCGGTTCGTCTCGAGCCCGTTCGGGTGCCGGCAATCGGTAGGGTCCCCTCGGTCCACGACCGCCTCGATAATCGACGCGAGGCGTAGGGTGACCACGAGGTGGTCGGCCGACAGTGACGCCACGACAACGAGGGCCCCGCCCGAGGCTACCATCCACATCGAGGCAGCCGCTACGACAGCGGAGAGGACCGCAGTCCTTCTCCTGAACCACCTGGCCCTCGAGTCTTTAGTAGAGCCATCCGCAATGCTCAGTTTCTAGCCCAGTTCCGCCAGCCAGCCAACCTCACCAAGTATAGTGGTGAGACCAACCCCGAGCTCTGGCTCGCCGATTACCGCCTGTCTTGTCAGCTAGGCGGCGCCGACGATGACCGGCTCATCATCTGCAACCTTCCATTGCTCTTATCAGACTCAGCGCGAGCCTGGCTCGAGCACCTTCCTCCCTCTCAGATCCACGATTGGCACGACTTGGTTCGGATCTTCGTCAGGAATTTCTAGGTGCGCCCTGGAAACTCCTAGGACCTTAAGAGCTATCGCCAGAAACCAGACGAGTCTCTCCGAGACTTCATCCGATGCTTCTCGAAATAATGCACCGAGTTGCCCAGCGTCGGTGACTTAGAGATTGTCCAGGCTTTTCTCTCTAGCACCACCTACTGAGACTTGGTCCGAGAATTAGGCCAGAACATGCCGCGTTCGGCCACCGCGCTCCTCGACATCGCCACCAACTTTGCCTCAGGTGAGGAGGCTGTAGGGGCCATCTTCCCCACGGACGACGCCAAGGGGAAGCGGAGGGATGAGGCCCCTGAGGCCTCGGTTCCCCGCCTCTCCAAAAGGAAGAAGAAGGATCGCCAGGGGAAGCGGGCCGTCCTCGAGACCGATATGGTCACAGCCACAGAACGCAAGAATCTCCGAGGCCCTAGGGGCCCCAGACCCTTTGACAACATGTTTAAGAAACCCTGCCCTTACCACCAAGGCCCGGTCAAGCACGCCCTCGAGGATTGCTCCATGCTACGGCGTTACTACGCCAGGCTCGGGCCCCCCGACGACGACGCCAAGCAGAAGGGCACCGGCCACCGGGACAATGACAAGGATGACGGGTTCCCCGAGGTACACAACGCCTTCATGATCTTCGGCGGACCCTCAGCGTGCCTTACGGTGCGGTAGTGAAAGAGGGAACGCTGAGAGGTCTTCTCGGTCAAGGTAGCCACTCCCCGGTACCTCGACTGGTCTCGGGAGGTGATCACCTTTGATCGAGACGACCACCCCGACCATGTTTCGAATCCCGGGCAGTACCCACTTGTTGTCGACCCGATCATCGGCAACACCCGACTCTCCAAGGTGTTGATGGACGGAGGCAGCGGCCTCAATATCCTATACGCCAACACCTTGGAGCTCTTGGAGATCGACCGATCGAGGCTCCGAGGCGAAGCCGCACCCTTCCACAGCATCATGCTAGGGAAACACACGCGACCCCTCGGGCGCATCGACCTTCCCGTCTGCTTCGGCACCCCCTCCAACTACCGCAAGGAAGTCCTTACCTTCGAAGTGGTCGAGTTCGGAGGAACCTACCACGCCATCCTGGGGCGGCCATGCTACGCCAAGTTCATGGCAGTTCCCAACTATACCTACCTCAAGCTCAAGATGCCAGGCCCTAGCGGTATCATCACCATTGAGTCCACATACGAACATGCATATGACCACGACGTCGAGTGCATCGAGTACGCCAAGGCTCTTGTGGAGGCCGAGACCCTCATCACCCACCTCGACCAACTCAGTGGCGAGGCGCCTGACTCCAAGCGTCGCGCAGGGGCGTTCGAGCCCACGGAGGCCATCAAGCTTGTCCCGGTCAACCCCGCCTGCCCCGACGACCGGGCGCTGAGGATCAGCGCCACCCTCGACATCAAATAGGAAGCCATGCTCGTCGACTTCCTCCGTGCGAATACCGACATATTCGCATGGAGTCCCTCGGACATGCCGGGCATACCGAGAGAGGTCGCCAAGCACACCTTGGATATCCGGGCCGGCTCTAGACCGGTGAAGCAACGCCTGCGCCGCTTCGACGAGGAAAAGCGTAGGGCCATCGGTGAGGAGGTGCAGAAGCTCTTGGCAGCCGAGTTCATCAAGGAAGTGTCCCAACCAGAGTGGTTGGCTAACCCCGTGTTAGTTAGGAAGAAAAATGGGAAATAGAGGATGTGTGTAGACTACATCGGTTTGAACAAAGCCTGTCCAAAAGTCCCCTTCCCATTACCCCAAATCGATCAGATCGTTGACTCCACTGCTGGGTGCGAGACCTTGTCTTTCCTTGATGCGTATTCTGGTTATCATCAAATCAAGATGAAAGAGTCCGACCAGCTCGCGACTTCTTTTATCACCCCATTCGGCATGTACTGCTACGTGACTATGCCTTTCGGCCTCAGAAACGCAGGGGCCACATACCAGCGGTGCATGACCTAGGTCTTTGGCGACCACATTAGGCGAACCATCGAGGCCTATGTGGACGACATCATGGTCAAGACCAGAAGGGCCGAGGATCTCGTCGACGACTTAAGGATAGCCTTCAAATGCCTTAGAGAGAAGGACATCAAGCTCAATCCTGAGAAGTATGTGTTCGGGGTCCCTCGAGGCATGCTCTTGGGATTCATAGTCTCGGAGCGCGGCATAGAAGCCAACCCAGAGAAGGTCTTGGCCATAACTAGCATAGGACCAATCAGAGACCTCAAGGGAGTACAGAGGGTCATGGGATGCCTTGCGGCCCTGAGCCGCTTCATCTCGCGCCTCGGCAAAAAAGGCTTGCCTCTGTATCGACTCTTGAGAAAAATCTGAGCGTTTTTCTTGGACCCCAAGGCCGAAGAAGCCCTCGACAGACTCAAAGCGCTGCTCACAAATCCTCCCATCCTGGTACCCCCAGCCAGGGACGAGGCCCTCTTACTCTACGTCGCCGCAACGACCCAAGTGGTTAGCGCTGTCATAGTAGTAGAAAGGCAGGAAGAGGGGCATGCTCTACCCACCCAACGACCTATTTACTTCATCAGTGAAGTGCTCTTCAAGACCAAAACGCGTTACCCCCACATCCAGAAGCTGGTCTACGCCGTAGTCCTGGCCCGGCGCAAGCTGCGTCACTACTTCGAGTCTCACCCAGTGACCGTGGTATCGTCTTTCCCCTTGGGAGAGATAGTCCATAACCGGGAGGCCTCAGGCAGGATAGCCAAGTGGGCCGTCGAGCTTATGGGGGAAACCTTGACTTTTGCGCCTCGAAAAGCGATTAAGTCTCAGGTCTTGGCCGATTTTGTGGCTGAGTGGACCGACACCCAATTACCACCTGCCCAAGTCCAGATAGAATGCTAGACCATGTACTTCGACGGGTCTCTGATGAAGACCGAGGCAGGTGCGGGACTCCTCTTCGTCTCGCCCCTCGGAGTACACATGCGCTACATGGTGCGGCTCCACTTCGCCGCCTCCAACAACGTGGCCGAGTACGAGGCCCTCATCAATGGCTTGCAAGTTGCCATTGAACTTGGGGTACGGCGTCTCGACGTCCGGGGTGACTCGCAGCTCGTCATCGATCAAGTCATGAAGGAGTCTAAGTGCCTCGACCCCAAAATGGAGGCTTACTGCAAGTTGGTACGTCGCCTAGAAGACAAGTTCGACGGTCTCGAACTAAACCACATCGCACGGAAGTACAACGAGGCCGCCGATGAACTGGCAAAGATGGCCTCGGCATGGGCTCTGGTCCCCTCGAACGTATTTGCCAGGGACCTTCACAAACCTTCCATTGACTACACCTTGGTAACGGAGGAGGGCCCACCTGTGGAAACCACGGCGGGGCTCGACGCCCCCTCTACTACTGAGGCCCCCTCGACCGAGCCCGAGGTCATGGAAGTCAACACCGAGCCTCCGCAGACCGACCAGGACATGGATTGGCGAATCCCGTTCCTCGATTGGCTTGATCGGGGGGAGCTTCCTAGCGACAGGACCGAAGCTCGATGGCTTGCGCGCCGAGCCAAGACTTACGTCCTCTGCAATGATGAATTGTACAGGCAAAGCCCCTCCGGTGTCCTCCAATGATGTATCACTGCCGAGGCGGGCCGAGCCCTGCTTTGGGACTTGCACGTAGGCGCCTGCGGGCACCATGTGGCGCCTCTGACGCTCGTAGGAAATGCTTTCCACCAAGGGTTTTATTGGCCGACGGTGGTCGCCGATGCCACCAAGCTAGTACGCTCCTGCGAAGGATGTCAGTACTATGCTCAACAAACACATCTCCCAGCCCTGGCCCTCCAAACCATCCCCATCACGTGGTCGTTTGCCGTATGGGGGCTCGACATGGTCGGGCCTCTGCAAAAGGCCCCCGGAGGCTACACCCATCTACTAGTATTATTCAACAAGTTCTCCAAATGGATCGAGGCTCGTCCGATCAATCAAATCAAATCCGAGCAGGCAGTGCTGTTCTTCACTGACATTATCCACAAGTTTGGGGTTCCTAACACCATCATCACCGACAACGGGACACAGTTCACCAGCAAAAAGTTCCTAACGTTTTGCGACGACCACCACATCCGTGTGGCCTGGTCCGCCGTAGGACACCCAAGGACCAACGGCCAAGTAGAACGTGCTAACGGCATGATCCTACAAGGACTCAAGCCAAGAATTTACAACCGGTTGAAAAAGTTTGGCAAGAAATGGCTCGCCAAACTCCCATCGGTCATCTGGAGCCTGAGGAACACTCCAAGCCGAGCCATAGGGTTCACGCCTTTCTTCCTAGTCTATGGGGCCAAGGCCATCCTCCCCACTGACTTGGAATATGGTTCCCCAAGGCTACAAGCCTATAACGAACAAAGTAACCGCACCACCCGAGAGGACGCCCTCGATCAACTAGAGGAAGCCCGAGACGTCGCGCTACTACACTCGGCTAGATACCAGCAGACCCTACAGCGCTATCAGGCCTGGCATGTCTGAGGCCGAGACTTGAAGGTAGGCGACCTGGTGTTGAGGCTAGCACAGAGCAACAAGGGCCGCCACAAGCTGACCCCACCGTAGGAAGGACCATACATCATCGCCCAAGTACTGAAGCCCGGGACCTACAAGCTGGCCAATGAGAAGGGCAAAATCTTCACCAACGCTTGGAACATAGAATAGCTACGTTGCTTTTATCCTTAAATTTCCAAGCATTGTATATATTGTTATTCGGAATACAATTAAAAAGCGTTCTTTAGTTGGTCTAATTTTTTGAGAAACCCCCCCGAGCCCATCGTGGGTCTCGGCAACAGAATAACACGGTAAGGGAGACTCGGCTCTACCTCGGTAGAACCAAGCCTCCCTCGGGGGCTAGATGGGGGACTCCCCCTAAGTCCCACGCACCATTCTTTAGTCGTTTTTCGAAAAAATTCCTACGCCAAGTCTCTAGCACGCTCTGATGAATCGGTTGTAAAAACCCCTCAGACCAAAGTTTGTTTCCTAAGCAAGAGGCCGGTAGAGTCGTGAGACGGCCTACGCCTCCGGGCTACGGCACTCCCTCACTACCTCTCGCCCAAGGGACGGCTTAGGCTCCAAGGAGGCGTTTTGCAAAAGAAATCTGATTAGAAGCAACAGAGGGCGGAGGCTCGAAAACAAGAGAAAAATGACTAAGAAACACAAATACTTCAAAAAGAAAGGCCTCGACGGCCACAAGCGTTACGATACAAAGATAATTCCTACTCTATTTTTACATGGCCCCTTGGGCCCAGGTCAAGGCTCAAGGCCTCCAGCATCGGCAGATGGTAGGGGAGGGCCTACCTCCTCTTCGAAGAGCGTCGCCAGCGCCGTACCAGGGCCTTCTGCCGCCTCCATCAGCTTCGTGACCGCCGCGTTGGCCTCCTCGTCATCATCAGGCAGAACATAGCCATCACTGATGGCCGGGAGGTCGACGCCAACATAGTGAGAGGAGATGACGGCCAACACGCGCTTGACACCCGTGTGCAGCGCTTCTCGGAGCCGCTCGCGCATCTGGCTGCTCAGCGCGATCAAACGGCTCCCAAGGGAGCTGCCTGACTGAACCCCTTTGACCTCCAAGGCCTCGCAGGCGGAAAGGGCAGCACGTTTCAGTGCCTCGTGCTCCCCGATCTCGGTCTCGAGCACCGTCTACACCGCGCTGGAAGTCTCGGCTGCCCGAGTAACCTCCGCCTCTGACTCTACACCATGGAAAACAGAATGAGGTTGAGCGAGGGAAAAAACAACCTAAATTAGGGGCGGAAGCCCACAGAACTCACCCTTGGCCTTCTGCTCCCAGCGTCGGGTCTCGACCTGGCAGGCCTCGGCTTTCTCCTTCCAGCGTAGGGCCTTAGCCCGGGAAGCCTCGGCCTTCTCCTTCAAGCGCTGGGCCTCGACCCGAGAGACCTCGGCCGCCCTGGAAGCTTCACTCCCAAGCTCTGCGTCACACAAGGAAGTTAGGGAGCGAACATTAAGAAAAGAAAACAAAACGAGGGGACTAAAACTCACCCTCGACCGTCCCCCTCCAAACCACAGCCTCGGTTTGCGAGGCCTTAGCTACAGCAAGGGCCTCATCTAAGGCACCTTTCATTAGCTGGTGCGCATTCTGTTCCACCCCTAGCTACCCCGCGAGAGCGGTGGCCGAGGCCGTAGCTTCAACGGCTCGAGCCCTGAAGGCATCCTGATCACTGGCCGCGCGGGCGAGCTCCTCCTCCAACTCCTTGACCCGCGCCACCAGAGGGGCAAGCTGCTCCTGGGCCGTGGCCGCCTCGACCTTCACGTTGGCACAACGAAGGCGGAGGTCCTCCACCTCCGCGCTCCGCGCCGCTAGGAGCTCATTGGCACCCGCAAGCAGGCCCTTTTGCCACTAGAGCTGGTCCCAGACGTCCCTCTCCCGCTGGAGAAAGACCGACTTCCCAAGGGACCGTGTCTCGAGCTCCTGGGGAAGCAGAACAGGGGTCATTGATTGCAACAAAACTCAGAAAAAGGCAACATCACGCGAGAAAAGAAAACGCGAACCTGGGCGACTCCGGGTAGTTCGTCGGCCACCACGGACAGCGCCGTCCGTAGCGACCGCTCCGCCAGCTGGTGGTATTGCTTGAAGGTGCCCTAGCACCCACCCTCAGCTGCGTCCTCGAGGGCGAACAGAGGCTCCCCCTTAGGGTCGTCCCGGCTCCGCCACAGTACCCGCGGGTGGTCCCACCCGTGAGGCTCGGGTCGCGTCCGCATGAGGGCCGAGCTTCCCTCGCCCAAGATCAGAGCCGGCTGATCCACGGCGCCGGTCTCCTCGGCGTCGACCACCTCCCGCGCCCGGGAAGTATCGACGGAGGAGATCGGATAGACCTCCACCTCCCGAGCGCTCTCTCGTAACAACGGCGGGCCTTGAACCAAGGGCGCCACCAAGGCCTCCGTCGCCTTCATCTCCGCCTCCTGGATAGACGGCCTCGCCGCTATCACGTTGGCCTTGGCAATCTCGGGGGCTCCGGCCTCCACAATTATGGCCTCGACGGTCTCGGGGGCTCTGGCCTCCGCCATCGTGGCCTCGGTGGTAGCAGAAACACCGACCACCGCCTCTGCGGTCTCAGCAGTCTTGGGCCCCTCAGCCTCCGTCGCCTCAGCCTCAAAGACCCCAGGGGCCTCGGCAACCAAGGGCACCCCGGCCCCATCTGACTCGTGAGCCTCGTCCTCACGGGGCGGAAGCACTCCCTCCCCCGTTTGTGTCGGGGTCGCCTCGGTAGCCCCTCCTTGGGTGGCCGGCTCCTTCGGGTCGGCCCTCGCCGACGCCGCGCCACATTGTATAGCGGCTTGTGCCTCCGCCACCCAGTGGGCAGAGGAGCCAGGGCTCGCCTTGAGCGCCTTAAGGGGCGCTAAGGGAAGCTTGTCCGTAGGCCGCTTCCGACTAAGAAAAAATCACCTACAGGGTCAGCACGAGACCAAAGAGCGAACGGAAGGCACTGCGACCCCACCAAAAATACACCTACCTCGAACGGGGCGGCAACCGCTTCGCCACGGCGACCCTCATCCGCAAAGGCGGTGGCGGCAGTAGAGGCATCGCCTCCATGTCCATCGGCGCCGGCCGGTCCTCAAAGGACCCTGGCACCCCATCGGTCCTCTGCGGGGGCGGTTGCGTCGCCTCCACCGCCACTTGTTCCACCATCGCCGTCGAGCCCACCGGGCTGACGGCGCGTTTGCCCAACGCCCGTGCCCCGGGCGTATCGGCTTCGGCCCTAGAGCGGGCAATCGCCGACCCCGGGTCCGCTTCTCCTCCTCCTCCCAGGAGTGTCGGGCTGCTTGCCAACGCCCCGGGCACCACCCCCACTACGTCAGGGAGATGGTCTAGGGGACCTCGCCCTCATCATCCCCGTCCGACGCCTCCGTCGACAGCGACGGCGACGGGGATTCCTCTAACAGGAGGCCATCCTTCCTTTGTTGACGGCGGCGCTTGTCAAGCTCCTCGCGCGCGAGGATCTTCTTTGTGCGCTTCGCCACCTTGGTGTCTTTCCGTTTTTTCTACGTGTTGGCATACGCCTGGTTGATCGCCCGCTGCCTCGTGTCCTCAGGAACGGGCGGTGGAGAGGAGCGCACGTCCCTCATCCCCTGCAGGAACGACGAACGCGCATCAGGGAACAAGAAGTAAGGGGAAACAGAGGAGGCTCAGGGGCTACAGCGGCACATGACTTACCAGCGAGAGGAACCCCCGCGACGGTCGCATCGCGATGGGGGTCAAGTTGCTGCCCCTCAGCTTCGCCTCCACCGTCTCCCCCACTCGACAAACAATTTCCTCATCGAAAAGGGCGGAGGAGGACATCCGGATGCCCTCAATGGGCTCACCCGGCTTCATCTCAAACAGCCACTGCCGCTGAGCCATCAGCGGTAGCACCCTCCGGCGGTGGAAGGCAGCCATGACCACAGCCACGGTAAGGCCACGGCCCTGTAGCCTCTCTAGCCCCTCTAGAAGCGGCTGCAGCTTGGGCTGGTCGTCCTTCGGGACGCCGTACTTCCATCTCTCTGGGCAGCTCCCCATAATCCGCCTAGTGTAGGGGGGAAGTCCTCTGTCATCGTTACGAAGGTAGAACCAGCTTGTGTACCACCGGCGATTGGATGACGTGAGCTAGGCCGGGATGTAGAGGTGCTGGCGGTCCTGGCGCACTTGAAGAGTGCAGCCACCGGCCCTCGTCGCTTTCCTCGTACCCGACGTGCCCGTCGGCTTAGTGGTGTGCCCCGCCCGGAATAGATGGAGCCACAACTCCCAATGGGGAGCAATCCCCAAGTACCCCTCGTAGATGGCAACGAAGATGGCCGCCTGTGCGATGGAGTTGGGGTTGAAGTTGTGGAGCTCCATGCCATAGTAGTGCGGGAGCGCCTGCATGAATCGATCCGCCGGGACGCCGAGGCCACGCTCGTGAAAGGAGACGAAGCTCACGACATAGCCGTCGCGAGGCCTCGGCTCTAGCTCACCGTACGGAGCGATCCACTCCAGCCTGGTGGGGTCCGTCACCGGACGAAGGAGTCCGCCGTCCACGAGCGACTAGAGTGTCTCCACGGTAACATCGGAAGGATCCCAGGGGTCCGCCTCGACAACGACGATGTCGCCGGCCATGAGTGCGATGGAGGGATCGGATGCGGCGGTGAGTCTTTCTCTCTCTCCCATGCTCTTGCTTTTTCTCGCTTTCTCCCTGGCTCGCTCTTCTCCCTTCTTCCCGGCACCCGCTGCTCTAGCGACGGCTCGATGGAGGCAGAGCTAATGCATGCAAGGTAAGGTGAGGAGGGGCGAGACTCTTTGAGTATTTATGTAGGGGGAAGGCGAAACGAACGGACGATGAAATCGGGGAAGTTTCCCCCCGATTCAGCGCAGTTAACCACGAGCCGATTTTGCCGCCCACATGCCCACTTCTTTCTCATTAATTGCAGGAACAGTTACGTCCCATCCACCATGTCACGCTCAGCTACTACGGCAGCAGGTGTCATTTCGCCTCCCCAGGAAACCGCCTCAAAAGGCGCGCCACCCGTTGCCGAGCCAATGGGGAAGATATCCCCCCCGGCCTATTCCTTTTAGATAAAGGAACCAGGCTCTGAGCCTATTACGGTCTAGGGGTTCAAAGGCTGGGCCCCCAGAGGTTTCGATAGTCGCCCCAGGACAACAGAGTCAGGGACGACTGTGGGCGAGCCTATACGGGGCTGAGGCCCAAGCAAGCAAAACGCTTGGGACGCCCTAAGTCATGTTCGAGACCGGCAGGGAAGTCTCCGAATGGGATCCCACCGTAGGGAGGCATCGAGCCACCGAGGCCTAGCGAACGGCCTCGGCACCCACTAGAGAAACCCTCTGGTACTCTTGGAGTGCGTCTCTGGACCGCTAGCCGTCCCCTAGCGAACAGGGCACGGGCCTCCACTCGGACTTACCCGATAACAGCTCACCGGAGGTGCCAACGCTCGTGCCCACCGAGGGTAGCCTGGCACATTCCACCCCTCCTTTTCGAGCAAAAAGGAAGCGTGAGGGTCGTACAAAAAAGTCAGGGGAACCCCCGACGGACCTCTCGCCCCATGCAGAGGCTAGGGGGCTCTTCCTGCAATCTTGCCGAGACCTAGCAACCCCGGTTCGCACTCGAGGGGGCTCGGCAAAACAACCCCTCCTTCCAAGCAAAAAGGAAGCGCGAGGGTCATACAAAAAGCCAGGGGAGCTCCTGACGGCCCTCTGCTCCGTGCGGAGGCTAGGGAGCCCTTCCCGCAACCTCGCCGAGACCCCACGACCAAGGCTCGCGCCCAAAGGGGCCTTGGCAAACAAACCCTCAAGCGCGAGGGGCGTATAAAAAGCCAGGGGAGCTCCCGACGGCCCTCTCACCCCGTGCAGAGGCTAGGAGGCTCTTCCTGCAACCCTGTCGAGACCCAGTGGCTCCGGCTCGCACCCGAATGGGCTCGGCAAACAAACCCTCCGTCCGAACAAAAAGGATATGTGAGGGTCGAATAAAAAAGCTAGGGGACCCCTGACCGCCCTCTTGCTCCAGGCGGAGGCTCGGGGGCTCCTCCTGCACCCTAGACAAAGACAAACGATCTAAGTCCGTGCTAGAAGTTTCGTTACAAATACGATAAAGGGCACCGAGCCTGTTATGGTCTAGGGGTTCAAAGGCTAGGCCCCCAGAGGTTTCGACAGCCGCCCTAGGGCAACAGAGTCAGGGACGACTTTGGGGCGAGCCCATGAATGGCCGAGGCCCGAGCGAACAAACGCTCGGGGCGCCCTAAGTCGTGTCCGAGACCGGCAGGGAAGTCTCCGAATGGGATCCCACCATAGAGAGGCATCGAGCCACCGAGGCCCAGCGAACGGCCTCGGCACCCACTAGAGAAACCCTCTGGTACTCTTGGAGTGTGTCTCCGGACCGCTAGCCATCCCCTAGTGAACAGGGCATGGGCCTCCACTCGGACTCACCCGATAACAGCTCACCGGAAGTGCCAACGCTCGTGCCCATCGAGGGTAGCCTGGCCCATTCCACCCCTCCTTCCGAGCGAAAAGGAAGCGTGAGGGTCGTACCAAAAGCCAGGGGAACCCCTGACGGACCTCTCGCTCCGTACGAAGGCTAGAGGGCTCTTCCTGCAACCACGCCGAGACCCCCGCGACCCGAACTCGCACTTATGGGCTCGACAAATACGATAAAAACTCCTCACTCAAACACGAAAACGAAAAAAGCCCCTGGAGGAGTAACTCCACTCCTCCAGGGCCTCGGGGGCTACACCCGGCGGGTGCGCTCGCGCGCACCCACCAAAACCTCAAGAAGCAAAACACAACCCCTACGGGAGCGACTGCAAGCCAAGTCTCGATAAACCCTCAGGGAGAGTGCACTCACTCCCCCTGAGGCTTGGGGGCTACTGTCGGGTACCATAAAACGGGGTACCCCGAGCGTACGCCAAAAGGGGCACTTAAATCCCATCAACGACAAAGTTAGAGGGTAAGCCATGGGCTCATCACTAGCCCCGTCCGAGCCGGCCCGGCTCTCCGCCTCGCCTCAGGCCTCTCGCAGGAGATCTCGGCGTCCTGACGCAATCTCCGCCTCGCACGAGACCTCTCGCGGAAGGCCTCGGCAAGGAGACGCAATCTCCGCCTCGCGCCGCCACAGGAACAGGCTACAGGGCTCGGACACGCCGCCTCTGTTCACACGACGCTGTATGGTTAGCACATGTACCGTCCTTGTCCTCCCTTCAACTATAAAAGGAAAGGACCTGGGCCATTTAGAGGGGGGGCACTTACGAAGAACAACGCCCGGTAACACACACATTTCCCTGCCGCTTGAGAGCAACGTCTCAAGCAGCCCACATCACACCTCGCCGAGACCTGGGACTGGCTCCCTCTCTCACCTAGCTTGTAACCCCCTACTACAAGCATTTCGGTGCAAGGAATACAAGATCGATCTCCCAGACTGGACGTAGGGCTCGAATTGCCTGAACCAATATAAACCTTGTGTCTCTTTGCATCACCATCTGGAATCGGGAACACGCAGGATAAATTCACTAGTTGGTTGAGGACCTCCCGGTCCGAAACACCGATAGCCAGATTAAGAAAAGAGATTGTTTTTTCTATTCATGCATAAATAGGGTTGAGTTACAAAATTCGAGCTCCAACTGATCGTCTTTTTACTTCTTTTTTTCCTGATTTTTTCATGTGAATTTTTTTTCTCGAATACGTAAAAGATTTACGTATCATTATATTTAAGAAGAGTTTAACTATACAAATAACGTGCTTCTGATAAGCGCCCTCGAAGGTCATTCTCAATCAATACCTCGAAGAAAGGGGAGAGAACCTCAATCCTCTTTCCCTTTCCCCTCCGCGCCAGGCTACCATGGTTGTATGAGAGGTGGTGGTGGTCGTGTCTGTTGGCTATCGCACTAATCTGGTGAGCCATGACGCCCCCCAACCAGCTATCAAGGTAGAACTCTAGTATTTAAACAATCTACTCTACATTCGTCTGGAGAAAGATGCAATTCTACCTCTATCTCTGTTCCAATTTTTAAAGCAAGTTTATAAAACTGAGTGTCTATATTTATAACATAAAACATGATGAAATGTATCTCACGGCAAATCTAGTAGCACTTATTTGGTATGACATTTTTTATATAAATGTGATCAAACTTAAAATCTGATTTGATACTATATTAGAATTGTATTTTTTTCCAATAGGAGGGAGTATTTATTATTGCTATGATAGTAGTAATGGACAAGGTGATGTAGCAGTTTGAATAATTCTTGTTGTCTTTCTGTAGTTTTTGCCCACCCGCGTTCCTTTCGATGAGGTCGATGAGGGTTCAACATGCATAGGTTTGCTTTTTCATGAGAAAAAAAGAGATATATAGCCATTGACATCTCCATCTGCTTTTGTTTCTTTTACATAGGTCAATATGCTGCTGACAACTCGGTATCACTATCACCTCTGTTTCTAAATATAAGACATTTAGGATGGTAATTAATTTTTTTGAACTAAGTAGCTTGCTCTAAATATCGGATGTATAAAAATGGATGGGGTATATATAGTAGTACTTTGCTTGGCTCTAGTTAAGTCTCGGTCTCAAAAAGTGGATGCAGTTCTAAATTGGGTCAAAGTCGAACTATCTTAAATTTAACTAAATTTATAGAAAATAATATCAACACTTCGATACATATTTAGGTCCTGTTCGCTTCGCTGAAAAAACAAACCAAAATACTGTTCTGGCTGATTTGTTGTAAGAGAAAAATACTGTTTCGGCTGAAAAAACAAGCTGAAAAGTACAAATTATAAGGCAAGCGAACAAGGCCTTAGTATGATAGTTATTATTATTTTTATACAAATTTGGTTAAATTCCAAATTACATGACTTACCCTACTATTTTAGAATATATGGTGTCTAGAAACATAGGAAGTAATACACTAGCTTCCATTGTCACTAGAGATCATTACACTTATCAGGGGCGAAGCTACCACATATGTATTTTTCATAACACAAGTGTATGCACCTATAAGGCAAGTGCATCTCTTCAATTTTCTTTAGCTTTGTCATTGCCGGATATGCACTATGGAACTAGCTATGGATTGTAGGCAACATAGGGATAAGCGGGTGGTTTTAGGATGACATGCCCATAGTACTCTCTCTGATCAACAAAAGCCGACACCTACCTTGTTCGTTTGGCTTATAAATCGTACTTTTTCAGCCAACGAACAATATTTTTCTCTCACAACAAATCAACCAACAGTACTTTCAGCCATGGCTTATCAGCCAAGCAAACGGGGCAATCGATCTCAGACAGCATAATTGATATTAGCCCTTGCTGATCCAAGCAAACCCTTAATTTTGGTGGTTAGTGACCATTTCCTATAGTTTCACGTGGTGCGAGCATAACAGTACTCCTTGTTAATGTATTGTGCAGTTCTCTTGTGTGTTCGGGCTTAAGGAGAAAAACAAGCATAAAGAGACCGCATATAGTATCAAACAGGACAATGAAGCTAAAAACGAGATGCGGGCAATTCACGAAACTGAATTTCCATAAATACAAATTAGCTAGTCGAAATTACTTCAAACCGTTCACTATTCATAAACCTTGCAAGCATTGTTTATAATTCAAAAACCTCTTACTAATTCACAGTAATACATGTCCCTCAAAAAAGGGAATAATTCCTGGGCGCGCAGGCATATGCGTTCACAACTCACAAGCGGCAGTGCCCGTCAACTGCGTACCTGCCTAGCAGCTTCGAGAGGTAGGGTAGAAGCTGTCCATCCTACCACGGTACCCAACCATTGTACCTCTCCTCCACCACCGGCTTTGCCCGCTGATCTCCGATGACGCCGACGGGCTTCTTTTCCGGTACAGGCACAGCGCTCTCTAGTTCTTCCATGCAAGGTTTGACACTCGTGACGACGAAGTTCTTCGGCGCACAGGCAACAACAGCCTTCATCGGCTTGGGAGGCAGCGGAAGGCGGCGGAACACCACGGGGCACGCGAAGGTATCGATCAGAACAAGGACACGGGCGCCGCCCCGGGCGATGCGCGGGTCGGCGCAGGCCGCGGCCACGTGCGCGCATATCTGCTGCCGGGACGCGACCACGGCGCCGCGGTCGAACGGGTGCGCGACCAGCGGGAGCACCTCCTCCGCCAGAGCTCTCTCCACGCTCTCGGCCCCGCGCAGCCTGCGCGAGGGCCGCCTGCGGAGGGCGATGTCCTCGGCCACTTTCACAGCGATGCGGGTGCTGCCGCCTGGGCTGACGACGGGGAAGTGCCTCCGGATGACGATCCTCACGTCCGCCGCCAGTGCGGGGGGTTGGTGTCGTCGTGAACCTGCTTGTTGTCGACCGCTGCGGTTCGACGACGATGTCGTCGAGTCTGTGGCGAAGAAGGTGGCGACCTGCAAGCGGCTGGCGAGACGAACCGCCGGGACGCCGCCGGGAAGACGACGATCCATCTTGCTTGAACGGATCGAGTGCGCGGATGATGGATGGAGGAAGCGGACGAGATCGATGGCATCATGTATATACTAGGCGTGGCGGGAAAATTGATGGTTCCCTGGTTCGACTCGGAAACTGTTGCCGATCCCGAATCACCCGATCAGGTGTACTATGTTTCGGAATAGGAATAGGCTGCTTGTGGATACCTGGTCTGATGAGCGATGGGCGAGGGCGATGGCTGTGTAGGTCCGTTCAAGCGCACAAACAGAGCTTGCGTCTCTAGGTCTTCTGATTTCCTATCACGGGTCAACGGTTATTCATGAGTTCCGGTGCGAATTCGGACACAGTTTTTGGATGAGGTGTGCGGTGTGCCACGGAAAAAATTGTGTGCAGTCTGGCTGCACCACTCACGCTCGGTGCAGACCTCACTCCGATGAAAACCACGCGTCCCAAAAAGCGATCACGCGGCCAGGTGAGGAACGGCTTCGACGGTGTTTGTTTCCCCAGCGGCCCAGCGTATCGGCTCGGCTCCCAGGCGATGAGGCCGTGCGGCTCGGGCTCGACTCACACCAGCCCAGGCTCATCCCCATCGCGTCGTCTCTGTGTTCTTTCATCCGCATCCGCTTCCCACATCCCCTAGCGCCGCCACTGCCTCTCCCGATCATCGCCGTCGTTGGCTACGCCTACCTTGGTTCCAGGCCCCGGCCCATGCGAACTCTGCGACAAGCCGGCACCCCGGGCGTCCAGCCACATGAGGCAAGTCAGGTCCTCCATGAGGTTGCCGCAGATCCGCAGCCATCGGAATGGACCATGGTGCTGATGAACGTTACGAACATGCTGATGATGTCCAGGCTATTGGTGTTTGACATGTAAAGGCTTCGATTCTGTTGTCCCAAGTCACATTCATTTTGCCAATGTTTTAATCACCGTGCTGGTGTTTGATGCAGCAGCATTTTGTTTCTAGGGAGTCAGGAAGCTATCTTATCTGAAGAATGGTGCATCTCACCTATATGGCTCAATTTGTTGAAACACCAACTGAAACTATGGACATACATGTTTGCGGTGATCAAGTGCAGGGGTGTCCTCTGCTCAGTCAAAACTGACAGGGGTTGGAGCTGGAATTTTATGAAAATCTTATGCATATGGTTGTATAGGAATGTAGTTTCATGACTGTAACTTTTCTTTGCAACCTGAGAGCTTGTAGTGATTGTAGTGGTAAACTCCGGCCCAATTGTAATGTGTACAATGTGCTTTCTTATTTGAAAGATATATATGGTTCTCCTGAATACAAGCATGTTATATGAAATGCAAAGCGAACAGAGTGTACATCTGTGTTGACAACTACAAAGCGTTGATGACTGAATGTTTGTATGCCACAGCCTGAAATGGATAAGCTCTTTTTTTCTTAGCAGAAAAGGATAAGCAGCTCATTGTCTGCAATGACCTTGTGTCAGTAAGTATTACTATATTTGAAATCGAACAGAGAGGATCTTCTCAAGCACATCATCTAGATGTTGCACTTAGTGTAGAAATTCAAACATTTGCATTGACAAGACCAAAGCGTTGATGACTGAATGTTTGTATGCCAAAATAAAATAAACTGCATTCTAATGCAGCTAAGTCTTACAGAGTGCTATTAATTCAAACCGGAAGTAAAATGATACGTACAATTCAGTGACCCAAAATGACTATTTTTCATTGAAGTGTAACTTTCTAGCAGATTTGGACAATGTGGCATCTTGTTCAACTCCAATCAGAAGACCAGTAAGTCCACCTTGGAATAAAGGGACTGAAATGTTCGAAGATGACCCATGCATATCACTTGCAAACAACGGCATTGTGGCATTAGCTTGTCCGCCTTGGATAAACGGAGTAGCCATGGTTGAAGATTGCCCATGCACTTCATTTACAAACATTGGCATTGCAGTGTTATTGGCAATGGTACCAGCAAGAAGGTCCTGTGTACATAATATGAATTTTTTTATAACAATTGCTAGTAGGTAAATAAAATATGAAAAACAAATAATGAGCCCAAGTCGACGTTGACCGACTGTGTTAAGGGGTGTTTGATCCCGCTACAAAATTTAAGAGGTGTGTTGGGAGGATGTTGTATGGGGTGTTCGGATACTAATAAAAAAACAAATTACATAATCCGTCAGTACTCCATGAGACGAATTTTTTAAGCCTAATTAATCTGTCATTAGCACATGTTTACAGTAGCAAAACATTGTAAAATTATGGGCTAATTAGGCTCAAAAGATTCGTCTCATAAATTAGTCGCAAACTATGTAATTAGTTTTATAATTAGTCTATATTTAATACTCCATGTATATATCAAACATCCAATGAGACAGCGACTAAAATCTAGGAGGGCATCCAAACATCCCCCTTAGGCCTGGTTTAGTTCCCAAAAATTTTCACCCTAAACTATCACATCGAATCTTGCGGCACATGCATGGAGTATTAAATATAGACGAAAAAAACTAATTGCACAGTTTGGTTGGAAATCGCGAGACGAATATTTTAAGACTAATTAGTCCATGATTAGCCATAGGTGCTACAGTAACGACCATGCGCTAATAATAGATTAATTAATCTTAATAAATTCGTCTCACAGTTTCTAGGCGAGCTATATAATTATTTTTTTTATTAGTATTTAAAACCCTCCTTCAACATACGTCTTTTGATTTCGGGAACTAAACACCCCCCTTAAGTTCAGGTAAGGTTCTCGCCCGACCTCACCCCACTCCGGCCGCGAGGCGTTCGTTCATTTGCCCGAGAGCAGCTGGCTGCTACTGCTCTCCTTTCCCCACCTCCTACCCATCGTCGCCATTGCCAGGATCCTTCCTGGAAGCGGCCAGTGAACTTTCCATCCAATCCCGAGCAAAAAACTCGCGGCCACTCTACAAGAAGCGAGCTCTCCATTCGCCGGATCTCTTCACAGCTCAGGATCTCTGCTTTGTTCGGCCCCGTTCCCAAAACAAGTCAACTCCCCCCTTCTTGGCTCACGGCACCTCGTCGTCCATGGATCGGCTGAGTAACATGCTGGGGGACCGACCGCTGAAGAGCATCTTCACGGCGCTCGGTCTCCAGGATAAAATCGGCGGCACGGTAATCGATGCTCTCTGGTCCCGGGGCGCCCGCCTGTGGAACGTCGAGGAGGAGGCCGACAAGCTGCGGCGCACCAAGGAACGCATCCGCGCCGTGCTCGAGGACGCCGAGCAGCGCCGCTTCGTCGACCACGACTCCGTCAGGCTCTGGCTCCGGGAGCTCAGGGCCGCCGCCTTCGACGTCGACGCCCTGCTCGACAGGCTGGGCACCAACACGGCCGTGTCCAGGCTAGCGGCGGCCGAGCAGTCGCGGAAGCGGAAGCGGCTCTGGCCCAGCGTCGAGCTCGGCCCGCGGCAGCGGTGGGAGCTGGGTCAGAAGATCGCCATGATCAAGGAACGCCTCGACGAGATCGACAGGGGCAGGAAAAGGTACAGGTTGCAAGCTGGAGACGGGAGGAGGACGGCGGCTCAGCCGATGCAGCGCCCGCGGTTCCTTGAATCTGCCGCGCATCGTGACGAGAGGCCCATTGGCCGCAACGAAGAGATGGAGCAGATTGTCCGTGCTCTGGTTTCTGACAGTGCAGAAATGGAGGTGATTTCCATCTGGGGAACGGCAGGCATTGGGAAGACAGCACTGGCACAGTCGGTTTACAAAGATCCTGAGGTACAAAACTTCTTCACTGACAAGATCTGGGTTTGGTTACCAGATAGGTGTGATGTGAGGAAGGCCACCAAAACGATCATTGAAGCTGTGACCAGTCAAAAATGTGAACTTCTAAGCTTGGATATATTGCAGCAGCAGCTGCACGACCACCTACATAAAAAGCACTTCTTGCTGGTGATTGATAACCTATGGGCAGAGGGTTTTCAGTTCTGGGAATTTCTGAGGCCCTCATTGACTGGTGGAGCGGACGGAAGCAAGGTTCTGATCACTACTCAACACGAAAGGGTGACTAGGATGAGTTCCCCCATTCTAAACATCCATTTAGAGCGCTTGGAAGATGAAGAATGCTGGCAAATCCTCAAACTCTATGCGTTCTTGGGGTGGAGCAGCAGAGATCAGCATGGTCTGGAATCCATTGGGCGGAGGATTGCTGCCAACTGCCAAGGCTCCCCATTAGCTGCTAAATCTCTTGGGGTGCTATTGTCCGACACTCATGGAGACAAAGAACAGTGGGAAAGCATACTAGGTGAAATCCAGATTCTTGAAGATGACAAAAACACAAACAATATATTACCAAGTTTGCAGATAAGTTATCAGCACTTGTCGTATCATCTCAAACAATGTTTTGCCTTCTGTTCAATACTTCCTCATGGTGTTGAGTTTGAGAAGGATGAGCTGGTTAGACTCTGGATAGCTGACGGTCTTGTTAAGAGTAATGGAAGGAAAAGGGTTGAGATGGAAGCAGGAAGATGTTTTGATGAGCTCCTATGGAGGTCATTCTTTGAAACTTCCCACAACTTCCCTAATCAAAAGTTTAGAGTGCCAAGTTTGATGCTTGAGCTAGCACAACTTGTTTCTAAACATGAATCTCTAACTCTCAGCACTGAGAATTCACCTGTAGCTGACCATCCTGAGTGGATCCGCTATACAACCATATTGTGCCCGAAAGATGAGCCTCTTGCATTTGACAAGATTTATCACTATGAAAATTCGAGGCTCTTGAAATTATGCCCCACAATGAAACTACCCTTGAATCAGGTACCATCGGCACTTTTCTCGAAGTTAACTTGGCTGCGTGCACTAGACCTGAGTTACACTGAGCTAGACCTCCTGCCAGATTCGGTTGGGTTCTGTATACACCTCAGATACCTCAATCTTCGGAATACTCTGATAAAGACTCTTCCGGAAACAGTCAGCAACCTATTCAATTTGCAGACACTTGACCTCAGGGACTGCTATTGGCTCATGGATTTGCCTGCAGGCTTGAGCCGATTAGTTAACTTGCGGCACCTTAGTTTACATATTGATTGGGATAGAGTTACTACTTTTAGATCAATGCCAAGTGGCATTGACCGTTTACAGTCACTTCAAACTCTTTCCAGATTTGTTGTGGTCTCCAGGGATGGAGGCAAGTGCAACATTAATGAGTTGAAGAATTTGAAGATCCGCGGAGAGCTTTGTATTCTTAATTTGGAAGCTGCCACCAATGATGGTGTCATGGAGGGCAATTTGCGTGGGAAGGAGTACTTGCGCGAATTGATGCTGAAATGGAGTGAGGACACCTGCAAGGACGAGCAGCAGCAGGGCATAGAGAACAGTGAGATGATCATTGAGGCACTCTGTCCACATACCAGCCTTAAGCATCTGCGCATCGAAAATTACCCTGGAAGACGATTTCCTTCTTGCTTCGAGAACCTCTCGGCTCTGGAATCCCTGGAGATAATTTCTTGCCCCAGGCTCACTCAATTTTCCGTGCAGATGATGCAATCTCTCAGGACTTTAAGGATACGTCAATGTGCTGATCTTGCAGTTCTTCCCATAGGCCTGTGCAACCTAGAATCCCTTCATTGTCTGGAAACCGATGGCGCTCCAAATCTGAGAATAAGTGCAGTGGTCATATTGCCAAGAAACATCTCCCGATTGGTTGTAAGTGGATGCGATGCATTAGAGAGATGGTGCCTGGAAGAAGGCGCTGAGAGAGTGCAGCAAATTCCTGATGTAAGGATTCAATTGAGTAATTGATGCAGTGGAGTTATAAAGTTGGATATTTATGGCAATTTTCTCCTAGGCTCTTTGATGCGTCTGTCTGAATCGTGGTGTCAGTTCTTTTACCAGCTGAGCTAGGTTCCTGATTTAACATCAACTGTTGTGCCTTCTGATCTGTTGATGTGTGAGGTATATCTGAACATTTGATTGGCTATTGGAATAACATTTGTACTCCCAATTGAGATTTATTTCCTTGATCAAATATGTGGAGCCTTACTTGCATGATTTGCTCATTAAGTATATGATATATGATGTGCCTGACAACGCGTTGAAGTTTTGCTAGATGCCTAGCCGAGTGTTCGGCTGGCTGGCCGGCTGGGGCTGGGCTGGCCAGCGCTCTCATGAAAACACTGTTCACCTGCACAGTGTTTTCAGACAGAACAGTATTTTTCCCTCACAACAATCAGCCGGAACAGTATTTTGGTTTATTTTTCAGTCCTGCCGAAAGGGCTATAGATTTATATGCACGCTCAATGAGCGCTTGTATGATGAGTTCTGCTGTTTGCACTTTGCAGTCTAGGTTTACTTTTGGGGTGGGGGTCTGAATATGTCAAACCCTGAACAACAATTCAAATCGTTGAGTTGTTTGAATTCTATACATGACTATTAAGTTTTGGCGAGACGTGTAGTGAAATCTACAGCAGTTGCTAACACTCGCAGTTGGAGTATTATTGTGAAAAAGATCCAATGAAACAGTTGTGGTGTCATCAGTGATGCATACCATAGTATAGCTTGTCATGAGACCTCAGGAACAGGCAAAAGTAGTTAAGGGAATATGTACCCGGATTTAACAATGGTAGTCAATGACAATTACCATTTAAAGTAGTTAACTCCTAAGACAATAGGTCTAGTGTGTTGTCAAACACATTGACATTAAGTTATATGTTGTAAAGGAGAAAATCCAGAATCATTTTGAAAACATTGAGCATATAAGTACCAAGCAAGTACTTGCGGATCCGCTTACCAAAGGCTAACCACCCAGTGCGTTCAGAGAACATACAGTCGACATGGATTTATGGGAAAGACTATGATTTCTGGATACTAAGGGCCTAGTTAAGAATCTGTTTTGTAGCTGTTTAATCTAATGACAACTGGCCGTGACGATGAGGCGCGCTCTATGCACTGATCTGCGATGGAATAGAAAAAAGATAAAAGTAAGTTAAGTTTAAGTCATAAGGTGAGATCAAGGGAGAGAATGTTACATTGATCTCCACCAGTTGGCCCAACGGTCAATTGGGCCCTTGATCCGCGCCCTGATCGGGGGCGCTCAGCCGTTTTTCTGGCTGATGGGCCCTCGTCACGTAGCGCTATAAAGAGGAAGGTGGGGACCGGGGTGCAAGGTACGAGGTTCACCGTAGCCGCTAGCGCCCCACTGAGGTTCCTAGCCCTAGTCCGATCTGGAAGGGCGCGCTGTAAGCGACGGAAAGTCCACACCGTCTTCACCGTCGCCACTGGTCTGCGCCTACACTGCTGCTACCGTTGACGACCTAGCGGGCGTCTGCACGACTTCCCCTATACCGACACGTCACGGCCACCTTGTTGGCGAAGGGCGCCACGGCCGCGACTGCACTCGATAAGGTATATTACCAAGTTTGCTTATCTAAGTTAAGAATTTCTCCACTGATCCGCACCTAGAGGTCCTACAAGTCTATCAATGAGGAGAACGGCTGGGCGTCCCCCGATCAGGACGCGGATCGAAGGCCAAATTGACCGTTGGGCCAACGGACGATGATCAATCTAGCATGTTCTTCACTGCTCTTCGTGGATCCATCCATTCCAACCTCCGTGATCTGATTCCTGGGGAAGTCCGGAACTCCTTATTCAGTCTATTCACGTGGGGTATTCTTTTTTTTTAGACAAATTCACGTGGGATATCTTGTTCGAACGAAATGCAAGGATCTCCAAGCAGCCAGGCCAAGGCAGAGCAACTTCTTTCTGAACTCGTAAAGAAAAACGGAAGCTTCCGTTTGGGCGGAGCAGCTTAATTTTCCCGTTTTTCATCAAGAGGGTAGCAAGAATTACAGAACGCAAGCCACGGCTTGCAACACATAAGGTCAAACTGACGAGAAATGAAAAGCAGTAAGAATCAGAAAGACACTATTACACTAAACCATTTTGCGACCAGGGCGGAGCAGCTTAATTGTAACTTGAAAAGATACTCTCCCTATTGCAGAATGAACCCCTACACGGTAGTCTTGTTCTCATCTTGCTAAAACATTACAGGCACGTTAGCCT